>NC_090444.1:876370933-877119266 GCF_031143425.1 Pleurodeles waltl
CTTTGTGGTGTTCCAACCTTCCCTGATTCAACAGTCTGAATTGCTTTAAAAAATTCGATCTATCCTTTTCTTTGTCTGATGTCAAAGCCCCAGACAAAACCGTGTCAGGCACATCCGAGAGGTTCCCATCCGAAATGTCACTTTCTTCTTGTTCCTCAACTAGCTGACTTACTCGTTCGGTATTCCTTACCTCAACATCAGTGCTACTCTCATACATATGGTCGTATTTTCGTTGAAAGGTTAAGATTCGACCAGCCTGATAATCTTTAAAGTCTCTTATATATTTTCTTTGCTTCTTGCCAGTGATCTCTTTCTCTAGTTTGCACAATTTCTTCTCTAAACCCTTCATATACTCATCAAACATTTCTTGCGTAACCAATGACAGTAATTCTAGTCTCACTTTCTCCATCTCCTCCAGAAGTTTACTTCTATCCTTTATTGCATACTTAATCAATATACGCATCATGTTGAGTGAGCTCTGTTTCGAATTTTCAGCCCACTCCTCCAACATTTCTGGGTCGGGATCCTCATACGTTGGTATAGTATAAATTCTCAAACCTCTGGGGACACGCCCTACATCAATATACCTTTGTAATGATTCCACCTCCCACCATTTAGATAATTCCTTTCTGTGCAGTTTTTCCATTTTGTCATATAGGGTTTGCAACTTCACTTCTACCTTCATATTACAACCACCCAGCTGAGCATTGGATCCATCCTCCATCTGAGCAAAAAATAATTTATCCGATTTCTCCTTTCGTCGTGCTTCCAGTCCGGAAGCCATACTTGCTGAGACAAATTGAATAATTTCCTCCAAACAAATAAACGCTTATATTTCTGTTGTTGTTCTGGATGTGGACAATACATCTTCAAATCTGCTGCATTGGCCACTCTGTTCCTGTAATCTGCTACAATCAGGGATTGATTCACATCAAGGATGTTTAAAAACACCCCCAAACATTCATAATACGGCCGAGAGTAAGCCAATTGTAACTAATGATTAGGTGGTAAAGAGTGTGCCCTCTCCAGAAAGGATTCCCACCTTCATTCACTGCTTACGTCTTTAGACTAACACAGTTAGCTTCTCCAGATTGTATATACCTCACATTAACGGGTTAATGGCAATCTTTTTCTGATCATCCAATTTTCCACTGGTATGTCGATAAATGTTATTATTGTACATTCACAGCAGCGAAATCACCTTCGTTACCTTAACACAGCAAATGAACACCTCACTATGATTAAGTCCTTCAATCGCTCTTCAAACAGCGAACGCCTTCACTCGTGACGTTTCTCTTGTAGCAACGCTCGTCTGCAGCATTGGTACAGGGCTGCGCGACTACTTCCAGAGTCCCGAATCAATAGTATACTGCTCCACAGTGCCGTTGTGATTTCCTCCTTCCGCAAATGGTGAGTTTTAATTCAAGATACACAGGGGAGAAACACAGACGTTTGCCCATTAGCAACCCGCGATCTACACTGAAAGCGTAGCGCGCGCCCCTCCGATGTTCATAAACGGTTGATGCCGTCGCCCATGGGTTTCCGCTCCTAGGTCTGTTTGCTTCGAAAGTACTTCGGGGTGTAGACGTGCTCACGAGCACTTCCACCCCACAGAGCACAGTGCAATGCGCCGCGCAACCACGCCACACCCTCCGGCTCCGAAAGCAAAAGGCAAAACCTCACTTGTAAAATTTCTCCGACACCACACCGGTGCAGTCGTCTCACACCGTCCCGCGTAGCCTCTCAACGACGTCTCTTCTAAAGCATATATAATTCAAATTGGCACTCACTCCGTAATTTACACGACCTCACGTGTGCAATCAAATCTCCTGTTGCAGTTCCAATACAGGGGCTCCCGCATTTGCAAAAAATAATTCGTAACCAAGTCCCGGAATGCAGGTGCTCCACACAGCGGTCCTGGATGGGTTCCGAGAGACCCTAATATAACCTTAGACACTCCTTCCAATATCAGGAGAACCAGGACACCTCCAATATGAAAATTCAGTTTTATGAATTTTCATATTGGAGGTGTCCTGGTTCTCCTGATATTGGAAGGAGTGTCTAAGGTTATATATATATATATATATATATATAGAGAGAGAGAGAGAGAGATGTTTAGATTTAGTTAGTATATGTGTAGCATTAGTATATGTTGTCCTGCATGTGTCTTGTAACTTAAGGGAGGTAGGAGGGGCAATGTTTCGAGTGTGGTGTTCAATGTGTTCGTTAAGCTTAGCATAGGGTAGTTAGCTTTATTTGTTTGATAAGCATAGTTAGAATAGGTTAGTTTAGGATACAATAGGTTTTATAAATGTTTTTAGTTTAGTTAAAATTTTAAGAAACATTTTTGCGTACTCCTACACATTTTGTGTTATATGCTTGTGTCTCAGGGTCTTCCAATGAGTGCACAGTGCAAATTGTGTGTTGGGCTAGGGATTCCATCCTGCCTTTGAATACCTCTCTTGACGTGCATCAACTATTGACAAATGAGCTGTCACATTGGCAGCAACAACACATCTACTTATCCATGCATCTGCCATCCAGTGTACCCTCGACTCAAGGTGACTATGTTTACTTTGTATTGGACAGGTAGGTGTGGTACTTCAGTTTTAGCAACACAAAAGGATGATGGATGGAATGCTGAACAATGCAAACACTCACCCCCAGTCACAGATCTGGGTTTAATCCATCACTCGCTGCGCCACTGTATTCAAGCTAGCCTGGCTGATGAAGGGTGATACCCTGAAACCGGTCCAAGGATGCTTATTTCCTGTCCAGGGAGTACCTGGCATAGCAGTTTGGACTGGACTGTTCCCATGGGGAACAGGGTCAAGACTGATTTGCATATTGCTGGGTCTAAACTGGGGTGAAGTGGCGAGCACAATAACAATGGATTAAACCCAGATCTGTGACTGGGGGTGAGTGTTTGAAAAGTTTCAACACTCCGTCCATCATTTCATTTTGTTTTGTGATGTTGCGTGGTACTTCAGTTGTCAGTGTTGGGGGTCCTGTGTAGGAATGTTGTGAACTGTGGCACATCTGACAACAGCCTAAATTTGAACTCTATCTTGCAAAACTTGACGATGGAAATCACTAATGAGGTTAGGTACCTCCGTATAACACCAATGTGTTCTACTGCTACTCCCAGCTGACGATATTGCCCTAGAACTGTTTTACAGCCATTCCTGCTGTATGTAGTGAGTGAAGCATTCATTTGTTTTTCAATTGGGATATACTCAGTGAATTGCTTGTAGGGGATGAGACCAGCATTATCATTTGCCATGTTAGGGAGCCTGTGTGTAGGTATGTGCCCCTACAGTCCTGCACTCTTGTACAGACATTCTGTGACTAATGACATGGTTACACACATCACAATTAAGGAGCGTAATAGATGGATCACAATCCACAAAGACATGCTGTTTGTGGAGGAGGTGTTTATTTACAAGTGTTGTAGTGCCGTACTTACAATGTCCAGGTCAGTGACCTCATTTGTGAAATCCATACAATATTGACACAACGCAAGTTCAGGGTTGAGAGACATGTCATGGGACTTGCTTGGGTGAAGTGTCGTTAAGTGTGGAGGAACAAGAATTGCCAATTGGTCAGTGAGAGACAATGACAGTCCATAGTAGATAGGTCAGCAGTGTGTGGGTGAACAGTGCACATATCCAACTGTGCTAACACTGGCATGATCTAAGGCACAGGACAAAGGAGGACACTGTCCATGTGGCATGGGCTGGTGCAACCGGGAACTCCTACGAGTGAAGCTGATCTGATCCACATCTTTATCTTCGGACATGTGTGGTGTCTCCTCTGCCCCTGATGGTGGTGGTGGGGAGGTAGAGGAGGCCACAAACACTTGAGTGGTAGGAGATGTTGAATCCTAATTTCCGGCAGCTGACATTTGTGGAACAACATATGGCATCACTGCACAAGGAGGAGTTACTGATTTTCAGGATAGCAGCAACATCCCAGTGGTAGGCAGCCATGCCTGCCGTGAGGGAAGCCAGTTCCTGGTGTACGGAGTCCATCTTGTTCTCAATCACGCTGCTGTCAGTTTGGGAGGGCAGGTGTTGTGGCCTCTCCCGCAGACACTGCTGGACTCCATGAAGTGGGGAGTGTATACCTTGTTTGGCTGCAGGATGTTCATTGGCCGTAATGAGGCACGTGCGCACATCCTCTAAGCTGGCTGCCACAGTCTCCATCCCCACCCGCACCTGCTTGGCCAGCTCCAGCTGGACTCCTACCATTGTCCTCTCAAAGCTGGTCCCTGGGTCCTCAGAGTCCTCAGCTGTGTTGGTGCTGGCAGGTCGCACTATTGGGGTGTTAGGTGGGGCATCTGGGATACTTCCTCCTTGCAACTGGAGGTGGTGTCTGGAAGGATACCAGGACTACTTGGAGAGTCTCTTGGCTGATGGTTGTCAGCTGGTCATCCAGGTCATCGGGGTACTCCAGGACAGACAGATCAGCAGGATAGCCATCATCCTCTGCAATGAGATGGTATAAAATCAATCTTTCTGTGTTATGCAGTTGACTTGTCACGTCACTGACTTGCTATTGGAGGCTCATTGTCATCTTACTTCCCAAACATTGTTCCTGTACATCATGGTTGCAGACTATCAGCCCTTTGCCCCACCTGAGTGTCACATGAGGGAAAGCTCAGGTGGCTCTATTTGCTGCGTCACATGTACTAGGTGTGATGTAAATTCTTTTGGTGGCTTGACACCATCTTGTTATTGTCGACCCTCCCTATGCAGGTCAAGCCACAGCAACACACATTGCAATATGCCCCTGTCCCAGTCTTACATATTTCACATACTCCCAGGTGGTACTCAAACCTTACACCACCCCAGGGATGGCATTGCCAAGATACTATGCTGTTGTTTCCTTTGATAGCTCTGCATGTTGATGTATGTGTATGTGTATGTGTACTGATGTATGTGTATGTGTGCTAAATTGCACAGCACACATGGACCTAGCAGATTTCCATTTAACCTTCTGTCTGTGTTGGAAGGTACTCCTTTCTACACAACTATGGTCTCCCCCTCAATGCAGCCATCTTTGCACTATGATGCAAGAGATGCAGCGAAGTGGCAGTGCAGCTAAATTGACACAGGCACAGGCACAGGGGTGGACCCAGTGATGGCCAGCATGGGTATCATTTGTTGCTCTGTACATCATTTTCTACATGACAGTGCCTGATGGTAAATTAGTTTATGGGCATAGCCAGTTAACTGGAGTTGAACTTAGGTCAGGGCCTCGAGTTAGTTTGATGGTGATTTTTCAGGTAGTCATATTGGTGTATACATGGACCCTCATTACAAGTCCGGCAGTCCTATGACTGTCTGACAGCCATTGTCTATATGATCACCCCCAACAACTCAGGTGGTAGTGGCACATGTCCTTGGGGAATACCCCATGGGCCAATAGCCTTGCACTGGCAGGTTGCTAGCAGCTTACAAACTGGCAATGCCACCTGTCTTGTGACACCAGGCCAATATTACGATCAGCGCTACCCTCTAGGTATGTTCCCGCTTTTCCACCAGCCTTTGCATGGCAGTGAAACCCCTATGCAAAGATTGGTGGTGATGTGGTGTGGTGTGCCCCTGGGAGGCCCTGCACAGCCCATGCACCTGGCATTGGTGCAGTGCAGGAGGACCCATGCCCTGCCTCTTTGCCCTTTCCACTACCTGATTTGCAGGGCTAAGAACAGAATGTCCTGTCACACCCAATGAACCGCAAGACTGGCACTAACTCTATTTGATCCATCAACAATGTTGTGCTATGTGCCCCACAGAGCTACCATGAGTAGACAGATTTCCACCCGCAGTCCCAACGTGTGACTCATACTGCCAACTGCAAAGGGTACACTGCACTGGCAGTCTTACAAACACCAGACTTGCCCATGCACCATTCCCGCCCGTCAATGTGAAATTGTACACCATTATGTTCACAGTTACACCATTTGTTGTATGTATGTGGTTAATTCCCCATTCCTATGTGTCTCACATGGTTGTGTCAGAGTAGTTGTGGGCTTAGCCTGTATTTGTAGTGCCCTACAGTTTGTAATATGTTGTACATATTTTCTTTAGTGGCACAGTTCTGATCAGCGTCAAAATGTGTGGCTCCACACTACACCAGTTTATTTCCCATGGGTAATGGCATGTTTCCAGTGATACAAGACCACCCTGCTATTCCCCCAGCGCCTGCCCAGATTACTTTTCCCTGCACCCAGGGGGCATTCTTACTGCATGATGGAGTGGTGGCTGCCTTATGTGGATGTGTTGTTAATGTGCGGGGTTGTGGTGCTACTGGCACATGTCTAGGTACTGTTGGGAAAGGTTGCAATGAATTGTGTGCTGTAAGATGCAGCACACATGTTTTGGCAATGAGACAAGGCAATTGCAAGATGTTAATACAAGGGACACCACCATGATGTAAGGAATTGTATTGACTGACTTCCTAGTCTCTGATGTCTTGGTTTTGTTGGTAGGGTTTCTTTGACTCTATGCAAGGGATGTTGTGATGACACAACCAGAGGCACAGTAGTTAGACATGCCTTCCATCCCATGTGCTGCATATGTATATGTAGGTATTTAGCTCTGGTGATTGACTTATGTCCAGGTTGTGTATGTATTGTGGTGCATGGTGTAGGTGCATGTGTAGCTTACATCTGAATGAGGCAACTTGCTTCCTGTGCAATGTGTCCCATATTGCCTTTCTCCTGCCAATTGGCAATTTGGAGGTGACGAAGAGTTGATGTGGGTGCTCCGTCACCTCTCTCACAAGTATATCATGCTCCTCCACACTAAAACAAAATGTTCTCTTTTTCTTCTCCCTCCCCTGGGACTTGTGTGTGCCCTCCTGGCTGGTTCCTGGTTAAATTGGTCACCCTCGGGTCTCTCCTGGGTTTCTGGGTCCATTTTGCCTCTCCTTTGCACTGTTTTCTGCATTAGCATCTGAAGTTAACGCTAATGCGGTTAAAAATGATGCATATCCGTTTGTGACAAGTTTACATGATATAAAAGAGGTTACTTACGACAAGGCACAATGGTTAAAGTAAAAATAAATGGACTCTAACCAGTTTTTAGCACCGTCTTGCGTCATGGTATACATATCACGCCCAGACGGCACTAAAAAAGCAGACCTCATATTGTCCATTTGTTACAAGGAATGCTCATCATATGTGAGGATATAGAAACATAGCGTTGGGAACCTTTCTGGAACAAGAAGTGCTAATTAAGTTTTGCATTTCTTATCTCAGACGTAAACAAGGCACAGGGTGCACTTCATTCAAAAGACATAATGCAAAGTCAGGCAATGTTCAATACACTCAGTTCAAAATCAGAAAACCTGAAAACAAAGTTTGTAGAGTTTGTTAAAGAATGTGAAGAAAAATCAGAACTTTGCAAATAATGGGGAAATGTTTTATA
The DNA here is from genome assembly GCF_031143425.1 of Pleurodeles waltl. Classification (NCBI taxonomy): domain Eukaryota; kingdom Metazoa; phylum Chordata; class Amphibia; order Caudata; family Salamandridae; genus Pleurodeles; species Pleurodeles waltl. The sequence goes on from NC_090444.1 coordinate 876,378,367, forward strand.
CATGGTAGCTCTAGTGAAAAACCTGGTACATGCTGATCGGGAAGGTAATTGGGAGCTGCATGTAAAGACTGTGGAGTCACTGAGTACTGTGTTTTGTGAATTTGATTGCATAAACTACCTGAGAAATGGGTCCCGGTATTTGGAGAGAGAGAAGAGGCTAGAGGCAGAAAAAACATACCTCCGAGAAAATGTATCCAAAGACATTTTGTGGTGAAAGACAGCTACAATGCTGTAGCTCCAGATCTGAAACTGGAACAGATGATCCAGAGATCACAGAAAAGCTCCAAGGGAATTGTTGGTCAGACACGTAAAAGTGAATATGTTGCTCATTTGCAGCTAGTTTACCATGAAGTCCTTTCTGTTTGCAATGTTTTCAGAGAGATGGCAAATTCAAAATTAATGGACCATCATGAAACTGTTCTTCTCCACAAACATATGGGAAAGAGAGGGGAACATTTTAATAAGCAAGTTGATAGCCTTCTTCATTTTATGCAGCAGGAAGGACACCCTTTTGAGATGACTGAGCCGGTGCAATTACACAACTTCGTGACCAAACAATATGTGGATAAAGATATGAAGACAAGTGTACTAGATGACCTTGAACATGGATCAAAACTATACACAGAACTGAAGCAGCAGAGATTTGTATTGAAAGAGAGAAAGGTGTTTGACATAATCACTGAAGCTAAACTTCTACGTTTTAGTTGCCATAGTAAGAGTTTCATCCAACCAGCCACTACAAAACAGGTTTCAAAAAACAACTTTTGCAAGCACATAGAGAGATGGATGTAGCAAAAGAAAGGGGTGAATTTATCAAGGACATTCTATCGCATGATCTCCTTGCAACAAATACATTAATTTATGGAGATGCAGCAAACCAAACCAGTGAAGTATAAACTCATACAAGAGCTACAAAAAAGCTTTCATAGAGAATTTGAAATCAAAAAGGTGTCCTCATTGAAAAATTCTGTTGTTGTGGACTATAAGCCACAATTGCGAAAGGTCAAGATTTCATCCATGCAAAACTACAAAGAAGTTGTTCAGGCTTCTACAGATACCAAAGACAGTGTGCACCTTGCAAGATCTGCCCATTGTCTTTGACAGTTATCTTGAAATATCTGTCAAAGAACGTGACAGAATCAGATGAATGTCTACAACTGGAACAATTGATCTTGCCTGCATCAAAAATTCAACACCTATACCTGTGCAACTTGATAACTTCTGGTAATCAATATCAAACAAGATGAACTTGGAGATGTTAACTCACCAAAACACTGCTGATGCATCAGTGAACACTGAATTTCCAACTGCTGCAAGTAGAACAATTGTCAATGATGAGTTGGTGCCTGAAGAGATATATTCAAAGATTACGGGCCATATTGTTCAAGAACTTGACAGCAAATTGGAGGAAGTTGACCTCCGTGTTGTGCCACATGTTGAGTGGGCTGTTTGAAATGGTTCCAATGGAGTCATTGTACAGTCAAATGACGCAGATGCTATTATCATGCTACTTAGATTTGTTGCAATGTTCATAAGTCAAGGATTGTCAAAGTTACGGATAAGTTATGGAACGGGCGAGAAAGGACACATGCTGTATTTGTACTTTTTTAGCGCCACATTTGTGTTATTGTTTGACACAAAAGCGGCGCAAACGTACAAAATACAATTATATTTTGTGAGTTCATGTCGCTTTTGCATCAAAAAATGATGCAAATGTGGTGCTAAAAAAGTATAAATATGGGCCTTAATCCTGCTTCATATTCTGTACAAGAAACTTGACCAAGAGATGCCCAGTGTTCTTATCAAGGCACATATTCTGACTGGCGCTGACACTATGAGCAAAACTGGAACAAAGCTTGGAGCTTTAACTGCTGAACCTGTGAAGTTTCTAAAAGGATTTGCTGAGACAGAAGAAGAATGTGACTTTAAAGACGTAGAAAAATACCTTGTGCATGTGTGGAAAATGAGTTTTGACTGTCACACATTTGATAATCTTCGGTAAAGTGAGTAGAAGAGATCAGTCCTGCTAAGTGACCTTCCACCCATGTCATATTCTGTGCGTAGACACGTTAAAAGAGCCTTCTACTTGACCAGAAGATGTGTAAATGTTTTGGATCATGTATATATAGGAAAGATCCATGTGAATTTCGTTGAGGAGATATTGATGGGGTACTAAAACCTATGAAATATATAAAGCCTCTACCCACAGAACTTACACGTACATGTACTTGCAAAACCTGTGCTTCAAAAATACGTCCCTGTCGATATGCTCTTCTCAAATGTTCAACATTCTGCTGATGTACCACGGGCAACTGCTTAAAAAAATAAATGAAGTGAATTATGAAAATCAGCTAAAACACGAATGTTAAACGTTTTTTGTCATATTCAGATCATAAACATTGTTTGGTGTATACATAAAAGGATTAAACAACCATTATTATTTGTTTCATTTCTATATATGTCTCTTCTTCCTCTATTTTAGCCGCCATTTTGGAAAAAGATAGAAGGGTTGCTCTGAGGAGTTATTTTCTGTCTGTATAAGACTTTTTGACCCCCAAAATCAATGTTTTGACACCAAAATGAATTATACAGGTCTCATGGTTCCTGAAATATCGTATCATCACTGCAACTCATCCACCATTTTTAAAACTGTCATCCAGAAAAACGTGGCCAGAGTCAGCAATGTCAACCCAAGCTATTTTACTTCTCTAATGATCCAAAAACACAAATCAAAAATGAAAATCTCTGGACAACAATTTTTTACGGGGGTATATCAGGAGGGCCAAGATTATTAGATATGGCACATTATTGCTCTCTTCCTGCACTGGCGCACTGTGTTTTATCTGGCACTAATACAGGCACCCCAGCACGTAACTCCGGAACCCAAAAGGAATTAGTGGTGGATTAGTATAGGGAAATATGAGTACAGTTTTAGTATTATTATGAGTTAATTTGAGCCACGGATAGTTTGTTAGTTTGATTGACTGGAGTAATGGAGGAGTAGAGGAAGGAAGAATCCAGAAGTGTTAATTAGGAGTTTATAGTAATAGGAGGAGGCTTGAGATGAGTAAAGAGGGGATGGAGGAGGGAAGAGGCTGTGGAAAGGGTTAGGGAGCTCATAGTAGCAGGAGAGGTTTTGGATGAGTCAAAGATGAGATAAATGAGGGAGAATTTAGTAGGGTTGTTTGGGAGATCATGGTAGTAAACTGAGGTTTGGGTGAGTTACATGTGGAAGAGGAGGGAAGGGCCTAGGCAGGGTTATTTATGAGATGCAAGTGGTAGAATGGGTATGGGATGAGTCAGAGTGGTGATGGAGGACAGATTGATAGGGGCATGACATGTGGTGATGGGTAGACAAAGTAAAGCTTACAAGAGAGTAAACATGAAATATGTTTTTATTTATAATTTTATACATATATATATATTATATATATATATATATACACACACATTTTTTTATCATTATTTATATTTAATTTATTTATTCATTATTATTATTATTAATAATAAAACATGTAATTTATTTATTTATAATTTGAATTTCATTCATAGATTTTATTTTATTCTTATTTATTTTTTCTCTAGTACAGTAGGACTAGAGTAATAAATAAATAGATATGTAAATACATACTAAGGGAATATATGTTCAAGGAATATAATAATGGGTATAATATGAGCAGAAACGTAGTATTGTATAAACTCAGACTTTCAAGATTTGTAATATTTGAAGTTAATTAATAAGTGTACTTTTCTAACATTTATTTATCTTTACTCAATTTTTGAACAGCCAAATGCTTATGATAATAAAACATTTGATGAGTGTGATATAAAATGAGAGCAGGGATTCATAAGTATCTAATATAACAACCTATCTAGGAGCTATGCAATGACCTATGAACATGTTAAGCATAGAATAACATATATATATATATATATATATATATATATATATATATATATATATATATATACAAACACACATACATTCACACATGAATACACACACATATACACATACATATATACATATATATATATATATACATACATATTCAAATTGTGAGTAAATATATATTAGTTAAGCACTTTTAAAAAGTATGAGTGTGATTTATTGTTATGATGTATTAGCGATACATATTTCCTAAAGAACTATTCATATCTAGAATATACACATAATCAGATTAAAAATATTTATCAACTCAGGCATATGCAATCCATAGCATATCTGTGGATCTTATATTTGGGGATAATAAATTCCATAGTTTGGCTGCTTGAACGGAGAAGGATGTACCAACTATAGTGTTTTTCTTGTACAGTGGTGTTCTAAGGCGGGGTGCCATGCATTGCACCATTTACACCAGTCCTCTACTCTTGAGAATGCTTGCTGACATTGAAACTGTATTTATTTTACCCTATATTGTGGTATGGACATAATTCTTCACAGACTGAATGTGTGCTGTGACTGTGACCAAAGCAATTGATTAACATTGGAATGTTAGGAGCTCCATTGGAGACAATGGAGTAGCTCTGGGCTTTTAATGGCCAGTAAAAGCCTCGAGCTCCAACATTCCAATGTTGTTGTGTACAGCTGTTGCTGTGAACAACGGCCTTACAGAGCTGAGGGGATTTCAATACCCTCGGGCTCCGAAAGGCCTTTATTTTATTTATTAGAACATTTTGCCTTCTAGTGGAATAATGTTTTAATAGCTTCTGTAGCTGGGCTACACCGGCATTAAAGATTCACTCCCTTGTTAAAGGCCCTTGCCTTCGGCTCATGTCTTTAATACTGGAGTGGGCCTCTAATGGTTGGTATAGCCCGCTGCTGCGGGTTATACGGCTGTAGTGTAATTCTTTGTCCAAACTAAGCCCCTGTACAAATGTTCTTAGTCTATAAATCCATTTAGCTTCAAGTTGCCTTAAGAGAAGATCCATATACCCACTTCTTGGGGCTGCTCTGGCAATATCAATACTATGAAACCTACAATCAGCCTTATTGGCATTACATTTACATGTATGTGTAAATAGAGGATGGTTTGCATCATTATTCAGGCAAGCTGTCTAGTGTTCTCTTCTTCACACTCATAACTGTGTAGTGCTTCCCACATGCTTTTTCACATTTGTATTTGATCACATATACCACATAACTACTTTGGCAATGTATGAAATGTCTGATCTCATAAGTACTAGGTGTATTGTAGCTAAACTCTTTCATTTTGTTAATACCCAATAGCACATTGTACAATTGCTGCAAACAAAGAATCCTTGTGGTCGAGCCAGCCAAGAAAACTTTGGCTCCATATGGGGCCTTGTGTAATTAGGGTTGACAACTTCTGCAATGGTTTGACTACATCAATATGTTACAAATGGTTTATATGTAATTATTGATCCTAAACCAGTGTAGGAGGCTGGCCTGGCTTGTAGTGGGTACCAAGGGGTACTTACACCTTGCACCAGGTCCAGGTGTCCCTTATTAGTGTAGAGGGGTGTCTAGCAGCTTAGGCTGATAGAAAAGGTAGCTTAGCAGAGCAGCTTAGGCTGAACTAGGAGACGAGTGAAGCTCCTACAGTACCACTAGTGTCACTTGCACAATATCATAAGAAAACACAATACACAGATATACTAAAAATAAAGGTACTTTATTTTTATGAAAATATGCCAAAGTATCTCATTGAGTACCCTCAGTATGAGGATAGCAAATATACACAAGATATATGTACACAATACCAAAATATGCAGTAATAGCAATAGAAAACAGTGCAAACAATGTATAGTCGCAATAGAATGCAATGGGGGCACATAGGGATAGGGGCAACACAAACCATATACTCTAGAAGTGGAATGCGAACCACGAATGGACCCCAAACCTATGTGACCTTGTAGAGGGTCGCTGGGACTGTAAGGAAACAGTGAGGGTTAGAAAAATAGCCCACCGCAAGACCCTGAAAAGTGGGTGCAAAGTGCACCTAAGTTCCCCAAAGAGCACAGAAGTCGTGATAGGGGAATTCTGCAGGAAAGACCAACTCCAGCAATGCAACAACGATGGATTTCCAGACGAGAGTACCTGTGGAACAAGGGGACCAAGTCCAAAAGTCACGATCAAGTCGGGAGAGGGCAGATGCCCAGGAAATGCCAGCTGTGGGTGCAAAGAAGCTGCCACTGGATGGTAGAAGCTGTGGATTCTGCAAGAACGACAAGGGCTAGAAACATCCCCTTTGGAGGATGGATGTCACACGTCGTGGAGAGACGTGCAGAGGTGTTTTTGTGCAGAAAGACTGCCAACAAGCCTTGCTAGCTGCAAAGGTTGCGGTTAGGGTTTTTGGATGCTGCTGTGGCCCAGGAGGGACCAGGATATCGCCAATTGCTGGAGGAGACAGAGGGGGCGTCCAGCAAGACAAGGAGCCCACTCAGAAGCAAGCAGCACCTGCAGAAGTGCCAGAGCAGGCACTATGAAGTGGAGTGAACTGGAGCTCACCCGAAGTTGCACAAGAGGGTCCCACGAAGCCGGAGGACAACTCAGGAGGTCGTGCAATGCAGGTTAGAGTGCCGGGGACCCAGGCTTGGCTGTGCACAAAGGAAATCCTGGAAGAGTGCACAGGAGCCGGAGTAGCTGCAAAACATGCGGTTCCCAGCAATGCAGTCTAGCGTGGGGAGGCAAGGACTCACCTCCACCAAACTTGGACTGAAGAGTCACTGGACTGTGGGAGTCACTTGGACAGAGTTGCTGAGTTCAAGGGACCTCGCTCGTCATGCTGAGAGGAGACCCAGAGGACCAGTGATGCAGTTCTTTGGTGCCTGCGGTTGCAGGGGGAAGATTCCATCAACCCACGGGAGATTTCTTCGGAGCTTCTAGTGCAGAGAGGAGGCAGACTACCCCCCACAGCATGCACCACCAGGAAAACAGTTGAGAAGGCGGCAGGATCAGCGTTACAAGGTCGCAGTACTCGTCTTTGCTACTTTGTTGCAGTTTTGCAGGCTTCCAGCGCGGTCAGCAGTTGATTCCTTGGCAGAAGGTGAAGAGAGAGATGCAGAGGAACTCTGATGAGCTCTTGCATTCGTTATCTAAGGAATTCCCCAAAGCAGAGACCCTAATAGCCAGAAAAAGGAGGTTTGGCTACCTAGGAGAGAGGATAGGCTAGCAACACCTGAAGGAGCCTATCAGAAGGAGTCTCTGACGTCACCTGCTGGCACTGGCCACTCAGAGCAGTCCAGTGTGCCATCAGCACCTCTGTTTCCATGATGGCAGAGGTCTGGAGCACACTGGAGGAGCTCTGGGCACCTCCCAGGGGAGGTGCAGGGGAGTGGTCACTCCCCTTTCCTTTGTCCAGTTTTGCGCCAGAGCAGGGCTGAGGGATCCCCGAACCAGTGCAGACTGGCTTATGCAGAGATGGGCACCATCTGTGCCCATCAAAGCATTTCCAGAGGCTGGGGGAGGCTACTCCTCCCCAGCCATGACACCTTTTTCCAAAGGGAGAGGATGTAACACCCTCTCTCTGAGGACGTCCTTTGTTCTGCCTTCCTGGGCCAAGCCTGGCTGGACCCCAGGAGGGCAGAAACCTGTCTGAGGGGTTGGCAGCAGCAGCAGCTGCAGTGAAACCCCGGGAAAGGTAGTTTGGCAGTACCCGGGTCTGAGCTAGAGACTCGGGGGATCATGGAATTGTCTCCCCAATGCCAGAATGGCATTGGGGTGACAATTCCATGATCCTAGACATGTTACATGGCCATGTTCGGAGTTACCATTGTGACGCTATACATATGTCGTGACATATGTATAGTGCACGCGTGTAATGGTGTCCCCGCACACACAAAGTCCGGGGAATCCCTGAACAATGTGGGAGCACCTTGGCTAGTGCCAGGGTGCCCACACACTAAGTAACTTAGCACCCAACCTTTACCAGGTAAAGGTTAGACATATAGGTGACTTATAAGTTACTTAAGTGCAGTGATAAATGGCTGTGAAATAATGTGGACGTTATTTCACTCAGGCTGCACTGGCAGGCCTGTGTAAGAATTGTCAGATCTCCCTATGGGTGGCACAAGAAATGCTGCAGACCATAGGGATCTCCATTCAGTAAATTCTCCATATTAAGTTTATTTTCTAAAAAAAATGGATAAAATCATCAAGATTTATCCTAATTGTGACACAGACAATTAAGACAATTCTGGTCAAACACATGGGTTCATGGATTTATGATCATGCACCGTAAAATGGCATTTCAACTTGGCATTCCTAACAAATTTGAAAAGGTCAGCATGTATATGAGAAAATACCAACTATACATTGGACAAAAACCCAAGCCTTTAGTCAATACATTAATTTGATGATTTTCTCAAAACACAGCTAGACAGATGGATTATGAAATTGTTATCAGTGCACTGTTTTCGCCCGCTGGCCCAGTGGAAAACTCCTAATATGGCAGGCAAAAGACCTTCATTACTGGCGGTCTTTTGCCTGGTGCGGCTTCGGTGGTCCTATGAAAGGACTGCCGAAGTCGTAATGAGGCCCTTAATGTTTACTTTTCTTTCTCTGACTTCAAAGTTAGAGGATTTACGTGACAATCTTGCTGGATACTTGGGTTAGGAAAGAGTTTTTTCTATCACAGGACAACATTTAAAGTTGAAGCACATTTTTGTTAATTCTGAATTGTGCTGGAAACAAATACCTTTATATGATTAAAACAAATCATTGCATTAGGTGATGCAATGTCCACACATCATCGTCTGTGCACAGTATAGTTTAATTTGAAAAACTCTATGTCTGTGCAAATGTAATGGTAATTTCAATCAAAAACGTGTTGTCTTTAATGGCAGTGTGTTACCACACCAAACATACTGCACTCCACTCTGCTCTGCAACACTCCACACCACTCCCCCCTACTCTGCATCAGTCCACTTTACACCACTCCATGCCACTGCACTATGGGACGCTGCACTCTTCTCCATTCTGAACCACTCCACATTATGCCACTGCACTGTATTCTACTTCACCCTCTGCCTCTCTATTCTGTACCACTCTACTCTATGCCAATGCACTTTATGCCTCTCTACACCACTGTTCTCTGCGCCTCTGCACACTATACCACTCCAGTTTAGGCAACACCAATCTAGTCTGCACAACTTCACTCTATGCCACTCTGCAACACTGCACTGTACGCTAATGCACTCAATGTTAATACACTCTATGCTAGTGCACTTTACTCTGTAATACCCAACTCAATGACCCTGCACTCTACATCAATACACTGTATGTCACTCTAATCTATGCAGCACCTCTGCACTCTATGCCACAGCACTCTAATCCACTTTACTCTATGCCATCACACTCTATGCCACTCTACGCAACTGCACTCAACCCTGCACCTCTCCACTCTATGCCACTTCACTCTACTGTGAAACAATCTACTTTACCCCACTGCACTCTGTGCCACTGCATTCTATTCCACTGCACTCTACCCTGCACCTCTTCACTCTATGCAACTCCATTCTACTCTGAAACAATCTATTCTATGCCACTGCACTCTACGCCAATCAGCCCTACTGCACTCTACTTCAATGCACTCTACACCACTGTATGCTGACACTCTACTCTGCAACACTGCACTGGCCACCACTATACTCTACACCACTCTACTCTGTACTACTACATTCTGCACCAATACACTCATTCCACTCCACTCTGTGCCAGTCTACTCTGCCCCATGCCACCCTATGCCAGTGCACTCTACGCCAGTGTACTATAAACAACTGCACTGTATACCACTAACCTTTACCCTGCACACTATACTCTATGCCACTGTTCTCTGTATCACTCTCCACCACTGCACTGACCCTCTACTCTGCAACACTGCACTCTGCCACTGTACTCTACACCACTCTAGTCTGTACTACTGCATTCTATGCTACTGCACTCTATGCCACTGCACTATATGCCACTGCTATGGCACTATTAATCTACTCTGCACTGCACCTCTCTACAATACTCCACTCTGCACAACTGTAAGCCACTGCACTCTATGCCACATGAGTCCACTCTGCACTCCATGACACTGCACCACTCTGAATTACTGCACTCTCTACTACTCTATTGTATGCCACTCTACTTCACTGCACTCTATGGTACTCTACCTCATGCCACTCTATGCCACTGTACTCTGCGTCAATGCACTCTAAACAACTGCACTGTACGCCACTGCCTTCTACTCTGTACCACTGTGCTCTATGCCACTGCTCCCCATGCTACTCTACTCCACTCTACACCACTGCACTGACACTCTACTCTGCAACATTGCACTCTCCGCCACTGTACTGTACACCAATCTACTCTTTACTAATGCACTCTACGCCACTGCACTCGGTGCCACTGCACACTATGCCACTTTACTCTGCATCACTCCACTCTATGCAAATGCACTCTACAGCACTATACTCTACTCTGCACTGCACCACTCTACACTACTCCACTCTAAGCCACTGCAATCTCTGCCACGCAAGTCCACTCTGCACTCTATGCCACTGCACCACTCTACACTACTATACTCTCTGCCACTCTATTGTATGCCACTCTACTCCACTACATCTATGCCACTCTACTCTGCCCCATGTCACTCCCTGCCACTGCACTCCAAACCACTGCACTCTATGCCAATACACTCCAACCAACTGCACTGTACCACACAGCAGGGTACTCTGCACCACTGGGCTCCATGCCACTGCTCCTATGCCACTCTATTCCAATCCACACCACTATGCTACTAACTTTTAGCCATGCTGAATAGCAACCACTCTGATGTATAACATGGCAAAGCCAATAACTCTTGCATAGACAAGACCTATTGACTTTGCCGATGTTTGCTAGTACTATGAGGTACCGAGGTCCCTAAAAGAACTGTGAGTGTGTAAGACCTTATTTTAAGCATGCATTTGATGCTTCGTCAGGGGAAGGAAGCTCCATATAAATGCAATTACATCATAATATAGGCTGCTACAAAATGAGTAAATGCATTTCAGTTAAATAAGTGCTTCTAATATACAGATTTGAATAATATACAGTTTATGCCTAGTACTTACATTTTTTATAACACTCCATTAAAACCACACACTCCACAGTTCACCTTGGAACACCATTACAGTACCTCTATAAGAGAAAATATATTTGCCATCAGAAAGGTTCAAGTGACTCCTTTGATTAAAGCCAATGCAGGTTTTCAAGCCCTTTTGCATTTGCAGATTTCCCAGTTGTGCACATTTGCATTTCTATGGGGAAGGAGACACCCTGGCAAGAAGGTCTGTTTCTTATCTGTCTGCCCCTCCTTCCCTCAGAGCACAGGAGACTCCCTGCCTTTCAATCCAGCTGGGGAAACTGATCTGTCCTAATGATGTTTTGTCCTTTTGGTGAAAGGCTAAAGTTACGGACAAATGCTGTCCGTTAAGCTTGTCATCACAGACAACGGATGGCAGGGTGAAATTACGGGCAGTCCGTGAAATTTATGGATGGATGGTCACACTAGTCAGGAGATAAGGAGCACAGTGCTTCCCCTCACCTCGCCCTGCCCCCAGCCCACCGCAGGACTCCACAGCTCACAAAGTCAGCCAAGTCGGGGGAGAGCAGCAGCCTGCCCTGTTTACACACCCCCAGTCTCCCTTAAAAAAACAGCAGTGCAGAGTCAAAGTACCTTCACAAGACCTCCCTAGTCTGATTCACAAAGAGGGCAATGCAACAGAACAGTGCAGAGGCCCGCACTGCGCTTTACTGCAGGCAAAAATAAGATCAAGTTGCAAAGTGGAGAGCAGGAGGCTAATTTGTTCGGGTGCCCATGCCTCCCTGTGCCAGCTGCCTGTGCAAGACTGTCTAGAGGTCATTAGGTGGCTCTCAGGAAGAAGGTGGCACCAGGACAAAATAAAAAGGCCTCCTTCACCTTCCTCTTCCTTCATGTCACCCAATAGAGGCGAAAGCCCCAGCTGGCAAGAGGTGTGGCAACAGCATTAAGCTGCAGCCTTCCCACAGAGTGCAGAGGTGGCCAGCATTAGACCGTGCAGCTTGTGCTCCTGCAAAGTCCAGAGAGTCATCCAGTGCTGCAAGCCCCTGCAAAAACATTACAGGTATCATAGAAGCTTGACTGCAGACCGAGGGAAGTCCAAGACTGCGTAAGAAAGTGGGCAGTGAACCCTTATTGTAAAGCCTGCAGCTAACAGCCCATTGATAATGTTTGATGATCCATATCCAGATCTAACTAGGGCTAGTTAAAGGCTGCCTGGTGACACCAGCAAGCGGATGAAGCAACCTTATAGGTCTGAAAAGGACTCAAAAAAATTTGTAGAGTTTTTAAGGAGATTGTTGTCTATCTCACTGTAAAATATTTGTTAACTCCAAACTTCATTCCCGGTATCATTTCAGTTGGTGGTCAGCTACGGGTCACTGGTAGACAATAAGAGGTTACACACTGGGGTTCTCATGTCTACATAAGTAAGCCACCCTGCACAAAGAATTCTAGGCAGCTCTCAGGAAGCAGTCAGCCCCAGGAGAAATAGCCCTACTGTGATGTCTCAGTTGCAGCCAGCAATAAGGTCAGGTTTATAAGCCCAGCCACTCGATCAGTACACTCCCATACATTGAGTGTCAGGTAAACTAATGCAATCAGGAAAAATAAGGGGGGACCCAGGACAAGGGAAAAAAGGAACAAAAAATCAAGATAAAAAAGCCTGAGCAGGATCTAGTACTGTGCTTGGAGGACACTGACGTTATAGTCTTGGACTCAAATCAGGCCCCAAAAAAGCGTAAATCCATAATCATTCCCAAAAAAGAGGGCTACAAAACCACTGACTTTTTTTCCCAAAAAACACCAAAGAACGAGTCCTCTGCATCTACCAGCCCAGCAAAGACAGGAGAGAGTGAAACCGTCGTTAGAAATAAAGATCATAGCCCAGGCAGGATGGACACGTTACAATTCCAGCTAGCCTTGCCTTGGCTAAGCTCCAGTCAACACAGGCAGAAGTTCAAAAAATTAACACAACTGCATTGTTTTTGTCCCTGAACCTCTCCGTCTCTCCCATACAGTGAAACACTACAAAATGGTTGTTTTTACATAAAGTAACTGGTTTGCGTAAAAAATAAAGCTGCACGGGTGAGCGTGCGTCAGAAAAGTAAGCAATGTGTCGATTCCTTACTCACAAGTGAGGCCGTGCGTCGTTTCTTCTCCGGTCAGGTAGGCGATGCGTCATTTTAAACTCCTGCAAGAGAGCAATGTATCGATTTCCAGACGGGGCACCTCAGATCCTTGCAGGTTCACAATGACTTTGACGCCCAACGACGACTCGTGAGAAATCTGGCAGCATGGTGAGGAAAAATCACGCTGCACTGGGTTTGTGTCATTTTTAGCAGCCACAAGCGGGTGTTTATGTCGTTTTTCCATCCGAAATGCAGTTGATGCGTCAGTTTCTTAGCCGCAATGCAGGTAGTGGGTCGATATCAGCCGCGAGGCGGCGGCGTGTCATTTTTACAGCCGCGTTGCAGGTAGTGCATCAAAATTTTCCCTGCTTGGCTTCCTGTGTGTGGATTTCAGTCCTTCTTCTACAAGCTTCACCTTTCAAGGGACAAGGGACTGGATAGGGCACAACTTGGCACAGCAGGAGTCTCAGCAGAGAGTCCAGGTGCTGGCAGAGGAAGTCTTTCATAGCCCTGAGACTTCAAAACAGGAGGCAAGCTTAGTCCAAGCCCTTGGAGATTCTTCACAAGCAGGAATATACAACAAACTCCAGTCTTTGTTCTCTTTCAGGCAGAAGCAGCAACTGCAGGCCAACCCAGCAAAGCACAGTCACACACAAAGGGGCAGTACTTCTCCTCCAGCTCTTTTCCTTGGCAGAGGTTCCTCTTGGTTGCAGAAGTAATCTGAAAATCGTGGGTTTTGGGTCGACTACTTATATCCTTTTCTGCCTTTAAAATAAGCAATCTTAAAAGGAAAGTCTCTGTTGTTCAAATGATTCTGCCGTGCCCAGGCCTGGCTCCAGACACACACCAGGGGGTTGGAGGCTGCAGTATGTGAGGGCTGGCACAGCCCATTCAGGTCTAAGTGACCACTCCTCCCTCCACATTAGCTTAGGTGGCCCATCAGGATATGCAGACTATACCCCAGCTCCCTTTGTGTCAGAGGGGATTTACGAACAGCCAACTGTCAGTTTGACCCAGACAGGGAATACACAAGCGGAAAAGTTTAGGCAAGAAAATGCCCACGTTCTGAAAGTGGCATTTTCAAGCTGATAATTTAAAAAACAACCTTACCAAAAGATGTTTTTTTTAAATTGTGAGTTCAGAGACACCAAACTCCACATTTCCACATGCTCCCAAAAGGAAACAGCACTTAAAAGGCAGCTCCCATGTTAACCTATGTGAGAGAAAGCCCTTGCAACAGTGAAAAACAAATTTGGCAGTATTTCACTATTAGGAATGTAAAACACATCGGTACATGTCCCACCCTTAACATAAACTGCACACTGCCAAGGGGGCTACCAAGGGCCTACCTTAGGGGTGCCTTACATGTATAAAAAGGGAAGGCAAGTGGGTACACTTGCAAGGTCAAATATGCAGTTTAAAACTGCACACACAGACACTGCAGTGACAGGTCTTGGGCCAAGTTTACAGGGCCACATATGTGGGTAGCACAATACGTGCTTCAGGCCCACTAGTAACATTTGATTTACAGGTGCTGGGTACCTCTAGTGCACTTTACTAGGGACTTACTAGTAAATCAAATGTGACAATTATGGAAAAGCCAATTACACATACAATTTACACACAGAGCACTTGCACTTCATGCCCATGGTACCCAAAACAGCAAAAACAGAGTCCAGCACACTGTCAAAACATGGGAAGCAGATCCAAAAAAAGACAGTGGAGACCATGCCAAGGATGCCAGGTCTAAAATGTATTAAAGCTAAGAAGGTTGAGGTGGCGATTACTTACAAATATTTAGACAGTTGCTTGAAGTTCCACATGACATTTACACACTACATAGTATCTCTTCAAGCTAAAACCCAGTCAATAACCTCTGGGTTTAAATAAAAAAAAGAACCTGAACTGCCATTTCTTAATCATTTACTAACTGTAATGTCAGCCCAATTATTGCCAACAGTGGCCTATGGCTTGAACATTATGCACAGTGGAGAATTATCTACACTCAATAAGATCCAAACAAGGGTGTACAAATCTGTGTTTTCTATACCAAAAAGAGTCTCACCAGCGCTTGTTTGATTAGAAGTCGGCTTAAAAAATGATTTGATTCAAATTAAGTTTGCTTTTGCCAAATACTTTTGGAGGTTGTGCATCTCTGAAAGTGGCTCTATTAACAACCTATGGTGGCTTGAAATTGAGGAGCATCAACTTAAAAGATTCCTGGGGAGAATATCTAAGCAAGGCTATCACGAAGTTAGGCCTTCAGGAACTGTGGTCCACCAGTAAAGGAAAAGAAGCCTTCAAACAAGCAAGAAATGCCTCATCATTATGATCCCTGTCCATGCAAATAGGATAAAAACTCACTCGCAAAAAGAAGGCACGCCTAGTCAGTGATCAGCTCTTATAAAAGTCTCAGACCTCAGGAGTATTTATCTGCATACTTCTCCTGGTTCACTTAACAGCAATTCATGTTATACCGATTTGGAATCATGCACACCAACGACCTCATTCCAGTGTGGAAAAACAGTTGCAAAATCAATGGCGCTCTTTATGTGGGAACCGTCAAGAGTTGTTAATGCACATATTTTACCTTTGTCCAATTCCCTTAGCTGAGCGAAAAAGGATGTTGAAACTGACATTTGAAAAATTGCAAATCAGTGCTTTGCAGTAAGCCTTGATAACCTGATTAAGTGATAGCTCAATTTCCCTAGCTCTTAAGGGAGTGAAATTTTTGAGACCGCTCCCAAGAGTCTTGGATCAGTGAATGACTATGTGCATGCAAGCTCCAAGATCAAATAGTCTGCAATGTGCCAGTCGTATTATAGCACCGCTTCAAGTGGTCAACCTGTGAAAGTGCCCAAAAATATATTGAGGGGCACGCCTAGGCACTTCCACCAAAATCTCTTTCCACATGTCCACTGATCTTTATAATTCTGGTTTTGCAAGAGGTAGCTCTTCAAATTGGCCATAACAACTGTGTTTGTGGGATAATGATATGGTGGGGTGAGGTGCAAGTTCCTTTAAAGTGCTCCCTTGCAAATGACTTTTGCACTTTACAAACTGATCTAAGGGGTATTTTTTCATATCAGCGACTGCCACTTTACTGTTTTAAAAAGGGATCTGCATAAAGTCAAATCTGGCCCCAGAACAAATTAGGGGAAGTGCCTAACAAGAATCTGTGGTCAGAGAATCTTTAGATCCCCAAAGCTATAAGAGCCACACAGCGGACCCCTTAGGACAACTGTGTTTATGCTGGGAAAGGGTTTTTGAGAACTCTGTCCTAAGTATTAGTGATTGTGATGAGTGTGTCTATTTACTCTTTGCCTATGTTGGTGTGGGATAGCTTAAAGCTCTTAGGGCCAGATTTACAAGGCTCTAGCGCCTCCTTGCGCCACTTTAGAGTCACTTTTTTACGCTAATGTGGCTCAACTAGGCAAAAAACGCTGTGCCATATTTACAAAGTGGTGCAGTGCAGGCATTGGGCCCCTTTGTGACCCCTATAACGTATGCAAGAGGGGCATTCCGCCATTAGGAGGCCCACTAAAATGGCACAACGAAATTTACAAGATTTCATTGCACCACTTTTGGCTTAATTTTTAACGCCTGCTCAGAGCAGGCCTTAAAAGGATGCACGCATTGAAATCAATGGGCCTCCTTGCTCCCGTAGCGTCCACATTTGTTACACTAGTGAAACAAAGCGCAACAATAGCATAATTTTTTTTAATCTATTGGTCTAACCGGTGCCATGGTGCTTGGTATTGTAAATACGGCGCATCCACAGTGTCGTTAGGTGGCGGCGGGGGAGGCACATGAAATTTGGTGCATCAGCATTGAGACGCCAGATTCTTGTAAATCTGGGCCTTAGTGTTTGAATGTATTTATATTAATTGCACAACTGGTTGCACAAGACAAGGACAAATAGGCCAAATTAATTTTAATTATTTTTCCTATATTTGAATGTACAAGACCACAGGTAAGAATCAATGATTAGAGAAACACATTTTAGGGCTTAACTTTCATGATCAATTTGTTTCTAATTGGGGTCAATTTTTAAGATAGAGAAAGCAAATGAAGATATTTTTCTGCTAGCAAATCAGTAGCCTACGTAAATTGGCAATTTTGGTGTGTATAAGTTATGTAGACTATTTTTTTTTAAGATGTGCATAGTGACACTTCTCATTTCTTCCCATCTCTCGTAGAAAGGCTATTGAATATATATGTGTGTTTGGTTGCTGTGTCACCACATAAGATATGTAATATGAAAGCAAGCATTGGTAAAGCCAAAAGTTATTTCCTTCTGAACTTATTGCCTCATGAAATTGCTTTTGATTGTACTGTACAGAGCTGGGACACTGTGCATTACTGTCAAACTAAAAAATGAAAAAAGTGTCTTGGTGGTTGTTTTTTCCACTGACACGTGCATAAGTTAGAACACATGCATGCACCAGCAAAATGGCACCGGTCAGCTTGTGCTCTCTTACCGAAACACAGTGGCCCTAATTTAAGAAGGCCTAGCACCACTTTAGCTCCACCTCAGCATAATTTTGTTTTACCGTAAGGCGGCGCTAAGGTGGGTTTTTTCCACCTCAGCATATTTTTGTTTTACCGTAAGGCGGCGCTGAGGTGGGTTTTTTCCTGCGCTGTATTTACAAAGTGGCACAATGCATGCATTGCACCACTTTGTAACTCTTTCCACTACATTATGCCTGCGCCAGGCATAATGTATACAATGGTGGCACTCCACCAGTAGGGGGACTGAAAAAATGGCACAAAAAAATCCAAGCAATTTCTTTCCATCTATTTTTCTTCCCTTTTATTGCCTTGTCAGAGCAGGCATTAAAAAGGGCACAGAATTGTTCACAATGGGCCCCTAAGTACTGTTCAGGGTTAGAGCCAAAATATTGGTGCTAATCTTGAACAGTACATCAATAGTGTCAGAAATTCTGACACTATTGGCCCCTGCCTTGCACCATAGTGCCCCATATTTTAAACATGGCGCACAAATGGTGGCAATAGGAGGGCTCAAGGGTTTGCAAGAAAAGTGGAGCTACATGTAATGTAGTGCCACTTTTCCTAAATTTGACCCAGTATGTTTTATGTTGACCAGCATGCACTTCACTGCCTTATCATGATTGGTGCATGTATTTTACACATGCTGTGCCATCACTTGTGCAAGAAAAACTTGCGCATAGGCCCAAGGTTCAAATTGAGTGACACATGCATCCATTTAGGTCAGTTGACAAAACACTTGGTGATAAACCGTGATCAGATTTTATCATGGATTGCTGCAGGGTTTTTAACATGCTGTTTTCAAAGGACACATGTTTTACACTGTATCGTAGGATTGATTGCAAAAATGTATTCCTGTGATATTTAGCTGGGCACACAAAACTTCTACTGGATGGGAAAAGGAGGGAGAGAATGGACTACTATTTTTATTACCCTCCAATTTTTCCAAAGGTTGAAGCCGCTTTTGCTCTGCCACATGCTGCTGCCTAGTTGTCTCTAGTTTTTTATCCTGTTGCTCCTGCCCCAGCACAGTGCTATGATGCAAAATGATGGTGCTCCCCTGCAGAAAGAGTACTTAAGGCTCCCATTCATTGGACTTGGGCTGAATGGAGGCTCCCATAAACGTTGGGGGCTCCCTGTTTTTTTTTAGACTACAACCATCAGCAGGGCCTGGTGAGCCTGCCTTACAACCCTGCATTGACATTTGTCCAGTGGTGGCTCGCAGGAGGGAAAAGGGGTGGGGTGGGGTGGCACATGGCGGAGGAGGAGAGACAAAAAAAGAAAATATTATAATTTTTAAAAATACTTACCTTTCTTGCCGCGCTGATCCTTGGTCCTCAACCGCAGGCACAGGCTACCAACCTGCCCTGCTTCCTATCCTAACGCTGCTTTCATGCTGCTGGCAGCATGAAAGCAGCATTAGGATTGGATCGAGAACCCAGCCAGGGTGCTCTGAGGCAGAGTGGAAGTCTCTGCCTGTTGTCTTCAACCCAGCAATGCAGTGCCTACCCAGGACAGCCAGCCAAGCATACATGCGCACTGAGGGGGAGTGCTGTGCACTCCCCCTCCATGCTGGTCACAGCCCGTGGCCCACCCGTTTTACAAGAAAATTATAATAAACATAGGGGCATATTTAAGAGCCCCTAGTACCACCGGAGCGTCACTTTTCATGATGCTCCAGTGGCGCTATGCCCTGCGCCTTCTTTACAATGTGGCGTTAAACCACCTTTTTCTTCCTAAAGCAGGGCTTCTGCTCTCATGCCTCGGGTCTTCTTTGTCACTGGTCTTCTTGTGTCCATCAAATCTGATCTTTAGGTCTAGGGATACCCACTAAGTGCTGCAGTTAGTGGGCTTTAGGAGGAGTACCTAGTATTGGCCAATGGGCCACCCACCTAAGAGTGGCGACACCCACTAAGTGACCATTCCCTGTGGGAAGTGGTCACATCCCTAACCCTTATTGGCTATTTTCCTACTGTCTAAGATGGGGTAAAATTAAATGGAGTGGTTACCTCGCCTGTCACGCCTGAGGGGTGGTGCAAGCTGAGGGGGGTCACTCCTCCAACTTCGGCTAAGCTTTCCAGACGACTTTCATACCCAAAGTGGGGGAAAATAAACATTGGGCATCCATCTGCTGCTAGCACCAAAGGCAGGGGTCAGATTTCAAAGGCTTTAAAGCCTTTGAAGCTGACCACTGGCTCATGGTGCCTTCCTGGAGGTGCAGATGTAATACCTCCACCTAGGAAAGGCTTTGTTTTCTGGCTTCTGAAAGTAGAGGCTCCCATCCTAGGACTGCAGACTTCTGTCTGGTGGTGGCAGGCTGGCTAAGAGCAGTAAGCAACAAAGCTAGGGCTGTTAGGTGTTGCAGGGGGCACCTCTAAGGTGCTTGCTGGGTACATTTTATGATAAATCCAGCCTTGGCATCAGTGCGGGTTTATTATTCTGAGATGTTTGATACCAAGCAACCCAGTATTTTGAAAGGCCCTCATGTAGCTGGGGAACTCTTAATGACCAATGTCCAGCACATGTATTTGCTATGGCTTCCCTGCACACTTACTATGTGTTAAGGTTTTGCAAAGACACAGTAGGGGCATATTTGCTTATGCACACATATACTGTCACATGCATTATAGTGCACCCTGTCTTAAGGCTGTAAGGCTTGCCAGAGGGGTGACTTACCTATACTGCGTGCAGTGTTAGTGGACATGGCACTCTTTGTGACTGCCATGTCGAGTTTGCAACTTTTAAACACACCTTGTTCTGCACTTGCAATGGCAGTCTGCGTGAGGCTGGTGTGGGGCCTCTCAGAGTGGCACAATTGGTGCTGCAGCTCTGAGGGGACCCTCTTCAGTACCCATGCTCTAGGTACCAGGGGTACCATTTACTAGGGCCTTACAAGGGTGACTGAAGTGCCAAACATAGTACAGTTTTGGTGAAAGAGATCAGGCCCTGGGAACCTGTTTAGCAGGGTTCCAGGGTACTTATAGTTTGAAACCACATCATTTTCCAGGCAAAAACAAGGGGGCTACCATGTTGAAAAAGGCCCTTTCTCACAATAAGTATTAAAAAGGAAGATTTAGGCCTGGCAAGAGGTGTATTTGGCAAAGCTGATATGGCAGTTTAAAACTGCACTGCAGGCTGCAGTGGTGGACCTGGTGCATATTTTGAAAGTGCTACTTTAGTGGATGGCAGAATGTGTTCTACAGGCCCACCAGTAGCATTTAATTTACATGCCCTGGGTACAGTAGTACAATTTATTAGGGACCTACAAGCAAACTAAATGTTCCAATTGGGTGCAGGCCAATTCATCATGTAGAGTGCACACGGACCTAAAGCCAACAAACAAATGCCATCAAACCGGAGGGGTGAAGGCAAAAAGTTTAGGGAAATACCACACCAATTATGTCAGGTCTAACAAAGGTTATTAATCAGCTTTTAATTTCAAATATGATTAGACTATAAGCAACTGAAACATCATGATATTAAAAAATATACACTTCTGAGGAAGCACTTTGTTTGGTTAAAGTTGTATGGACATATAGCTACATAGTTAAATTAAAAAACCACACAAGCAAAAGGGGATGCAAGCTGTGGAGGACTCTTTCACGCATTGAGGCAAGTCACTGAACCTTGTGTAGACTTAACTGAGGGTGAAGTTGTAGAAATTGATGTAGATGATCCACTTAAGCTTTAGACACTAAACAGTTGATGTAGGTTGCCTTCATTGAGTGGGCAGAAAACGTTATACGTAGCACAGAACCAGTGGGCTCAGAAAGTAAGGACACACTCTGGGTGTCATCGACTCATTGGGTTGGGCTTACCTCTTTGCTTCACAGTACAGTGCAACATCTATAACGTGCATCAGTCCTTATCTCTTTAAGAAATCCACAAATTACAAACACAAAGAAATATACAGAAACTCAGAACTAATACATCTATCATTAGTCTATAAAAGCTTCTCCCTAGTGAAAATAATTGTTTTTCATTTTGTGTTCCTGTCAAAAAACATTTCAGCCACACTTCCCCCCCATTTCATTACTACCGCCTGCTCTGGAATGCAATCATTAAAACACAATGTAAAATGGGCATATAATGAATAGCACTTATCAAATAGCACAAATAATATAAGGACAAGGGTGACAAATTACACTATAAATGAGTGTGTTGGTTTCTAGGACTGTAAGTTAGCTTAAAGATATGAGCCATAATGCCCTTAGAGTGCATTTAGTAACTTAATTTCACTGAATTTCTAAATTTCTCAAACGCTGGAAGCACTGCCTTTTTCAAAGAGTGAATTGATGTTTTATTTGTTAGAAAAATGTTTCCAAAATATAATCCTGGCAGCACTTCTGCTCCACTTTTAAACGGGGTAGGTTTCAAATTGTGCGACTTCAACCAGGCATATAAATGATGTAATGCTGGTAGCGGGTGCACCTTGGTATTGAACTCACTGACTTGCCTTTCCCCATGCCAACAACAACGTTCAAACCGATCATATCAGAACTGAATAACTGGAACACAAGGAAAACGCACTGTGCTTTACGCTGTGGTTCCTGAAATATGCACTGCATATGATGCACTGCTTTTCTGTCGCATAGATGGTTAATTTGAGAGTTGAATCTCATCAGAGCACAGTGTTGTAATGTCTTTTTCTGGTGAAGAATAGTGCATTTCAGGGAGAAAGTGAAGAACCTGAAAATGCAGTAGGTATTTGTAATGGTTTTATTCAATTTTTGGTGTAAGGCAATGTGAATATTTCAACCTCGTCTCGCCGTAAGCAAGCACTGAAGTCATAGTGTGCATGCTGCCAGGAACTAATGCTGCACCTAGCACTGGCTCCGATCCCCCTTCTTCTCCCTGGTTCTCCCTTAAACAAAAAGTCAAGGGGGTCTCTTGCGGCACTAAATGAACATTCTAGAAGCACTTAGATTTCAGAGCCCCTTGCGCCATTTAACGATGCATTAGCGTCATTTATTTTATGCTAATGTGGCGTTAGATGGTCAAAAACGCACCAGCAGATTTACAAAGTGGCGCAATGCATGCATTGCGCCACTTTATAACCCTTTGCAATACATCATGCATTTGCCATCCATAATGTATGTATAGGGGGTGTTTCCACAATGGGGGGGGGGCGAAAAAATGGTGCAAAAAAATCTAAGAGATTTCTTTGCATCGTTTTTTGTTTTGCACTTTTAACGCCTGCTCAGAGCAGACATTAAAAGGAGGCACACCATTATTCATAATGGGCTTCAATGGGCTTTGCAGGATTAACAACAACATTTTTGACGCTAAACCTGCAATGCTCCATACTAGGGTCAACATTTTTGTCACTAGCTTCCTAATTACCGCCATGGTGCGCCGTATCTTAGATAAGGCACACACATGGTGGCATTAGAGGGCTGCTAAGGGGCGCCTTCCGCAATCCATATTTTAAGAATCTGAATGGGATAGGGAGTCTTCTCCTGCACTCCATTTTGGTACCCCAACCCAAAGCCTTGCTTGCATACCTGAATCTCTTTGATTGGCTGGTTGCAACAGAGAAAAAGATGTTGCATCTGCCTGTACAGCTCTTGAGTCATGAAAAAAAAGAGAGTGAGCCATTAAGGGCACAAAAAGCATCACCTGATCCCCTGGCTGAAGTATGGGGAGGGGGACAAAAGAACTCCTTTGATTCAGAAATTAAAAAACAAAATGTTGTGCAGCTCATGAACCCTGAGACAGGGTTCACAGACACCAGTGCTGCTCTAAGGTCCGCAAATGCTGTCTTTAAATTTACAAACACCAGCGGGTTTGTGGACCTTATTAGGACCTTCCACAGAGTTCTTAACCATAGCACTTGGTATGCCCACCATATGAGGTTCATCAAGGACTCTTGTCATACATGCGCCCTGCCACATTCACATGGCAACACATTCACCATCAAATGGCCATCCACACATCATTATTTATGACTGCAACCACACCATTAAATGGTGCACAATTAAGCCCACACACACCCATCAGACAAACAGCAAAACACAGCTTTCATTTAATGAAGATGAAGTCTTACCCTCGTCCTTCAACAAAACTCTCTCTGGAAATACTCTTTCAATCCTACTTGCCATTGTCAATGCTTCCTTCACTCAAGGCATCTCCCCAGAAGCTCTCAAGACAGGCTGGATCTTCACTATTGTAAAGAAACCTACACTAGTGTCTGATGACCTCGCAAAAAAACACCCATCACGCAACTACAATTCATCGGAAAGACCATTGTTAAAGCTGTCTAATAGTAACCATCTCTTACATGACTATCAGTCTTACTTCAAATCACACTGCAACATGAAGCCTGCTCCATTACACATCTTTCAGGTTAAAGTCCTGCGTACATATGAAGATTACCCCTGCTTCCTGATATTGCTAGACCTCTCAGCTGCCTTCAGCACAATTGACAGTCCTGCACTCATACTCACCCAACCTACACACCCTACAGTTATGAATGGATTTCACCAATAATGTCCTTTTGTACCTTTAGAACCTTTGCAACTGACACCAGTTTTTTCCCATGGCCACCTCCAGGTCGCAAAAGATCTCTATCACCTGCAGAGTCTGGCAGGGTTCCATATTGTTCTCTGTCATTTTCAACGTCTAGGTGGAGCTGCTTGGAGCTCTTCTCACATATAACAGCATCAAGATTCACCAAAATGCTGATGATATACACCTATACCACATAGTGTTCTCTGCTTCAGACATCAAAAACTTTAAGGAGTGCTTTTAAATCATTGAGACCTTGATGCACACCATCTGAAGCTCAAACCAACCAAGACAGAAATCCTGCTCTTTGCCAAGAGTAACAAACAAGAAACAGGAGTTCAAATCTGGCTGATTGACATAAGCCTTGACACTCGGATTCAGCTGAACAATAAAATTGCCTTCAAGGAACACATTACCAAAAAAAGCAAATACAACCTATCACCAGCTCTCTCTTCTGAAGGAAGTGAAACTGATTTATCCAGAAAGTGACTTCAGAGCAGCTGTTCAAGTCCTTGTACTTTCACATATGGATGTTGATAATGCCCGACTCCACAGCCTCATAGACTCCTCACTGGCACCCGCTAATGTAATCCTATGTGCTGCAGCACGTCTCATCCAGCGACTGAAGAAATATGATCATGTCATCCCATATCTTGATGGAACTCCTGCACCATCTTCAAAACCAGGTGCATCATATACAAAACCTTTAAAAGCAGCAACCCTGCTTATCTTGAAGAGAAGCTTACTAGCTTTGGTGGTTTTCCACCAACCTGAAGCCAGAAACCATGAGAACGCAGCCTAAGAAAGGAAAAAAAAGCAGCAAGCCTTTTCCAACTATTCACCCAGGATCTGAAAAACATCTACGTATCCTTTAGATTGCCCAAACACTGCTCCTAGTTTAGGAAACAGCTGAAACTGTACCTCTTTAAAGAACACTATGCAAGAACAATCCATAAAACAGCTGCCTCTGATTAAACTCACTGTCTTTACATTGGACTTCTACAGCACAACCTTCATTTTGGCTAGATTCACGCTATAGAAATACTACAGAGTACATACATGCATGTTTATATATCCACCAAAATATTTCCATACATCAACCATAAAAATACATGCCCATAATACCACAATCTCAGCATACATCTCAATTTAATCTTTCCCAATTTAAGAACTGGATTTGCACCTTTGTGATTGATTGTACTAAATAAAGTGACTCCCTAATCAATATATTTATTCATTTATTTATAATATTATGTTTCACAAAGGTGGTAGGCATGAATGAGCAAAGGCCAACAGAATGAAATGGTTACTTTTACAATGATGGTATTTGTTCTGATCTCCTGGTAAAATCAATTGGAGATGAAGACTGGACTGCAATTTTCAAAAAACACTCTGTGAGTGTTCTGTAACACACCATTGATGGATGATGAAGGATTTAAAGTGAAATAATTTAAACCCAATGGGGCTTGATGATTGAAATTCTTGATGACCTGACAATGTTATGCTTTTTATAAGTCTTGTGAGTTTTTTAGTAACATAATTTATATTGGTGGTGCAATTCCAAGAGAGTGCGTAGGCACTATCAGAGTGTTTATGGAGTCTATCAATGCAGCAGTACATTGTTCAGTTTCATAATGTATTGATTTGTTTATTTTTTTAGCTGGACGCATCACATAAAATGACACATTCAAACCGTATATATATATATATATATATATATATATATATATATATATAGAGGCTATACTAATGTTGCCTGGTTTGAAAAGCGAAATGGCAAAACACAGGGATAGGACTTCTATTTCTATGTCTATGTTAACTTGTGTCATGAGGAACTCAAATGTGAATTTAAGGTCATATTGCACCGTATATCTGTTAGGATAAGGTAAGTGAATTATATGTCATTTCACAATTGTATAAGATCTCAGAGATTGGCTCTGAAGTTTTTTTCTCCACAATGAAATATCAGTACTCTTTTCCGATGTGTCCATGCTCACTGTTTAGTATTTCAGAGCTGATGTGGGGAATCAAACATGGTTGTGATCAAGGTGTCCTGCTGAAAAACACATGGAGTCTCTCTCTCTCTCTCGCTCTCTCTCTCTCTCTCTCTATATATATATATATATATATATATATATATATACATATATATATATATATATATATTCACTGAAAAAAAACAAAGGTTACAGGGACGTTATAGTTAGGAAATGGAATTTAAAAAAAAAACATTGCAATTCACTTAAAAAACCAAAGGTTATAGGTAGGCTCACATGTTAAACATACCAAACCATAGAAATTCACCAGTTATAGTTAGAGTTACCTCAAGTAACTATAACTCGTGCCCTAAGGTAACTATAACTCACAAACCCCGACCATGCACAGTTTTTTCTTCAAAAGGTTTACTGCAAATATTACATTGATATAATCAATGATGTTATCAAAGATGTCATGAGTGCCGTAATTTGTAGAGTAATTAGCAGTGCATTGCTCATCCCAAGATCGCTGACAACACTTCAATGGTTTCTGTTGTTGAAGTGTTATCAGCCAATCATATCTCAACATGCGATCAGGAGGGGAAACCTTTGCGCCCCTAGTTATACAAATTTATTTTTCCGTTAATTTTTCAAACACTACTCAGTGGAATTACACCAAAACCAAAAAAAGGTCACTTTCTCAAACAGGACCTACCTTCCTGCCAGATTTGGTGTAATTCCATCCAGTAGTTTTTGCACTATTGCTGTTCAAAATCCATATGGAAACATGAATAGGAAATGTGTTTTGGGACTCCCACTTTTTCTCAGCCACCCCACCCCCAGATGGATCACCCTGAAACATCCCTGGCAGCAGCAAATTTTCATCAAGCGGCGCCAAAGATATAGGCAAGTAAAAAATATTTTTGTATAAAAAATAGGTCCTAACTATAACTACCTAGTGGTGATATATATACATATATATCACCACTAGGTATTTAAAGTTGGGGTCTAGTTGCTCCCACTCACACACCACTCAGGCACTGACACATCCACTCTCAGATCCACTCAGAGACTCATGCGCTCACCTGCATATCCTCTCAGAGACTCACACACTCACTCACAGACCCACTCTGACACTCATGCACCCAATCACAGACCCACTTAGGGACTCATGCACCCACTCACAGACCCATTCAGAAACTGATGCACCCACCCATCGCTCCACTCCGATGCTCACACGCCCACTTACAGTCCTACTCAGATACTTATGCACTCACTTCCAGATCCACTCAGAGACTCACACACCCACTCACAGACCCACTCAGACACACATGCACCCACTCACAGACCCACTTAGACACTGACACAGCCACTCTCAGACTCACTCACACACTTATGCACCCATTCACAGACCCACTCAGACACTGATGTGCCCACTCTGAGACCTATACACACACTGATGCACTCACTCAAAGACCCACTCACATACCCACTCAGACCCTCGTTCACCCACTCACAGACCCAGCCATTCACTCACGCACCCACTCACAGACCCATTGGGAGACTCACAGATCAACTCACAGACCCACTGAGAGACTAATGCACTCACTCACAGACCTACTCAGAGACTCATACACCCCCTCAGAGACCCACTCAGATACTCATGCACTCACTCACAGACCCATTCAGCCACTGACACACCAACTCACAGACCCATTAAGCCACTAATGCACACACTCTCTGATCCACTCAGACACCCATGCACCTACTCACTGACCCACCTATACACCCACTCACAGACTCATGCATCCACTCACAAACCCACTCAGAGACATGCACTCACTCAGAGACTCATACACATATTCACAGACTCACTCAGACACTCATGCACCCACTCACAGAACCTCTCAGACACTGACGCACCCACTCTCAGACCCACTCAAACACAGCCAGGTACACACATACATACTGTGACTGGCTGGTCACAACCCATTCAGAAAGGTTTGTCTGACATGGTCCTGGAGGATGGAAATAGCGGCTGAGAGCAATAGAAGGGGTCAGAGTAGAAGTATTCCGACCCCATGGGGGCTATTAAAGGGTGTCTGAGGGACCACTTATTAGGTTAAAAAAGATTAAAACCCTTTTTTGGCCATGCTGATGAAGTTGTGACTCTGTTGTGGCTCTCATCGTGATGCCCTGTGTAAAGCCACGATGGAGTCACCACTCCGGCCGTGATTTGAAAAAATAAAATATGTAATCACATACTCTAATGCACACCACTCACAGACTCTGTCAGACTGTCACTCACCCACTCACAGACCTATAAATATACACATACATCCATTTTAGAGTGGCGTTTCCGATAAAATGCGTGTGGGAAAAAACATTACCGCTATGCCCCTGTGACAATTTTCAAAACAAAGTACTTGTCACTTTATTTTATTTTGTACACTCTACTCAGTTCCTAGGGAAACTTTTTTATTACCTATTTTGCGTAATTTGAACACCTCTTCTTACAAAGAAGGATTGATGGCATCCAAAGGCTTTCATCCAAACAAATGTGCAGCTCTATATTAAGCTTTATTAAATCCGCTATCACCATTAGGAACCGATATGAATTAGTAACGTGATTATTTATTAAGGGAATTCAGATATTGTTTTACTGTTGTATACGATTTTATAAGTATTTATTATTTTATATTGATTTAGTAGGTTCGAGTGGTAAGCTTGGTTTTTATTGACTTGTAGATCAAAGAGACTTGCCTTTGAATTTTGTAATAAGTACTGTATTTTATGATGACTTATATGTATGTATGTGCACTTTTATGGTAATACGCCGAATAAAGTTATTTTGACTGACTGACTGACATACACCCACTCATTGTCATACATCCACTTACACACTCTTCAACATACCTACAGACCCTCTCATACACTCATGCTTTTATTCACAGGCCCACTGACACACTCACTCATATACTCATGCAGCCACTCAGAGACCCACTCAGGCACTCACACAGCCACTCACAGACCCAGTCAGGCACTCTGACACTCGTTCACACATAATTATAAACAATATGTGTGCTGTGTTTGCTATGGTACATTGAAGGTGTGCAGTTGGTTCCGCGACAGAGTAGCAAACTTCTAAAAAGAAATTAAAAATCAGGTTTTGAAACACAATTAAGTAATGTCTAGAAAGTAGGGTGGCTCTAAGAAGAGCCTTTGTGTTAATTGTCTGTATACGATTAATACAGATAAGAGCGGATGCAGAGTTTGAAGTTACTCAGTAGCACCCTGTTGCCCTCATTTGTAAAGTGATCACCATTTCTTCTATATATTCCTGGCATGTCAAACCACTGATTATTATTGTAATTACAGCCTGTGCAATGGTCTATGAGGTATGCTGAAACTGTTTTATTAACATGTTCCTGGGTTTGTCTATCTGTGGTCAGAATTCAGTTAACCACTTCCATTTCTGTCTCTCGCATATGTTAGAAAACACAAAGGCACTGTGAGGGAAAAGTGTCATTAATTGAAGAAAGGTATCCTTCATTAGGATTTCCAGTCCTACCTCAGTCAGTGTGCCTAGGTCATTGCCACCACAGTGCACATATCCTTCATTAGGATTTCCAGTCCTACCATAGTCAGTATGCCTAGGTCATTACCACCACAGTGCACAATCATGAGGTGAGGGGGATGGCTATCTCTGATGATTTCAAGCAATCAAAGTAATTGCTGCCATTTTAACCCTCTCAGGTCAACCCAAGTAATATCCACATTAGGCAAACCCAGGTCACTATCAATGCCACTCTTTCTAGCATACTCACTTGCCCACGAAACATAGCCCTGACCTACAAGCCACACTCTTACCATTTTGAAGAGTAGGAGCAGTAGCACATAGGAGAAGGCTGCAGACGACTGAGGCAGTTTTAAAAATGTTAGGTGTTTAAAATGGAGGAAAGCATCAGCTTTAAAAAAGCACAAAATTCATTGGACGTTGTAAGTACATTGGTAGATAAAAGTAGATAGTCATTTAAGCATTAAGTTAGTAGATCTCTGATTGGGTCACATTAGTTAACCAAAAGGTTATGGCATTTTGGATAAGCTTACATTGTGTAACAGTCAACCACACCTGCTATAGAAGAAATTGAAAGCTAGTATGCTGCTGGCAGACAGTGCTGTGAACATTTGAACTACGGTAACAGTGTAGGTTGCTGTGGCTACTGAGGTGAAAGACTATCAGGAGAAGGGTGGTTTTATTGAAGGGTATTTGAATTGTACATAAAAAAGAGTGTGTTTGGCAGAGTATGAGTTAGAAAAAAAAGATTTTGTCCAACTCAGTATTACAGGTATATGTTATATTTTCATGCAAATTGATTGAAAGACAATCATATGTACATTATTTTAACCCCCATCTGGAGTCACAAATTTGTCTCGAAGTTACTGGGGGGGCTGTGCTGAGCGCTGTGACTCCAGTAGTATACACTAGCAAAATGGCCTTCTTTATGGAAGGAAAACAAGGACTTGACAACCACCAACCATTCAGAGGGTTGGTAATAGAAAATGCATATGAAAGGTGGTTTTTGATTTGTAAACCAACACAATATCACTTATAGCAAAGTTGAAAAGGTTGCCTTTAGGCTTCCTTGGTGTGAGAGTGGTGAACCATTCTTATGCTGAGGTTTCATGCTTACACAAAGAAAACACTTAAAGTGATATTATGAGACTATTTTAACTACCAACAAAAGTTATCTTAGAGGTGTGTGAATTAGAGTATATATGTTATGACAAATGTATATTCACAGGACTGGGCACAGATAGGAAGGTTAAACATTTATGTAAGATAAAGAAAGCTGTACTGCCCGAGAGAGAGACTGACAGGTATTGCAGGTCTCATTTAAATGTATAGTAAGACATTTATTGTATGGCAAGATGAATAACATCAGTTGATTGTAAGCTATGATTTTCTGTTTCTATACACTTTCCAACAGTTAGAGCATGTTTTTAGTTGAAATAAGTTACATCTAAAGTATGTTATATGAAGGTTATACAGAGCATGGAATGTACTTATAAGGTGTCGAAAGGGCCTCTGTTGACATGGTAGCCCCAAACTTTTGCCTGTCAAATCGGGTGGTTTCAAATTGTAAGTTCCATGGGCCCCTGCTAAACAGGTTCACAGGACCATATCTCTTTCTCAAAAACTGTACTATGTTTGCACTTCAGCTACCCTTGTAAGTCCCTAGTAAATGGTACCCCTGATGCCTAGGGCATGGGTACTGAAGAGGGTCCCCCAGAGCTGCAGCACCAATTGTGCCACTCTGAGAGGCCCTACACCAGCCTCATGCAGACTGCCATTGTAAGTACATGACAAGGTATGTTTAAAAGTTGTAAACTCGACAATGCCCTCACTGAGATAGCCATGTGCACTAACACTGAATGCAGTATTTGTAAGTCACCCCTCTGGCAGGCCTTACAGCTCTAAGGCAGGGTGCACTATAATGCATATGAGGGTATATGTGTGCCTGAGCAAATATGCCCCCACTATCTCTTTGCAAAACCTTAAGACAGAACTGTACAGGGAAGCCATAGCAAATACATGTGCTGGACACTGATCATTACAAGTTCCCCAGCTACATTATGGCCTCTCTGAATGCTGGGTTGTTTGGTATCAAACAACTCAGAATAATAAACCCACATTGATGCCAGTGTTGGATTTATTATAAATGGTACCCAGAATGCATCATAGAGGGACCCTCTACAAAGTCTAACAGCCCTGTCGTGGTTGCTGACTGGTCTTAGCCAGCCTGCCACCACCAGACAGAAATATGGACTCCTGGGGTCAGAGCCTCTGCTCTCAGGAGCCAGAACACAAATCCTTTCCTGGGTGGAGGTGTTACACCTCCTCTCCCAGGCAGGCACCCTACAACAGAAGTCAGCTTCAAAGGCATGGCCACCTTTGAAACCTGACCCCGCCTCTGTTGCTAGCAGCAGATGGCTGCCCAATGGTATTTGCCCTCACTTTGGGTGGGAAAACGTAGCCAGAGTAGGAGGAATGACCTTCCTTACTTTGATCCACCCCTTAGGTGTGGCAGGTGAGGTGACCACTCCATTTCATTTTCCTCTATCTTGGATGGTAGTAAAATGGTCAATTAGGGTTAGTGATGTGACCCCATCCCACTGGAAGTGATCATTTAGTGGGTATAGCCACCCTAAGGTGGGTGGCCCATTGGCCACTACTAGATACTCCCCTAGTGCCCCCTAAATGAAGTATCTAGTGGGCATCTCTAGATCTACAGATCAGATTCAATGGACACAAGAAGACCAGCAATAAAGAAGACCCGAGGCATGAGCAGAAGCCCTGCTGTAAGAAGAAAAAGGCGCCAAAACATGCCTTTTGTACCCAGGATTCGACAATTGCCACTGAGGGGTCGACTGGATAACTGAAAGAATCTAAGAAACCCCAGAGGGCCTCAAAATTTCTGAAAATCACCAAGAACCTCCCTCTGAGTGAAGCAATCACTCCCTGCACACCGCAGGCAAGAAACCAGTGAAGTCCAGCTCACTCACCGGCTGCTGACTAACGAACTGGAGAGAGCAGCCCAACCAAAATCTACCTAATAGACCTGAAGGAAAGTGTGCCAAATTTGGTGGCACTGCGGCTTTCAGGGCCAGAGATGTGCCAACACCTGGGGTACTGGACCACCAATGTCGGGCACCCAGAAGAAAAGTCCACCACAGACTCTCAAAAGCCCAGAAGCAACTCACAGTCAAAGGACCTGAGGACACTCAAGAACCACCCCCCAGGGTGGCCCTGCTGACCTGCAAGCAACCCTCCAATTGTCCTTCTCCTGGCTTCAGGGACCCTCAGACGCACAAGTCCTGGTTTCTCTCTCTATGCTGTACCCAGCCTCCCTGGCTCCTGCATCAACAAACCTGCTGTGTTCTAGGGGTCCCTAACCACTTTTGCCCTTTAACCTCCAAGGGGACCCACCAGACATACCTTTAAGTCCATCTGTGCAGTGTGTTTCCAAGTGGTCCCCTTCTTCATTGTGCACCAGCTCCAAGACATTCAGCTGCTGCTCCTGCCAAAATAGGGAACCGCCTGAACTTCTCCAGCTCACTCCAAGAATTGTATGTAACCTAGTTGTATTTTGCAATTGGAGTATTTTTCTAAATTTTCAATTTAATTGCTACGGCCCCGGTTAGGTCCCTAAAACTGTGATTAGAAACTGAAAGGCTTTACTGTAGTTAGGCCTTAGAAAAAGTTTCCAAAAGTTTGCAAACGTTTTTCCAAAAGTTTGAAAGGTTCCAACTAGAGTTAAAAAAAAAGTCTGATGCAGAGAACCAGGCTACGGGTCTCGACTTGGCCCCTTCAGTGCGATTGAGATACCACCAACTAAGGGCTCTCTGCAAAGGTTACCAAATTCACAATTGTGCTCATGTTACTACAGAAACGCTTAGGCAGTTTGTGGCAGAGTATAAGACTGTACACCACGTAGATGAGGGGGAACCCTCAGAAACAGAAAATCAGGAACACTCCAATGTAGCTGAGGATGATGAGGTAGAATCCTCCATCTCAGATGTAGGATCCTCCTCAGAGGAGGAGTTGCCTCTAGGAAGGTTAACCAAATGACTAGCTCTAGAAACCCAGCTTTTGAAGATAGAAGTTAAAAGAAGAGAGTTGGGCCTAGGACCTATCTCTGGTGGCAGCATACAAATAACTAGGGAAGAGCGCCAGCACCACCTGGGGAGCCAGCGTCCAATCAACGAAAGGGCAGGAGCCCTTTAAAATCGCGTAGCGCTCCCGCCTTGTGGGAAGAGCGCCAGCACCACCTGGGGAGCCAGCGTCCAATCAACAAAAGGGCAGGAGCCTCCCGCCTCGCGGGAAGAGCGCCAGCACCACCTGGGGAGCCAGCGTCCAATCAACGAAAGGGCAGGAGCCCTTTAAAATCGCGTAGCGCTCCCGCCTCGCGGGACGCGCGCGGGCAGCGCCCGGGCGAAGCCCAGGCCAAGGGCGGGCCCGTCCTGTGCCCGTCGGAGACCGGAGGAGACTGGGCTGGGCCCCCCCTCTTTCTCCTGCAATAAGAGACCAGTCTGCTACCCCGTGCTTGGTGCTTTAGGATAACTCAAATAGCACCACCGGACAAGAACCTAGAGCCCTTGTTTTAGATCTTGTAGAGGCGAAGAATTAAATAGTTGGTAAGAAGATATGGGGAAACGTAAGGCATCAGAACCCCCACGGGGGAAGGAGGAATCCACAAAAAAACTTAGGAATGCAGGCGAGAATTGTACGATATCTGAAATTGATGACCTTATAGAGGAGGTAGAGTCTTTACTAAGTAATAGGTCCGCCCCTCGGGAGGGCTCTGATAAAAAGATAACTTTCTATTATACAAAGAAAACAGAACTAGGGAAAGAGAAATCAATTGATAGGGAAGAGAGTGATAGCCAGCAGGAGGAAAACCGACCCCCGCTATCAGGATAACTAATCACAAAGATGATATAACCCGGACTATATGTCATCACCCAACTACACTAGGAAGTATTAGGAAGAAGAGCCATGTGCAGAAGAGTGACATTGAGTGTTCTAACAAGTATGCAGTCCTGGCAGAACCCGCTTCCAACAAAGCTCATAAGGTCCAGGAGGGGAAACCCGTGGGCAAGTATGACCAAACTATCCCCTTAGTACAGATAGTTATAGAGAAGTCATCATTAGCTAACCAAGACCCAGAAAACTGCTTAAAATGTAAAACAATGAGTCTAACAGATCTTTATGACCTAATGATTGAATTAATGCAGGAAGTTAGAGAGTTAAAACTCGAAGTAGGAACATTATCAGCTCTTGTGAAAAATGGGGGGAGTTTGGGAACCCATAGAGACCAGAGTGCAGAGGAGACTTCAACAGTATCACTACATTTACAGGGCAGACCCATGTCCCCCCAAAGTTTGAATGTCCAGTCCAACTCCACTTTAACTACAGCCAGTATTCCATATGCACCATTGAGAGGCAAGAGAGAGGAAAATGGTTGTAATATGGGGTCACGTAATTATTCTGTAGCTAAGGTAGGAGAGTTACGACAAGATTCAGCGAATCCCTCAAGGGAGCCCCGTTTTGAAACAGGGTTACAAGAAGAGAAGATGAAATGTACATTAAAACCCTATATTAAATTATATAATGGTAGCATGCCCCCTATTATAAGGAGTAGACTCCCTGAGGGAAAAATTAGGCCTTCTGGGGCTGAGGTAATTTATCTGCTAAATGTCCCAAAATTGGCCCAAAATAGTATAGAGGATGAGGATTCCCTAAAGAACAAAACTATACACTGGATCAGACATAAACGACATTGCTTATCCCTAATCCGCTCAGATATTACGAGGGCGGAAAGGATGCCAGGAGAGGTTGGGAAGCAAGATGTTGTTGCTCTGATATTAAGGGATGAAAGACTAACTGGAGGTCTGATTAATATGGAACAGAGAGCCAGTGCTCCCATAAAAAATGCTATGAGGTTTAGCCTGGATCCACATACTTGCAAGCTTATAGCTCAGAGGAATAAACACAGGAATAGGGGAGAGCAAATGAGAAAAGGAGATTCTGATCTTGAAACAGTTGATTGACTAACACAACTAGATCAAGTATATTTAGGACCGATTAGTGACCAAAGAGCAGTTGATTCCCAGGATCGAAATAATCACCAAGTTATAAGAGTAGGGAGCATTGAGGAGCACTTACCCCATAGAAAGGAATCGACCATATCTCAGAGCCCTATTACCAATGATATGATCTCAACTGGAAGGGGATTAGTCTCTATGGTCTCTTGGAATGTAGCAGGCCTAAAAAGCAAGCTTATAGACCCTGACTGGCATGATTATATTGAACAATTTCATGTTTGTCTCTTTCAAGAGACTTGGTTAAAGGATCCACCGTATAAACTGGGGTATAAAACTTTCTTTATTAGTGCAACTGCCACAGCAAGAGGAAGGCCGTCTGGGAGGCTGGTTGTATGGGTGAAAATTTCCCTTAATCTCAAGATATGTAAACATGACGCAGAGTCTCCTGACATTCTGTGGTTGGAATTAGGGGACAAAAATAAGGTGTTATCCCGTTTGTTTAATGTGTATATAAGGCCCAGAAGTTCTAACCAGGAGTCACATGAAATATAAATATTAGATGGCATGCTTAAAAAAATCCCGGTAGGAGAGACAATTATGAAAAGGGGGAGATTTTAATTGCAACTACGAACCTATAATTGGCCTTGAACTTCTGGCAGAAGATGAAGATCTAGCAAGAGCAGTCCCCCACCTATCAATTGAAGAGTCCGTACCCGGTATGGTTGCTGCTTTACAACTTATGGGCCTCACATTAATCAATCAATCAATCAATCAATCATAGTATTTATAAAGCGCGCTATGTACCCGTCAGGGTTTCGAGGCGCTGAGGGGGGGTGGGGGAGCGCTGCTGGTTTAGCGGTCGAAGAGCCAGGTCTTGAGGAGCCTTCTGAATGCGAGGAGGTCCTGGGTCTGGCGAAGAGATGTGGGGAGAGAGTTCCAGGTCTTGGCGGCGAGGAAGGAGAAGGATCTGCCGCCGGATGTCTTGCGCTGGATTCGGGGTACGATGGCGAGGTTGGCGGATCGGAGTTGACGTGTTGGAGTGTAGAAGTTGAGTCTGGTGTTGAGGTAGGAGGGTCCGGTGTTGTGAAGTGCCTTGTGAGCGTGGGTCAGGAGTTTGAAGGTGATCCTCTTGTCTACCGGGAGCCAGTGGAGTTCCTTTAGGTGAGGGGAGATGTGACTTCGGCGGGGTATGTTGAGGATCAGTCGGGCGGAGGCATTTTGGATACGTTGGAGGCGTTTGATGTCTTTGGTTGGGATGCCTGTGTAGAGTGCGTTGCCGTAGTCAAGTCTGCTGCTGACGAGGGCCTGGGTCACCGTCTTTCTGGTTTCTGTTGGAATCCACTTGAAGATTCTGCGGAGCATTCGAAGGGTGTTGAAACAGGAGGAGGAGACGGCGCTGACCTGTTTGGACATGGTGAGGGCGGAGTCCAGGATGAAGCCGAGGTTTCTTGCGTGGCTGGCAGGGGTGGGTGGGGGTCCGAGGACGGAGGGCCACCATGAGTCGTTCCAGGCCAAGGGAGTGCGTCCGAGGATGAGGACTTCCGTCTTGTCGGAGTTGAGTTTCAGGCGACTGTTGTTCATCCAATCGGCGATGGATTTTAGTCCCTCGTGGAGGTTTGTTTTGGCGGTGAGCGGGTCTTTGGTCAGGGAGAGGACGAGCTGGGTATCGTCGGCGTAGGAGATGATGCTGAGATGATGTTGGCGGGCCAGTTGAGCGAGGGGGGCCATGTAGACGTTGAACAACGTGGGGCTGAGGGAGGATCCTTGGGGGACGCCGCAGATGAGGTTGGTGGCTTTGGAGCGGAAAGGGGAGAGACCGACTCTCTGCGTTCTGTCGGAGAGGAAGGATGAGATCCAGTGGAGGGCTTTATCTTGGATGCCGGCTTCCTGGAGGCGGGTCAGTAGGGTGCGGTGGCAGACGGTGTCAAAAGCGGCTGATAGGTCGAGGAGGATGAGGGCTGAGGTTTCACCGTTGTCCATTTGATGTCTGATGTCATCTGTGGCGGCGAGGAGGGCGGTCTCAGTGCTGTGGTTTCGTCTGAATCCGGATTGTGAGGGGTCCAGGATGGAATTGTCTTCGAGGAAGTGGGTGAGCTGAGTGTTGACGATCTTCTCGATGACTTTCGCTGGAAAAGGGAGGAGAGAGATCGGACGGAAGTTTTTGAGGTCGTTGGGGTCAGCCTTGGGTTTTTTGAGGAGGGGTTGGATTTCTGCGTGTTTCCAGCTGTCCGGGAAGGTGGCAGAAGTGAAGGAGAGGTTGATGATCTTGCGGAGTTCGGGGGTGATGGTGGCGTTGGCTGAGTTGAAAACATGATGGGGGCAGGGGTCCGTGGGGGAGCCTGAGTGGATGGTGTTCATGGTTGCTATGGTTTCTGCCTCGTCTACGTGGGTCCAGGCGGTGAGGCGGCAGTCGCGGGAGGAGACGTCGGGGGTGGGGTCTGGCGGTGGACCGGTGATGAAGCTGTCGTGGATGGTGGTGATTTTCTGGTGGAAGAAGGTGGAGAGGTCGTCGCAGAGTTTCTGGGAGGGCGGGATGTCGTTGGAGTTGGCTTTCGGATTGGAGAGTTCCTTCACGATGCCGAAGAGTTCTTTGCAGTTGTGGGCGTTGTTGTTGATGCGTTCAGTGAAGTGGGCGCGCTTGGCGGTGCGGATCCGTTGGTGGTGTTCGCGGTTGGCGTTTTTGAGGGCGGCGAGGTTGTCGGGTGTGCGTTCTTGGATCCATTTCTTTTTGAGCTTCTGGCAGTTGCTTTTGGAGGTGGTGAGATCGTCTGTGAACCAGGCTGGTTTTTTCTTTCCTTGGATGGTGGTGGGTTTCTTGAGAGGGGCAAGGGTGTTGGCGCAGTCGAGGATCCATTGATGGAGGTTGTTGGCGGCTGTGCTCGGGTCGATTGCGTCGGGTGGAAGGTTGTTTATGAGGGTGCTGGTCAGTTGTTCTTGGGTGACTTTGCCCCAGCGGCGGTGGGGAGGTAGCTGGATGCGGTGTTGCTCTGTGGTTTTCTTATAGGTGAAATGGACACAGTGATGGTCAGTCCAGTGGAGTTCGGAGGTGTGGCTGAAGCAAATGTGGTTGCTAGAGGTGAAGAGGGGGTCAAGGGTGTGACCGGCGATGTGGGTAGGTGTGTTGACTAGCTGGCAGAGACCGAGGTTGAGGAGGTTGGAGGTCAGTGACGCGGTGTTGACGTCGTTGGCATTTTCCAGATGGTAGTTCAGATCTCCCAGGAGGATGTAATCCGGGGAAGCGAGGGCGTGGGTGCTTGCAAGGTCGGCGATGGTGTCGTTGAAGGGGGCTCTTGGTCCTGGAGGGCGGTAAATGAGGGTTCCTCTGAGGGTCGTGTTGGGGTCCGTGTGGATCTGGAAGTGGAGGTGTTCGGCTGTCCTGAGGGTGTCGTCCGAGTGGGTGTGGATTTTGAGGGTAGCTTTGTGAGCGATGGCTATTCCGCCGCCGATTCCGTTGGTTCGATCACTTCTGGTGATTTTGTAGCCGTCCGGTATGGCGATGGCGATGTCCGGAGATGAGGAGTCGTTCCACCAGGTTTCGGTCAGGAAAGCCACGTCAGGAGCAGTGGTGTCGAGCAAATCCCAGAGCTCGATGGCGTGTTTTCGTGCGGAGCGGGTGTTGATGAGGATGCAGTTCAGGTGGTTGGGGTTGGATGTTTTCGTAGTTGGATTGGTCGTTCTGATGCAGGAGAAGTTGCAGGTACGGCAGGAAAAAGGTCCTTTAGTGTGCTTCGGGGATGCCCGGTAGCATTCAGTGGAGGGGCCGGGGTTGAAGGCGCGGAGTTCGTTGATCGAGTAGCGGATGCGGGGGGCGCGAGGGCCAGGGGGTGTGGCGCTGGGCGCGGTCCAGGCGCGGACGGGCGCAGACGGGCTTGCCTCTGCGGACGCGCAGCGCCAGCCATTAAGAAGGGAGGGGGGAGGGAGGAGCAGCTGGGAGGCGGGAGGCGGGAGGGAGCGGCAAATGGGGGCGCGAGGGGGGCGGGCCGCAGGGAGGCAGCGGCAGGGAACGGGGAGCGCACAAGGGGCAAAACACTGAAAACGAGCAAAATACAAGCAGTTACAATAAGAAAAGCACACAATCAGAAAAACAATAATGGCACAATATACGATCGGGGGACAGCAATCAGGGGGGCACAAAGGGGGCAGAAGCGCCGGCGGCGAGGCGCTGGAAAAAGCGAAAAAAACAAAAAACACTTACGGGACGGCGGAAAGCGGCACACGGGTCAAGTGAAGCTAGTCAGAGCCCACTAGACCCCAGGGATGAGGCGCAGGAGGATGCCTGCGGGTGGAGGAGGAACTCGAACACGCAAACAGCAGCGTGGTCAGGGGACAGAGGCAGGAGGCAGCAGGTTGGTGCTGCGGTCGTGGGGGGCGAGCTCAGGACCTGAAACAGGTCAGAGGTCGCTCACTCGCGACGCGCAGCGCCAGCCATTAAGAAGGGAGGGGGGAGGGAGGAGCAGCTGGGAGGCGGGAGGCGGGAGGGAGCGGCAAATGGGGGCGCGAGGGGGGCGGGGCCGCAGGGAGGCAGCGGCAGGGAACGGGGAGCGCACAAGGGGCAAAACACTGAAAACAAGCAAAATACAAGCAGTTACAATAAGAAAAGCACACAATCAGAAAAACAATAATGGCACAATATACGATCGGGGAGACAGCAATCAGGGGGGCACAAAGGGGGCAGAAGCGCCGGCGGCGAGGCGCTGGAAAAAGCGAAAAAAACGAAAAACACTTACGGGACGGCGGAAAGCGGCACACGGGTCAAGTGAAGCTAGTCAGAGCCCACTAGACCCCAGGGATGAGGCGCAGGAGGATGCCTGCGGGTGGAGGAGGGCCTCGAACACGCAAACAGCAGCGTGGTCAGGGGACAGAGGCAGGAGGCAGCAGGTTGGTGCTGCGGTCGTGGGGGGCGAGCTCAGGACCTGAAACATTAAAGCATGGACTGAGGGCGTGCCACGGCAGAGTGGGCCAAGGTGGTCTTAATATGGATACTTTCCAGAGAGGTAACATAGGCTCAAAACTAGATTATATTATGCATAGCACTATTACATGGGAGAGAATAGTGACCTTTAAAATAGATAAGAGGAGAGAAAGCGACTACTTTCGGTTAGTAATTGAACTTAGGGGTTACATCATAGACCTGAACTGCATAGAAAAGGATAAGGTGGAGCTACAATCTACTCTTAGTAATAACCGAAGGGCAGTAAAATGGCCGGTGATAGTGGGCAACTTGGGTGTTATGACAAACATTTATAACACATATACAGAACTGCTGAAACCCCATGCCCATAAAAACTGCACTGCCATCCCTATCATGGATATTCATCAATTAATGAGTACTGCACTAAGACCCTATTTTACTAAACAGATACATCAAAAGTATAAAAAGGGCAAGGAGCAAATCACTCCATCTAATCCCTGGTATACTACAGAATGTAGAGAGGGAAAAACATTATTGGTAGAGGCCCTAAAACAGAAAAATTCAATAGCCGTGCAAAAGGCAAGGGCTGGTTACAGGAAAATGCTGGCTACAGCACAAAAAACTGGGAGGACAAAATATGACATGACCTCTTAGAAGCAGCCAAATGCAATGACGCAGTGGCTTTTTGGAAAATAGTTACTCACGGCAGGAATGAGGGGACATATAATACTGAACATCATATAGATCCCAGTGCGTGGGTCAACCATTTTATGCACCTCTATTCCGTTTTTTCCAATCTTGATTCATATTCTTCCCTGAACAAAGAAGTACCCTCCTGGGGCGTTTTTCCTGATATACAGTTTAGCTTGGAAGAAACGGTGACTGTCATTGAAGCGATTAAAACAGGCAAAGCCCCAGGTTTGGACAAAATCCCTGGGGATTTGTTCAAATATAACACAGAAGTGTGGGCACCCTATGCAAATCTACTCTGCAATGCCATAGCAAGGGGAGAACCAGTTCCTGAGACATGGAAAGGTGCAGAAATAATCCCTGTCTATAAAAAAGGTTCTAGAGAAGACTCTGGGAATTATAGGCCAATTAGCCTTATCGATGTCATGCAAAACATTTTGCTAGGCAGCTGCTGAATAGAATAGGCTGCTGGATAGAAGAAAAAAGCATTTTGACAATATACCAGGCAGGCTTCAGGCAGCAGACAAGCACAATTGACCAGACCTTCAGGTTACTAGTAATAATGTGGAAATACACAAAATTAAAAAAGGGCCACCTTTATATTGCATTTGTAGATTTACGAGCGGCCTTTGATTTGGTTCCAAGAAACTCTCTATGGGCTGCGTTAGGGAACCAGGGTATGCCGGGGAACCTCTTGCACCAGATAAAGAGGTTGCACAAAAACACATACACAAAGGTACGGTGGGGTCCAAATGGAGAGCTGACTGACCCAATACCTATTAAGAGGGGAGTGAGGCAGAGTTGTGTGCTTGCCCCAACCCTCTTTTCATTATATATCAATGACCTGGTAGAGTATCTCAAACGGAGTAACCATGACTCGCCAAGATTGAATGGAGATCCAGTCCCCGCTCTCCTGTTTGCGGATTATACCATCTTACTATCGCAAACCCCCATGGGTCTTCAAACCTTATTAGAAACGTTTAGTAAATATTGTAGTCTGAAGGGGCTGGAAATAAATGCAAACAAGACAAAATATCTGGCTGTCAATCCCCATAAGGCACTTAAAAGAAGCATCTTGATTAAGGGGCATGAACTGGAGCGAGTAAAAAACTTTAACTACTTAGGGATACTGATTGATGCTAAGTTGTCCTGGACGCCGCATGTTAACAAAGCTGCAACTTCTTTAGTCCACAGCTCCATGGCGATAAATAACAACTATAAAAGCTCAAGAACCGGGATCGTTACACCAGTGTTTGAAGTCTATAGATACAAAGCGCAGGCTGCTGTCTTATATGGTGCTGAGCTTTGGGGAATTGCAAACCTTACCCCATTAATATCTCAAGAAAACAGTTTTATGAGGGGGGTATTGGGATTGCCAACATCTACTCCACCGATCCCTCTCACCTATGATATAAACATGAAGCAAATAGGTAAACTGGCAGCTCTGAGGCCTTTACTCTATTGGTGTAGACTTTGGACAATCCCTGAACTGATCCATTATAGACAAGCACTAATTGAGATAATGGACCTTGATAAATCAGTTTCACTTCCGTGGCTTCATCACATAAAGTATTGGTTTTATAACCTAGGGCTGCAATCATATTGGGATGATCCCCATATACTCACGTCACAATCCAAGACTCGATTAAAGCAAGTTTACTGGGAGTTTTCCTCTATTAGTCTTTTTCGCAGTAAGGACTTGGGTAGACTGACATCGAGTTTTTTGGATATTAAGCCAATACCAAGAGCTGAGGAATGGTTAGATATAATTCAGCCTAGGCGAGCGAAAGCACTATTTATGAAGTTTCGATATGGGATCCTTCAGACCAAGGCCTTCACTATCAAATGGGGTCCTAGAGCGAGAATAGTCATGAGGCGAAGTGTGGGTTGTGTAACATGGAGACCATCGAAACGGTGGATCATGTCTTGTTAATCTGTAAAGCCTACGATAAGCCAAGGAAAAAATGGATTTGGCCTATCCGTAGAAATGTAGGAATTAGAAATTATAATGAAGCGGCCAGACTGTTAAGGTCTAATACTACCCTATTTATTGTCTTTGGAATAAGCCGCTTTCTTCTAGCAATTTCATTTATTAGGGAGAAGGAGGGCCTGAGGTTTTAATAAGTTTAGATTTAATTAATACTTACAGATACATTTTATGATGTTTTAAATGGTTAACGGGCTCCCCTCCTTGTAAGCTAATAGACCTTGGGTAGTTATTCTGTTTAAAATATAAATCTAGTTCTTACATTAAAGGAAGAATATGGTTTCTCTGTATTTTAAGAATATCACTCCATATTTATTAATTGTTTTTATATAATGCTAAAACAGCTCTCTAACAAAACAATGCTATTATTTCGGGCAGGACATAAATTTTAGGAATTTTAAATTCTCTTTTCTAGTGTAAGTAATGATGAAATTGATTGCTATTTATTGATTTTAGAGCAGCAATTGTATTTATGCAAACTGGTTTTAGTATTTATATGATTATCTGTTATTTAAACGATGATTCTTTGACTGTATTTTCCTTTTATCGCTGATAGCCGAATAAAGGTGTGTTGATGATGATGAGAATGAGAAGTCTTTCAACCTAAAACTCCCCAAAGGAGTTGTCCCAACTTATGCAGACGTTGGTGATATCACCAAGTGTTTTTTCTACCTATGAGAGAGCCTGCATAGCCAGGGATATAGATAAGAAGACATT
This sequence comes from Pleurodeles waltl, assembly GCF_031143425.1. NCBI lineage: Eukaryota > Metazoa > Chordata > Amphibia > Caudata > Salamandridae > Pleurodeles > Pleurodeles waltl. The sequence goes on from NC_090444.1 coordinate 876,422,436, forward strand.
GGGACACACTGTTGTGGGAACTGTTCACAGGAAAATGTAGGGATAGACACCTGACATTGAATGAGTCAGATGCCAGGCCCTATGTCCTCATAAAAGCTACCCTGTTTGAGGGCTTTGGACGTACAACTGAAGAATGCAGAATTAAATTCAGGGAGGCTAGAAAAACCTAGAGTCAGTCCTGGGTAAAATTTGTGGACTATTCAGTAAAAATTCTGGGTCGCTATTTAGAAGGTAACAAGGTACCAGATTTTGATGAGCTATATACGTTAATTATGAAAGGGCATCTATTGAGTAATTGTTACAATGAGAAACATCATAAGTTCCTGGTAGACCTAGGTCCACTTTCTCCTCTAGAGTTGGGGAAGAAGGCAGACTATAGGGTCAAGAAAGGGAGACCAAAACAACCAGTGGTGGGGGAGATTAAAAGAAAGAGCCCAAAAAGCTCCCCAAGGAAAAGATGGGAACCATAATAGAGACAACAAAGAGTCTCCATCTGGCCTCCAGAAATCTGTTCAGGAGGGTGGGCCCTGAGACTGCTCACAGCCTAAGGGTGGGTACAAGGCTTGGTGCCATGATTGCAAAAACAGAGGGCACTGAATTGGAAACCATAGCGTTAAAAACAAGAAAAATGTCTCTAGTCCACCTCTAGTACCTGCAGTTGCTAATCTCCTTATGGGGTCAGAGTTGTGGCCTGACCATGTCAGTGAACCCACAGAGGCAACATTAGTCACAGAGGGAGGGATAGACTTATCCTGTGCTGCCTGGCCCACTAACATGCAAAAATACGGGCATCACCCTTTGATTTACTGGATTAAGGTGTAAGCCTTGAGGGACACGTGGGCCAGTATCACCATGGTGATCCAGCACATGGTCCACTCAGATCAGTACCTGTTAGGGAAAACTTACCAGTCACCAATGTTGACAACATCACAAAGATCCATCTCATGGGAATGGTATCTTTTGACTGGGGGGGTATTTGGACAAAAAGAAGTGGCTATGTCCACATCCATCCCTGAAGACTGTCTAGTGGAAATGCTTTGAAGTACTCTACCTGGGCTGAAGTTGAACTGAGGACTCAGGCAGCAATGCTTGGGCTCCCAGAATGAGGTTGTGTCAAGACCAGGGCACACAGAAAACTCCAGAGTGAACAAGAGGTGTTGGATCCTGGAAGAATGGTCCAATCATCTAAAAGAAAAGGCAATAAGACTGGGGGATAGCTCCTACACAGATTCAAAGGCAGAACATCTCTTCCCAGGAAGAGGACTTGTTAACCCCAGAGGGAACTGAGCCTGTAGAGGTTGAGCTTTACCACCCAGAGCTTTTGGGCTGGGGGACCCTCTAGGGCAGATCTGTGCCAGGGCCAAAACACCTGTCTACACTTGAACCCCTGAGGCAGCTAGCTGCTCAGGAAGAAAAGGGTAGTGTCAGTGGTACCAACAGGGTTTATTGGGAGGATGGATTTCTGTTCACTGAGGCACGAGACCTCAAGCCTGGTGCGACCAGGAGGGTGGTAGTAGCCCATAAGTACAGAGAGTTTTATCTCTCTACTCTCTCTAGCCCATGACATTGCCCTAGCTGGGCATTTGGGACAAAACAAAACCTGGAGCAAGCTAGTTATTCACTTTTACTGGCCTGGAATGTCCCCACGGTGAAGGACTTTTGTCAGTCTTGTGTCACCTGCCAAGCCAGTGGCAAGATAGAAGGCCTCTCTTAATCTCACTACCTGTGGTTGGGGTGCACTTTGAAAGGGTAGGGATTGACATTGTTGGCCCCCTGGACCCTCAACCAGCTTCCGGAAGTAGATACATTTTAGTGGTAGTGAATTATGCCACTACATACACTGAAGCCATTCCTCTTAGGACCATCACTGCCCTTGGGGTGGGCAAGGCCCTCCTGGGTTTTTTTTCTTACCAGGGTTGGCTTTTCTAAAGAGGTAGAATCACACAGGGGTTCAAACTTCATGTCTGCATACTTGAAACATGTGGCAGGAGTGTGGAGTGACCTATAAGTTCACTAATCCATACCATTCACAAACCAGTGGATTGGTTGAAAGATTTAACCAGACATTGAAAAGCATGATTGGAGGACTCCCTGAAAAACTAAGGAGATGGGATGTCTTACTTCCATGTCTGCTTTTTGCCTACAGAGAATCACCACAAAAGGGAGTAGGGCTTTCGCCCTTTGAACTTTTGTTTGGGCATTCTATTGAGGGTCCATTGACTCTTGTGAGGGAAGGCTGGAAGAGGCCTCTCAAAGAGCTTAAACAAGACACTGTGGATTATATATTTGGGATTCATTCCAGGATGGCTGAGTATATGGCGAAAGCAAGCAAAACCCTTCAGGTCAGTCAGGAGCTCCAGAAGCACTGGTATGACCAAAAAGCTACAATGGTGGAATTCCAACCAGGGCAGAATGTTTGGGTGTTGGAGCCTGTGGCTCCTAGGGCTCTCCAAGATAGGAGGCCCTACCCCATACTTGAATGAAAAGGGATGGTCACCTCCTGGTTGACCTTGGTAGTTGCAAAAATCCCAAAGGATTATACATGTCAACCGCCTGAAGCCCTATTTTGGCAGAGTTGATGTGACCATGCTCAAGGTTACAGATGAGGGACAGGAAGAAGAGAGTGAACCTCTTACTGATTTCCTCTACAACAACCCACAAGATGGTTCTGTTGATAGAGTGGTCTTGTCAGTAACTCTCACAAGACAACAGCAGGATGATTGCAGGCAAGTCCTCAACCAGTATGCTGAACTATTCTCTCTGACCACTGGTAGGTCTAACTGGTGTATCCATGATGTGGACATTGGCGACAGATTGCCTGTCAAAAACACAATTTATAGGCAGTCAGACCATGTCAGAGAAAGCATCTAAGTGGAAGTCAACAAGATGCTGGGCTTGAGTGTAACTGAACCCTCTGAAAGCCCCTAAGCTAGCTCTGTGTAACAAATAATTAATGGTATTATGCATGGAAATTATCTATGTTTAATAGGCCTTTAAAAACCATGCATACACTCATGCATACACTAGGATATCTAGGCACAGATTCATTCCATCACTAACACACTCAGGCATACACTCATCCAAACAGTAACATCCAAAGGTACACACTAATACTTACACTGAGAAACCCAGATACACACTGATGCATATAGCTGCAAACTGATGGTTACACTGAGACAGTCAGAGGCACACTGATGCATACAGGTCCATTCCCATATACACGCTAATGCACACAATGACACACCCAGGGATAGACTTATGTATACACAGACACCGATGGAAGTCTACACTAGTACACCCAATCTCACACTTATCCATAAAGTAATTTACTTGGACACACAGTGATGCATGTGGTAAAATACCTAGGCACACACTGATCCATACAATTATGCAATGAAGTACACACTGATGTATGCAGTAAAATAGTGACTGCGTGAGACACACAGACATACCCTGGTGCATGCAATTAGAAAACTAGGCCCACACTGATGCAGACACTAATGCACTCATTCCCACACTGACCCATACTCTAAAATACAGAGGTAAACAATGTTATCTACCATAATACGTACAAGCAGATACTGATGAATAAACTGAGGCACCAAGGAGAAAGTCATGAATGCAGTAGCACACATGATGACAGAATCATACATACACTATCACACATTGTGATCCATACAGTAACACACTCACGCACACACTTATGTGTCAATTGACACTTCCACGGATAGATGGATGCATATGGTGACATACCAAGAGTCACAGTTATGCATAAAAATCTTTACCCACAGAGACAGTGATCCATGTGATAACATTTAGAGCCACACACTAATAGATACAGTGAGATACCCAAGCAAAATATAGATGCATATACTGTAACACTGAGTTGGATACTGATGCCTATAGGAAGAGAGACTCAAAAAGTCTGCTTTAAACAGGAAAAGTAAGATACATAGAGTGCCTACCAAATAGTGAAGTGACTGTATTATAATTAAATGCTTAAGATACATTATTGAACAGTATTTCATGTAAATGTATATATGTTGATTTTTTCCATTTCAGACATTTATTTGTATTAAAATCATTAATCTACAATGGGAGAAAAAACTGAAAGATGTAAGAAACTAAGAAAAGCATACTATCTACTTGCAACAGAGAAACAAAAGGGACATTATGTTGACAATGTTGTTGAAGAGTAATGAGCTATAAGAAAACCAAAAACAATTCTAATATTTGTTTGTGGAAAATTGCAAAGTCGCATATTCAGGCACATAAAAAAGGAAGGTTTGAAATCAAGCAAAGATGGGCAAAAATCGTGTCAATTGAAGGGTAAGGACTCACTGAAGAAAGAAGATAGCATAACCAGAAGGCAGCAACAGTTCAAAGGAATTAGAGCTAAAATATTCCGTGCCAAGGTAATCCAGAAGCTAATGAAAACTATGAAGCAATATAAAAAAAGAAGACAAGCAGTGAAACAAAAGAAAAGTGTTGAGGATGTAATTAAGGCAATTTCCTTAAAGAGGAAGTTTTTAGTTTTGATACTCAAAAGAATGATGACACTAGAAAAAACAATGTTTTGTATGTAGAGATGCAGCCAAAAGAAATTATGTATTAATAAAAGTAAATTCTTCAAAATCTTTAGTGGTGAATGGAAGCATACCTCCGGTACAAAACCTTTCTTTAATGCACAAGGATATTTGCAAGAGAACACATTAGTACATGCAGTTGATTCAACTGACCAATGTATTTGAGAGTCAGGACAGGAGTCCCATTGAAAAAGGAGATTGTTCCTAGAAATATGAAAGAGGTAATAGCTGAAGAGGTTCAGGGAAGGCATAGACAGGACCCTGTTTACAAATGGAACTGTAGAAGTATTTGTAGCATTCAAAAGAAATCTCTTGATTTATTATGAACTTTCGCATGTGACTTTCCATGTACAAGTCTCAAGCAATAAATGTCAATCTTGTAAGAATTAGATCTGTGCAAAGTTAGGCATACAAGTATAGTAATTTACATGGACATTAATTAACATGTATATCCAAGAAAGTGTCACCTTTCATCATTTTAGAATATTGTCAGTTCACCATTCAAAAATACGAAGCTTAGTTAGGAGACTTTACTTTGTGAAGACTACAGCGTTATTTTTAGAAGAGATTAATAGAGTACTTTTGCATGGTACCATACAAGAGGTTGAAAAAGTTTGTGAGGATGTGCAGTTTTGGTTCTTTGGGAGAATGAGGAATTTGTAGGTACAGCTATTGAGAAAGCGAGCGCAGGTATTGCTACTGAGAAATCTGAACAAGAGATTATAAAGTTTAATATAGCTTCTTCTGAAAAACCAAACTATTTTTGCATTTGTTGTAGACACATTCACAACAAAAGTCAAACAAAAAGTGTTGATGTATTTTCCAAAACTGAAAGAGAAAACAGAGAAAAGTGGCAAGAATTTGCTGCTTATTTATTTGTGGAGGAGTTTTTTGACTTTTCCATTCAGTAAGTTATAAGTAAGTACTGCTCTGAAAAGTTAGAGGATCAGAAAATACCAGCAAAAGCAGTAAGTATATAATAGGTTCAAACGTGTGACTACTCCAGAACAACTAGGAGACTTAAATGTATATGAATTTATCCTTATACAATCTATACATCCATTTCAAGCGATTATACAATTGGAACCAAAAACAGGTAATTAGCATCCAATAGAATTATTGAAAGGCCTTAAAGGAAAAGTAGTGTAATTGCCATTAGACTTTTTTTCAAACTTTGAAACTGTAGGAATGGACAAAAACAATGAAAAGCCACCTATTATCCTCGTGAATGGTGTACCGACAAAGAATAAAATAATTAGGCTAGACTTAGTTGATGTTGATAAAGTAAGACAAGCAATGGTATACCTGGTACAAAATAATGTTTATTATAAAAATGTTGATGTTGAACCTGATGTACCAAATGTTGAAGGTGGCAGTTTGCCAGGAAGTGGACAAATATAAAAAGTGGATTGATGCCGACATTTATGAGTACTTCAGCAGCCATCTGTTACATTCCAAAGAAGTCATTGGTGATGCTATTGTCCTGTTCCAAATGAAGCAGGCTAAAGGAGCGTGTGGGAAAAAAAGTTTAGAGACTCGCTGTTTTCCTCACTTGTTTCCCACTGGAGTAGGAGATCGCTCTGATGATCGACCCATACAAATACCAGCAGCTGAATACCGATCAACACAATTATATTCAGAGAATCCAAGAAACTGTATCCCATAGATACTTCACAGTCTGTTTGTGAGTGACTTACCTGAACTTTCGTATGCAGTAAATCACAATCTAAAAACAGGAGTTAATCTCCAAAATATGTCTGCAAGAGAGTTTGTTAACAAAGTTCATGAAAAGAATGAGAACATAGAATACAACTTGATTAACTTAATGGCGTGTGAACGTGGCACCAACAAATATTGGTTCTCCCATCATGGAGAACTGAAGTGTATGCTGAGAAACTGGGTAGCACCAATGTGGTTTTTAATACTGAGTTGTGCTGAGTATGCATTCAGAGAAGCAAACTCTAACATAAAAGGCATCAATGTAAAGACAGCTGGAGAACTTTGCTTAATAGATCCTGCTAATGACTGTGGATATTTAAACCACAGGTTCTAAGCTATGCTTGGTTTTATCTGCAATGAAACCAATACCCTCTCGGAAAAGTAAAGGATTTCTTTTGGGAGAAATAGTACCAGGCAAGAGGCGTCCCTCGTAGTCACATGCTATTATGGGTAAAAGTCACACCCAAATGAATCTGTGTTGTCTTTCATATAACAGTATGTCACATGTACCATACCAAAACAGAGACTGGTGAAAAATGTCTTGTGGTTCCAAACAGACATAGATGTGGGAAGTACCGTTGTCATAGATACAGGTCCAAAGAAAATATTTACACAAGATGTTGATTTGGATTTCCAAGACGTGATTTCAAAAGGAAAAGTAAATTACTTCTTGTTAGTCAGTCAGACATACGATGACACGGAAATCACAAAAGAACACATATAATTTAAAAAGAACTGAAGAATCCAAATATAATAATGACTAAAATCCTGTGATTTAATAAATGTGGAATTCTAATAAGGACATACAGTTTGTTGCAGACAACTCCAATATTGTGGCTTGGTATGTCACGTCGTACATTGCAAAATCAGAAAAAACAGAAATGAAAGAGATGTGGGAGGAGATTTCTGCAGAAAAGACACTTAGCAAGAAATCGTATCCTTTCAGCTTGAAAATGCTTTCACATATGTAAATGGGGTCCATTGAAGCATGTGGCAGGTTGAGTTTAGCAAGTTTGTTCTCAAAATCAAAAGGAATTGTCTGGGTAAGTCTTGGTTTATCTAGTACAAGAAACAGAGTGTTGAAGTCTTTCCCTGAAATTCAGGCCTTCATTATGACTTTGGCAGTCTTTTTCAAAGACCGCCAAAGCTGCTGCAGGCTTCCAGTGCTGGCGATCTGCGTAACCACCATATTTGGAATCACTAGATGACTTCTGCTCATTTATGGGTGGAAGTCTGACTCCAAAGAGGTAGTTGCATCGCCAGCACTGCCACAGCAGCAAGACTCTGCCCGCCATAGTATGAGGTGTAATATGGCTTGGTGGAGTCTTGCTGGCGTGGTGGCGCTGGTGGTGCAAAACCACCAGGACCCATGCCCTCCTGAATGACCAGCTCGCCAGAAAAAGGTAAGATGATCATCTGAAAGGGGGGAGTGTTGGGTACATGTGTGTGTCTGCATGTGTGCGAATGTGCGAATGGGGGTGTATGAGTGCATGTATGTGTGTGAATGGGGGTGTATGAGTGCATGGATGTATGTAAATGGGGTGTATGAGTGCAGGTGTGTGTGCGATTGGGGTGTATGAGTACGTGTTTGTGAGCAAGTGAGTGGGGGTGTCTGTGTGCAAGTGTGCAGATGAGGGTGTGCATATGTGGCAGTGGGGGTGTGTGAAAGTATGTGTATGGTTGGGGGGGTGTTTGGGTTCAGGGGGTGTGTGCGTGTGTGGCTCTGCATGTGTGAGTGCGAGTATGCGGAGGGCGGTGCAGTATGTGTGTGAGTATGCTGAGGGGAGTTGTGCATTCGTGCGTGGATGCAATTGAATGTGAATATTTGTATGCATGTGTGCGCCTGAATGGGGGTGTTCGTGTGCGCGTTTGCATGGGTGTGCCTGAGTGCGAGTCAGTGTGTGAAAGCGTGTTTTAGTGTGCATGTTTCAGTGTGTGTTTCCTGGTGAATGGGGGTATATGTAGCGAGTGTGTGGGTGAGTGGGGTGCATGTTTGTAAGAGTGTGGACATGTGTGGGTGCATGTGTGCATCTGTGTGGATGTATGGGGGTGCATGTGCCTCTGAGAGGAATGGGGATCCCTGTCACTTGGTGCATTTCCGCCAGGGTTTTCGTGGGAGGGTGACCACCACAGACAGCCTGGTGGTCTGCAGCCTTGTAATGTGGCTGGCATGCTGAGGCCTGCTGGCGGGTTGGAGGTGCACACCGCCGGCCACGTCGGTCCCAGCGAATCGGCAAGCTAGGCAAAGTTGTGAAGGTTTACCTTTTGGCAAACCCCACAACTTGTGATGTGGTGGTCTTTACTGCCACGTCTGCAGTGGTAAGACCGCCATGGCGGGACTGGCGATCTGATGACCGCCAGCCTCATAGTGAGAGCCTCAGTACTTTGCAGAGTTTGATCCAGAAAGTACAGACAATGTAAAATCAAATATTTTAGCTACGTACTATCCAAGAGGAAGTCAACATCCAGAGGACATGTGCCTTTATGAAATTTTTCAAAACTACAGATGTAAAAGTAATGTAAGTGAAAACTTATAAAAATGGGAAATATGCAGTAAGTGGATGTTGATGGAAAACAAAATGTAATTAACCATTGAAAACGTAGCTGTCAAACTCCTGAGAAAAGAGATTTGTTTTTTACTTACCTCTTCTTAAACTATTCAAACCATGGCGTACTTAATTGGAAATACTTGTGAGCAAGTGAGTGGGGGTGTCTACAAAGATTCTTTTCATGCTGTCAAAGATAGGATTCAGTGCCCCATGTTTAATAATTATTTACAAATGTTAAATGATGAGATCACGCCGTAGGTAAGGATAGGTCTCAAAGCCGCCAAAGTTCAGCAGCTTAAAGGCAGGGTCCTCTTGTACAACCTATTATTGAAAAGGAAGATGCAGTAGCTATAAATGAAGTGGAAACTGCAATGGAACAGACTGCAAATCTGGAAGTTAGTTGGACAACTCAACAAAGAACAGAGCAACATTTATATTGAAGTAAAAGACTAAATAGAACATGGATTTCTTCATGAGAAGAATGAATGCAATTGCTCATCATTCAAGCCAGTACTATTATATATCAGTGGGCAAGCCGATACCGGAAAAAGCTTTTTAAATAAATATTTATTTTGGAGGTGAATATTTATTTTGGAGGTGAATATTTATTCACCTCCAAAAGTCTAAAGATTCAAACATATTGTTTGTAGTAACAGCGCCTACTGGATGAGCTACATACAATATCAATGGAATAACTTTACATAGACTAATAATGCTACAGATTGAACATGACAAGATACTGGAATATCAGAAGTTATCGGGTGAAGCTTGTCATGAGGTGGCAAGAGTTTTGAAGAAAATGAAGCTTTTGATTATTGATGAGGTAAGCATGGTTTTGAATCGAATGCTTGCGTTTGATCACCTAAGAATGCAATAGATATATAAAAATGAATACAACGTCTTGTTTGGAGGAAAGTATTTGATTGTTTTTGGAGACCTTCTACAACTTACTCCTCTAAGTGGACAGCCTGTTATCAAAACTCTTTAACATGAAGAGACTCGAAACTCATTGGGAAGCATTGTCAATGTAAACATTTGGCAATATTTTCAATACAAGGCACTTGTGAAAAATATGTGTTGAGCTTCTGACATGAAGTATGGAAATATTCTAAAGGAAATTAGAGATGAAGTTCTGATAGAGGAGGTAAAACTGATATTGGAAAGTCGACTCATTAAGAAACTATTGTCCTCTAACAAGACAGACGCATAGCTAATGTATAACTTTTGTAAAGAAGGGAAACCCATGGTTCTTTTGATGCCTACACTTCAAGATTGTGCTGCATTTAATGAAGTATTACTAAAACTGGAGAATGAAGACATTTTAGAGAATATTGCTATTGACAAAATGGAACACCAAGAAGTAACTGTAATACTCAGAGATTTTTTTTTTTTTTTTAACTCTTTGGAGAAATCTGTATCCAAGACTGCTGGACTAGAGAAAAGTGTTTACGTAGATGCAAAAACTGTAGAGTAATTTTTCTTCATAGGATCTATAGAACTCTCTACGTGCATCATCACTATTTAAGACATCATTCGGCCTATCAGGGTGAGGTCAAGAAAAGCATATGCAAAAATGAACTATTGATTAAATATTGTCATAGAATTTGTGGTAGAAAATGAATAGTTGATCTTCTGACTCTGGATTATCATTGTTTAAGACGTAATTCTGACTGTCAGGGGTGATTACTAGAAAACAATGTTGAAAATACAATTGTGGATTATGTTTATTCGTAGTTTTGTACCAGGTATAATAATAACCAAATTGTTTTTAAGATATGGTCTTTTGGGGGGGGCATGGCTAACATCCATGCAAGATGGTGGCTCATCTCTAAAGGCCTGCTGAGATTGCCAATAAACAAAGGGGGTCATTCTGACCCCCGCGGGCGGCGGAAGCCGCCCGCCTGGCGGGAACCGCCAGAAGACCGTACCGCGGTCAAATGACCGCGGCGGTCATTCTGACTTTCCCGCTGGGCCGGCGGGCGACCGCCAGAAGGCCGCCCGCCTGCCCAGCGGGAAAGCCCCTTCAATAAGGAAGCCGGCTCCGAATGGAGCCGGCGGAGTTGAAGGGGTGCGACGGGTGAAGTGGCACCCGTCGCGATTTTCAGTGTCTGCAAAGCAGACACTGAAAATCATTATGGGGCCCTGAAAGGGGGCCCCACGACACCCGTTCCCGCCATCCTGTTCCTGACGGTAAGAACCGCCAGGAACGGGATGGCGGGAAGGGGGTCGGAATCCCCATGGCGGCGCTGCTTGCAGCGCCGCCATGGAGGATTCCAATGGCCAGGGGAAACCGGCGGGAAACCGCCGGTTTCCCTTTTCTGACCGCGGCTTTACCGCCGCAGTCAGAAGTGGCCAGGAAGCACCGCCAGCCTGTTGGCGGTGCTTCCGCGGTGCCAGGGTCAGAATGACCCCCAAAGTGTTTCAAGGGCTTAAAAGTGACTTCCAGGATACCCAGTGCACTTTAATGGCGAAGACATCCCAACCGTGGTCTGGAACGGAGGTTGTAACTACTGGCAGCCTGTTTCTGTGATGCTCATGAAAAGCCGATGCAGCAGCTATGATGGCAGCTTCCACTGTGAAGACAATCCGTTCCAGCAATCTCTGCAAAATCTAGCCCTCTGTGTGTGAGGAAGTCAGGGTTTCCTGGTATCTGACAGCAACACCAAGAGCCCTACAATGTGTTTGACCTAACAATCAATGAAGCTATAATACCGCATTACCGGCACAAGTGATTAACCCACCGAGGCTCCCTAAAGAAGGATCATTTGCACAAGCACCACACACGAGCTAGATACTGTAAGATAGGATATTACTTTGTATATTTTCATCACTTCAGTAGTGCGCAGTCACTCCTCAGCACTTACAATTGACACTCCAATGTGACATTTATATTTTTGTTTTATCAGGACTTTCTAATGTAGTGCTCACTGACTAAATGATGAAATGCGCTTTTGATCTGATCCGAAGGTTCTTTTTGGTCTATTCCTGTCGCCACCCACCTAAATCAATGAGCCACCGCTAGTCTGATTGGCAGATGAGTCAGTTACAGTCTGTTGCTATACTTGCCGATATACATGCTCCCCAATTAAATGCACACAGTCATCAATTGCTTCCTCATGCCCAGCGTGTAACTAACTGTTTAATGCCTGCATGTTCTTGATGTGTGTCTCTACCTACTGAAAACCAACAGGTTCTCTTCTTCTCTGTATTCCTAACTGCACTCCTAGTAATACCGGCTTAAGGTCAAAAGACATCCTTTCTTATATGTGATCCACTTTGCGGAAAGGATTTAAATACAAGTTCAATGTGTAAGGTTCCCTCCCATGTTTCTTCTGTTGCGAACACCACAGACACTGTCATTCCTCTCTGCTCCACTTACACCAGGGAACCTACTGTTCTTCCCAAAACTAGGTAATCATTCTTGAAACTAGTAGTGCCTATCTGAGAAGAACTTGAATCCTGAAAATATAAATCACTGACAATACTAAGCTTTATTGTGAGCTCATCCCCTTGCCATAATTAACTCAATCCATGCCCTTGCTGTACCACTAGTTGATCCTGGTGTAGTCCATTAACTATTTCTATACCTCACAGCAGCTTGTGAAGTCACCCTGATCACTTGACTAAAGTCTTGAATTGGAACCTCCTCCAAAATAACTTTATCTCAATTTCAATTAAAAGCAGTAAGACTTGATCTGCACGCATGTGGGAACAGAGAACGCACAGAACACCTAAACAAAAAACACCAAAACGAGTCTCAAGTACTCAAAACAGGAATCATCAATCCCTCTTTCACCTGTTGAAGAGAAGCAGGACAACCAGTCTACCCTCGACATGATACTCAAAAAACTAAATGAGGTACATGAACTTGCACAGAGCACAAAGACCAATACTGACATGTTACAAAAGGAAGTTGCAGCAGTCAAGAGAGAACTTTAAGGACCTCAGCTTAAGGGTGACTAATTCTGAAAAACATATACTTTTGGCTGAGGACTACCTGTCGGCCCAAACTAATCATTCCTTCAACTCAGACTACACTATTTCTTGTCTTAAACAAGAGTTGACTAAATTGGAGTATCGAAACAGGAGAGGAAACCTCCAAATTTTTGGTCTCTTGGAAGGTTTGGAAAACAAAGCCAACTCAAGTATCACCTTCTTGGTATCATGGATACCATCAACTTCAGGTATAACTTTCAACAAGGATTTTGAAATTGAACTTGCACACAGGATTCCTACTTACAAGCTGGAGAACTTTTCTACTCTGAGAACTTTAGACCTTTACATTATCGGCACTCTGAAATAATTTCTTATTACATGAAGAAGCACAAGACAATTCAGTGGCAAGGCACAAAGATCAATATCTCCTAAGAACAAACAAGCCAGAGACACAGGCCCTCATTATGATCTTGGTGGTAAAAACCGCCGAGATCACCGCTGGCGGTCAACAGAAGACCGCCAGCGCGACGGCCCCCCCACTGGCCGTAAAATGTTTTCCCTGCTGGGCCGGCGGGCGGAAACAGTGTTTCCGGCTACCGGCCCAGCAGGGAACAGGGCTGTAACATTGACGGCGGCTCCAAATGGAGCTGCCGCCAATGTTGTTGTGCAGTGGGTGCAGCAGCACCCGTCGCACAGATCACTGCCCGTAAATCGGGCAGTGAACTGCATGACAGGGCCCTGCACCAGGGCCCCTGCACTGCCCATGCCAAGTGCGTGGACAGTGCAGGGGTCCCCAGGGGGGCCCAAATCACCCCAAGACACCAATTCCTCCAGTCTTTCCCTGGCGGTGTAACCTGCCAGGAAAAGGCTGGTGGAATGGGTATCATTATCCGGAGGGCAGCGCTGCTTGCAGCGCTGCCCTGGCCGATAGGAAAACACCACCACAGACAAGCTTACCGCTGGCGGTGGCTGTGTTTTCCGCCATGGGGTTTAGGCTGCATCATTATATGGTGGTCGACCGCCATGCCAGTGGCGGTAATTACCGCCACTGCCAGCATGGCGGTCCAGACCAAAATGTTCATAATGACCCCCACAGTCACCAGGTGCAAAGGATTTCTGGTGCTCAAAGGTCCACTGCTAGATGTAGCAATCCAATACTACTTCACCGGTCTAGCCAAATTCAAGATTAAGTATAAAGGCAAGACCCGCGTGTTCTCAGATCCATCTGATCTCAAGGTTTACCTCTACAATACACAAAAAACCTGCATGGATGACTCCCTGAGTGCACCTGGTTTAAACACTACTCAAACCTGTTCAATCACTAACAACTTTAGGTGCATGAATCATCACTAGCATCTATAAATTGCTCCTCCATTGTTGAACTTTGGTCTATTACTCGTGCAATACTCCACTATATATGGAATGCCCACAGAGCTATCTAGCTATTGCCATTATAGTATTGCTATAAAGCTGTTCTAAAATCTGTTAGTTATTTGATCGCACTTACTTATTATGAGTATTCCTGATTCGCTCTTATGGCTTTCATAACCAGAATGTTTATGTTGTTTATATCATCCTATTATACAATGTTAACAGTGAGATTGTGTCCTCCTCTTGTTGTCCCTTTTTTTCTGGTTAATGTTTCTGCCTATGCTTGCAAACGACACCCACAGCCCCGCAAAATACACTTCATCCTTTCGGACTCCTCCTTCTCCTTTAGGGAGATTGCCTTCTCTTCCTATGTCCCCTCACAACTTTCCATCAATGTGCTGCCCCACCCTTATAGAGTCCTACCCTGAGTGATGTGACAGCCAACTCGCCCAAATGTCCACATTTTATCATTTGGCCATCTTCTATTCTAGAAAGTATATATTTCTATCATGCGTGAATGTCAAGCCCTAATAATTCCACACTTGACATGATTTCCCTCAATGCCAAGGGCTTCAATCGCCCAGTAAAACAACAAAAATTCTCAGACTATTGCCAGTGTATCAAGGGTGACCTGGTTTTCTTGCAAGAGACCAAAATTGGCTATAAAGAAGCACTTTTCCTCTGAACGGGATAGGTGTCAAATATTGCTTGCTCCCCCGCTATATCCAAAAAGAATGTGGTCCATACATTGATCTCCAAGAACTCATGACTCTCAATTATCTCATCTGAACCAGATAATAATAGCAGATGGCTAATTACTAGATTACAACATCCCTCCTTCGAAATATAGGCCGTGAACACTTATGCCCCAAACACAGATGACCCTAAAATTTGGAATGCGCTGTCAAACAAATCAGCTCTTCTCCTGTCTGATGCAAGGATCATTTTGGGAGGCAATTTCAATCTCCCAATGGGTCGGATCCTAGGCAGGCAACCTGCCTTCAGATACAGAACTCCCAGATGTTAAAATATGCTCCATGAGCTTTGCTCAGCCCATAAGCTTTCTATGTCTGGAGACTTCACAACCCCGCAGGTAGCGACTTTACCTTTTTTTCACCCCTCATAACGCCTCTATAATCAGAGGACAAATCATAAGTCGGATGTCACAACAAAACAAACTCATTAAAATATCCCTAGGCCAACTGTCATTAAAGATTAAAGCTAAAGAATGATCTTATTGTCAAAACAATGATCCAGCCTCCCTGACCCTCCTAAAAAGACTTAAATATGAATTTGACATACTATCCTTATTAAACATGCACATCTCTGAGTTCAAGCACAAAAAGGTGGGAAATTGTTCTATTTCACTAAAGCCAGGAAGTCCCTAGCTCCATACCTGAAATTTAAACAGAACACTACCGTCATCCAAAAAATGAAAGATGAAAACAATAACATACAAACCTCACCTGATACAATTTTAAATACCTTCCAGCACTTCTACAATATACTATACACCCCCTCAGTTAATGCTCCCTTTGAAACTTGCCTTAAGTGTCTGGAATCCTTATCAATAAAACAAATATTTGACACCAATTGATCTGACCTTGCCAAACAAATCAACAAAGACAACATTTTTCAGGTGATTAGTAATAATCCATCAGAGAAAGCACCTGATTTTATTTTATACAATTTTCACAAGTATAGTCATATTAAGGCTAGAATCAAGCCTTTCCCACCTTTCTACCCAGGGTTCAATAACAGGGACTGCCTCTGAAGCCACCATTGTGGTAATCCCCAAAGAGGGCAAAGATCACTCCAACGCCAAAAACTTTAGTTCAATATTGTTCATTAAATGTATGCAAAAATTCTGGCACACCTTGTCACTCCACTGATCCCTGAACTAATCCACTCTACTCAATCTGGGTTTGTCAAAGGACAGCTTGCTAGTGATAACATCCGTCTCTTCTACCATATTATCAAGGAAACCTCTAATCCTCTCTCCCTTCCAATGACAGCTATAGCCTTAGATGCTGAGAAGGCCTTTGATAAGATCCCTTGGCCATTCCTTGAAGCCGTTCTTTCGAGACACGCACTAGGGAAATATTGTATCACAATGACCATGGCACTATACTCCAATCCCTCAGCAAGAATTAGACTCAATGGAGCACTCTCCCAACCCTTTTCGCAGCAACAAGGTACCCATCAGGGATATCCCCTATCCCCTTTATAATTTCTGCTTGCCATCGACCCTTTACTCCTAATAATGAATGAGTCGCCTGATATACCAGGCATATCCTTTATTGTCGTTCATAAAAAAATGGCCCCTTTTGCAGATGATATCCTAATATTCATTGAATTCCCAGAATTGGTTATTACTGAAATCCTGGCCTGCACTGATCGCTTCTCTAAATTTTCAGGATATACCTTAAACAGAGACAAGACTGAATGAAATTATTTCACTGAAAATCCATTGTTATCCCTCAATGCGTCGCTCATCTAATTCCCAATGGAAATCCACCATTAAGTATCTCAGAATAAGGTTCTGCAATAACCTCTCCCAATCTATCTCACTCAATGAAGATAAACCTTAAACAAAATAAAAGATTTGTTATCGACATTGTCACCAAAACACATCTCTTGGTGAGGCAGACTAGAATTAAAATGGTGGTTTCACCCCTGATCAATTTCTTATCATGTACGGTGCCGACTTGCCTATCCCCTGAATTCTTCCTTAAAGTTGATAAGACCATTTCACATATCCTCTGGGGGAATAAAAAATAAACCAGAATTAGTCTTAAAAAACTGAGAATGCCCACAAAGTTTGATGGCTGAAAGCTCCCTGACTAGAATTCCTACAAAACAGACTATCTAGCCACTCAAGGTGCCTGTTGGTTTGAAACTAATCCATTAAACACCTGTTTGGCTTAACATAGAATCATCCATTTGCCACCCCTACCCACTTGTATCAACCCTATCCATGTCTAAATTCCCTTATACTCAGTCTCAAACAATTTTTAAAGACACTGGGGGTCATTCCGATCCTGGCGGTCCATGACCGCCAGGGCCGGGGACCACGGAAGCACCGCCAACAGGCTGGCGGTGCTTCCAGGGCCATTCTGACCGCGGCGGTAAAGCCGCGGTTAGAAAAGGGGAACCGGCGGTTTCCCACCGGTTTTCCCCTGGCCCAGGGAATCCTCCAAGCAGCGCCGCCATGGGGATTCCGACCCCCTTCCCGCCAGCCTGTTTCTGGCGGTTTACACCGCCAGAACCAGGATGGCGGGAACGGGTGTCGTGGGGCCCCTGGGGTCGCCCGCCGGCCCAGCGGGAAAGCCAGAATGGCACGCGGAGCGGCCATTTGGCGGTGACCGTATGGCGGGCGGCAACCCCCGCCCGCCGCGGTCAGAATGACCGCCCAAGTGTTATAAAAAATAAACTGTATTACACACAACATTATTAGACCAAACACAACATGTCAGTAATACCTTGCTATCCAAGCATTTGTCAGAACACCACACAGCACTATTACTCTGTAGAAATCAGCAGCAGTCACATATAACACACATGTTACTCATTATTCTGTAACATAAGCAGTAGTCAGGAAAACATTACTATAGGAATGCATTTGTCATAAAGGTATCATAAATGCCCATACCAGGATCATTAAGAAATACATGGAAAGTCATAAACACAGATCAGCATAAATGTCCATAAAAGGAACATTATATAGTATATGGTGCATCAGCAAAACCACATTATCATCATTGCCCAAAACAGGAGCATCATAAACCATATGGCAAGTCATAGCACAAAACGAAACATATCACCCTGGTAAACCCTCCCTCATGAGACCCACATGATGGCCTAAATGAGAGGTAAAGGATCACTGACCAAGGCTCACTCTGGATTGGAGAGCTGTTACCATTCCAAGTGCAGGATGATTCCGGCGAGCACGGAGACGTCCATGCACCAATGGGGGGGGAGCTCTCACACTCCTGTGGGGTGGTAGTACACTTGTGGTCGGGACTGGGTGTTGTAATTTAGTAGCGATTGATTAAGCATTAGCAGAAGACATCTTGTATTTAGCAACTATTGTGAACATTTCGCAGAATCCATTTGTATTCATGGCAGCCATTCTCTCTGCCACATGCTGCCATGTGCTCGCCATGTGCTCTGTCCTACCTTCCTGTTAACTACTCTTGAAAATCTGTCTAGTGACAAGTTATATTTAGTATCACCCACTTTCGCACATGCCCAGTAAGATCTGCAGCTGTTAGTAATTAGTAACCAACAGTAATGTGTCTACTAGTCCTTGAAAACTGTTAGCCCCTCCTACCTGTCGACTGTGCATTTCCATATGACCTTATATGTATATAAGTCTTGCTTCTATAATTGTACCACCTTCTTTTAGCCCCTGCGTGGGTATAAAAGGACCATGCTCTCTCAGTTCAGTGTGCTACTTCAAACATTACTGAAGGGTGCTGTTTGAAATGTAGTACCACCTCATGAGGTTTAATAAACTTTGTCTTTTATTTCAGTTTCTGTGCCAACTTCTTCCTATATGGTCTGAGGACTGTGTACAGAGAAGGGCGAACCCCTTGCACTAGTAGGCCTTGCTGAGGCTTACTTTGACAAATTGGCGTCCGAACAGGGACTCATCGGCGACTCGGATGCACGACGGATTGGTCGCGACGAAGGATTGGGATCTCGCCGCGGACGAGCAATGCCTGAGGAGACCGAGTCTTGGCAACCACGGCGTTTTTCCCTTCTTTCTGATTTGACCATCCAGGTGGCGCCGGTCCTCGACTGAGATCCTTTTTGTTCATTCATCGTGCAGTGACCATTTGGTCGATTTTAGAACTTGGCAGTTGGAACCTGGACGCTCAGTGATTGGTAAGAGCCATTTTACGGCACTTGCTGTGGGTTTTGATGCCTTTGTTTGGTAATTAAGTTTAGCACCACTTACTGTGGCTCTCGTGTTTTGGGTGACTAGTCAATTTGTGTCCTTTGAATTGATATATAAATTGCAATTTATATAGGCAGGTAATGAGGAGAATTTTCTCCAATTTAATTTTGATTTGAACGGTACATTGTACTAGAGGTACTTTAAGTGCTACTTTGATTACAATACTGCATATTCTGCACTATTTTTGGCATGCCTGTTTTTAGCGCACTTCATAGGATGTGTTGCTTTTGTAATGGTACCAATTTGAAACTGGAAGAATCGCAACCGGCACCCCCAGATGGGACGCCAAATAGAGATATGTATGTTAAACATGGTCTTTCTTCTATAATGTACAGCACATTATGGAATAAATACCCTGAGTTACGTTGGCCTATGCATGGGTCATTAGATTTGCGAAACATTGAGCATGTGGAACAATGTATGTGTAAGCGAAGGTCTAGGCAAGATATGTTTGACTGTGTACGAATGTGGGAGAAAGAAGTGCGTGGACGAGGGAAGAGTGAGCAAGCCTTGCTTGAGAAAGAGCAGCAGAAGAATGTATATGTGAAAGCATTGGAAATGAGAAAGAAAGAAATAAATGACTTAAAGGAGCTAGAAGAGAAAGAACGTAAATTACAGGTAACTGGCCAATACACTGTTCGGCAACCTCTCTATCCTATCCTTAACCCCTTCGCTGCCAGGCCTTTTCCCCCTCCTGTGCCGGGCCTTTTTTTGCCTATTTGGGGCAGTTCGCGCTTAGGCCCTCATAACTTTTTGTCCACATAAGCTAACCAAGCCAAATTTGCGTCCTTTTTTTCCAACATCCTAGGGATTCTAGAGGTATCCAGACTTTGTGGGTTCCCTTGAAGGAGGCCAAGAAATTGGCCAAAATACAGTGAAAATTTCGTTTTTTTCAAAAAAATTGGAAAAAGTGGCTGCAGAAAAAGGCTTGTGGTTTTTCCCCTGAAAATGGCATCAACAAAGGGTTTGCGGTGCTAAACTCAGCAGCTTCCCAGCTTTCAGGAACAGGCAGACTTGAATCAGAAAACCCAATTTTTCAACACAATTTTGGCATTTTACTGGGGCATACCCCATTTTTGCAGTTTTTTGTGCTTTCAGCCTCCTTCCAGTCAGTGACAGAAATGGGCATGAAACCAATGCTGGATCCTAGAAACCTAAACATTTCTGAAAAGTAGACAAAATTCTGAATTCAGCAAGGGGTCATTTGTGTAGATCCTACTAGGGTTTCCTACAGAAAATAACAACTGAAAAAGAAAAATATTGAAATTGAGGTGAAAAAAACATAAATGTTTCTCTACGTTTTACTCTGTAACTTTTCCCTGCAATGTCAGATTATCGAAAGCAATATACCGTTACGTCTGCTGGACTCCTCTGGTTGCGGGGATATATAGGGCTTGTAGGTTCATCAAGAACCCAAGGAACCCAGAGCCAATAAATGAGCTGCACCCTGACGTGCGTTTTCAATCTATACCGGGTATAAAGCAATTCATTTGCTGAAATATAAAGAGTAAAAAAATGCTATCAAGAAAACCTTTGTATTTCCAAAAAGGGCACAAGATAAGGTGTTGAGGAGCAGTGGTTATTTGCACATATCTGAATTCCGGGGTGACCAAACTAGCATGTGAATTACAGGGCATTTCTCAAATAGATGTCTTTTTTACACACTCTCCTATATTTGGAAGGAAAAAATGTAGAGAAAGACAAGGGGCAATAACACTTGTTTTGCTAATCTATGTTCCCCCAAGTCTCCCGATAAAAAAGATACCTCACTTGTGTGGGTAGGCCTAGCGCCCGCGACAGGAAACACCCCAAAGCGCAACGTGGACACATCCTAAATTTTGGAAAAAAACAGAGGTGTTTTTTGCGAAGTGCCTACCTGTAGATTTTGGCCTCTAGCTCAGCCGGCACCTAGGGAAACCTACCAAACCTGTGCATTTCTGAAAACTAGAGACCTAGGGGAATCTAAGGAGGGGTGACTTGCGGGGCTCGGACCAGGTTCTGTTACCCAGAATCCTTTGCAAACCTCAAAATTTGGCTAAAAAAACACATGTCCCTCACATTTCTGTGGCAGAAAGTTCTGGAATCTGAGAGGAGCTACAAATTTCCTTCCACCCAGCGTTCCCCTAAGTCTCCCGATAAAAATGATACCTCACTTGCGTGGGTAGGCCTAGCGCCGGCGACAGGAAACACCCCAAAGCGCAACGTGGACACATCCTAAATTTTGGAAAAAAACAGAGGTGTTTTTTGCGAAGTGCCTACCTGTAGATTTTGGCCTCTAGCTCAGCCGGCACCTAGGGAAACCTACCAAACCTGTGCATTTCTGAAAACTAGAGACCTAGGGGAATCCAAGGAGGGGTGACTTGCGGGGCTCGGACCAGGTTCTGTTACCCAGAATCCTTTGCAAACCTCAAAATTTGGCTAAAAAAACACATGTCCCTCACATTTTTGTGGCAGAAAGTTCTTGAATCTGAGAGGAGCTACAAATTTCCTTCCGCCCAGCGTTCCCCCAAGTCTCCCGATAAAAATGATACCTCACTTGCGTGGGTAGGCCTAGCGCCGGCGACAGGAAACACCCCAAAGCGCAACGTGGACACATCCTAAATTTTGGAAAAAAACAGAGGTGTTTTTTGCGAAGTGCCTACCTGTAGATTTTGGCCTCTAGCTCAGCCGGCACCTAGGGAAACCTACCAAACCTGTGCATTTCTGAAAACTAGAGACCTAGGGGAATCCAAGGAGGGGTGACTTGCGGGGCTCGGACCAGGTTCTGTTACCCAGAATCCTTTGCAAACCTCAAAATTTGGCTAAAAAAACACATGTCCCTCACATTTCTGTGGCAGAAAGTTCTGGAATCTGAGAGGAGCTACAAATTTCCTTCCACCCAGCGTTCCCCCAAGTCTCCCGATAAAAATGATACCTCACTTGCGTGGGTAGGCCTAGCGCCGGAGACAGGAAACACCCCAAAGCGCAACGTGGACACATCCTAAATTTTGGAAAAAAACAGAGGTGTTTTTTGCGAAGTGCCTACCTGTAGATTTTGGCCTCTAGCTCAGCCGGCACCTAGGGAAACCTACCAAACCTGTGCATTTCTGAAAACTAGAGACCTAGGGGAATCCAAGGAGGGGTGACTTGCGGGGCTCGGACCAGGTTCTGTTACCCAGAATCCTTTGCAAACCTCAAAATTTGGCTAAAAAAACACATGTCCCTCACATTTCTGTGGCAGAAAGTTCTGGAATCTGAGAGGAGCTACAAATTTCCTTCCACCCAGCGTTCCCCCAAGTCTCCCGATAAAAATGATACCTCACTTGCGTGGGTAGGCCTAGCGCCGGCGACAGGAAACACCCCAAAGCGCAACGTGGACACATCCTAAACTTTGGGAAAAAACAGAGGTGTTTTTTGCGAAGTGCCTACCTGTAGATTTTGGCCTCTAGCTCAGCCGGCACCTAGGGAAACCTACCAAACCTGTGCATTTCTGAAAACTAGAGACCTAGGGGAATCCAAGGAGGGGTGACTTGCAGGGCTCGGACCAGGTTCTATTACCCAGAATCCTTTGCAAACCTCAAAATTTGGCTAAAAAAACACATGTCTCTCACATTTCTGTGGCAGAAAGTTCTGGAATCTGAGAGGAGCTACAAATTTCCTTCCACCCAGCGTTCCCCCAAGTCTCCCGATAAAAATGATACCTCACTTGCGTGGGTAGGCCTAGCGCCGGCGACAGGAAACACCCCAAAGCGCAACGTGGACACATCCTAAATTTTGGAAAAAAACAGAGGTGTTTTTTGCGAAGTGCCTACCTGTAGATTTTGGCCTCTAGCTCAGCCGGCACCTAGGGAAACCTACCAAACCTGTGCATTTCTGAAAACTAGAGACCTAGGGGAATCCAAGGAGGGGTGACTTGCGGGGCTCGGACCAGGTTCTGTTACCCAGAATCCTTTGCAAACCTCAAAATTTGGCTAAAAAAACACATGTCCCTCACATTTCTGTGGCAGAAAGTTCTGGAATCTGAGAGGAGCTACAAATTTCCTTCCACCCAGCGTTCCCCCAAGTCTCCCGATAAAAATGATACCTCACTTGCGTGGGTAGGCCTAGCGCCGGAGACAGGAAACACCCCAAAGCGCAACGTGGACACATCCTAAATTTTGGAAAAAAACAGAGGTGTTTTTTGCGAAGTGCCTACCTGTAGATTTTGGCCTCTACCTCAGCCGGCACCTAGGGAAACCTACCAAACCTGTGCATTTCTGAAAACTAGAGACCTAGGGGAATCCAAGGAGGGGTGACTTGCGGGGCTCGGACCAGGTTCTGTTACCCAGAATCCTTTGAAAACCTCAAAATTTGGCTAAAAAAACACATGTCCCTCACATTTCTGTGGCAGAAAGTTCTGGAATCTGAGAGGAGCTACAAATTTCCTTCCACCCAGCGTTCCCCCAAGTCTCCCGATAAAAATGATACCTCACTTGCGTGGGTAGGCCTAGCGCCGGCGACAGGAAACACCCCAAAGCGCAACGTGGACACATCCTAAACTTTGGGAAAAAACAGAGGTGTTTTTTGCGAAGTGCCTACCTGTAGATTTTGGCCTCTAGCTCAGCCGGCACCTAGGGAAACCTACCAAACCTGTGCATTTCTGAAAACTAGAGACCTAGGGGAATCCAAGGAGGGGTGACTTGCAGGGCTCGGACCAGGCTCTATTACCCAGAATCCTTTGCAAACCTCAAAATTTGGCTAAAAAAACACATGTCCCTCACATTTCTGTGGCAGAAAGTTCTGGAATCTGAGAGGAGCTACAAATTTCCTTTTACCCAGTATTCCCCCAAGTCTCCCGATAAAAATGATACCTCACTTGCGTGGGTAGGCCTAGCGCCGGCGACAGGAAACACCCCAAAGCGCAACGTGGACACATCCTAAATTTTGGAAAAAAACAGAGGTGTTTTTTGCGAAGTGCCTACCTGTAGATTTTGGCCTCTAGCTCAGCCGGCACCTAGGGAAACCTACCAAACCTGTGCATTTCTGAAAACTAGAGACCTAGGGGAATCCAAGGAGGGGTGACTTGCGGGGCTCGGACCAGGTTCTGTTACCCAGAATCCTTTGCAAACCTCAAAATTTGGCTAAAAAAACACATGTCCCTCACATTTCTGTGGCAGAAAGTTCTGGAATCTGAGAGGAGCTACAAATTTCCTTCCACCCAGCGTTCCCCCAAGTCTCCCGATAAAAATGATACCCCACTTGCGTGGGTAGGCCTAGCGCCGGCGACAGGAAACACCCCAAAGCGCAACGTGGACACATCCTAAATTTTGGAAAAAAACAGAGTTGTTTTTTGCGAAGTGCCTACCTGTAGATTTTGGCCTCTAACTCAGCCGGCACCTAGGGAAACCTACCAAACCTGTGCATTTCTGAAAACTAGAGACCTAGGGGAATCCAAGGAGGGGTGACTTGCGGGGCTCGGACCAGGTTCTGTTACCCAGAATCCTTTGCAAACCTCAAAATTTGGCTAAAAAAACACATGTCCCTCACATTTCTGTGGCAGAAAGTTCTGGAATCTGAGAGGAGCTACGAATTTCCTTCCACCCAGCGTTCCCCCAAGTCTCCCGATAAAAATGATACCTCACTTGCGTGGGTAGGCCTAGCGCCGGCGACAGGAAACACCCAAAAGCGCAACGTGGACACATCCTAAACTTTGGGAAAAAACAGAGGTGTTTTTTGCGAAGTGCCTACCTGTAGATTTTGGCCTCTAGCTCAGCCGGCACCTAGGGAAACCTACCAAACCTGTGCATTTCTAAAAACTAGAGACCTAGGGGAATCCAAGGAGGGGTGACTTGCGGGGCTCGGACCAGGTTCTATTACCCAGAATCCTTTGCAAACCTCAAAATTTGGCTTAAAAAACACATGTCCCTCACATTTCTATGGCAGAAAGTTCTGGAATCTGAGAGGAGCTACAAATTTCCTTCCACCCAGCGTTCCCCCAAGTCTCCCGATAAAAATGATACCTCACTTGCGTGGGTAGGCCTAGCGCCGGCGACAGGAAACACCCCAAAGCGCAACGTGGACACATCCTAAATTTTGGAAAAAAACAGAGGTGTTTTTTGCGAAGTGCCTACCTGTAGATTTTGGCCTCTAGCTCAGCCGGCACCTAGGGAAACCTACCAAACCTGTGCATTTCTGAAAACTAGAGACCTAGGGGAATCCAAGGAGGGGTGACTTGCGGGGCTCGGACCAGGTTCTGTTACCCAGAATCCTTTGCAAACCTCAAAATTTGGCAAAAAAAACACATGTCCCTCACATTTTTGTGGCAGAAAGTTCTGGAATCTGAGAGGAGCTACAAATTTCCTTCTACCCAGCGTTCCCCCACGTCTCCCGATAAACATGATACCTCACTTGCGTGGGTAGGCCTAGCGCCGGCGACAGGAAACACCCCAAAGCGCAACGTGGACACATCCTAAATTTGGGAAAAAAACAGAGGTGTTTTTTGCGAAGTGCCTACCTGTAGATTTTGGCCTCTAGCTCAGCCGGCACCTAGGGAAACCTACCAAACCTGTGCATTTCTGAAAACTAGAGACCTAGGGGAATCCAAGGAGGGGTGACTTGCGGGGCTCGGACTAGGTTCTGTTACCCAGAATCCTTTGCAAACCTCAAAATTTGGCTAAAAAAACACATGTCCCTCACATTTTTGTGGCAGAAAGTTCTGGAATCTGAGAGGAGCTACAAATTTCCTTCCACCCAGCGTTCCAGCAAGTCTCCCGATAAAAATGACACCTCACTTGCGTGGGTAGGCCTAGCGCCGGCGACAGGAAACACCCCAAAGCGCAACGTGGACACATCCTAAATTTTGGAAAAAAACAGTGGTGTTTTTTGCGAAGTGCCTACCTGTAGATTTTGGCCTCTAGCTCAGCCGGCACCTAGGGAAACCTACCAAACCTGTGCATTTCTGAAAACTAGAGACCTAGGGGAATCCAAGGAGGGGTGACTTGCGGGGCTCAGACCAGGTTATGTTACCCAGAATCCTTTGCAAACCTCAAAATTTGGCTAAAAAACACATGTCCCTCACATTTCTGTGGCAGAAAGTTCTGGAATCTGAGAGGAGCTACAAATTTCCTTCCTCCCAGCGTTCCCCCAAGTCTCCTGATAAAAATTATACCTCACTTGCGTGGGTAGGCCTAGCGCCGGCGACAGGAAACACCCCAAAGCGCAACGTGGACACATCCTAAATTTTGGAATAAAACAGAGGTGTTTTTTGCGAAGTGCCTACCTGTAGATTTTGGCCTCTAGCTCAGCTGGCACCTAGGGAAACCTACCAAACCTGTGCATTTCTGAAAACTAGAGACCTAGGGGAATCCAAGGAGGGGTGACTTGCGGGGCTCGGACCAGGTTCTGTTACCCAGAATCCTTTGCAAACCTCAAAATTTGGCTAAAAAAACACATGTCCCTCACATTTCTGTGGCAGAAAGTTCTGGAATCTGAGAGGAGCTACAAATTTCCTTCCTCCCAGCGTTCCCCCAAGTCTCCCGATAAAAATGATACCTCACTTGCGTGGGTAGGCCTAGCGCCGGCGACAGGAAACACCCCAAAGCGCAACGTGGACACATCCTAAATTTTGGAATAAAACAGAGGTGTTTTTTGCGAAGTGCCTACCTGTAGATTTTGGCCTCTAGCTCAGCTGGCACCTAGGGAAACCTACCAAACCTGTGCATTTCTGAAAACTAGAGACCTAGGGGAATCCAAGGAGGGGTGTCTTGCGGGGCTCGGACCAGGTTCTGTTACCCAGAATCCTTTGCAAACCTCACAATTTGGCTAAAAAAACACATGTCCCTCACATTTTTGTGGCAGAAAGTTCTGGAATCTGAGAGGAGCTACAAATTTCCTTCCACCCAGCGTTCCCCCACGTCTCCCGATAAAAATGATACCTCACTTGTGTGGGTAGGCCTAGCGCCTGCAACAGGAAACACCCCAAAGCGCAACGTGGACACATCACAGAAAACAGACCTGTTTTTAGCAAAGTGCCTACCTGTAGATTTTGGCCTGTAGCTCAGCCGCCACCTAGGGAAACCTACCAAACCTGTGCATTTCTGAACACTAGAGACCTAGGGGAATCCAAGATGGGGTGACTTGTGTGGCTCGGACCAGGTTCTGTTACCCAGAATCCTTTGCAAACCTCAAAATTTGGCTAAAAAAACACATGTTCCTCACATTTCTGTGGCAGAAAGTTCTACAATCTGAGAGGAGCCACAAATTTCCTTCCACCCAGCGTTCCCCCACGTCTCCCGATAAAAATGATACCTCACTTGTGTGGGTAGGCCTAGCGCTCGCGACAGGAAATGGCCCAAAACACAACGTGGACACATCACATTTTTTCATAGAAAACAGTGCCTACGTGTGGATTTTGGCCTCTAGCTCAGCCGGCACCTGGGGAAACCTAGCAAACCAGCGCATTTTTGAAAACTAGAGACCTAGGGGAATCCAAGATGGGGTGATTTGCGGGGCTCTGACCAGGTTCTGTTACCCAGAATTCTTTGCAAACATCAAAATCTGGCTAAAAAACACTTTTTCCTCTCATTTCGGTGACAGAAAGTTCTGGAATCTGAGAGGAGCCACATATTTCCTTCCACCCAGCGTTCCCCTAAGTCTCTCCATAAAAATGGTACCTCACTTGTGTGGGTAGGCCTAGCGCCCACAAAAGGAAATGGCCCAAAACACAACATATTTTTTCACAGAAAACAGAGGTGTTTTTTGCAAAGTGCCTACCTGTGGATTTTGGCCTCTAGCTCAGCCGGCCCGGGGGGGGGGGGGGCAAATGCCCTAAAATAAATTTGACCCCCCACCCCCCCAAACCCCCCCTACCCCTGCGTGACATTGGCGCCAAAAAACAAATTCCCGGTGCCTAGTGGTTTCTGCCCCCAAGGGAGGTAGAAATGGTCTAAACACAGTTTGCCCCCCAGGGGAGCGACCCTTGCCTGATGGGTCGCTCCCCATTACAAAAAAACAAACATACAAAAAAAAAAAACACAAAAAAAAAATTTGCCCTGGCGCCTAGAGGTTTCTGCCCCCCCCTGGTGGCAGATCGGCCTAATAATAGGCCGATCTGCCCCCAGGGGGGGCAGAAATGGCCTAAAATAAATTTGCCCCCCGAACATCCACCCCCCGCCCCCGGAGCGACCCTTGCCTATGGGGTCGCTCCTCCTGCGTGACATTGGCGCCAAAAAACAAATCCCCGGTGCCTAGTGGTTTCTGCCCCCTTGGGGCAGATTGACCTAAAATCTACCAATCTGCCCCCAAGGGGGGCAGAAATGGTCTAAACACAATTTGCCCCCCAGGGGAGCGACCCTTGCCTGATGGGTCGCTCCCCATCTCTAAAAAAAACCAAACAAACAAAAAAAAAAACACACAAAAAAAATTTGCCCTCGCAACAAGAGGTTTCTGCCCCCCCTGGGGGCAGATCGGCCTAATAATAGGCCAATCTGCCCCCAGGGGGGTCAGAAATGGCCTAAAATAAATTTGCCCCCGAACACCCACTCCCCCCCCCCCCCCCGGAGGGACCCTTGCCTACGGGGTCGCTCCCCCTGCGTGACATTGGCGCCAAAAAACAAATCCCCGGTGCCTAGTGGTTTCTGCCCCCTTGGGGCAGATTGACCTAAAATCTACCAATCTGCCCCCAAGGGGGGCAGAAATGGTCTAAACACAATTTGCCCCCCAGGGGAGCGACCCTTGCCTGATGGGTCGCTCCCCATCTCTAAAAAAAACCAAACAAACAAAACAAAAAAACACAAAAAAAAAATTTGCCCTGGCAACAAGAGGTTTCTGCCCCCCCTGGTGGCAGATCGGCCTAATGATAGGCCGATCTGTCCCCAGGGGGGGAAGAAATGGCCTAAAATAAATTTGCCCCCCGAACACCCACTCCCCCCCCCCCGGAGGGACCCTTGCCTACGGGGTCTCTCCCCCTGCGTGACATTGGCGCCAAAAAACAAATCCCCGGTGCCTAGTGGTTTCTGCCCCCTTGGGGCAGATTGACCTAAAATCTACCAATCTGCCCCCAAGGGGGGCAGAAATGGTCTAAACACAATTTGCCCCCCAGGGGAGCGACCCTTGCCTGATGGGTCGCTCCCCATCTCTAAAAAAAAACAAACAAACAAAAAAAAAACACAACAAAAAAATTTGCCCTGGCAACAAGAGGTTTCTGCCCCCCCTGGTGGCAGATCCCACTAATAGTAGGCCGATCTGCCCCCAGGGGGGGCAGAAATGGCCTAAAATAAATTTGCCCCCCGAACACCCACTCCCCCCCCCCCGAGGGACCCTTGCCTACGGGGTCGCTCCCCCTGTGTGACATTGGCACCAAAAAACAAATCCCCGGTGCCTAGTGGTTTCTGCCCCCTTGGGGGCAGATTGACCTAAAATCCACCAATCTGCCCCCAAGGGGGGCAGAAATGGTCTAAACACAATTTTCCCCCCAGGGCAGCGACCCTTGCCTGATGGGTCGCTCCCCATCTAAAAAAAAAAACAAAAAAACAAAAACACAAAAAAAAAAATTGCCCTGGCAACAAGAGGTTTCTGCCCCCCCTGGGGACAGATCGGCCTAATAATAGGCTGATCTGCCCCCAGGGGGGCCAGAAATGGCCTAAATTAAATTTGCCCCCGAACACCCACTCCCCCCCCCCCGGAGGGACCCTTGCCTACGGGGTCGCTTCCCCTGCGTGACATTGGCGCCAAAAAACAAATCCCCGGTGCCTAGTGGTTTCTGCCCCCTTGGAGCAGATTGACCTAAAATCTACCAATCTGCCCCCAAGGGGGGCAGAAATGGTCTAAACACAATTTGCCCCCCAGGGGAGCGACCCTTGCCTTATGGGTCGCTCCCCATCTCTAAAAAAAACCAAACAAACAAAAACAAAAACACAAAAAAAAATTTTGCCCTGGCAACAAGAGGTTTCTGCCCCCCCTGGGGGCAGATCGGCCTAATAATAGGCCGATCTGCCCCCAGGGGGGGCAGAAATGGCCTAAAATAAATTTGCCCCCCGAACACCCACTCCCCCCCCCCCGGAGGGACCCTTGCCTACGGGGTCGCTCCCCCTGCGTGACATTGGCGCCAAAAAACGAATCCCCGGTGCCTAGTGGTTTCTGCCCCCTTGGGGCAGATTGACCTAAAATCGTCCAATCTGCCCCCAAGGGGGGCAGAAATGGTCTAAACACAATTTGCCCCCCAGGGGAGCGACCCTTGCCTGATGGGTCGCTCCCCATCTCTAAAAAAAACCAAACAAACAAAAAAAAAAACACAATTTTTTTTTTGCCCTGGCAACAAGAGGTTTCTGCCCCCAGGGGGGGCAGAAATGGCCTAAAATAAATTTGCCCCTGAACCCCCCCCTCCCCCCGGAGCGACCATTGCCTACGGGGTCGCTCCCCCTGCGTGACATTGGCGCCAAAAAACAAATCCCCGGTGCCTAGTGGTTTCTGCCCCCTTGGGGCAGATTGACCTAAAATCGACCAATCTGCCCCCAAGGGGGGCAGAAATGGTCTAAACACAATTTGCCCCCCAGGGGAGCGACCCTTGCCTGATGGGTCGCTCCCCATCTCTAAAAAAAACCAAACAAACAAAAAAAAAAAAAAAACATTTTTTTTTGCCCTGGCAACAAGAGGTTTCTGCCTCCCCTGGGGGCAGATCGGCCTAATAATAGGCCGATCTGCCCCCAGGGGGGGCAGAAATGGCCTAAAATAAATTTGCCCCCTGAACCCCCACCGCCCCCCCCCCCGGAGCGACCATTGCCTACGGGGTCGCTCCCCCTGCGTGACATTGGCGCCAAAAAACAAATCCCCGGTGCCTAGTGGTTTCTGCCCCCTTGGGGGCAGATCAGCCGAATCAAAATAGGCTGATCTACCCCCCCAGGGGGGCAGAAATGGCCTAAAATAATCCCCCCCCACCTCCCCCCCAGGGAGCGACCCTTGCCTAAGGGGTCGCTCCCCTTGCGTGAAATTCACGCAAAAAAAAAAACTCCCTGGTGTCTAATGGTTTCTGCCCCCCTTGGGGGCAGATTGGCCTCATCAAAATAGGCCAATCTGCCCCCAAGGGGGGCAGAAATGGCCTAAATATAATTTGCCCCCTAGGGGAGCGACCCTTGCCTAAGGGGTCGCTCCCCACCTAAAAAAAAAAGAAAACATAACAAAAAGATCGGGGGTCGGGGGTGGGAGGGGAAGGGCTTCCCCTTCCATCCCTGACTTGGGGGGGTGGGGGGGAACCCCACAGAGGGAGCAAGAGCGGTCCCTCTGGGCTCTGTGCACAGGACGTAATGGTTACGTCCTGGGCACAGCAGCACTGTGCCTCAGGACGTAACCATTACGTCCTGGGCACAGAAGGGGTTAATAAACCGCACGATTATTTTTTGTTACTAGATCGCCCTCCACCTCCGTATGTCGTTCCTTCTGCCCTTCATGAATTAGCTGAGGTCTCCGGTTCGGAGCAACAGAAGATACGAGACAGTCGCTCTATGTTGCCTGCTGACCGTGCGTCTGAGCTTAGATCTATTGCTCGTAAAACAATTCGTAGCGTTGTCTCTGCTCCTGAACTTTTAGACAACATGAAAGGGTGGACGGAAAAGGAGCAGCTATATTTTACTGAGGCATTTGGCACAGAAGTTATTGAACTATTTCGGAAATATTCTGATGAGTTAGAGCCCGATGATGTAGCAGCTGATCATAAGCAAACTCGTGATGGTCTTTTTGTTTTCTCCCAGGTGGCTGATGCAATCAGGCGTTTGGTGAAATTATGTGTTGTGGCAGTCAGTTTGCAAGAGGAGAAAAGGGCTGTGGACGTAGTTGAACGGACATCTCAGACCGGCGGGGTGCAAGCTTCCATCTTCAGAACAGATAAGACTATGATAGTTCACGCAAAACCAATGCAGGAGGCCGCGCCTTTGTATGTTCCTCCTAAAGGATTGGGTATAAGTGATGCTAAAACTTCTGTTGATGCTAAGGGTTATTTTATTTATAATTGGGTGTATACTCCTTGGAATAGGGCAGACGTAATGGCACTTAAAACAGCATTACCTGACCCGCGGAAAAATCCAGCCACCTTTTATGAGGAAGTTGAGGGAGCAATTAGTTCTTGTACTATGACTTTGGCTGACATTGATTTATTTTTCGGATCTATATTACCACCAGATATGTGGAGAACTGTTCGTAAAGTTGATGATCGTGTAGTTTTTGGGGCATCATGGAAAGAATTAGAACAGATGGACGGGGATAGGGAACCTGCGAAAAAGCCATATCAGTTGATTCTAGATCTTCCCGCAGCCATATTAATTAAGTTAAAAAAAATTATTCCCCCTAACAAGAAAGATTGGACTGTTTTAGTGTCTTGTAAGCAAAAGACAGATGAATCAGTCTCTGATTTCTTTACACGCTTTGAAGAAGCATTTCATGATTTTAGCAGCGAGTTATTGTCAGATGATATGGGCAGACATTTGTTTGTCGATAAA
Source organism: Pleurodeles waltl (assembly GCF_031143425.1). Taxonomy (NCBI): domain Eukaryota; kingdom Metazoa; phylum Chordata; class Amphibia; order Caudata; family Salamandridae; genus Pleurodeles; species Pleurodeles waltl. The sequence goes on from NC_090444.1 coordinate 876,455,005, forward strand.
TATGTCGCAAATCTGTTACCAGGAATAGCTAGTTGTCTAAAAGCTAGTGAAAGTTCATGGACTACCTCTACTCCGGTTTCTCTTTTAACTATGGCTCAGTATTATGAATGTCAGGAATTAGAAGCAAAAGGTAGCGAGGAACAAAAGATTAAAGAATTAAAGACGAAGGTTATGTTGGCTCAAGCTTATGGTCTGCCTTTTAGAGGTAGTGATAGAGGTGGACGTGGATCTTATGGTTCTTCTTACACTCGTTCTAATTTGTCTGCTGATCAGTGTGCGTATTGTAAGAAATTTTGGCATTGGGCTGCCGATTGTCCAGCACTACGTGTTCAGCAGTGTTCACGTGGTCGGGGACAAATGAGAAATCGCTCAGGATATTCAGGGCCTAGAAGAAGCACAAATGATCATGCTAGGGTTGATGCTAATGTACGAGGGCAGGATGGGTTTAACACTTTTGATAGACGGAACCAATGCCAGATGTCTAACTATGTGCAGCCTGATTTCCTAGATTCTGCTTATGCATAGGATTGCCTAGGACGGGGTAAGGAATCAGTTGAAGTTCCAATAGATCAGAGGGGTCCCTATGTTACAGCGCATGTTTTGGGTTCTACTGATCAGTTTCTGGTTGATACAGGAGCTACTCGTAGCGCCTTGTCTAAACAATTGATTCCAAGGGCTCCCCTGTCTGGCTTAACCATTAAATTGATAGGTTTCAATGGAACACCTTCCCCTAGCCCATTGTCACAACCACTTGCATTCCATGTTGATAAATTTACTGCTCCATGTCCATTTTTGCTTTCTCCAAATACACCAGACAACATTGTGGGTCTTGATATGCTCAAGTATTTCAGGGCTACAATATGATGCCCTCCTGAAGGGGTGCGTGTTATTTTGAATGATAATCATCCTGTGATGGAAAGAGTTTGTCTTGTTAAAGAGGGTATTGCATTAGCTTCACTCCCTAGTACTTTGTGGGCTACTTCAGATACTGATGTGGGACAAATGATTATTCCACTGGTACATATTAGTGTCAAGGAGGGAGCTGTATTGCCACGTTTGTCTCAATACAAAATTTCACAGGAGGGAGAAGAAGCACTCACACGAATTGTGCATGATCTTATTGCAGTTGGAGTTGTTGAGGAAGCTATTAAGTATGTCTTGAAAGGATTAGGGATCAAACAGAAGTTCCATGTGGTTTTCCACCCACAATCAGGAGGGTTGGTGGAAAGGTATAATGCTACTTTGAAGCTGAAGTTAGCGAAGATACAGGCTTCCACATCTTTAACTTTGCCGGATGCATTACCGTTGGCATTATTGTCTATTAGGTCAGTGACACACTCTCGAACAGGCCTTACCCCCTATGAAATAGTATTTGGAAGGCCAATGAACATTTGGGGAGTTCCTAAGCCAAATTCTGTATATGATGTACCTTGTGTCCTGATGAATGATTATTTGGCATAGTTAACCAACAATTTGGTTTCTATTCATCAACAGGTTCGAGAAGCACTTCCTGACAGATCTACAGGTGAAGGCCATGAACTGGTGACCAGGTGATGATTAAGTCCTTTGAAAGATCAAGAAGCTTGGAACCAAGGTGGCGAGGCCCAGAGCAGGTGCTCCTTGCGACAAGGACAGCAGTTTGAGTGACAAACCGAAAGAATTGGGTCCATAGTACTCACTGCAAGAGAGTGCTACCTACCTTGTTGGAACCTGCTGTACTGACCGATCATCGAGAGATTTTGACTACGGAGAAAGGCCGTGCTATATCACCTGACGAATTTGTGGAGTTCTTCCCGGACAATACGATTTCTGGAGTGTTGCGATATAATTTGAGACCGAGAAAAGACCCCGTAGTGCTGGAGAAAACTGGTTGAGCTACCGCCCTGGGTTAGTGAAACGGAGAGCCAATGTGGCAAGGGGGGGAGATCAGCCATGCATTAGAGTAGTGACACCCGTCTTGGCCCATGGTGAAGAAATCAGAGGCTGCCCAGGGATAAGAGCTTCAACGATTGTTTTTAATTAATTTCTGGAAGGGTTGATTATCACTGTTGCTAATATGAATAACAAACTGATCATTAGTACTATGGGTTTTGTTGTTGTTTTGGTGGTTATAGCAATAATCACCTGGTTTGTTGAAAAGAAGGCTCCTGCTCGTGAGTTTTTTTGTTACCACTACTCCAGTACCAGAGGATCACTATCACTTTACGCTTCCCTATCAGGAGCAGAAGCACCGTCAATCGTACTTCAATAATACTTTTATTCAGATGTTGAATCATACTCATAATGCTACAAATACTACTAACTGTTGGGTATGTGGAATGATACCTGCGCATCAAAAGAAAGGAGGAACACCTTTCATTCCTCTTCCTTTTTCACACAATGGTTCTTGTCAGGCTTGGTATATGCTTTTGTTTGCATCTAGAAAGCGTACAGAGGGCAGACTACTTTTTTGCCTTAATAAAGTATGCTACCAAGACAAAGATGGGTATCCCCAGGCCAAAGGAACTAAATGGGAATGGGAAGAGTATCAACCGGACAATGTTTCAATACCATATGTCTTCACAAATATAAGAGACTCTGACAAGAAAGAACAATTTGTGATTTCTGTTACAAAAACTAAAGCAGATTTATGTATACGTAGCATTGGGCGAATTCCAGTGGGGACAAGCGATTGTACCTTGATTTGAACTATTGAGGGTATAAATAATAGTAGTTTTACAGCTTCACAAAATACATATTTTGTTTGTGGTAACTATGGATATTACCAACTACGTGTTGGGTGGTCAGGTGTGTGTTATGTATCTTTTCTATTACCCCCTGTGTTTTTGGCACCTGCATCATATCACCGAGATTTTAAACTGTTCAATGAATCATTAAAAATAGATATAAACAATAAGTACAAATGAGGTAGACCAAACGGATACTAGCCCACAACAATATGTTGATTTTAATTTAGGGTTGTTCTCCTTTGTGGGTGCTGCGTTAAACAGTAGGAAAGTGAGACGATTGACTATGGTTGTGGAAGCTGTTACCAATCAGGCAGCTTTGGCACTTGGGAATATTACAGAGGAGCTCCAAATTGCGAGGATTGTAGCGCTCCAAAATCGTATGGTACTAGATGTGATATTAGCTGATCGAGGTGGTGCATGTCGCATCATTGGTAGTAGTTGCTGAGTTTTCATTCCAGATCACTCACCTTCAGTATATGATGCAATATCTAAATTGCATAAAATTGCTGCTGAAATTCACACAGAGACTGGTACTTGGACTTTTTCTGGATGGTTTTGGGCTCTTGTTTCCGCTTGGGGCTGGAAACTACTGACTATCCTGTGTGTAATGACTGCAATATTTTTCACATGCTGTATCTGTATTCAGTGTGGTCCAATGTTTCTGGTCCATGTGTATAACTGCTTGTATGCCTACCAAAAGAAATATTACAGAAATGAAAGCACAACACATGTTAGATAAAGAAATAGCTGAAATGATGAGCATAAATATACAAGATGAATATTTAGATTATCCCAGAATGACAAATGTCTTCAGCTAATTCTGAAAAGGTCGTCTGTTGTAATTTAGTAGCGATTAGATTAAGCATTAGCAGAAGACATCTTGGGCCATATTTATACTTTTTGACGCAAAACTGCGCTAACGCAGTTTTGCGTCAAAAAAATTAGCGCCGGCTAACGCCATTCTGAAGCACCATGCGGGCGCCGTATTTATTCAATGACGTTAGCCGGCGTTAGCCGGCGGCGCTGCCTGGTGTGCGTGAAAAAAAATGACGTACACCAGGCAGCGCCGGCGTAGGGGAATATGGAGCTTAGGCGCCAAAAAATGGGGCGAGTCAGGCTGAGGCAAAATTATCGCCTCAACCCGATTTGTGCCATTTTTTTCGACTCCCAACACCCATTGAAATGACTCCTGTCTTAGCAAAGACAGGAGTCATGCCCCCTTGCTCAATGGCCATGCCCAGGGGACTTCTGTCCCCTGGGCATGGTCATTGGGCATAGTGGCATGTAGGGGGGCACAAATCAGGCCCCCCTATGCCACAAAAAAAAAATATATATATACTTACCTTAATGTCCCTGGGATGGGTCCCTCCAGCCTTGGGCGTCCTCCTGGGGTGGGCAAGGGTGACAGGGGGGTCCCTGGGGGCATGGGAGGGCACCTCTGGGCTCCTTCCGAGCCCACAGGTCCCTTAACGCCTGCCCTGACCAGGCGCTAAAAAACGGCACAAAATCGGCTGGACGTCATTTTTTTTGACCCGCCCACTCCCGGGCGTGAATTTTGCCCGGGATTGTAAATATGGCGCACATGCCTCGGAGTCAATTTTTTAGACGGGAACGCCTACCTTGCATATCATTAACGCAAAGTAGGTGTCCACGCAAAAAAATGACGCAAACTCCATGGACTTTGGCGCTAGACGCGTCTAACGCCAAAGTATAAATATGGAGTTAGTTTTGCGTCGGAATTGCGTAAAAAAAAACGAAGCAATTCCGGCGCAAACAGAGTATAAATATGCCCCCTTGTATTTAGCAACTATTGTGAACATTTCACGGAATCCATTTGTATTCGTGGCAGCCATTCTCTCTGCCACATGCTGCCATGTGCTCGCCATGTGCTCTGTCCTACCTTCCTGTTAACTACTCTTGAAAATCTGTCTAGTGACAAGTTATATTTTGTATCTCCCACTTTCGCACATGCCCAGTAAGATCTGCAGCTGTTAGTAATTAGTAACCGACAGCAATGTGTCTACTAGTCCTTGAAAACTGTTAGCCCCTCCTACCTGTCGACTGTGCATTTCCATATGACCTTATATGTATATAAGTCTTGCTTCTATAATTGTGCCAACCTTCTTTTAGCCCCTGCGTGGGTATAAAAGGACCATGCTCTCTCAGTTCAGTGTGCTACTTCAAACATTACTGAAGGGTGCTGTTTGAACTGTAGTACCACCTCATGAGGTTTAATAAACTTTGGGGGTGATTCTAACTCTGGCGGGCGGCGGAGGCCGCCCGCCAGAGTTCCCCCCTCCAGAATACCGCACTGCGTTCGTAAGACCGCTGCGGTGATTCTGGGTTTTCCACTGGGCTGGCGGGCGACCGCCAAAAGGCTGCCCGCCAGCCCAGTGGAAAACAACCTTCCCACGAGGACGCCGGCTCTGAATGGAGCCGGCGGAGTGGGAAGGTGCGACGGGTGCAGTTGCACCCGTCGCGAATTTCACTGTCTGCAATGCAGACAGTGAAATTCAAAGTGGGGCCCTCTTACGGGGGCCCCTGCAGTGCCCATGCCATTGGCATGGGCACTGCAGGGGCCCCCAGGGGCCCCACGACACCCCATACCGCCATCCTGTTCCTGGCGGCAGAGCCGCCAGGAACAGGATGGCGGTATGGAGTGTCAGAATCCCCATGGCGGCGCAGCGAGCTGCGCCGCCATGGAGGATTCTTTTGGGCAGCGGAAAACCGGCGGGAGACCGTCAGTTTTCCTCTTCTGACCGCGGCCAAACCGCCGCGGTCAGAATGCCCTGCGGGGCACCGCCAGCCTGTTGGCGGTGCTCCCGCCAACCCTGGCCCCGTCGGTCCATGACCGCCGGGGTCAGAATGACCCCCTTTGTCTTTTATTTCAGTTTCTCTGACAACTTCTTCCTATATGGTCTGAGGACTTTGTGCAGAGAAGGCCGAACCCCTTGCACTAGTAGGCCTTGCTGAGGGGAAACATCCTTTTTTACGACTTTTTTTTTATGAAAGTCGTGGTTAACGAAAGCGCAACAACGCTTTTTTTAACCACAACTCCGTTATTTTGTGCCTTAACTACGTATGTTCTGAACAACGAACATGCGTGGTTAAGGTACAAAGAAGGGAGTTGGCGAAGGAGGACGACGCAGGTGAGAAGGGGTCAACTAAGGTAAGTGGTGGGTTTAGGTTTTGGGGAGGGGTGGGGGGGTGGGGGTTTTTAGGTTTTGGGGTGGGGTTGGGGGGTGGGGCGTTTTTGGTTTTGTGGAGGGGTGGGGGGTTAGGTGGTTTTAGGTTTTGGGGTGGGGTTGGAGGGGTGGGGCGTTTTTGGTTTTGGGGAGGGGGTGGGGGGTCAGGGGGTTTTAGGTTTTGGGGTGGGGTTGGGGGGTGGGGCGTTTTTGGTTTTGGGGAGGGGGTGGGGGGTCAGGGGGTTTTAGGTTTTGGGGTGGGGCTGGGGGGGTGGGGCGTTTTTGGTTTTGGGGAGGGGGTGGGGGGTCAGGGCATTTTAGGTTTTGGGGTGGGGTTGGGGGGTGGGGCGTTTTTGTTTTTGGGGAGGGGGTGGGGGGGTTAGGGGGTTTTAGGTTTTGGGGTGGGGTTGGGGGGGTGGGGTGAGGGATGTAGGGTGAATGGTGCCTATTACTAATGCTTTTATCAGGAATGCCTTTACAACAAAATATCGTTGTTAAGGCATTCGTGGTAAAATCATTAGTAGTAAGAACGAGGTCGGTGTTCCGACCTCGTTGTTAAGGCAGTAGTTGTTTTTAAAGTCATTGTTCCATCATACAATCCTTGCTGAGGCTTACTTTGACATGGGGACCTCTGTTGAGGGTCTCCCCCCAGCCGGATTATCTTGCCTCGAGAGGCAACCAACAGGGGCCTGACCTTGATGGAGGTCAGTGAGCCCAAGGCTCAATAAATTAAAAAAAGAGACTGCAGGAGCATTCACGCTCCTAGTGCAGGAGAGGGACTCACCCTTGCACCCCCCAGCGTCCTGCTTCTCTGATGCCCCCTCCTCCGGTGGCACTGTGCACCACTTCCCTGATGGGCAGGACCTCCGATTACATTTTCCTGCTGCCTGCTAGGAGAGACCAAATAAAGGCAAAGGCTTGGGCAGGGCAAAGGGCAGCCATCCACATTCTTGTGGGGCGGCTGCAGGCATCTGGTTACCCAATCAAGGGAACTCGAGATTCAGTTGGGCATCATGGCTCCGGGGTCACCAAGCCCCACACTCCTTTCCGGCCGGTAAACTCCTCACCTCTCTACCAGCTGGCGGGGTTCTGCTAATGGTGGGAACCTAGGACCCTCCAGGGTCCCGCAGGCTGGTCCACTCTGTCTTTTTGGGACGGCTGAGCCCTGGGGGCCTCCCGAGTGCTACCAGAGTGGGGCAGCTCTTCTTCTTTGGTGGCCCGGCCACAGCAATGAAAGGCACCAGAAGTGGATGCCTACTTGTGCCCTAGGGGCACCTCTTGATGGCCTCCTCTGCCACAGGGGCACCACCAGGAGCACTCCTGCTCTGTCTTCCTCCTTCTCGTGCCCCGGGGGCAGGTGAGACAGCTCACTTTCTACGCGCTCGCCATTTTTCAAACATCTGGGTCACGGCAGTGATTTCTTCACTCAACGGTGCACTCACCGGGCACGATCTGCATCAAATGGAAGCGCTCATCCAGGTGCTATATTTACACAAGAAAAGTGCTCAGATGGCGCTTTGAGCAATTCAAGTAGAGTGCTCACCAGGTGATATTCTCTCACCAAAAAGAAAGCTAGAGCAGCACTCCCCATGCGCTACAAGCAGGCATTTGCAGGGGTCAGAGGACACCGCACCCAGCCCCTGGAGGACACAAAAGATGGAGCACAGGGCAGCAGGACCCTGCAGCAGGCTAGCACAAAGGGGATGCAGACAGTGGCTGTAGGAAAGTACCATCTTGCCTGGCATCTTACCCCCATTTTCACTGTATGTATGTATGTATGTATGTATGTATGTTTTAGCCCCTGTGTCACTGGGATCCTGCTAAGCAGGACCCCAGTGCTCATAGTATGTGCCCTGTATGTGTTCCCTGTGTGGTGCCTAACTGTATCACCGAGGCTCTGCTAACCAGAACCTCAGTGTTTATGCTCTCTCTGGTTTCTAAATTTGTCACTGCAGGCTAGTGACTACATTTACCAATTCTCATTGGCACACTGGCACACCCATATAATTCCCTTGTATATGGTACTTAGGTACCCAGGGTATTGGGGTTCCAGGCGATCCCCATGGGCTGCAGCATTTCTTTTGCCACCCATAGGGAGCTCAGACACTTCTTACACAGGCCTGCCACTGCAGCCTGAGTGAAATAACGTCTATGTTATTTCACAGCCATTTTTCACTGCACAGAAGTAACTTACAAGTCACCTATATAAGTCACCTATATGTCTAACCTTCACCTGGTGAAGGTTGGGTGCCAAGTTACTTAGTGTGTGGGCACCCTGGCACTAGCCAAGGTGTCCCCACATCGTTCAGGGCAAATTCCCCGGACTTTGTGAGTGCGGGGACACCATTACACATGTGCTCTATACATAGGTCACTACCTATGTATAGCGCCACAATGGTGACTCTGAACATGGCCATGTAACATGTCTAAGATCATGGAATTGTCACCCCAATATCATTCTGGGTCTCTAGCACAGAACCCGTGTACTGTCAAACTGCCTTTCCGGGGTTTCCACGGCAGCTGCTGCTGCTGCCAACCCCTCAAACAGGATTCTGCCCTCCTGGGGTCCAGGCAGCCCTGGCCCTGGAAGGCAGAACAAAGGATTTCCTCTGAGAGAGGGTGTTACACCCTCTCCCTTTGGAAATAGGTGTGAAGGGCTGGGGAGGAGTAGCCTCCCCCAGCCCCTGGAAATGCTTTGATGGGCACGGGTGGTGCCCATCTCTGCATAAGCCAGTCTACACTGGTTCAGGGATCCCCCAGCCCTGCTCTGGCACGAAACTGGACAAAGGAAAGGGAGTGACCATTCCCCTGACCAGTACCTCCAAGGGGAGGTGCCCAGAGCTCCTCCACTGTGTCCCAGACCTCTGCCATCTTGGAAACAGAGGTGTTGGGGGCACACTGGACTGCTCTGAGTGGTCAGTGCCAGCAGCCAGTCAGAGACCCCCTCTGATAGGCTCTTACCTCTCTTGGTAGCCAATCCTCCTTTCTTGGTAGCCAAACCTCCTTTTCTGGCTATTTAGGGTCTCTCCTCTGGGGAATTCTTCAGATAACGAATGCAAGAGCTCACCAGAGTTCCTCTGCACTTCCCTCTTCGACTTCTGCCAAGGATCGACCACTGACTGCTCCAGGACACCTGCAAAACCGCAACAAAGTAGCAAGACGACTACCAGCAACATTGTAGCACCTCATCCTGCTGGCTTTCTCGACTGTTTCCTGGTGGTGAATGCTCTGAGGGTCATCTGCCTTCACCCTGCACTGGAAGCCAAGAAGAAATCTCCCATGGGTCAACGGAATCCTCCCCCTGCTAACGCAGGCACCAAATGACTGCATCACAGACCTTCTGGGTCCCCTCTCATCCTAACGAGCGTGGTCCATGTAACACAGGAACTCTATCCAAGTGACTCCCACAGTCCAGTGATCCTTCAGTCCAAGTTTGGTGGAGGTAAGTCATTGCCTCCCCACGCTAGACTGCAAACCTGTGTACTGCGTGACTTGCAGCTGCTCTGGCTCCTGTGCACTCTTCCAGGATTTCCTTGTGCACAGCCTAGCCTGGGTCCCCAGCACTCCGTCCTGCAGTGCTCAACCTTCTGAGTTGGCCTCCGATGTCGTGGGACCCTCCTTTGTGACTCTGCGTGGACTCCTGTTCACAAATCTTCTAAGTGCCTGCTCTGGTACTTCTGCAGGTGCTGCCTGCTGTTGTGGGGACTCTCTGAGTTGCTGAGTACCCCCTCTGTCTCCTCCTCCAAGGGGCGACATCCTGGTCCTTCCTGGTCCTGAGCAGCACCCAAAAACCTCCACTGCGACCCTTGCAGCTAGCAAGACTTGTTTGTGGTATTTCTGCGTGGGAACACTTCTGCAACCTTCAGCACAATGTGGGACATCTTCAAACCAAAGGAGAAGTTCCTAGTCCTCTTCGTTGTTGCAGAATCTTAAGCTTCTTCCATCCAGAGGCAGCTTCCTTGTACCTTCATCCGGGATTCCTGGACTCCTGCCCCCCCCGGACACTATCGCAACTCTTGGACTTGGTCCCCTTACTTTGCAGGTCCTCAGGTCCAGGAATCCATCTTCAGTGCTTTGCTGGTGTTTGTGGTTCTTGCAGAGCCCCCCTATCATGACTATTGTGTCCTCTTGGGGTAGTAGGTGGACTTTACTCCTACTTTTCAGGGTCTTGGGGTGGGGTATCTTAGACACCCTGACTGTTTTCTTACAGTCCCAGTGACCCTCTACAAGCTCCCATAGGTCTGGGGTCCATTTGTGATTTGCATTCCACTTTTGGAGTATATGGTTTGTGTTGCCCCTAGACCTATGTTTTCCTATTGCATCCTATTGTAATTCTACACTGTTTGCATTACTTTTCTTACTCCTACCTACCTGTTTTGGGTTTGTGTACATATAACTTGTGGATATTACTTACCTTCTTACTGAGGGTACTCACTGAGATACTTGTGGCATATTGTAATAAAAATAAAGTACCTTTATTTTTAGTAACTCTGAGTATTGTGTTTTATTATGATATTGTGTATATGATAGGAGTGGTATAGTAGGAGCTCTGCATGTCTCCTAGTTCAGCCTAAGCTTTGCCATAGCTACCTTCTATCAGCCTAAGCTGCTAGAAACACCTCTGTTCTACTAATAAGGGATAACTGGACGTGGCATAGGGTGTAAGTACCACAAGGTACCCACTATAAGCCAGGCCAGCCTCCTATAGTGGCATATTATCCACGTGGCCATGTAGGTCACATGTGAGCACAGCAGCAGTTCAAGGCGCTACCTAGTGAGTCTCTCCAGCAGCATTCAATGTCCAGTTACAAACATGTTTAAAGTCAGAGTGTCTCTCCAGAGTGTTCCTTAAGTGTCTCACATTGTGGGGAAAAATCCCCTGTACTTATACTCAGTTTTGCAAAGGTTTAACAAAGATTGGGAAAAGAGATTCCAACCAGTTAAAACTGGTTCTGGGAGAGACCCCTCTCTCCTCCAGCACAGGCTCAAATATCAGTTGGGGTAAATGAGCCCTTTGTTGAGGCCAGGGCACCTCTTTACAGATGCAGATGTGCCCCACCTCCCCTTCTCTCAGCCCAGGAAGACCATTCAAAATGCAGATGCACCTCTGTGACACCTCCACCCTCCCTGCGTACAGGCTGTCTGAAAAGTATACACAAAGCCCAACTGTCACTTTGCCCAGACATGGATTGGAGTCAGGTTGCAAAACACCAGAATCATTAGCACGGAGAAATGCTCACTTTCTAGAAGTGGCATTTCTGTATGATAATAAAAACTCCGCCTACACCAGTAAGTGGTATTTCTTACTACCATTACAACCAAACTAAACATGGCTACGCTACCTCTTATAAATCATACAATACCCCCTAGACATAAGGCAGGACATTTCCAGTACAATCGTATGAGAATGCAGCACTCATTGCAGTGAGAAACCAAATAGGCTGTTTGTCACTACCAGGACAGGCTACGCCACCAGGCCTATGTCTTGCCTTCTACATTCATAGCACACTGCCCATAGGGCTAGCTAAGGCCTACCCTAGGGGTGACCTACATGTAGTAAAAGGGGAGTTCTGGGCCTGGCAAGTAAATTTAGATGCCAGCTTTATGTGGCAAAAAAACTGTGCATGCAGGCTGTGTGCTAGCGGGCCTGAGACAGGTTTGAAAGGCTATTTCTGTGGGTGGCACAAGCAGTGCTGTAGGCCCACTAGTCGCATTTAATTTACAGGCCCTGAGTATAAGGATACCACCGTAAAAGGGACCAAAAGGTAAATTATATGTGCCAATGTGGTATAAGCCAATCACACCAACTTGTAGAAGGGGGAGCACCTGCACTTTAGTATTGATCAGCAGTCCTACAGCCAACAGCAAGAGGTCGGAAGAAATAGGAGGAAGGAGGCAAAAGGTCTGGGAATGAACCCACAAAAAAGGCCAGGTCCAACACCTTTACTTTTTGCTGTAATGTTTTCCCCTCCCTATTAAGAAAATCAATAAAATATTTTATGCTCTTTTGGTTAGTGTAGTAAGCGTGGCTTAGTTAAATAATGTAAAAAAAGGAGTGAGTGCAATTTACAATACTGTGGAGATATGTTTTTTTTCCTTCAATCTAAATGATTGTTTTTTCCCACTGTTCAATGATGATTATATAGTACTCTTTTTATAGGTACTTGTATAAAGACTGAGACCAGGGAAGAGGAAATTTAAAATGTTTCATTAAATTGTTATATACCTCTATAGCATAATTAATGTATACTAGTTTCTTTCCCATGTCTTCTAAGCATGAAACTAACATATTTATATGCTTTCTTTTAAACAGTAATTAGAGATATAGGTCATCAGAACTTTGAAGATATTAGTAATGGCACAAATATATTTCTTTCAGAAACTTATGGAACAGTCTTCATCCATAGACAGTATTCTTTATCTGCTGCCTTTAGTGTGTTTTCTGGTTACTGCACTATAGAGTATCTAACGCACACACTCAGTCAATGTGTCATGTAAGTACTGATGAACTGTACATACATCAGTTATACATTCACTCACTGATTCAGACTCACCCACACATTCACCACTCATATAGTCATGAAGTCATCCATACATCACTGCTACACCCACTCACCTATATACTGGTCATACATTCACTTAGTGTAGGAGGCTGGCCTGGCTGATAGTGGGTACCTTGTGGTATGTGCACCTTGTGCCAGGTCCAGGTATCCCTTATTAGTAGAATAGAGGTGTGCTAACAGTTTAGGCTGATAGAGGTAGCTATAGCAGAGCAGCTTAGGCTGAACTAGGAGACATGCAAAGCTCCTACAATACCACTTATATCATATAGCACTATATCATAAGAAAACACAATACTCAGAGTTACTAAAAATAAAGGTACTTTATTTTAGTGACAATATGCCAAAAGTATCTCAGAGGATATAATCCCTTAGGAGGTAAGTAATATACACAAATTATATGCAGACAAAACAAAAACAGGTAAGTAACAGTTAGAAAAGTAGTGCAAACAATGTAGAATCACAATAGACTGCAATAGGGAGAAAAAGGCCTGGGGCAACACAAACCATATACTCCAAAAGTGGAATGCGAACCACAAATGGACCCCAGGCCTAGTGTAGTGTGTAGAGGGTCGCTGGGAGTCTATGAAAACACTAAGGGTGTCCAAGATACCCCACCCCAAGACCCTGAAAAGTAGGAGTAAAGTTACCCTACTACCTCAGAAAGACTGTAAAGCCGAGATAGGAGAGTCTGAAAGGACAACAACTGACTGCAAAGCACTGAAGATGGATTCCTGGACCTGAGGACCTGCAAAGGAAGGGGACCAAGTACAACCCCAGATGAAGGTGCAAAAGGGCTGCCTCTGGGTGGAAGAAGCTGAAGATTCTGTAACAACGGAAGGTGCCAGGAACTTCTCCTTTGGTCAGAAGATGTCCCACGGCGCGCTGGAGGATGCAAAGTTGTTTCCACACAGAAAGACCACAAACAAGCCTTGATAGCTGCAAGAGTTGCGGTAGAGGATATTGGGTGCTTCAAGGGCCCAGGAAGGACCAGGCGGTTGCCCCTGGGAGGAAGAGACAGAGGCGGTGCTCAGCAACACAGAGAGCCCACGCAGAAGCAGGCAGCACCCGCAGAAGTACCTGAACAGGCACTTAGAAGATCTGAGGACAACAGTTGACTCAGAGTCCCAAAGGAGGGTCCCACGACGTTGGAGTCCAACTCAGCAAGTTGGGCAATGCAGGACAGAGGGCTGGGGACCTGGGATAGGCTGTGCACGAAGGAAGTCTTGCAAAAGTGCACAGAAGCCTGAGCAGCTGCAGTTCACGCAGTACACAGGATTACTGTCTGGCGTGGGGAGGCAAGGACTTACCTCCACCAAATATGGACAGAAGGGCCACTGGACTGTCAAAGACACTTGGACCCAGCTTCTGTGTTCCAGGAACCACGCTCGTCAGGATGAGAGGGGACCCATAGAACCGGTGATACAGATGTTTGGTGTCTGTGTTAGCAGGGGAAGATTCCGTAGACCCACTGGAGATTTCTTCCTGGCTTCCAGTGCAGGGTGAAGGCAGACAGTCCTCAGAGCATGCACCACCAGAAAACAGTTGATAAAGCCGGCAGGATGAGGCGCTACAATGTTGCTGGCAGTCTTCTTGCTACTTTTTTGTGGTTATGCAGGCGTCCTGGAGCAGTCAGCGGTCAATCCTTGGCAGAAGTCGAAGAGGCAAGTGCAGAGGAACTCTGGTGAGCTCTTGCATTCGTTACCTGATGAGATGCCCACAGGAGAGACCCTAAATAGCGCACAGAGGAGGATTGGCTACTGAGAAAGGTAAGCACCTATCAGGAGGGTTCTCTGATGTCACCTGCTGGCACTGGCCACTCAGAGCTGTCCATTGTGCCCTCACACCTCTACATCGAAGATGGCAGAGATCTGGGACACACTGGAGGAGCTCTGGGCACCTCCCCTGGGAGGTGCTGGTCAGGGGAGTGGTCACTCCCCTTTCCTTTATCCAGTTTCATGCCAGAGCAGGGCTGGAGGGATCTCTGAACCGGTGTAGACTGGCTTATGCAGAGAGGGCACCATCTGTGCCCTTCAAAGCATTTCCAGAGGCCAGGAGAGGCTACTCCTCCCAGGCCCTTCACACCTATTTCCAAATGGAGAGGGTGTAACACCCTCTGTCAGAGGAAATCCTTTGTTCTGCCTTCCTGGGATTGGGCTGCCCAGGCCCCAGGGGGGCAGAAACCTGTCTGAGGGGTTGGCAGCAGCAGTGGAGACCCCCGAAAGTTACTTTGGCAGTACCCGGGCTCTGTGCTGGAGACCCGGGGATGCATGGAATTGTCCCCCCAATACCAGAATGGTATTGGGGTGACAATTCCATGATCTTAGACATGTTACATGGCCATGTTCGGAGTTACCATGGTGATGCTACATATAGGTATTGACCTATATGTAGTGCATGTGTGTAATGGGGTCCCCGCAATCACAAAGTCCGGGGAATTTGCCCTGAACAATGTGGGGGCACCTTGGCTAGTGCCAGGGTGCCCACACACTAAGTAACTTTGCACCTAACCTTCACTAAGTGAGGGTTAGACATATAGGTGACTTATAAGTTATTTAAGTGCAGTGTAAAATGGATGTGAAATAACGTGGACGTTATTTCACTCAGGCTGCAGTGGCAGTCCTGTGTAAGAATTGTCTGAGCTTCCTATTGGTGGCAAAAGAAATGCTGCAGCCCATAGGGATCTCCTGGAACCCCAATACCCTGGGTACCTAGGTACCATATACTAGGGAATTATAAGGGTGTTCCAGTGTGCCAATCAGAATTGGTAAAATTAGTCACTAGCCTGCAGTGACAATTTTAAAAGCAGAAAGAGCATAAACACTGAGGTTCTGATTAGCAGAGCCTCAGTGATACAGTTAGGCACCACACAGGGAACACATCCAGGGCATACATTATGAGCACTGGGGTCCCGACTAGCAGGATCCCAGTGACACATAGGCAAAAACAAACATACACAATGTAAAAATGGGGGTAACATGCCAGGCAAGATGGTACTTTCCGACACAACCCCCCCAAACGAGGTACAATAAGGCTCACCTTGCCCAGATGTTTCTTCATTGTCTAAGTGGAAATATCTGGAGAGTACATCTGCATTGGAGTGGGTACTCCCAGGTCTATGTTCCACTGTATAGTCCATTCCCTAGAGGGATATGGACCAGCTCAACAATTTAGGATTTTCACCTTTCATTTGTTTTAGCCAAAGTAGAGGTTTGTGGTCAATTTGAACAATAAAGTGAGTACCAAACAGGTATGGTCTCAACTTTTTCAGTACCCAGACCACAGCAAAGGCCTCCCTCTCTATGGCAGACCAACGCTTTTCTCTAGGGGTCAACCTCCTGCTGATGAAAGCAACAGGTTGATCCTGGCC
Source organism: Pleurodeles waltl (assembly GCF_031143425.1). Lineage (NCBI taxonomy): Eukaryota > Metazoa > Chordata > Amphibia > Caudata > Salamandridae > Pleurodeles > Pleurodeles waltl. Next base: position 876,470,849 of record NC_090444.1, read on the forward strand.
CTCAGTATTCAGCTGTGATAGCACTGCCCCAACCCCTAATTCAGAAGTCTCAGTCTGTACTATGAATTTCTTGGAGTAGCAAGGGCTTTTTATGACAGGTGCAGAGCACATGGCCTGTTTGAGCTTATCAAAAGCTTTTTGACAGCTAGCTGTCCACAATACCTTTTTAGTCATCTTTTTGCTAGTGAGATCATTAAGAGGGGATGCTATGGAGCCATTATTCTTGATGAATTTCCTATAGTACCCTGTGAGGCCTAAAAAGGCTCTCACTTGGGTTTGAGTTGTAGGGGGAGTGCATTCCATAATGCTATGGATCTTCCCCTCCAGTGGTGCAATCTGTTCCCCACCTACCAGGTGGCCCAGATAAACCCCTTTCCCCTGCCCTATCTGGCACTTTGAAGCCTTGATAGTGAGGCCTGCCTTTTGCAGAGCCTCCACAACTTTCCATAGGGGGACCAGGTGATCATCCCAGGTTGAGCTAAAGACAGCTATATCATCTAGATATGCTGCACTAAAAGCATCCAACCCTTGCAGGACTGTGTTCACCAACCTTTGAAAAGTGGCAGGTGCCTTTTTCAGACCAAAGGGCATTACTGTGAATTGATAGTGCCCTCCAATGGTTGAAAATGGAGTCTTTGGTTTAGCATCTTCTGATAACCTAATCCGACTGAAAACCTGTGTACTGCATGATTTGCAGCTGCTCCGGCTCCTGTGCACTCTTCCAGGATTTCCTTTGTGCACAGCCTAGCCTGGCTCCCCAGCACTCCGTCCTGCAGTGCTCAACCTTCTGAGTTGGCCTCCGATGTCGTGGGACCCTCCTTTGTGACTCTGCGTGGACTCTGGTTCACAAATCATCTAAGTGCCTGCTCTGGTACTTCTGCGGGCTCTGCCTGCTGCTGCGGGGGCTCTCTGTGTTGCTGAGCGCCCCCTCTGTCGCCTCCTCCAAGGGGCGACATCCTGGTCCTTCCTGGTCCCCAGCAGCACCCAATAACCTCCACCGTGACCCTTGCAGCTAGCAAGGCTTGTTTGTGGTATTTCTGCTTGGGAACACTTCTGCAACCTTCAGCATGACGTGGGACATCTTCATTCCAAAGGAGGAGTTCCTAGTCCTCTTCGTTGTTGCAGAATCCTAAGCTTCTTCCATCTGGAGGCAGCTTCCTTGCACTTTCATCCAGGGTTTCCTGGGCTCCTGACCCCCCTGGGTGACTCTTGGACTTGGTCCCCTTGCCTTGCAGGTCTTCAGGTCCAGGAATCCGTCTTCAGTGCTTTGCTGGTGTTTATGGTTCTTGCAGAATCCCCCTATCACAACTATTGTGTCCTTTTGGGATAGTAGGTGGACTTTACTCCTACTTTTCAGGGTCTTGGGGTGGGGTATCTTAGACACCCTGACTGTTTTCCTACAGTCCCAGCGACCCTCTATAAGCTCCCATAGGTCCGGGGTCCATTCGTGATTCGCATTCCACTTTTGGAGTATATGGTTTGTGTTGCCCCTAGACCTATGTTTGCCTGTTGCATCCTATTGTAAATCTACACTGTTTGCATTACTTTTCTTACTCCTACTTACCTGTTTTGGGTTTGTGTACATATAACTTGTGTATATTACTTACCTTCTTACTGAGGGTACTCACTGAGATACATGTGGCATATTGTCATAAAAATAAAGTACCTTTATTTTTAGTAACTCTGAGTATTGTGTTTTCTTATGATATTGTGCATATGATATGAGTGGTATAGTAGCAGCTTTGCATGTCTCCTAGTTCAGCCTAAGCCTTGCCATAGCTACCTTCTATCAGCCTAAGCTGCTAGAAACACCTCTATTCTACTAACAAGGGATAACTGGACCTGGCATAGAGTGTAAGTACCACAAGGTATCCACTATAGGCCAGGCCAGCCTCCTACATTGGTGGTGCAGCGGTGGGATGAGTACTTGCAACTGATTTACCACTTTGTCATTTTGTACTTTTCATAAGAGAATCATATACCAAACAGTTCAGTATATGTACACTTAACCATAAAAGTTTACTTTTCTATCCTAAAACTTTTTACAAAGTTCTGAAACGTTTCTGAAAACTTCTAAAGGTTTTCCAAAGTTTGAAAATGTTTTTTTTCTCTGTGCTTTCTTAAAGTTCTAAAAACTTTTTCTTTCTCACTGTCCTTAAACCTTTACTATCATGTCTGTTGTAGATTCCACTCTCAAAATTGTTAATGCAACATATGAGAGTTTGAACTACAAAAGTTTGAGGGGTCTCTGCCTGAATAGAGGTTTAAGTAAAGGAAAGAACCCTACAAAAGAGTTTCTCTTTAACATGCTTGTTGTAGATGACCAGAACCAGTCTGGACCATCAAATGAGAGGTTAGAAAAGGGGGAAACTTCCCAGTCTGATTCAGAGGAGTTGCCTGGAGAAGCTGGGGAGGGTTCTTACAAGGGTCTGCCCCCTAGCAGGGCACCTAGTGATGCTGGTAGTGATAGAGGTTCCCATAACAGTAGGGCATCCTTTATCCCTAGAGGCCAGGTTACCAGGGTCCAGACAGTTAGGGACAGGTCCCCCTCTGAAACTTCCCATATTTCATCTGTGTCAAAGCATTCCCAACCCACCCACCCTGAGGATAACTTGTTAGAAAGGGAACACAAAGGTTGAGGGTTGAAGAGACCAGTCTGAAGCTTAAACAGCAACAGCTGGCCTTAGATAGGGAATCCCTAGACATAGAGAAGGAAAGACAGAGGTTGGGGTTAGTTCCCCATGGTGTCAGCAGCAGTATTCCTGATAGCAATCCTGTTAGAGATCAAGATTCCAGGAATCTGCACCAGATAGTCCCCCCTCACAAGAAGGGGGATGACATTAATAAGTGGTTTGCTGCACTTGAGAGGGCCTGTATGGTACAGTTGGTCCCTCAAAGGCAGTGGGCTGCTATTTTGTGGCTATTTTTCACTGGAAAGGGTAGGGATAGGCTCCTTAATGTTAGAGAAAGTGAAGCCAATAACTACACAGTTTTGAAAGATGCACTCTTGGATGGATTTGGCTTAACCACTGAACAATACAGGATTACGTTCAGAGACACCAGAAAAGAGTCTTCTCAAGACTGGACAGATTTTGTGGACTGTTCAGTGAATGCCTTGGAAGGGTGGTTGCATGGCAGTAACGTTTCTGACTATGAAAGCCTGTACAGTCTTATTCTGAGAGAGCATATTCTGAACAACTGTGTGTCTGTCTTGTTGCACCAATACCTACTGGACTTGGATCTGACCTCTCCCCAAGTATTTGGAAAGGAGGCAGAGAAGTGGGTCAGAACAAGGGTGAACAGAAAAGTTCATACAGGGGGTGACAAGGATGGCAAGAAGAAGGATGGTAAGTCTTCTGAGAAGGGTGGGGACAAAAGTAAGCATTCTGAGTCTTCATCAGGCTCACAAAAATCCTCTGGGGGTGGTGGGTCCAAATCCTCTTATAATAATCAACCTAAAAAGCCTTGGTGTTATTTGTGTAAAGTCAAAGGACATTGGGCAACTGATTCCAGTTGTCCAAAGAAAAACACCAAACCTCCCACCACCACAACCCCTGCTGCAAATTCTATTGCCCCTAGTAATAGCAGTGGTTTTGGGAAAACTACTACTAATAGCCAATCCAAGGGTGTAGCTGGGCTCACTATTGGCAATGTAGTTAGGGTTGGTCTTGTTAGGGAGACCACAGAGGCTGTTTTAGTCTCTGATGGTGGCATTGATTTTGCCACCTTGGATGCTTGCCCCCTTAATATGGATAAGTGCAAGCAACTTCCCCTACTAAATGGTCTTGAGGTTCAGGCCTACAGGGACACATGAGCCAGTGTAACTTTGGTGATAGAAAAAGTGATTCACCCTGAGCAACAGCTACTTGGTCAGCAGTACCAAGTGACAGACGCTCATAACAACACTCTTAGCCACCCCATGGCTGTTGTGAATCTCAACTGGGGTGGAGGGTTACTGGTCCAAAGAAAGTTGTGGTTGCCTCAGATTTACCTGTAGACTGTCTACTGGGGAATGATTTGGAGACATCAGCTTGGGCAGAAGTGGAGTTGGAGGCCCATGCAGCAATGCTGGGCATTCCTGGGCATGTTTTTGCTTTAACCAGGGCTCAGGCCAAAAAGCAAAAAGGATAGGGTAACTTGGATTCTGGAACAATGGACCAAGTGCTCCCTAAAGCTAGGGGTAGCAAGGGTAAATTCCTACCCACTATCCCTCCCTCTACAGATGATTCACCTTCACCAGATGAGCTGGCAGCAGACACTGCTGAGCTTTTGGGTGGAGGGGGGCCTGCCAGGGAAGAGCTGAGTGTGGCACAGCAAACCTGTCCCACATTAGAGGGTCTCAGACAGCAAGCTGTCAAGCAGCAAAATGGGGATGTCAGTGACAGTCATAGAGTATACCGGGAAGATAACCTCTTGTACACAGAGTCAAGGGACCCAAAACCTGGAGAAGCCAGGAGATTGGTCATTCCCCTGCATTACAGAGAGTTTATTCTCACTCTAGCACATGACATTACCTTGGCGGGGCATTTGGGCCAGACGAACACTTGGGAAAGACTTGTCCCCTTGTTTCACTGGCCTCATATGTCAGAGGACACAAAAGATTATTGCAAGTCTTGTGTGACCTGCCAAGCCAGTGGCAAGACTGGTGGCACTCCAAAGGCCCCTCTAATTCAACTTCTAGTGGTTTGGGTGCCCTTTGAAAGGGTAGGGGTTGACGTAGTTGGCCCCCTTGACCCTCCTACTGCTTCAGGCAATAGATTTATCTTGGTGGTAGTGGACCATGCCACAAGATATCCTGAAGCCATACCTTTAAGGACCACTACAGCTCCTGCAGTGGCAAAGGCCCTCCTAGGAATCTTTTCCAGGGTGGGTTTTCCTAAAGAGGAGGTATCAGACAGAGGTTGCAACTTCATGTCTGCATACCTAAAAGCAATGTGGACGGAGTGTGGTGTTACCGACCAGTTCACCACCCCTTACCATCCAAAAACAAATGGTCTGGTTGAGAGGTTTAATAAAACTCTCAAAGGAATGATAATGGGACTCCCTGAAAAACTCAAGAAGAGATGGGATGTCCTGTTACCTTGCCTCCTTTTTGCTTACAGGGAGGTACCCCAGAAAGGAGTGGGCTTCATCCCCTTTGAACTCCTCTTTGGGAACCCTGTAAGAGGTCCACTTACTCTTGTGAAGGAGGGTTGGGAACAACCTTTAAAAGCTCCTAAACAGGACATAGTAGACTATGTACTTGGCCTAAGATCCAGAATGGCTGAGTACATGAAAAAAGCCAGTAAAAACCTTCAGGCCAGCCAGAAGCTGCAAAAGCAATGGCATGACCAGAAGGCTGTTCTGATCTAGTACCAACCAGGACAGAAGGTGTGGGTATTGGAGCCTGTGGCCCCAAGAATACTCCAAGACAAATGGAGTGGACCCCATCTATTTTTTTAGAAGAAGGGTGAGGTTACCTATTTGGTAGACCTGGACACTGCCAGAAGTTCCCTTAGGGTGATTCATGTCAACCGCCTAAAACCCTACTATGACAGGGCTGATCTCACCCTGCTCATGGCAACAGTTGAGGGACAGGAAGAAGAGAGTGACCCTCTCCCTGATCTCTTTTCCACCACTGAAGCAGAGACCTTAGTGGAGAGAGTAGTTTTAGCAGATTGTCTGACTGCAGAACAGAAAGACAACTGCATCAATCTCCTAAGCCAATTTTCAGACCTCTTTTTACTTGTACCAGGTACAACATCCTGGTGTGAACACACAATTGACACTGGAGACAGCCTGCCTGTCAAAAGTAAAATTTATAGGCAGCCTGACCATGTCAGAGACTGCATCAAACAAGAGGTGCAGAAAATGTTGGATTTAGGGGTGATTGAACCTTCTGAAAGCCCATGGGTTTGCCCAGTGGTGCTTGTACAAAAACCTCACACCAAAGAAGGAAAGAGGGAGATGAGGTTTTGTGTAGATTACAGAGGGCTCAATCAGGTAACCAAAACTGATGCTCACCCTATACCCAGGGCAGATGATCTCATTGATACACTGGCTTCTGCCAAGTATCTTAGCACATTTGATCTAACTACCGGGTATTGGCAGATTAGATTGGCTGAGGATGCTAAACCAAAGACTGCATTTTCTACCATACCAATTCACAGTGATGCCCTTGGTTTGAAAAATGCACCTGCCACTTTTCAAAGGTTGGTGAACACTGTCCTACAAGGGTTAGAAGCTTTCAGTGCAGCATATCTTGATGATATTGCTGTCTTTAGCTCAACCTGGGATGATCACCTGGTCCACCTTTGGAAAGTTGTAGAGGCCCTGCAAAAGGCAGGCCTCACTATCAAGGCCTCAAAGTGCCAGGTAGGGCAGGGGAAAGTGGTTTATCTGGGCCACTTGGTAGGTGGAGAACAGATTGCACCACTACAGGGGAAAATCTAGAAAATCATGGATTGGGTTCCCCCTACAACTCAGACCCAAGTGAGAGCCTTTTTAGGCCTCACAGGGTACTACAGGAGATTCATCAAGAGTTATGGCTCCATAGCAGCCCCTCTTAATGACCTCACAAGCAAGAAAATGCCTAAGAAGGTGTTATGGACAGATAGCTGTCAGAAAGCTTTTGAGGAGCTCAAACAGGCCATGTGCTCTGCACCTGTCCTAAAAAGCCCATGTTAATCCAAGAACTTCATTGTTCAAACTGATGCATCTGAATTAGGGGTGGGGCAGTACTCTCACAGCTGAATTCAGAGGGACAGGATCAACCAGTTGCTTTTATCAGCAGAAAGTTGACCCCTAGAGAAAAGCGTTGGTCTGCCATAGAGAGGGAGGCCTTTGCTGTGGTCTGGGCACTGAAAAAGTTGAGGCCATACCTGTTTGGCACTCACTTTATTGTTCAGACAGACCACAAACCTCTACTTTGGCTAAAACAATTGAAAGGTGAAAACCCTAAATTGTTGAGGTGGTCCATATCTCTACAGGGAATGGACTATACAGTGGAACATAGACCTGGGAGTACCCACTCCAATGCAGATGGTGTCTCCAGATATTTCCACTTAGACAATGAAGACTCATCAGGACAAGGCTAGTCTTATTGTCCTTCGTTTGGGGGGGGGTTGTGAAGGAAAGTACCATCTTGCCTGGCATGCTACCCCCATTTTCACTGTATGTATGTATGTTTTAGCCCCTGTGTCACTGGGATCCTGCTAGGCAGGTCCCCACTGCTCATAGTATGTGCCCTGTACGTGTTCCCTGTGTGGTGCCTAACTGTATCACTGAGGCTCTGCTAACCAGAACCTCAGTGTGTATGCTCTCTCTGCTTTCTAAATTTGTCACTGCAGGCTAGTGACTAAATTTACCAATTCTCATTGGCACACTGGCACACCCATATAATTCCCTTGTATATGGTACTTAGGTAACCAGGGTATTGGGGTTCGAGGAGATCCTGGAGTGAAATAACGTCCACGTTATTTCACAGCCATTTTTCACTGCACATAAGTAACTTATAAGTCACCTATATGTCTAACCTTCACCTGGTGAAGGTTGGGTGCCAAGTTACTTAGTGTGTGGGCACCCTGGCACTTGCCAAGGTGCCCCCACATTGTTCAGGGCAAATTCCATGGACTTTGTGAGTACGGGGGCACCATTACACATGTCCACTATACATAGGTCACTACCTATGTATAGCGTCACAGTGGTAACTCCGAACATGCCATGTAACATGTTTAAGATCATGGAATTGTCACCCCAATACCATTCTGGTATTGGGGGAACAATTCCATGATCCCCCGGGTTTCTAGCACAGAACCCGGGTCCTGCCAAACTGCCTCCCAGGGTTTCCACTGCAGCTGCTGCCAACCCCTCAGACAGGATTCTGCCCTCCTGGGGTCCAGGCAGCCTTGGCCCAGGAAGGCAGAACAAAGGATTTCCTCTGAGAGAGGGTGTTACACCCTCTCCCTTTGGAAATAGGTGTGAAGGGCTGGGAGGAGTAGCCTACTCCAGCCTCTGGAAATGCTTTGATGGGCACAGATGGTGCCCATCTCTGCATAAGGCAGTCTACACCGGTTCAGGGATCCCCCAGCCCTGCTCTGGCACGAAACTGGACAAAGGAAAGGGGAGTGACCACTCCCTTGACCAGTACCTCCCAGGGGAGGTGCCCCGAGGTCCTCCAGTGTGTCCCAGACCTCTGCCATCTTGGAAACAGAGGTGTTGGGGGCACACTGGACTGCTCTGAGTGGCCAGTGCCAGCAGGTGACGTCAGAGACGTCAGAGACCCCTCTGATAGGCTCTTACCTCTCTTGGTAGCCAATCCTCCTTTCTTGGTAGCCAAACCTCCTTTTCTGGCTATTTAGGGTCTCTCCTCTGGGGAATTCTTCAGATAATGAATGCAAGAGCTCACCAGAGTTCCTCTGCACTTCCCTCTTCACCTTCTACCAAAGGATTAACTGCTGACTGCTCCAGTACGCCTGCAAAACCGCAACAAAGTAGCAAGACGACTACCAGCAACATTGTAGCTCCTTATCCTGCTGGCTTTCTCGACTGTTTCCTGGTGGTGCATGCTCTGAGGGTCATCTGCCTTCACCCTGCACTGGAAGCCAAGAAGAAATCTCCCATGGGTCGACGGAATCCTCCCTCTGCTAACGCAGGCACCAAAAGACTGCATCACCAGTCTTCTGGGTCCCCTATCATCCTGACGAGCGTGGTCCCTGGAATACAGGAACTCTATCCAAGTGACTCCCACCGTCCAGTGATCCTTCAGTCCAAGTTTGGTGGAGGTAAGTCCTTGCCTCCCCACGCTAGACTGCAAACCTGTGTACTGCGTGACTTGCAGCTGCTCTGGCTCCTGTGCACTCTTCCAGGATTTCCTTGTGCACAGCCTAGCCTGGGTCCCCAGCACTCCGTCCTGCAGTGCTCAACCCTCTGAGTTGGCCTCCGACGTCATGGGACCCTCCTTTGTGACTCTGCGTGGACTCCGGTTCACAAATCTTCTAAGTGCCTGCTCTGGTACTTCTGCAGGTGTTGCCTGCTGCTGCTGGGGCTCTCTGAGTTGCTGAGCGCCCCCTCTGTCTCCTCCTCCAAGGGGCGACATCCTGGTCCTTCTTGGTCCCCAGCAGCACCCAAAAACCTCTACTGTGACCCTTACAGCTTGCAAGGCGTGTTTGCGGTATTTAGGCATGGGAATACTTCTGCAACCTTCAGCACGATGTGGGACATCTTCATTCCAAAGGAGAAGTTCCTAGTCCTCTTTGTTGTTGCAGAATCCTAAGCTTCTTCCAACCGGAGGCAGCTTCCTTGCACCTTCATCCGGGATTCCTGGGCTCCTGCCCCCCCTGTACACTATCGCGACTCTTGGACTTGGTCCCCTTATCTTGCAGGTCCTCAGGTCCAGGAATCCGTCTTCAGTGCTTTGCTGGTGTTTGTGGTTCTTGCAGAGCCCCCCATCACGACTATTGTGTCCTTTTGGGGTAGTAGGTGTACTTTACTCCTACTTTTCAGGGTCTTGGGGTGGGGTATCTTAGACACCCTGACTGTTTTCTTACAGTCCCAGCGACCCTCTACAAGCTCCCATAGGTCTGGGGTCCCTTCGTGATTCGCATTCCACTTTTGGAATATATGGTTTGTGTTGCCCCTAAACCTCTGTTTGCCTATTGCATCCTATTGTAATTCTACACTGTTTGCATTACTTTTCTTACTCTTACTTACCTGTTTTGGGTTTGTGTACATATAACTTGTGTGTATTACTTACCTTCTTACTGAGGGTACTCACTGAGATACTTGTGGCATATTGTCATAAAAATAAAGTACCTTTATTTTTAGTAACTCTGAGTATTGTGTTTTATTATGATATTGTGCATATGATATGAGTGGTATAGTAGGAGCTTTGCATGTCTCCTAGTTCACCCTAAGCGTTGCCATAACCACCTTCTATCAGCCTAAGCTGCTAGAAACACCTCTGTTCTACTAATAAGGGATAACTGGACCTGGCATAGGGTGTAATTACCACAAGGTACCCACCATAAGCCAGGCCAGCCTCCAATAGTGGCATATTATCCACGTGGCCATGCAGGTCACATGTGAGCCCAGCAGCAGTTCAAGGCGCTTCCTAGTGAGTCCCTCCAGCAGCATTCAATATCCAATTACAAACATGTTTAAAGTCAGAGTGTCTCTACAGAGTGTTCCTTAAGTGTCTCTCATTGTGGGGAAAAATCCCCTGTACTTATACTCAGTTTTGCAAAGGTTTAACAAAGATTGGGAGAAGAGGGTCCAACCAGTTAAAACTGGTTCTGGGAGAGACCCCTCTCTCCTCCAGCACAGGCTCAAACATCAGTTGGGGTAAATGAGCCCTTTGTTGAGGCCAAGGCACCGCCTGTACAGATGCAGATGTGCCCCACCTCCCCTTCTCTCAGCCCAGGAAGACCATTCAAAATGCAGATGCACCTCTGTGACACCTCCACCCTCCCTGCTTACAGGCTGTCTGAAAAGTATGGACGAAGCCCAACTGTCACTCAGCCCAGACATGGATTGGAGTCAGGTTGCAAAACACCAGAATCATAAGCACGGAGAAATGCTCACTTTCTAGAAGTGGCATTTCTGAATGATAATAAAAACTCCACCTACACCAGTAAGCAGTATTTTTTACTTAACAAACAAGGCAGACTCCAGAGGGTGGAGAGGGTCCAATGGCACTATCTTCCTGTGTGGAATGCCCAGTTCATGGGGTAAGTGTGGGGACTTTGCCGGAGGACAAGGACCCAAGTCCTCCAAGGGGAAGAATGCAATGCAAAAAAGGTAAAGCCCCACTAAGATAATCTTGATTTGAATCAAAACCTTTGATTAAATTGAATGCAGTATAACAGAAGGTGCAAGGTTTTGATTCAAATCAAGATTATCTTAGTGGGGCTTTACCTTTTTTGCATTGCCGTATTTCTTACTACCATTACAACCAAACTAAACATGGCTACGCTAGCCCTTATAAATCATACAATACCCCCTAGACATAAGGCATGACATTTCCAGTACAATCGTATGAGAATGCAGCACTCATTGCAGTGAGAAACCAAATAGGCTGTTTGTCACTACCAGGACAGGCTACGCCACCAGGCCTATGTCTTACCTTCTACATACATAGCACACTGCCCATAGGACTAGCTAAGGCCTTCCCTAGGGGTGACCTACATGTAGTAAAAGGGGAGTTCTGGGCCTGGCAAGTAAATTTAGATGCCAGCTTTATGTAGCAAAAAAACTGTGCATGCAGGCTGTGTGCTAGCGGGCCTGAGACAGGTTTGAAAAGCTATTTCTGTGGGTGGCACAAGCAGTGCTGTAGGCCCACTAGTCGCATTTAATTTACAGGCCCTGAGTATAAGGATACCACCGTACATGGGAAGAAAAGGTACATTATATGTGCCAATGAGGTATAAGCCAATCACACCAACTTTTAGAAGGGGGAGCACCTGCACTTTAGTATTGATCAGCAGTGATAAAGTGCTCAGAGTCCTAGAGCCAACAGCAAGAAGTCAGAAGAAATAGGAGGAAGGAGGCAAAAGGTCTGGGAATGAACCCACAAAAAAAGTCAGGTCCAACACCTTTACTTTTTGCTGTAATGTTTTCCCCTCCCTATTAAGAAAATCAATAAAATATCTTATGCTCTTTTGGTTAGTGCAGTAAGTGTGGCTTAGTTAAATAATGTAAAAAAAGGAGTGAGTGCAATTTACAATACTGTGGAGATATGTTTGTTTCCCTTCAATCTAAATGATTGTTTTTCCCCACTGTTCAATGATGATTATTTAGTACTCTTTTTATAGGTACTTGTATAAAGACTGAGACCAGGAAAGAGGAAATATAAAATGTTTCATTACATTTTTATATACCTCTATAGCATAAATAATGTATACTTGTTTCTTTCACATGTCTACTAAGCATGAAACTAACATATTTATATGCTTTCTTTTCAACAGTAATTAGAGATATAGGTCATCAGAACTTTGAAGATATTAGTAATGGCAAAAATATATTTCTTTCAGAAACTTATGGTGAGTCTTCATCCATAGACAGTATTCTTTATCTGCTGCCTTTAGTGTGTTTTCTGGTTACTGCACTAAAGAGTATCTAACGCATACACCCAGTCAATGTGTCATGTAAGTACTCATGCAACTGTACATACATCAGTTATACATTCACTCACTCATTCACTCACTCATTCAGACTCACCCATACATACACCACTCATATAGTCATGAAGTCATCCATACATCACTGCTACACCCACTCACCTATATACTGGTCATACATTCACTTAGTGTAGGAGGCTGGCCTGGCTGATAGCGGGTACCTTGTGGTACTTTCACCTTGTGCCAGGTCCAGGTATCCCTTATTAGTAGAATAGAGGTGTTCTAGCAGCTTAGGATGATAGAGGTAGCTATAGCAGAGCAGCTTAGGCTGAACTAGGAGACATGCAAAGCTCCTACAATACCACTTATGTCATATAGCACTATATCATAAGAAAACACAATACTCAGAGTTACTAAAAGTAAAGGTACTTTATTTTAGTGACAATATGCCAAAAGTATCTCAGAGGATATAATCCCTTAGGAAGTAAGTAATATACACAAATAATATGCACACAAAACAAAAACAGGTAAGTAATAGTTAGAAAAGTAGTGCAATCAATGTAGAATCACAATAGACTGCAATAGGGAGAAAAAGGCCTAGGGGCAACACAAACCATATACTCCAAAAGTGGAATGCGAACCACAAATGGACCCCAGGCCTAGTGTAGTGTGTAGAGGGTCGCTGGGGGTGTAAGAAAACATTAAGGGTGTCCAAGATACCCCAATACCCTGAAAAGTAGGAGTAAATTTACCCTACTACCTCAGAAAGACAGTAAAGCCGAGATAGGGGAGCCTGCAAGGACAACAACTGACTGCATAGCACTGAAGATGGATTCCTGGACCTGAGGACATGCAAAGGAAGGGGACCAAGTCCAAGAGTCACGCAAGTGTTCAGGGGCGGCAGGAGTCCACTAAACCCCGGATGAAGGTGCAAAAGGGCTGCATCCGGGTGGAAGAAGCTGAAGATTCTGTAACAACAGAAGGTGCCAGGAACTTCTCCTTTGGTCAGAAGATGTCCCACGGCGTGCTGGAGGATGCAAACTTGTTTCCACGCAGAAAGACCACAAACAAGCTTTGCTAGCTGCAAGAGTTGTGGTTAAGGATTTTGGGTGCTGCAAGGGCCCAGGAAGGACCAGGAGGTTGCCCCTTGGAGGAGGAGACAGAGGCGGCCCTCAGCAACACAGAGAGCCCATGCAGAAGCAGGCAGCACCCGCAGAAGTACCTGAACAGGCACTTAGAAGATCTGAGGACAACAGTCAACTCAGAGTCACAAAGGAGGGTCCCACGACGTTGGAATCCAACTCAGCAAGTTGGGCAACGCAGGACAGAGTGCTGGGGACCTGGGCTAGGCTGTGCACGAAGGAAGTCTTGCAAAAGTGCACAGAAGCCCAAGCAGCTGCAGTTCACACAGTATACAGGATTACTGTCTGGCGTGGGGAGGCAAGGACTTACCTCCACCAAATTTGGACAGAAGGGCCACTGGACTGTTAAAGACACTTGGACCCAGCTCCTGTGTTCCAGGAACCACGCTCGTCAGGATGAGAGGGGACCCAGAGAACCAGTGATGCAGATGTTTGGTGTCTGTGTTAGCAGGGGGAAGATTCCGTCGACCCACGGGAGATTTCTTCTTGGCTTCCAGTGCAGGGTGAAGGCAGACAGTCCTCAGAGAATGCACCACCAGAAAACAGTTGAGAAAGCCGGCAGGATAAGGCGCTACAATGTTGCTGGTAGTCTTCTTGCTACTTTTTTGCGGTTATGCAGGCATCCTGTAGTAGTCAGCGGTCAATCCTTGGCAGAAGTCGAAGAGGCAAGTGCAGAGGAACTCTGGTGAGCTCTTGCATTTGTTACCTGATGAGATGCCCACAGGAGAGACCCTAAGTAGCCCACAGAGGAGGATTGGCTACTGAAAAAGGTAAGCACCTATCAGGAGGGTTCTCTGACGTCACCTGCTGGCACTGGCCACTCAGAGCTGTCCATTGTGCCCTCACACCTCTACATCGAAGATGGCAGAGATCTGGGACACACTGGAGGAGCTCTGGGCACCTCCCCTGGGAGGTGCTGGTCAGGGGAGTGGTCACTCCCCTTTCCTTTATCCAGTTTCATGCCAGAGCAGGGCTGGGGGGATCTCTGAACCGGTGTAGACTGGCTTATGCAGAGAGGGCACCATCTGTGCCCTTCAAAGCATTTCCAGAGGCCAGGAGAGGCTACTCCTCCCAGGCCCTTCACACCTATTTCCAAATGGAGAGGGTGTAACACCCTCTGTCAGAGGAAATCCTTTGTTCTGCCTTCCTGGGATTGGGCTGCCCAGGCCCCAGGGGGCAGAAACCTGTCTGAGGGGTTGGCAGCAGCAGTAGCTGCAGTGGAGACCCCAGAATGTTAGTTTGGCAGTACCCGGGCTCTGTGCTGGAGACCCGGGGATGCATGGAATTGTCCCCCCAATACCAGAATGCTATTGTGGTGACAATTCCATGATCCTAGGCATGTTACATGGCCATGTTCGGGGTTACCATGGTGACACTACATATAGGTATTGACCTATATGTAGTGCACGCATGTAATGGTGTCCCCTCACTCACAAAGTCAGGGGAATTTGCCCTGAACAATGTGGGGGCACCTTGGCTAGTGCCAGGGTGCCCACACACTAAGTAACTTTGCACCTAACCTTCACTAAGTGAGGGTTAGAGTATAGGTGACTTATAAGTTATTTAAGTGCAGTGTAAAATGGCTGTGAAATAACGTGGACGTTATTTCACTCAGGCTGCAGTGGCAGTCCTGTATAATAATTGTCTGAGCTTCCTATGGGTGGCAAAAGAAATGCTGCAGCCCATAAGGATCTCCTGGGACCTCAAATCCCTGGGTACCTAGGTACCATATACTAGGGAATTATAAGGGTGTTTCAGTGTGCCAATCAGAATTGGTAAAATTAGTCACTAGCCTGCAGTGATAATTTTTAAAGTAGAGAGAGCATAAACACTGAGGTTCTGGTTAGCAGAGCCTCAGTGATACAGTTAGGCGCCACACAGGGAACACATATAGGCCACAAACATATGAGCACTGGGGTCCTGGCTAGCAGGATCCCAGTGACACATATCAAACACACTGACAACATAGGGTTTTCACTATGAGCACTGGGCCCTGGCTAGAAGGATCCCGGTGAGACAGTAAAAACACCCTGACATATACTCACAAACAGGCAAGAAGTGGGGGTAACAGGGTGAGAAAGAGGCTACCTTCCTACACTTAGTCACACATAGACCCACACATACACCCATTTACCTATCCATACAACAACTACTACAGCCTCTCACTCACCCATAAAATCACTCATACATCCACTCACTCACCTAAGCAGCCACTCCTGCAACCAATCATTTACGCATACAGCCACTGATGCACCCTATCTCTCACCCATACAAGCACTTGTGCACCCAGTTACTCACCCATACAGACACTCACATACCCAGTCACTGCCACATACAGCCACTCACACACCCAATCACTGACCTGTACAAGTAGTCATGCACCCATTCACTCACCAATACAGCCATCCATGCATCCACTATCCACTCACTCACCCATACAGGCACTCATGCACCCAGTCACTCACCTATACAGCCACTCACACACCAAGTTACTCACCAATACAGCCACTCAGGCATCCTATCATTCACCCATACAGCTAATCGTGAACCCACTCATTCACCCAAACAGCTAATCACATACCTAGTCACTCACCCATACACCCATTCACACACTCATTGACTCACCCATACATCCACTATTATCCACCCATAGAACCATTCATACAACCATTCACTCACCCATACAGTCACTCAAGCACCCACTGACTCACGCATGCAACCACTGACACACTCTCTTAGTCACCCATAGAGACAGTGACGCACCCACTCACTCACTGTAGGAGGCTAGCCTGGCTTATAGTGGGTACCTTGTGGTACTTACACCTTGTGCCAGGTCCAGTTATCCCTTATTAGTAGAATAGAGGTGTTCTAGCAGCTTAGGCTGATAGAGGTAGCTATAGCAGAGCACTTAGGCTGAACTAGGAGACATGCAAAGCTCCTACTATACCACTTATATCATATAGCACTATATCACAAGAAAACACAATACTCAAGAGTTACTAAAAATAAAGGTACTTTATTTTAGTGACAATATGCCAAAAGTATCTCAGAGGATACCCTCACTTAGGAGGTAAGTAATATACACAAATTATATGTACACAAACCAAAAATCAGGTGAGTAACAGTTAGGAAAGTAGTGCAAACAATGTAGAATCACAATAGGATGCAACAGGTAGAAATAGGCCTAGGGGCAACACAAACCATATACTCCAAAAGTGGAATGCAAACCACAAATGGACCCCAGGCCTAGTGTAGATTGTAGAGGGTCACTGGGAGTGTCGGAAAACACTAGGGGTGTCCAAGATACCCCACCCCAGGACCCTGAAAAGTAGGAGTAAAGTTACCCTACTACCCCAGAAAGACAGTAAAGTCGAGATTGGGGATTCTGCAAGAACAACAACTGCCAGCAAAACACTGAAGATGGATTCCTGGACCTGAGGACCTGTAAAGGAAGGGGACCAAATCAAAGAGTCACAGAAGTGTCCAGGGGGGGCCGAAGCCCACTAAACCCCGGATGAAGGTGCAAAAGGGCTGCCTCCGGGTGGAAGAAGCCAAAGATTCTGCAACAACGGAAGGTGCCAGGAACTTCTCCTTTGGTCAGAAGATTTCCCAAGGCGTGCTGGAGGATGCAGAGTTGTTTTCATGCAAAAAGACCGCAAACAAGCCTTGCTAGCTGCAAGAATCACGGTTGAAGATATTGGGTGCTGCTAAGGCCCAGAAAGGACCAGGAGGTCGCCCCTTGGAGGAGGAGACAGAGGCGGCACTCTACCTCCACCCAATTTGGACAGAAGGGCCACTGGACTGTCAAAGACACTTGGACCCAGCTCCTGTGTTCCAAGGACCACGCTCGTCAGGACGAGAGGGGACCCAGAGGACCTGTGATGCAGAAGTTTGGTGCCTGCGTTAGCACGGGGAAGATTCCGTCGACCTATGGGAGATTTCTTCTTGGCTTCCAGTGCAGGGTGAAGGCAGACAGCTCTCAGAGCATGCACCACCAGGAAACAGTCGAGAAAGCCAGCAGGGTGAGGCGCTACAATGTTGCTGGTAGTCGTCTTGCTACTTTGTTGCGGTTTTCCAGGTGTCCTGGAGCAGTCAGCAGTCGATCCTTGGCAGAAGTCGAGGAGGGAAGTCCAGAGGAACTCTGGTGAGCTCTTGCATTTGTTATCTGGGTAATAGCCCAGAGGAGAGACCCTAAGTAGCCCACAGAGGAGGATTGGCTACTGAGAAAGGTAAGCACCTATCAGGAGGGGTCTCTGACGCCACCTGCTGGCACAGCCCACCCACAGCTGTCCATTGTGCCCCAACACCTCTGCATCCAAGATGGCAGAGGTCTGGGACACACTAGAGGAGCTCTGGGCACATCTCCTGGGAGGTGCTGGTCAGGGGAGTGGTCACTCTCCTTTCCTTTGTCCAGTTTCGTGCCAGAGCAGGGCTGGGGGATCCCTGAACCGGTGTAGACTGGCTTATGCAGAGAGGGCACCATCTGTGCCCATCAAAGCATTTCCAGTGGCTGGGGGAGGCTACTCTTCCCCAGCCCTTCACACCTATTTCCAAAGGGAGAGGGTGTAACACCCTCTCTCAGAGGAAATTCTTTGTTCTGCCTTCCTGGGACTGGGCTGCCCAGGCCCCAGGGGGGCAAAAACCTGTCTGAGGTGTTGGCAGCAGCAGTAGCTGCAGTGGAGACCCCGGAAAGCAAGTTTGGTAGTACCCAGGTTCTGTGCTAGAGACCCGGGGATGCATGGAATTGTCCCCCCAATACCAGAATGGTATTGGGGGGACAATTCCATGATCCTACACATGTTAAATGGCCATGTTCGGAGTTACCATGGTGACGCTACATATAGGTATTGACCTATATGTAGTGCACACGTGCAAAGTCTGGAATTTGCCCTGAACAATGTAGGGGCACCTTGGCTAGTGCCAGGGTGCCCACACACTAAGTAACTTGGCACCTAACCTTCACCAAGTGAGGGTTAGACATATAGGTGACTTATAAGTTACTTATGTGCAGTGAAAAACGGCTGTGAAATAACGTGGACGTTATTTCACTCAGACTGCAGTGGCAGTCCTGTGTAAGAATTGTCTGAGCTCCCTATGGGTGGCAAAAGAAATGCTGCAGCCCATAGGGATCTCTGGAACCCCAATACCCTGGGTACCTAGGTACCATATACAAGGGAATTATAAGGGTGTTCCAGTGTGCCAATGAGAATTGGTCAAATTAGTCACTAGCCTGCAGTGACAATTTCAAAAGCAGAGAGAGCATAAACACTGAGGTTCTGGTTAGGAGAGCCTCAGTGATACAGTTAGGCACCACACAGGGAACACATACAGGGCATACATTATGATCACTGGGGTCCTGACTAGCAGGATCCCAGTGACACATAGGCAAAAACAAACATACATACAGTACAAATGGGAGTAGCATGCCAGGCAAGATGGTACTTTCCTACACTTACTCCTGTAACCACTTATGCATTCACCTACCCATACAACCATTCATGCACCTTTTCATTCACCCACACAGCCCCTCATGCACATAGTCACTTACCTATGCAGCCAGTCACACACCCATTCACTCACACATACACGTACTTCAGCAGTCATCCATACAGTTACTCATGCACTCAGTCATCCATACAGCCACTCATGCATCCACTCACTCACCCATATACCCACTCATGCACCCAGTCACTCACCAAACAGTCATTCACACACCCACTCACTCACCCATACAGCCACTCAGGCATTCACCCATCCAGTCACTCATACATAAATTCACACACCCATTCAGCCATTCATGCACCCATTCACTCACCCATACAGCCACTCATGCAACCTATCACTCATCTATACAGCCACTCATGCACCCACTCACTCACCCAATACAGCTTCCCACACCCCCTGTCACTCACCATACAGTCACGCATACACCCATTCACTCACCCATGCAGCCCACACACACCTAGTCATTTATCTATACAGCCAGTCACCCATTCACTCACCTACATAGCTACTCAGGCACCCATTCACTCACCCACACAGTCACTCATGCCTGCAATCACTCATCCATCCTCTCACTCACCCATACAACCATTCATGCATCCAGTCACTCACCATATGATCACTCATATACCCATTTACTCACTCGTACAGTCACTAAGGCACCCAGGCATTCATCCATACAGTCACTCATGCACACATTCAGACACCCATACATTCACTAACACACACAGCCACTCACCCATACAGTCACTCATAGACCCAGTGACTCACCCATACTGTCACTGATCCATACACACACTCATGCACCCTTTCACTCATCCACATAGCCAATCACGCAACCACTCACTCACCCATACAGCTACTCATGCACACAGTCACTCACCTATACAGACACTCATGCAGCCATTCACTTGCCCTTACAGACACACATGCACCCTATCAATTATCCATACAGCCACTCACACAGCCAGTCTCTCATCCATACAGTCACTCATGCACCAATTCACTCACCCATATAGTCCCCCATGCACCCAATCTCTTATCCATACAGCCACTCATGCACCCACTCACTCACCCATGCACCCACTCATGCACCCTGGCACTCACCATAAAGTCATGCATACACCCACTCACTCACCCATACAGCCACTCAGGCACCCAGGCATTCAACCATGCAGTCACTCCTGCAGCCATTCACTCACCCACACATTCACTAAAGCATGAAGCCGCTCACCCATACAGCCACTCATGCACTCATTCAGTCACTCATGCACCTAATTACTCACTGATAAAGCCACTCACACAACCATTCACTCACCCATACAGTCACTCATGCCCTGCTGTGTGGCCATTTTAGTTATAGTTCCATGCACATTATTTTAGCACACTAGGCCTGCCGCTGTGAACTTTAACCTAGATATATTTTATTCAGCTTCGTTTATTATTTTAGCAATAGCCACATTTGCAGTCTTGTTTTATTTCTCTCTATCTAGCTGTTCTTTGCGTAGGCCAGCACTGCGTTCTTAAACAAGCTATTTCTTTAACTCTGTGCTTTTCTCAAGGCTGCAGTAAGATTGGTTGCCGATAAACGTGATAACTCTTTGTCTCTGGTATTCATAAAAACATACACATCCTTACATAGGGACATTTTCTTAGAACATCAGCTGTTTATTATAAAAAACACTTCACTGTCCCATACACATTAGAGGGAGATTCCAGCAAGATGACCATGACTGTGTGCTGGTTGCTGAATGCTTCGCTACAGCTGCTTATACAGACTTTAGGACTCTTGCTAAGGTATTAGGGATGATGTCTTCCCAGGTGAACCTGAAGAACAGAGCTAGAGCTTAACATGCTGTGCTCTAATATAGGCTAGGTAGGAATTAGTCTAATGATTCTAGTGACAATATGGTATCATTATTTTTATGCTTTACTCTCCTCATCAGTATTTTAATCCTGTCATGCTTCATCGTCCTGATAATTGCAGTACATACTTTATAATCTAAGATGCAGTTGTTTCATTAAAACCTAATTGAAATATATACTGCCTTGTATATGTCAGACTAATGTACCTGAGAGCAACTGAAGCGATCTGAGTGACCATGATTTCCCTGAGGAGCCAATTGTGTAATGCACTCGGCTGCCTAATCATCCCTACTCTAGGGTAGAGATGAGGCACTGCTAGTTAGCTGGAGCAAAACCCGGATTAGGTTGACAGGTGTCACCTGTAGTGGGCTAGACTCAGTCCCCCACCCCGCAGGCGATTTTGATGCTCAAATCCAGTAATCTCATTAGAATAATGAGAGCCTATGCGACATTGTCACTGACTCACCCTTAGAACCACTCACACACTCTCTTAGTCACCAATAGAGACAGTGACACACTCACTCACTCACCCTTATAGCCACGTATACATTCCCATACTAACATTCATGCATCTTCTCACTCACACATGCAGCCACTCAAGTACCAATTCACTCACCCATACAGCCACTCATGCACCCTATCACTCACCCATACAGCCCTCAAGCACCTAGTCACTTACCTCTACAGCCAGTTACACACCCATTCACACACCCACACAGCTGTGCAGTCACCCATTCACTCAACCATACAGTCACTCATGCCCCCAATAACTCATCCATACAGCCACTCATGCACCCACTCACTCACCCATACAACAACTCATGCACTGGGACACTCACACATAGTCACTCATGCACCTATTCACTCGCCGATACAGCCACTCATGTACCTTATGAGCCATTCATACAGCCACTCATGTACCTTATCACTCACCCACAGTCACTCACACACCCAGTCACTCACCTATACAGCCAATCACGCAGCCTTTCACTTACCCATTGAGCCACTAATGCACCCTATCAGGCATCCATACAAACACTCATGCTCCCACTCACTCACCCATACAGCCACTCACACAACCAATCCCTCACCCATACAGTCACTCATGCACACAATCCCTCATCATACAGCCACTCATGCACCCACTGACTCACCCATACGCCCACTCATGCACCCAGGCACTCACCACACAGTCCCTCATGCACCCAATTACTCACCCATACAGCCACTCGGGGACCTAGGTATTAAACCATACAATCACTCACGTAGCCATTCACTCACCCATACACTCACTCACACACCCAGTCACTCAGATATACAGCCACTCATGCACCTAGTGACTCACCCATACATTTCTTGACAAATCTAGTCACTGATCCATACAAGCACTCATGCACCCATTCACACACCCATACAGCCAATCATGTATCCAGTCACTCATACATAGAGCCACTCATACACCCAGTTGCTCATCCATGCAATTCATGCACCTATTTATTCACTCATACAGCCTCTCCTACACCCTATTACTCACCCATGGAGCCACTCACACACCCATTCACTCACCCATACAGTCATGCATGCCCCACTAACTCACCCCTACAACCATTCACACACTCTCTTAGTAACCCATAGACAGTGATGTTCCCACTCACTCACCCTTACAGCCACTTATGCAGTCACCTACCCATACAACCACTCATGCATCTTCTGGCTCACCCATACAGCCACTCATGCACCCATTCACTCACCCATACAGCCACTCGTGCACCTACTCAGTCACCCATGCAGCGACTTAGACAGCCAGTGACTCACCCATATAGTCACTCATGCACCAATTCACTCACCATACAGCCACTCATCCACCCCTTCATTCACCCCTTCAACCACTCATACACCCTGTCGGTCATCCATATAGCCACTCATGCACCCACTCACTCACCCATACAGCCACTTACGCAGTCAGTCACTCACCCATACAGTCACTCATGCACCAATTCACTCACCCTTACAGCCACTCCTGTACCCATTCCTTTGGCCATACAGCCATTCATACACCATATATACATCCATACGTTCACTCATGCACCCACACAGCCACTTACACACTCACTCACTCACTCACACATACAACCTCTCAAATACCCAGTCACTCACCCACAGTGCCACTCATGCACTCATTCCCTCACTAATATAGTCACTCATGCAACCATTCACACACCTATACACCCACTCATGCATCTATACACTAACCCATATAGCTATATGCATACAGTTGTAGTCACCCATACACCTAATCATGCAACCATAGAACCTATAGAACAACTCGCAAACTAAGGGCCTGATTTATACTTTTTTAGCGCCGCATTTGCATAATTTTTTTACGCAGAAGTGACGCAAACTTACAAAATTCAGTTATAATTTGTAAGTTTGTGCCGCTTTAGTGTCAAACAATGACACAAATGCGGCACTAAAAAAGTATAAATCAGGCCCTAAATCACTTATGTATACTCTACTAATGCACCCAGTCATGTATATAATGCTGATGTGCATACTTACTCAAGAATACACTATTCATACACTTAATCACTTATTCACAACACTTACAGTATTACAGACACACATAAAACATATAACATTTCTTTCTTTAACTGTAGTAAGTGGTTCTAAAAAGAACCATTTTTTCCTTTTTTGTGGTTTTTAACTATTTTGAATTTTTTGGGTCCTTTATTTTCCTTACACAAAAAAAGGCAATGTCTTTTAAACAAGCTATAATAACAACAAACTTAGCTTGTATTCAAAACAAAAATACAAAAATTAACAATGTTGTGCATTTATTATCTGCACAAGTGTAGGGACTGCTTGCTCTCCTACACTCAGTCTAGCTCTACACTTAGGGCAAAATATTCCAACGTTGGAAAACTCCGGTATAACAGGTGGCACATTGGTAACATGAGCTGTGAAGGAAGATGTTCCTGGCTCATTGCTAGAAGACGGCGCCCTTCTTTCTTCAGTCTCCAGCCTCTTCCTTTCTGCTCTCGCCAATCGAGTTGCATGTAGATTTCTGAGATTCTTATACACACTCAAAGTACCGCAGGAATATTTTCTGTCACTGACTTGCGAAATAACTTTTTTGGCACAAAGTGCAGGTCACCTTCCTTTCATTTACCTTTTTTTCTCACTCTTGAACGGTAAAAAAAACTCCAGGCAATGCTTTCTTTTTTTTTTTTTGGGGCGGGGGTTGTTCTTCTTCCACCAAGACGTTGTCTTCTTCTTCTTCTTCTGTAAAGAAAAAAGCACCAGCCAAAATATAAAGTCCCAGTCTTCTATGAGCAATGTGCACACATGTAGGCACATCCAAAATGATGGGGAAAATGGGTGGGACCTTCCTGTGTGTATATGAAAGAAAGGTGTTCCACCTATCCGAGACTTTATTTTACTGTGACACATGAGATGAGCGACCTGTGTGCGGCTCCATTGCGCTCAGGTCACGACTCCGTAAAATATATTAAAATAACTTTTCAAATATATAATCTCATTACCTATAGTCTTTTTTTAATACTATTACTAAACCTCTTCCCTTAGAATAAACTTTAGAAGTGTTTGTCATGGTGTTCTGACTTTCTTTGTAAAAACGCCGGAGTGACGTATCCACTGAGATTCCGGAAATACATGCCGGCAAGATATGCTGCGGCGTTGCGACTCCACAATTTCCACTAACACTATCAGAAAACTACTTTTTTTCTGGTTTCCCAGCAGTTTTATTAACTTGTGAAAAAACCTATTGTCTGAAAGTAAAAGTTCAAATGGTCTATGTATGTATTTCGTGGCACTAAAACTACGCCGGAGTTGCATACCCTCCACTGAAGTTCATGACAGGTGCGTGACTCCAAATATTTTTATTTAAAAGTGATTTGGCCTTTCTCAGTAAACACATTTACATATTGCTCTCTTTCACTGTCTCCATTTTTCAACTCACTCTTAAAGAGATTAAATATTTTGTTTCTTTTTAGTACTACCACCAGTAGTAGGAAGGGATACCTTTAATCATCATATTAAAAGTGACAGTTATCCCGCCCCCCGGATATGACGTCATTTCCGGTGGCAGGGACTTCCGGTGTCCCTGAAAGCCCTCCCCGGAAGTGACGTGTGTGCATGGGGGTGTCAAGTGGGATGTGCCCTCATAATGTCACGTGTTAGCCCCCCTTTTTTTTTTTAAATGTTGCATATAAGGAGCTGGTTAGAACCGGCTGTCAAACCGCGAACCAGGGCTGAAACAGTTTGGCAAGGTGCCATGAAGAGATACAATCCGATCGCAAGAAAAGCCGCCTCCTCAGGGGCCCTGAACACTATTGGTAGATATTACCGGACCCTAGCCCCTCTTACGATGGATGAGAATGCACAACAGGGTGTCCCTGCCACCCAAGATACCGATGTTACCGGTTTTGAAGAGGAACTTTGCTATCGGCTTGAAAAGCTCAACCTCAAGGATGTGTCGACCCAGATATCCCCTATTAAGGGGGCCGACAGCGACAGCAATGCCTCGAAAGATGAATTAAGTGTTTCATCTAACTTCATAGACATTGAAGATGTTGAAGAATGTGTAGCACCACCGAATTCGCCCATCTATGAAGACATGGGCGTACAGGAGGACCCCGAGTCAGAGGCCGTTATTGTACAGCCGTCAGGTGTAAGCTCCGGCGATGTTTCTACCCCAATGGACCTCTGCGACTCCCAGGATTTCAGAGGAGCCTCTGAGTGTGATGCGAATATGGAGGTTGGTAATGACAGTTTTTTTATTTTTATTTTTTATGCCTGTATACTGTAATGTCATACATTTAACTAATAATGTGCCTTGTGCTTTCTGTTTGAACCCTAGAACGTAGCTGAAGAAAGAGAGCCTCTAGAAGGGTCAACTCCAAAGGTTAACGCCGTAAATATTTACTGCTTATGCTGTTCCAGACAGTCTGGAAGTATTACAAGCCAGAACAAAGAGCCTCGTAAGAAATGTGTCTGCACCTACACTAGCCGCGATTTTGAAAAGGAAGCTCCGGGCGTACCCTGGGCCACCATATGGCCAGTTAAAGGTTTTGCAGCGGCCGCTGTGAACGCATGTGTTAAACGGGATTATTATGATCTTTGTTACGGGCATAAAATTAATGAGCCTCAACAGGAGGCTCATGAATGTTTATACGATGCATACACAGCAAGAATAATTTGCCACATTTGTAGTCGGATAGACCCTTACCGGGTATATAAGTTGTTAAGGGTTGTGTATGGGCTGTCTGCTGTGAAGAAAGGTGTCCACAGTGATATGATTAAGGTCTTGGCTGCGGCTGTCAATGAGATCCGATACGCTGCTGAGCCCTGCTCAAAACTCGACCGCATGCATGGGATGTGTCCCCACTTTGACATAAGTATGTTAGAACGGGTTATAGAAAGACATATGTGTGACATTTATTATAAAAACAGAAGAATGTTGTCTTTAGCCCCACGAAAGCTGTTTTAAAAAAATAAAATAAAATAAATAATTTTTTTTTAAAAAAAAGTAGACCATAAATGTGTTACTTAACGCTCCATACTTACTCACTTTTAGGCGGGGAATCCGGGTATCGAGATGCAAGATGTCTATGAGTTACACCCGGGCTACATCTGTATTGGGAGATTGATTTTTGTGCTGGTTAAAGAAAGAATAGCTGAAATACATCCTGTGACTCTGCGGTATCTGAACATTTCGGAACCTTCGGCCTTGTTGCAATGTAGCAGTCATGTGTGTATCGCCAAGTGGTGTATCAATGGACGGCTAAACGCATCTGTTAAATGCGGGACATCGGACAAAGATCACAATCGAGAGTTAAGACTTTCACCTGAGACGGGGATACACGAGGCTTTGGAGAACATGACTGAAGATTATCTCACAAATAAAGGTTCTGAATGGTCCTGGCTAGAACTGTATGAACTGTTGAATTCTGTCAGTATCCTGAGTGTTCAGAGTTATAGGCGTGGGGAGCGGGAAGTCATGTCTAGAGCTATTGAGAGTATAGCTATAAAAATATCAAAATTTGTGGCGCTTAGGGTTTGTAAAAGGACATGCTCTGAGTAACATGTGTAGGGGTGGGGGTGTTGTACTATGTATACGATTGTAAAAAGACCACAGCGGTCCAGCGTTATGACATCTATAAGCTATGTAGCACAAAATGTCAAATACACGTTGGTTGTGTAGCCCAGCCGCACTTTTATGTTTTTCATGTTTAATAAAATGACCTTACACAAAACAGGCGTCTTTCATTTCGTGGTGTTGGTGGGAGACAACATGACGGATGCGGATTTAAGGAAGCTTTATTACGATAAACATGGGGTTGGAAGTTTCGGAGGCTCCGAAGCTCTATTTAGAAGGGCTCGAGCTGAAAATGAATCTGTAAAACGTGCCAGTGTGAAGACTTGGTTAGCGGGGGAAGAGGCTTATTCGCTGCACAAACCTGCCAGGAGACGCTTTAAGAGGAGGGCCACCGTTGTTAACGCACAGCTCGATTATCAGTGGCAGGCCGACATAATCAGTCTTCAAGATCTAGCAAAACATAACGATGGCGCCATGTATATATTAACCGTCATAGATGTCTTGTCCAAGTACGCCTATGCAGAGGCATTAAACGATTAAAGTGGTACCAGCATTACATCTGCTTTTAAAGACATCTTCGCTAGCGGGCGTGTGCCCCAGAAACTACAAACAGACGCCGGAAAGGAATTTTTAAACAAACATTTCCAAAAATTATTAGACCAGCACGCTGTTCAACATTTTGTAACGCACACAGAGGTAAAGGCTGCTGTTGTAGAGCGTTTTAGCCGTACTTTAAAGTCGAAGATGTGGCGCTATTTCACCGCCAACAACACCTACAGATACATGGATGTTCTAAAGGCTTTTATAGATGTTTATAACGCCACCTACCACAGGACAATCAAAATGGCCCCTTTTAAGGTAACAAGGGATAATTCGTTAACGGTGTGGAGAACGGTGTACGGTGGGCGTCTCACGCCGAAGGTCAAGAAACCGAATTTAAAAGAAGGGGATCATGTCAGGGTTTCAAAGTTGAAGGGGGTCTTCACCAAAGGCTACCAGCAAACATTCAGCGATGAGATATTCATAGTGGAAAGTGTGCAGCTTAAAGAAGGGATATATATTTACAGGTTAAAAGACTACGCTGGGAAAGAGGTATCGGGTGTCTTTTACACCGAAGAGTTGCAAAAGGTGCCCTACGATCCGAACAGGGTGTACAGGGTTGAAAAGGTTCTGAAAAGGAAAGGGAGCGGTGCCCGGAGACAGGCGTTGGTCAAATGGCGTGGGTGGCACCAGAAATTTAACAGTTGGGTCCTGGCCAGCTCATTGCACGGTGTGTGAGGTCAAGCTGTAAGCGCCATGATGGAGAACTCCCCTTTTTATATCACGCTGCCATCCAATGCTTCGAAGGACATGTTCCCAGACAATCAGATTTCGAGTTATACGGTGAAACTTGCAAAACCAGTGGATTTGAAAGGCCCGTGGGAGGTGGCACTAACGGAAATACAGTACCCTAGAACTTGGAATACCTTTACAAAGGCCGATGTTAAATTTCATATAAAGCGCCCTCAGGATACCCTGACCTATCACCTGTCTTTCCCACACGGCTATTACCCCACCGTAGCGACGGTAGTCGAGGCCATCAACAAATCTATAGGCAGCATCGAGACGTATGCGAATATATATCTGGTATTGGATTACGTTAGAAGAAAAGTGTTTCTTAAAGCCCCAGAGCTCAGTACTGTGTTTAAATGTAGTGGCAAATTACAACGGGTTTTAGGGACCGTACAACATCAGCAAAGGCAGGTGGATCCAGACCCTACATGTCCCGATATTAACGGAGGATTTTATACACTCTACGTTTATAGCGATATTGTAGAGCCGCAGAGGGTCGGGGACAGTTATTCACCATTGTTGAGGTGGGTCCCTGTGCAGGGCGAAAATAACACAATGGTTAATATACAACATCACAAACTCGACTATGTTGCAATTTCTAAAAACCTTTTTGACACTATAACCATCATGGTGTACAACGATCAGTCGGAGCCGGTTGCCTTTAAATACGGGAAAGTTATTGTCAAGCTTCATTTAAGGCCACGGCGCGAAGGTGACTATTAGACAGCTGCAATGGTCATCATGAAAACCTACGGGGATCCCTCTATGTACAGGGTCTATTATAGAGTTCAGGCAGGGTATGGAGGCCCCCAGCCCTACTTTCAAGGGGCTCCGGTTATGTATGGGGCGGGATTGGGTGGTTTCTTCCGGAGCATGTTTAGGAGAGCCATGCCCTTTTTGAGAAGAGGGTTCGAAATTGCAAAACCTCATGTTAAAGCGGCTGCTACAAACATCGGCCAGGATGTCGTGGGTAGTGTAACGTCTGCGGTAGCCGAACGCATGAATAGACAGCCCCAAGAAGGAGCGGGGTTGCTGTATAAAGCGCATGGTGGTGTTAAAAGGAAGCGCAGGGCTTCGAGGCGTAGGGGTCCACCAAGGCCCTATAAGAAGCGCCGGACTACTTCAAAAGGCCCTCACAAAAGAAGAGCCGTAAGACGGAAGAGATCGACCAGGAAGAAGAGAACTCGTTCTAGTGCGAATATTTTTTAAAACATCGATCATGGCCTTCGTACACTGTGCATCGGGTGAATGCGCCAAATCTGAGTTAGATCTGTTTTCTCTCAAACCCACACAGACTAGCATTGAAAACAGTTTTTTCATGGAAGTGTCGCCGATGGCCGCTCTGACACCCCTTGCACCGATAGAGTTTTATGTGTCGGGGTCCACGGATATGTACCTTGATCTCAACAACACTCTCCTGCACCTCGTCTGTAAAATAACCAAAGCGAACGGTGACAACATCGAGGATGATGCTAGAGTGGCCCCGATA
Source organism: Pleurodeles waltl (assembly GCF_031143425.1). NCBI lineage: Eukaryota > Metazoa > Chordata > Amphibia > Caudata > Salamandridae > Pleurodeles > Pleurodeles waltl. The sequence goes on from NC_090444.1 coordinate 876,500,393, forward strand.
GCCTACCCCATCGCAACAATGTTTAATCAAGTGGACATTAACCTAGGCGATCGCCTTGTCACACAGAGTGATAACATGTATGCCTACAGGGCCTACATAGAGAGTATTCTAAATTATAGTTGCGATGCGCTGGACACACATCTTTCAGCGGGGCTCTTCTACCGAGATACCGAAGCGCATTTGGAGAACACGGCTTTGGACGGGGACAATGAGGGATTTAAAAAAGAGCCCGCTTCGTCGCCGGCAGTAGGCATTTTGACCTCCTAGGGCGGGTACATTCAGACCTTTTCTTCCAAGACAAACTGTTAGTCAACGGTATCGATCTTAAGATCAAACTCAATCGTAACAAAGACGCTTTCTGTCTCATCAGCGGTGATGCAGAGCAGTATAAATTGGTTATATTGTCAGCGAGCCTGTTTGTAAAGAGAGTGAAAGTGTCCCCAAGTGTCAGACTGGCCCATGCTGAAGCTTTACAATTATCGAACGCCAAGTATGCCATTGAAAGAGTTGCTCTGAAGATATTCAGCATCCCCGCCGGAACCCGATTAACGCAGCAGCAGAATCTATTTCTGGGGCAATTACCAAAACTCATCATCATAGGGTTTGTGGACAATACCGCTTTTAGTGGCGTCTACAACTCAAACCCTTTCAACTTCAAACACTATGATATCAACTATGCTGCTCTGGTTCACGAGGGCGCCGTGATCCCCGCAAAACCTTTCACGCCGAATTTTGGAACATCAAATTTTGTCCGGGAATATCTAGGACTGGTCTCGATAATGGGGAAACAGCTGAGGGACTCTGGAGTAGTTGTTTCAAGAGAAGGGTATGCTGCCGGCTACACTCTGTTTGCGTTCGACCTGACGCCTGACATGGAAGACGGCGACCATTACAACCTGATCAAAAACGGAAATCTAAAAGCGGAAATACGTTTTACACAGGCACTGGCGGCCAATGTGAACATGGTTGTGTTCTCGGTATTCGACAGCGTTATCCAGATCAACCACGCCCGTCAGCTTATGTTTGACTACCATTGAAAGAGTGTAAAATACAAAAATAACAGTTTTTTTTTTTTTAAATATATAAAATGGACACTACGGAGATACGGGACTTCTTAAGTAGACAGAAACATGCTAAGAAATACTTTCTAGGGGTATACCCTAGCGATGGACTACCTGAAAAGATAGGTCCAGAAAGGCCCGCACCCTTGTCTTTAACACCGATCCCCATTACAGGGGTGGTGCACATTGGGCGGCCGTGTTTCTGGATGTGGACAAGGTTATAGTGTTTGATAGTTTAGCCGAATTCCCTGAGCATAGTATTTATACAAAGCCGATATTCAAATATGTAAAAAAAGCATCACCCACTGTTGTGTATAATAAACTTCGGGTACAGGATCCTATGGCCATCACATGTGGGGAACATTGTATATACTTTATTAGTAAAATGTCGGAAGGTATAACGTTTAGAAATGAATTAAATCTGTACTCAGACGATCTAGTAAACAACGATGATGTTGTTATGAAATATGTGAATGAAAACTCCAAGACAATGTCGCACATTGTTAAAGCAGAATATGGTCTTTGTCAAAAGTGTAAGGTACTGTAAAGCTGTTATTTGTACTTATGTGTGCCTAAAATAAAAAACATCTTAAACATGCTTTCATCCTTGGCATTTTTTTTTTAAGTCACACTGCGCACTTTTTCAAAGCATTTATAAACAAAAAGATGGCAGACTACTGATGAAAATTTAAAAGTGTTTATTACAAGCATGTTTCAACACTAACATTTACAAGGTTAAACATATAAAATGAAGCACAATTTTTCGAACCGTAAAACTTTTAACAAAAACTGTACAGGTGTGCAAAATTAGAGCGGTAGCCAGGTGTTCATTTTGAATAGTCTCTTTTTAGGCTCCATAGGAAGAGCAGCACTGTTCCGAACGGGTGTTAGTTGTGGAAAGAAAGGTGATGTCGATATAGCGGGGCTCCTTGTAAAAACACCTGGGGCCGGATCATTTAATCTTTCAAGCTTACGGCGATTCTCTGCATTACCGATAATCGTGGAGGGAATGTTGAGTTCCGCAGCTGCACTTAGGAACTTCTCCCAGCCTCTAGGAGCGTCTTGTGTCGATAGGGTTTTACCGTGTGTGAGACCCCGGACCAGATCATACATATGGGAACCAGCAACCGGCTGCCCTTTGTAAACGAATTCGCCCCGGTCGTTCCAGGTGGTCAAATCTTTAGTAGTAGTCATTTTACTGAGCAACATTTGAGTAGCCCCTCTATATTTCTGACTGATATTTTTTAAAAGGTCTAAGACAAAGGCATCAGTTGTGGTTGTGGGGCCTATGTCTTGAGACGCCGTAGAGGGTCCTGGCTGCTGTTCAGCATCTGGGGTATACAGCGTCAGTTTGTTTTTTTCAGAGGTTAGCTGATTGTAGTATTGTAGAAAGTTTTGAAGGGCTCCTGAGTAAAGCCCTGCTTTGTCGTGGGGTTTTAAATCAGTTCGGTTCAAAATGGCTTTGATTTCAGCATCGAGACGCTGCGTTTCGTTTTTGCGTATGTCCCAGACATCCGTGTTAGAAGGGCCAAGATGTTCCAGCTGTTGCCGTGGTACGAGGTACATTTTGTGGGCGTGCTCCATCAGGACCTCAACAGTAACCCTGTGATTAGGGGTATAGCTATACCTAACAGCGACCCTATAAAGCCTCCTGACTGTTTGAACAGTTTTCTTTTGTAAAGGAGCGATGCCCTCTTATTGCTGAGCTTCTTAATAATGTGGCGCTTCTTCTTCAGAACGCGGAACTGGCTCGTTGATATCGGGACATTACCTTTTAGGGTGTTTAGGGCTATTTCTGAAATGGCGGCCACTAGGTCGTCCGAGGCTGCGCAATGGATTGCTTTTCTTTTAGAGGGGCTGGCTGTGATCAACATTTTTAGAAGGCCTAAATTACGCCGCAACCTCGCAGGCATTGTGGGGTCCTTATATTACAAGGTTTAGAGTGTAAATGTTATAAACATCTTTTTACTTGTTCTTTTTATAGGTTTTGGGCATTGTTTTAGGCGTGTAGGCGACTGGGAAGTCAGGTGGCAGTATGCCGGCTCGTAGTCTGTAGTCTTCAAGAGTGTTGGGTTTCAAATCCACCAGTAAGTAACCATGGGGTTTTGCTGTAGCATCGTTAAAGGCCTCCATGAAAAACAGGGTGTTTCCGGGGTACATTTGTTTAGCTATAATTGAGATCTGAAGTTTGTCTCTGGGGTTTTTAAATAAGACCAGGTATGAGGGGTTGAGAGTTATGGACCGGCTGCTCTTGCCCTTGTAAAACAGGTTCTGCACTATATAGCATACGCTCAGATTACGGTGGTGTGAATATTGCGTAAAAGCCCGCTCAATTTCGGGGTGGTCCCCGCCTTCACGCATGAGGTCATCCACCACGACCATGTTTACAAGTTGTTTTGGTAGCAAATCATCGTCTTTGAGATTATCGGGGATACCCTCTATAAACCGAATGTGGGGGAACTTTAGGGTGAGCTCTGTGTAAAGATCCTGCCAGCATGAATAAAGCCACACAATGTTGTTAGGGGTCTGAGATAAAACACCGGGAGCATTTTCTAGCAGTTTCTTTATAAAAAAACTTTTACCGCTATTGGAGGGACCTGCTAAAACGCAGGAGAATGGGTGTTGTAGTCTAGTGTCCATGTCTGGGTGGAGTTCGAGCCTCTAATGTCTTTTAGTAACCGTAAGGCAGTGTTTTGTAGTCCGATGTGAGGACCCGTTTGTCAAACACTACTCTTAAGGTTTTATACATAGGTTGGGTTGTAATTTCCCATTTTTTCTTGGACCTGACAATGCTCGGGTGGTTTACAACAATGGCTTTGCTATTTTTGTGATCGCTCGAGGCGGAGTATTCGTGCACCAGACCCTTCAGACTGTCAAAGTTTATTTTAACCGTATTGTTGACGTTTAAAGTGATACCTTTGACTTTCATGCAAACCTTGTTGTTTGAGGTCTTATAACTGTACGTCTTAGGGCCTGATGAGGTAAATTCCTGTATATACTCCCCCTTTTCGAGCTCGCTGGTCAAATCCCCTAGATAATCACCCAGCGGAGGATCTTCATCACCCTCTTTACTCACAAAGATAACCGAGTCAGTGTCATGGTACAAACACCGTTCCTGAAGCTTGTCCAGCAACCTGTAAAGCTCTAGCCTGGCGTGAGCGGTTGTGAAGCAGGCTATAAAGATGTTTATATTGTTACACGTTGTGGGGTACTCTTTGGCGTATTTCCAGCATAGAACGGCCGTCTCGTCGTCAATAAATTCACAACTGGATATGTCATTAACCGGTGTGAATATGTACTTAAAAAGCTTATCTGGATCTGTGACGATGGATGTGTTTGACAAATTGGTACGTTGCACACAAGGAATTGAGACAGAGCTTAGCTAGCTGACGGCGGGCGGGGTTAACCTTAATGAACGCAGGTCTCAGTTTAATACCCTCGTGAGCTTTGTAATCAGCGATATACTTTTTCTTTGAGGGCTCATCGACACACCATTCTGGATACCCCGAGGCCTCCTGCTTGTCTCTGAGAAACAAGTTGATGTACTCAGAAAAGAGCTGGGTTGTTGTGTTTGGAAAGTGCCAGACTTCCAGGATTTTACCTAGGCGATACCCTTTCTCTAGGGCCGTCTGCACCTCGATGGTACACCATGTCCCTTCCAGCACCCTCTGCTCATCACTATGCAGACATTCGCTAAGCTGTTTACTTTCAGCGCAGGTACGGCATAGGGGGAACATTAGCTTACCCTCGACTCTATAAGGGAGCACCGGAAAGTAAAGTTTCCGCGGTGGGTGAATCTGACACTTAATGATTCCAAAGTACTCTTTGAGAGGTTTAAAGTTCCGGTATATGATTGTAGGATGGCCCATAGGGTACAACTTCACCTTGTTCACAAACGGATACAGACTTGTGAAGTCGTAGTAATGTATTTTCTCACCAGGGCCAGCTACACGGTACAATTGAATGGCGTTTGTACGACCACCGAATAAGGCGTCACGAGGTTCCAGCGGTGAAGGTAACTGCTGGCTCTTAATAAAAGTGCTCAGTTCACCATCTTTCGATAGCTCAGTTACCCAATCATGTTCCCATAGAGTTCTCAAAACAAACCCACAACTCTCAATATACTGCGCCTTCGCCATAGTCCTGCGGTGCAGATGTTCAAACGTGGTTCCCTGCAGTCTATTAAACTCATGGGGCTTGTAACACTGAGGGCAGCCATGGTAAAAACACCCGTTGAACTCAAAGGCCGTTGGTACACCGTTAATTAATGCATACCCGTCTAGATAGTAGCGACCCAGCCGGTATTCGCCGCCCTGCAAAGCGTACTGAATGAAGATGCTCTCACTCGCAGAGACGTACATGAGCCACTGAATAGAGGGGGTGGAGTAACGTTTCTGCTTGCCGTTATAGAGGTTAGGTGGTACTAAGGTGATAGTTCCAGGCAATAAAAACATGTGTTTATAAATAGACATGCACATTGAAGCCAGAGTAATGTTTTGAAATGGGTCCAGGTATACAGTTATTTTTTCTTGACTCTTGAGTGATTCGGTTTCAACAAACAGGACCCGCTTTGTCATCGCCACCACAATATCTCTGAAAAGGTTGCATGCTTTTCGCAATATCATAACATCCGCCTGACAGTATGCTTTCAATTCAGTTTGAAAATGAAACAATTTTTCACGGTTTTCATTGTACCACTGTAGAAAACTCTCTTTTTCAGAGGGCATCATGTACGCGCAACCATAATTGTCGGGCGGAGGCATAGGGCCGCTGTAATTCTGATTAGCCCAGGTGTTAAAAAAGTGAGGGAAATAACCTTTACAGCCTTCAAACCCAAAGGCTTTTGGCAGTTTGCTCAACTTCATGGGCAGAAAATTCAAGGTGTCTATGAACCTAATGTCAAAAGGTACAACCTTAAGCAGCATTAGTTTGGAACCTTGGGTTATGAGACTAATGGGCAGCTTTTCATGTATCAGGTCACGGATAATGAAGAATGAGTCATATGCTTTGGAGTTGTGAGCCAGAAATGTATAATCCTGGTATCGAGGTTGCATGAACGTGATGAGGAAATCATTCACGCATGACCGTCCTTCAAACTCCCAGCTCTCATCACCTGTTAGATGGTGGGCGTAAATATAGTTTGGCTGGTGCACACCCGTCTCTTGCGTACACTCTATATCAAATACGATATAGTCTTCTGTTTTTTTCTGGTAGTGACTTCTGAGCATGTAACACTCATGTGTTGTTCCGGCTATAAAAGCAGCGGTACACCTAGGGCATTCCATGCCTTTACATTTGTGGTCGACAGGTTTATAGCGACCGCATGTCCCACAGTCGGCTTTAAGAACACATTGGGCTAGGCCGATGTGCGTGATTAAGCAGTCTTGCGACCGACAAAACAGCTTACACTTTGTGCAGTTCACTTTCTGAGCATTGTCATTGACACAACCGTCCCTCTGACACATTTTACAGTGAAATTCACACTGGTGTTTGGTCCGATTGTTGTATATATGATCGCAATGCTCGCACACATACTTGGCCCCTAGAAAACCCTTCAGGTTCAAGACACCGTAAAAGTGGTTTTCATGATGCAACACATACACGGTCTTGTTTTTCACACCTTCATTGGTAGTGAAGTACTTCCAAGAACCGGCATGGTATAGAACTTTAACCGTCACGCAAAGTGATTCTCAAAAAGGCCCAGATCCCCAAAACCGACCATTTTGTCAGTCGGTATCTGAAGTGCCTCATGTGCCGCTACAGCCATCGACATAATGACGGCGTCTGGGGTAGAGCGGTCCATCAATAGGCCCGCAATGCTTGCGGCCAGACACATGTTGGTAGCTCCGGTATTAAAATCGAGCAACCACCGAGATTTCTTTCCAATGATTTTACTGTACATAACGCTCTTTAAGGCTCTGGAAGCACCACCCTCGCGACCCCTAACAACGAGGGCGATGATTCTAAAGGACCCGTACGCCAATAATTCAGCCTTGCTCTGTAAAAGTTTAGATAGGTTTTCTAAAAACGTTACAGCGTCAAACACATCCCGAGATGACCGTCTGGTGAACAGGGGACTATTGAGACCCTGTCCCTGAAAACGCATCTGAAAGAAATCATTAGGACCCACATCGTGTAACAATCGTTCGATTAGCGCTTGCACAGCCTGATGTATAGCTATAATGCCATGATCTGAGGAGTGTAGGCGATCTAGGTTAACAAACCTAAACTCCTCATAGTGCTCTGTAGCGTTAAACCGCTCTACAACTCAACTATACCGTCTCACACTTTCCATAAATACTGGTTCTGAAGCCTCAGTTTGAGAATTACTGGTTGTTGGAGAGCTCACAGGGGTATGGTTAGATGTAGATGTGTTTTTAGACCTTCTGATAACGCAGAGTCTGGCTTTCTTTAACTTTTTTATTACAACCTTGCGTTTTCTAGAGCTACCAAGCCACTTTGGCTTCTTATGGGCCCATCTGGTTTTTGGTAACTGTCCCCCGCCGATCTGAACAACATCTGTGTTTTTTACAAAGGGTGACACTGACCCTACACCTACTTCGGATGGGGCTCCTTCAGACTGCTTAAGGCTGAGACGGCTCGGACCGTCACCCCCAGAGGGTCTGTAAAGACCATCAGCACCTCCTAACTCTATATTTTGAGGTCTTATGGGTGTTGGTTTTGGGGATTGACATGACCTCTGACTATTGAGCGCTCGTAAAACTCTTAGAGCTCTACTAAGCAGGTGCTGTGGCTTCTTTTCATATTTAGACCTACGGCCCATTGTACTGGTAAATGTAGCTCTAACATTCCCCGTGTATGTACGCGCGCCTAGTCATGATGGTATGTTACCCATGGCTATAACTGTTGAAGCGCAAGTTTGGGCCATTGTGTTTCTACACCGAGCCATCAGCTGTTTTAAAGCCTTTATGCTGGCTCTGGATGCCCCTATATTACCGTCGTTCTTACACAGTTTTAAAGTTTTTAGACGGAGCTGGTATTTTAATTGTCTGAACGACTGGTGGATTTCTTTAATGTAGCTGTCTAGAACTTTAGTACGGTTTGAAAGGTTGGTTTCAAGGCCCGTACTTATGACATTAGAGGTATGATTGCCAACTCCCTGAGCCACCCCGGTTATAGGACAATGGCTGGCGTTATCACCACCACTCACTGTTGATGGACCAGAGCGGGACGTAAAAACAGGGTTCCAGTGTGAACACCCAGGAGTTTGAGAGCCCTGATCATCGCTCGAGGGTGTTCCAAAACTCTGATTTTGCGTTCCGCTACACCCTATACTGCTGTCGGGGTATATTGATGAGGATGGTGAAGACCACTGCGCACAGGCACTTGGCGAAGGACTGGTGGGGTCGTATGCCCCCGGGGGTGTATCGGGGGACATCAGACATGGGGAGGTTAAATGTTTATCGCAATAACGGATGGCCGCTGATGTAGAGGCAGTGTTGTGGCTGGGTGCTACTGATTGAGACCCTACTGATTGTAACCCTGAGGGGATCATCTTAGAAGTATCACATGGGGATGCCGGGGCTTCAGAACTTTGGGTAGTACCAGCTAGAGCCTTAAGAAGTTCTATACAGTGGGAGTAGGGATCCTCTGCAGGGTGATCATTTTCCAAGGAGGGGTCATATAACACAGAGGGGATAGTTGTACACCCTGTAGGGGTTAGGGTGTGGCCAGACACCCCGGTATTAGAACTCTGGGCCCTAGGGGGAACCGGTTGTACCTTAACAACATTTTTAAAAGACAGGTCTAAAGGTCCAGATTGCAGCTCAGGGGTCTGGAACTTCTTCCTACGACTCTTTAAGGACAACCGATTTATTTTAGGACTGCTGCACTGTTTTGGGGACCCTCCAGAGACCTCACACGGTACAAACAGTTGGGCGTTTGGTGTTGTACGATCGATAATGTCCATTTGTCCATGCCCCATCCCCGGGATAGTTGTTGCAGAAGTGTTCGCTGTACTAGGCATTCCCTTTATGACGGTTGGTGTGGTGCCGTTAAGAGTTGTACCTGGACCATGATCGGTGGCTGTAGAGAGGTTGCAGGGTGGGTCTTGATGTTCGGGTTGGTTCACGTGTACCGATGACGCGGTGGGGTTTTGAGCAGTCCCAGTGCAGACCTTTAAAGACGACATCCGCTGCTTAGGCTGAGGGCCAGCGTCTCCGGAGCTCTGGGGTGATGATTCTAGGATGTAAAGATAGCAAAATACATATTAGGGTTAGTTATAGCTGCTATACCGGTGGGTGTGAAAGACGTTTAGACACACTAAGGACAGTATACATCAGACTCTACATTTTCTAAAAATCACCTTGGGTTTTTCGGCTTGAGGGGCCCTTCTTAATAGGCGGGCCGTCCTTAGAACCAGGGGACTTCCTTTTGCGGGGCTGGCTTTTAAGCTTTGCATCAAAATTCCGGATCGCTTCATCCATAGGGACCCCTCGGGATATAAAACATAAAAAATAATGTTACACATACAAGATAATACATAGACTATACGAACTCACTAAGATGACCAAATATAGGTCTGATTGTAGGGCTTGTTAGGTTTTCAGAGGGGGTTACAAAAAGAACCCTAATATTTACCTGCAGAAACGTTATCCTGTGACAAGGTGTTTGACCCATCTTGAACATGAAGGATTTGTTGGAGAGAGGCAAGTGCACACCTGAGTTCGGCATCATAACCTATGCAAACACATGGGTTCCCATTAGCAGTAAAATAAAAATAACATTCCTGACAACGTCGTTCAGAACGACCTAGGGCCTGTAACTCACCTTGCTGCACGGTCTCCATTTCCACATGGGATTCCCCAGACTCTTGACAGTCCTGTGTACAAGAGAGACAGATTTACCTTTAAGCACCCCACAATTCATCTTCTAGGTCAGAACCCTTCATAAAAGCACACTGAGTGTTGATTTTTTTTTTTTTTTGTTTTTTGTTTTTTAAATTTGAGAAACAAAAAAAAAAAAAAAAAAGTAATTAAAAAATAAATATATATATATACATATATATATCAAGATTCAAATTGTTGAATCCCTATGTTCTGTAAGTATAAATACATATTGACAACTGTAAAACTTTTCTCAAAAACTATACACGGTTTAATAAACAAATTTTTGGCGCATAATACGAGCTCTAAGATTGTCTCTATAAAACATAGCCAGGAAACCGGATCCTAGGAGCCATGCCTGGTTTTCACCTTAGCTGAACAAGGCTGTGAACCATGTGTGGGGGCGGAGCTCAGTCTAACCTCCAAGCTGAGCCAATTCCAACACCACACAGTCTTTGTTTTAAAAAAAAAAAGAAAATGGCCGGATGTGGATGCAACATGTGTGAGGGCCTGGGTTTTTCAGGGCAACAAAATCAGATCCAATGCCATCCTGAACTACGGTGAGTGGTGTGGGGTACCTGAGGGGTCTGAGGCTCCCTACCAGGGATAGTTATTTTTTAATCATTATTATTTTTTATTTATTTCAACAGCTTTTATTTTTTTTTAATTTATGTGATTTTCTATTTTTAAAATGTTCTAGACTTCAGGGTCTCCTAAATCCTGGTCACACTTGCCATATATATATATATATATATATATATATATATATATTTTTTTTTTTTTTTAAAGCATGCCCCATGAGCCTGGTGCTCAGGGCCCTCATGGCCACCCAAACTTTATTTGTATTTTTTTTTTTTTTAAATGCTGCCCTAAGGGACCCTGGGAGCCCCAATCCCAAGGCCCCCAAAACGCTATTCATTTTTTTTATTTTATATATGTGAACGGGCCCCTAGGGCCCTAGCGCGCGTGGTCAGGGCCCCACAGACCATGGCCACGCGCCATTAATCCTTCTTCTTTTTTTTTTTTTTTAAAAAACAAACAAACAAACAAATGCATTTAAAAATGCTTAGTAATGGCGCCCACGCGCCATTACTAAACATTTGTAAACTATTGCCGCACTTTGGCGGCTAGCGATCGGCTCTCAGAAACACGCACGGCATTCTCTCTAATTAAACTTTCAACGCGACTCTCAGAAGTCGCCGGGGTGTTCCCCAGCGGCTTCTGAGAGCCGCGGTGTTAATACTGCATATTAAAAAAAAAAAAAAACTGCCAGTAGAGGTCTCCGAGGCTGTAAGAGCTCGGAGACCTCGTTATCAAGTTAGGAGATCTCTTCTCAGAGGCAGCGCGACCTCCGAGAAGAAATCTCCTAACATGATAACGCTGTCTCCGGGCGTTTACAGCCTCTGGGGACCAGCGTTATTAACTTAACCAAAAGCTGCTTTCAGAGACCTCGAGGTCTCTGGGAGCAGCTTTGGTTAAGTTAATAACGCGGGTCCCCAGAGCCCAGGACGGCTTTCGGGACCCGTGTTATTAACTTAACAAAGCTGCTTTCAGAGACCTCGAGGTCTCTGGGAGCAGCTTTGGTTAAGTTAATAACGCGGGTCCCCAGAGCCCAGGACGGCTTTGGGGACCCGCGTTATTAACTTAACAAAGCTGCTTTCAGAGACCTCGAGGTCTCTGAAAGCAGTTTTGCTAGGTTAATAACGCGTGTCCCCAGAGCACAGGCCGGCTCTGGGGACCAGCGTTATTAACACAACAAAGCTGCTTTCAGAGACCTGGAAGTCTCTGGGAGCAGTTTTGCTGAGTTAATAACTCGGGCCCCAGAGCGCAGTATGGCTCTGGGGCCCTCATGATTAACTTAACAAAGCAGCTTTCAGAGACCTCGAGGTCTCTGAGAGCAGTTTTGTAAGTTAATCACGAGGGCCCCAGAGCTCAGGCCGGCTCTGGGGACCTGTGTTATTAACTTAGCAAAGCTGCTTTCAGAGACCTCAAGGTCTCTGAAAGCAGTTTTGCTAGGTTAATAACGCGTGTCCCCAGAGCACAGGCTGGCTCTGGGGACCAGCGTTATTAACACAACAAAGCTGCTTTCAGAGACCTGGAGGTCTCTGGGAGCAGTTTTGCTGAGTTAATAACTCGGGCCCCAGAGCGCAGTATGGCTCTGGGGCCCTCGTGATTAACTTAACAAAGCAGCTTTCAGAGACCTAGCGGCCTCTGAGAGCAGTTTTGCTAAGTTAATCACGAGGGCCCCAGAGCTCAGGCCGGCTCTGGGGGGCCCATTCTATGAACATTTCACACCACTTAAACTCACTATTGCGGCCATTAGTTGTGGGAGCATATAATACTGGCCCATACAATAAAATACACATAAAAAAAATACCTAAAGAGCCCCATAACATTCCTGTACAAATTAAATACAGCCCCACCACTAATACCATTAGCTACACAACCCCTGAAGCATGATGTACACAATAAGCCCACCATACAGCCATCAAAATAAGTGCAACCCCACAGAAATACCGGCCCAGACATAGCACAAGACACCACAAGTACCAATTAAGCATGGCCCGCAGCCCCCAAAATAAGTGCAGACCCTCAAAAATACATGTCCACACATAGCCCCAGAACCACCATGTACATATTAAGCAGTCCCAATACACCCCACATCGCAAGTGCGCTCGCGCTGAAATACATGCCTATACATAACACATTACCCCCACAAGTACCAATTAAACAACTCCGACCCATAAAACAAGTGCAGACTTTAAAAAATACCTACAGATACACAACCCCAGAACCAGCATGTTCAAATCAAGCAGTACCAACACAATCCCCAAAATAAGTGCGCCCCCGTAAAAATACCTACAAATACATAGCACAAGCCCCTACAAGTACCAATTAAACAAAACCAACCCATAAAGTAATTACAGTATCTCAAAAATACACTAATAGCTTTTAAATTTGTATTTGTTTTTATTTATTTTTTAAAAGCAGGCATTTTACATATCTATGTATAGTTAAACAGGTTGGGGCTAATGTCATTGTTAAACTTTAGTAAAACACATACACACACCACACTGTTACAGACCTTAAGTAGAAGATGTTCAGCATCACCAGTCTGAGCTCTGCCCTTCATGTTTCCAGCCATGATGTCCTGATACAGCCCTGCTTGCCACAACTGTCAGTATGTAGTTCAGAAAAAAAGAGGTCTGTGAAGGTGGGGGGGGTTCTTATACCATGATCACTGTGGTAATTATACCTGTGCTCTATGATTGGTGGGACCTGGAAATAGACATCTGTTATAGGTTAGCAATACTTGGCCTTTGTTGTGTTTCAACTTTTAATTACTGGGTCAGTTTTCTAATTTAATCCCCTCTGTGACCCCTGGAAAGAATGTAGGCCCATCTCTGTTTTAGATTAGCCATGCCCCTCATCCTCTGTTGTGTTTCAAACTTTTAATTACTGGGTCAGTTTCTAATTTAGCCCCCTCTGTGTCACTGGAAAGAATGTAGGCCCACCTCTGTTTTAGATTAGCCATGCCCCTCATCCTCTGTTGTGTTTCAAACTTTTAATTACTGGGTCAGTTTCTAATTTAGCCCCCGCGGTGTCCCAGGGAAAGAACGTAGGTCCACCTCTGTTTTAGATTAGCCATGCCACAACAACCTCTGTTGTGTTTCAAACTTTTAATTACCGGGTCAGTTTCTAATTTAACCCCCACTGTGTCCCAGGGAAAGAATGTAGGCACACCTCTGTTTTAGATTAGACATGCCACAACAACCTCTGTTGTGTTTCAAACTTTTAATTACTGGGTCAGTTTCTAATTTAGACCCCACTGTGTCCCTGGGAAAGAATGTAGGCCCACCTCTGTTTTAGATTAGCCATGCCACAACAACCTCTGTTGTGTTTCAAACTTTTAATTACCGGGTCAGTTTCTAATTTAGCCCCCACGGTGTCCCAGGGAAAGAATGTAGGCCCACATCTGTTTTAGATTTGCCATGCCCATCATCCTCTGTTGTGTTTCAAACTTTTAATTACTGGGTCAGTTTCTAATTTAACCCCCACTGTGTCCCAGGGAAAGAATGTAGGCCCACATCTGTTTTAGATTTGCCATGCCCATCATCCTCTGTTGTGTTTCAAACTTTTAATTACTGGGTCAGTTTCTAATTTAACCCCCACTGTGTCCCAGGGAAAGAATGTAGGCACACCTCTGTTTTAGATTAGACATGCCACAACAACCTCTGTTGTGTTTCAAACTTTTAATTACTGGGTCAGTTTCTAATTTAGACCCCACTGTGTCCCTGGGAAAGGCTGTAGGCACACATCTGTTTTAGATTTGCTATGCCCCTCACCCTCTGTTGTGTTTCAAACTTTTTAATTACTGGGCCAGTTTCTAATTTAGCCTCCACTGTGTCCCAGGGAAACCCTATAGGCACACAGCTGTTTTAGATTTACCTCTCTAAATTGATAGGCTGGCTCTAACAAAAGCAGCATTTGACCATTCCCACTTTTTTGGATTAGCCAACAGTGTGGAGGTTTGACCAGACCGCCCACTTTGCAGCCCTATGCAGAGGCACCCTAACAGCCACTTGGGCATGAATGTCTGACATGTCCAGACCTGTCCCTCTCAAGCTCTGAAACCCCTTGCACATCACTAAGTCATACTTTTTACACATCTCATAGGCCAAAACCCAGGGCCTAGGACCCAAACACAGGGCTAACACGTGACACCATGAGGGCACATCCCACTTGACACCCCCATGCACACACGTCACTTCCGGGGAGGGCTTTCAGGGACACCGGAAGTCCCAGCCACCAGAAATGACGTCATATCCGGGGGGCGGGATAACTGTCACTTTTAATATGATGATTAAAGGTATCCCTTCCTACTACTACCACCCTTTCAAGACTTATATACAATTTTTAAAACTATTTCTTAAACTCTCCTCAGTCTATTAATTTATTGCATAAAATATTTTCAACTGTAAATTATAGAAAGCCTCTCTTTCTTATTCGCTTTACACTGGTAACAATTAGTGAGAAAAATAGTTACTGGTTCTTGAACATGTAAGGGTACTTGTTCTATTATATACTAGATATATTTATAAAATTAGATCACCAATCAGAAAAAATACAGTCACTTACTATAGTACGCCACAAAACAAGGCTTCCTGTAGTGTTATGGTAACAAAATATCTTTTAAAAAAAACATTAAAATTCCCAGAAAAAAACAAAGCTTACAGGAATATTAGAGTTTCCTTTTTTTTTTAAATATAGAAATTCACTAAAAAAACAGAGGTTACAGGGATGTTACAGTTAGGCTCACATTTGGCACATACAAAACCATATACTTTTTCAGTTATAGTTACCTCAGCTAACTATAATGTGTATATATATACCAAAGGAATATACGTTTTTATCAACACAATGAGATGCTTCTGGAAATGATTAACATTTGTCTAACAAATAATTATTTTTTGTTTAACCAACAACTGTATCTGCAAATTAAGGGCACGGCAATGGGTTTTTCTTTTTCTCCCAATTTTGCGAATCTGACGATGGGATGGTTTGAACAACGAATAGCTTGGGCAGAAGAAAACGAGATTTACCAACAAAAAGTAGTGACTTGGTTGAGGTTTATTGATGACCTTTTTCTTATCTGGGATGGTACTGAGTCAGAATTTGATGAATACTTTAAGATCTTGAACTCTAATGTAGCCAAACTTAATTTCACCTACGACATCAGTGCAACACGTGTGACATTTCTAGATACAGAAATTTATGTTAAAGAGGGGACAATTCAGACTTCATTGCACAGGAAAATAACAGCTACGAACTCCATATTGCATGCTAACAGTTTTCACCCACCACGAACAAAGTGGAACATTCCCTATGGTGAATTTCTACGAATAAAGAAAATCTGCTCAGAGCCGGAAGAGTGTGAGAAGCACTTGAAATTAGCGGAGGAGAGATTCCTGGCAAGACAATATCCGAAAAAGTGTTTAGCTCTGGCACAGAAACGTGTGAAACAATCATCAAGAGAACAACTAATTCATGGAGGAAACCAAGCCATTAAACATGCCAAACAACAACAGCTGAGGTTCATAACAACATACTCACAGAGTGCTACACAAGTTCGTAAAATCTTGGAAAACCATTGGGCAATTTTACAAATGGACCCAATAGTGGGGGAAATCATGGGACAATACCCATTAATGACTTTCAGAAGAACAGCAAACTTAAGGGATAAATTATCGCACAGCCATTTCCAAACTACAAAAGCAAACTGGTTACAGAAAACTGGCTTTTGGAAGTGCAGCAGCTGTAAGGCATGTAAAATTGGGGTGAATAAGAAAGAGTACTCAACAAATACTGGCATGGAGAGAGTGATACGTAAGCACTTGAACTGTAAAAGTCGATTCACAGTATATGTGATTGAATGTCCTTGTGGGTTGAAATATGTTGGCAGTACCATATGTGAGACTAAAAAGCGAATTTTAGAACATATTCGAGCAACTATCAATATAGATAGGAGCTATGCAACAGCGAGACATATGGAACAGAAACATGATAGCAAGTGGGAACTCATGACATTCTATGTAATTGATCAGGTACTAAAATCAGAACGCGGTGGTGACAGAGAAAATAAATTGCGTCAACTAGAATCCAGACATATACTTGACATCCGATCTCTCACCCCGCTAGGTTTAAACCAGGATGAGGAGTTATTTGTACACCTATAAGAGTTGTCATAGCTCATAAGATGTTGCCATTCATTTATTTTATGTCATTTCCACCAATTGATAAGATGCTTTCTTTCCCGTTGTCATTTGTCAGATAGACATACAATTTTGGTGCTATCAATATAAATTGACTGAAGGAATAATACCCAAACATTAATTTTCTTCCATCAGAGGTGCAGGATTTAGCGAGGGCCTTGTTTAAAAGAAACTTTGGGGATTGTGCTATTGTAGGTAACATGCAATACATGAATATGAATCCAATGTGAATATAAATTAAAAACTAATGAGGGCCCCTATATTTTGTTAACACACCTCATAAATTGTTTTGAAGTCTCCATTAGTCGCTGAAACAAGATTTTATGACATATATTTAAAAATAATTTGATTTAATGAAATGCTATAAACTACATATACCAGAATGCAATGTGGAACTCAGTGAAAAACACCTTGGATTGTAGTCAAAACACTGTTACAATTTGGTAAATATGTATATAGAAAAACGTTTAATTTTTCTTTGTTAAAGTATATATATTTAGTGATGTTATGGAGTAACTCTTGATAAGTGGTGTAACTTGAGTATTTTTTCTGTTACTTTGGAGTACTTTATTTTAAGCGCCGAAATTAGCACACAGGAAACACCTGTGAACAAGGTCTGGTGAGACCGAAACGCGTCAGGGGATTCCTGTTTGTTTGTTTATGATCTCACTAATGTATTAAAAGTTAAGGTATTTTTGGCACAACGACAGAGTGCGGTTTTCTCTTGCTAAAACAGAAAGAGAATCTTGTTTTCTGAAAATATGGTTGTCCTGCCTCAAACCAGCACCACCGGAGAATTAAGTGCGCCGTAACACGCAGATCAGGACATCTTTTCTTTCATATATATATATCTATATCTATATATATATATATATATATATATATATATATATATATATATATATATCCTCTAGCTTTGGTCTTCTGGACCCGCCAGGGCAAAAAAGCACTTTTTCTAATTTCGGGTGAAATTTGCATTTATTTGCAAAGATTTGGCCTGGGCAACCGCTACCTTCAGGGCCCTCTCCTGCTATCTCTCGAGGTGCCTACACTCAGGGGATAGGATTTTTATTTTGCTTGGCCAGAGAGACAAATGCGGCAAAGCAAACACTAACTTTGCTTCCAGCAAGCAGGTGCTGTCAAAATACTCCCGCTTGATGGAAGCAGAGTTTTCATCTGTTTCCCTGATCACAGACATGCAGGCAAGGAAAGAGATGAAAATATTGCTCCTGCACGCAGGGAGCTGCATTTCCGCAATGTCGACTCCCACAGGAGATGGGGAGCAAGCTGGGACCATGGGGGCCTTGAGGCTCCCCTGTTGTCCCACATTCTTGATGCCTAGAATACAATCACATCTCCACCAAACAAAGAAGCAATTACTTCTGTAAAGTACAAATTATCCAAGTTTGTTTTCTCTGCAGTTCCACCTTGAAAGGTTATCTGATGAGGACGCTTGAGGAACAATCACATTGGCAAAGGTACAGACACACAAGGTGACATTACTGTGGCATCCTTTACGCAGCTGTAGTGTAGATGTCCAATAAAGAAGCAGCTACTAACTAGGCAGTAAAAAGTACTACAATTGAGTATACATTCTACACAAAATGCTGGCCTCTTCTTGGAAAAATACACAGGCAGGATTCATTCTGGCATTATGCTCATTTCACAGAAAATAAATGTCAACAGGAAGTATTTACAGATATAATCAAAGCAGGTGCCCAAGTTGAAGTTCCACTTCTGCAAAGTACTAATCTTTCTAATTTCCTTCCTAATTTCTTGCGCATGCTCAAGGCAAAGGAAATGTTTTTCTCTGCATTTCCACCTTGAAAAGTTATCTCTACACCTTGATGGGAGTGTTTGCATTATTGCTTTTTTTGAGGGCAACATCTCATGTAGTGGCTGTAATGAGTAGGTTCTTTTTTGACATTCTGCTGCTGAGACCAGAGATCGTGTTCTCCCTCCTAAAAACTACACGCATGTAAAATGGGCTAAGAGCCTCGCTCTTTTGGCCCCACCCCATATACATTACTGGTATTTATTGTCTTCACACCATTTTCCAGGATGATGGACAGCTTACTAAAATGACCTCAAGCACATTTCCAGCCTCTGCACCCAAATCCCCACTGTGCAGGATCAAAGGCCGTGCATGGCATGGGGTTGAGTTGTTATAGGGGGCAGGCTGTAGGGCCTTACAGTTAATCCCGCTGCACATGGACAAAGGCCATGTGTGGTGCAGGGTTAGGTGGTTATGGGATGGCCGCAGGACTTGGCTGCAGGCCAGGCTCTGTGGCCAATCCCCACCGCACATGGCAGAAGGCTGTGCATGGCAGTGGTTGGATTAACATAAAGCAATTAAACATACTTAATGTTAACAGAAACCATAGAATTTCACTGAAAAAAACAAAGGTTACAGGGACGTTATTGTTGTAAGGTGTGACATTAGTTATGTGGCCTGCACAAGTAATGGGTCCACACTCAGCCACCAGTGGGAACCAAAGTCCAGTTTTGCCACACATTACCTATGCAGTAATGAGCAAATATGAGAGTGCAAGGCTCTGAGAAGGGTTCAAAGGTTTTTATCATGTAAACTAAAAGTATAAGGAAGGGAAGCCCCGTGCAAACATTTATGTCAAATGAGGAAATGAAGACTCAGGCGGTCATTCTCCGTCCACCAAGGTACCGCCGTCAGAACACTGCACCGCGGTCAAAAGACCGCGGCGGTGATTCTGATATTTGCCCGTGGCTGGCGGGCGGCCGCCAAAAGACCGCCCGCCAGCCCAGGGCAAATCAACCTTCCCACTAGGATGCCGGCTCAGAATTGAGCCGGCGGACTGTGAAGGTGCGACGGGTGCAGTTGCACCCGTCGCGTATTTCAGTGTCTGCTAAGCAGACACTGAAATACGTTGTGGGGCCCTCTTACGGGGGCCCCTGCCGTGCCCATGCCAGTGGCATGGGCACGGCAGGGGCCCCCAGGGGCCCCGCGGCACCCCCTACCGCCATCCTGTTCCTGGCGGGAGAACCGCCAGGAACAGGATGGCGGTAGGGGGTGTCAGAATCCCCATGGCGGCGGAGCGCACTCCGCCGCCATGGAGGATTCTGACGGGCAGCGGAAAGTCGGCGGTACACCGCCGGCTTTCCGCTTCTGGCCGCAGCTGTACCGCCGCGGTCAGAATGCCCGGCGGAGCACCGCCGGCCTGTTGGCGGTGCTACCGCCAACCTCCGCCATGGCGGTAATTACCGCCGGGGTCAGAATGACCCCCTCAATGTTTTAACTGAATTGTTATGACAAGCTTGCCTGCACAAAGGACAGGCATGCTGGAATGGAATCTTTCCAAGGATTGTTCACAAAGTGTTTTAGGCCATAGTGTATCCTTTTGAACTCTAGCAATACACACGCTAAGCCTGCATGAAGAGGGGCTGTTATCTAAAGGTTTAGGGACAGCAACTGATACCCACACCACAGATTCAGGTGTAAATGTGGACCTGATTTCATGGGTTAGGAGGTAAGGGGACCTGGGAAAATTCCTGTGCTTGTTAAGGGAAGGAACGGTTTTTGAAAAATGGGGCCCCAGCTAGTCATTCTCCCCACAGAGATTTTTTTCCCTGCCATTGGTGCAGGCCAAATACACTCAAAGGATGAGGGTGGGAGATTGTATAACCACAGATAGTGACACCCCTCCTAGGAGTTCACATAGTGGTGAATCCCCAAAAATGTTCCCATGGAGATGGGAGGGTGCGAGGAAGTTGTGATTCCCTTGATCGCCCTAAGTTATCTGGGGGAAGGGTGAGTGACCCAGGGGTGGCCTATGGTGGTGGGTGGCCCCAAAGGAGGTCTAGAGTTAGCCTCTAGAATCCTAAGTTGGCTAAGTGATTAACCCAGAGGAACTCTGAGGGGGGTAGGAATGGACCTTGAGTTGTGAGGGTAGGGTAGGTGGCTACCCAAAGAAAACAAAAGGATGTCAAGGCGGTTTGAACCTCGGGTGGTGGTTGGGGTGGTGTCTGGCCCATTGACCAGTCAGGTAGGTCCTGTGGGGGCAGACCCCAGAACAAGGAAGGGGGGAAGGAGGCCATGTCTGTTAGGGGGCATTCTGAGCTGTCGATCAGTGATGGACTGCAGAGGCTTTTACTTAGCAGACCCCTGCCTGGAGCACCGCTGGTGACCTAGCCCCGGGTGAGACCTGGGGCCCTGTAAGGTGGCAATGGCTGGAGGGGTGTCCCCTCAGCTGGTGCCTGAGGCGGGCCACCTACAGTGGTGCAGTTAGTGGTCACCTAGAGCCAGGTTGGGCCTATCTTAAGTGAAGGGACCCTGTGCTACCATGCAGGGTGGCATTAGCTAGCCAGGAATCTGGAGGGTTCCTGTAAGGTCTCCTGACTTGATGCTGGGAGACTGAGTTTTGCCCAAGGAAGTGAGCCTTGTTGAAGCTGACCCAGGGCTTGCAGTTCTCCAATTGTGCTCTAGGGGTTAGAGCTCATTCCCTAGAAAAGATGGGGCAGAAGCCCTGTTTTCACAGTGCAGAATAAGGATAGGTTCTAGGTTCCCGGGGTGGGTTCTGTGTGGAGCTACCAAAGACAGGGAGAGGGAGCTGTGGGCTGCTGGATGAGGCACCCTCAGTGCTCCTCCAACACTGCTGGTGTGGTAGTGAGGCCTGACTGGTGTCCTTTCTAGGAGCCAGGCCAGGGCCAAGGGTGCTTCTCCATGGCAGAGAGGTACCAAGAGTTCTGAGTGGGCGGTTCTTCTGTGTGGGAAGGCGGTCATCCCAAAAGGGCGGTGGCAGTAAAGACCCCCAGCGGTATGCTGAGCTTGAGGGTCCAATGAGGAAAGAGGCTATTGGGTGGAATAATCTCTGAAAGGGAGACCAGACAGTGGCCAAGGGAGTAGATTCTAGTTCTACCCAATGTGGAGGCAGCAGTGCAGAAGCACTGTAATCTTGTCAAAAGGAGGGGGGCATAGTGTTGCATGACCCAGGGCAAGGGTAGGCCTAAGGTTGCTCTGAACATGTAAGAAAGTAGTGACCTGGATGCAGTCATTCTAGAACCACAAGGGTTCCTAGGGCAGTCTGGGGTCCCGGTAAGGAAATGTGATCTCATGGTTGGGAAAAGGAGGTGAACCTAGTGGCCGATGACCAGCATAAAGTATTATGGGTTGCAGAGAATTGGTGAGTGCGGTATCTGGTCAGAACCCCTTGTCATTTGTTATCGCTGAACAGGTGAAGACTACCCGTGCTTGGTGGCTACTCTCCCATAGGAATCAGCTGGGCGGAGTGTGTGTGAGAGGACGGTGCTGACTATCTGCTCCGCCCTTATTTTTCGCTTTTGGATCACCTGTTTTTTTACCTTTTACTGTGAGGGAGCCTCATAGTTTGGGACTCACCCACAGTAAACATATGGTGAAATGGACTGCTAATGTTTACCACCGGCACTGCCTTGATATGCAAAGGCTGCTGTGAGGCAGCAAGGGTAGGAGGACAAGGGTGGGTACACGTGATCACGTGTGCACACATGTGTGCACCTGTGTGAGGGCTCTGCAGGGAGGATTCCTGCCATGTGCAGCCCAAGAGCTCCGCTTAGGTAGCCTGGCAAAGAATGGACTATGCAGAGTGGGTGGTTACCTAGAGTATGCTTTATGAAATAGGTTTACACACGTGAGGGATAGCTAGATCGTGTGCTTACTGTCTTTTCATTGTAGAGACACTCCATTAAATGTCAATGTGAAATGCTGGTCTCTACCGCAATTCCAGTTCCCTAGTGTCCACAGACTCCAAAGTCACACCAATGTACACTGTAACCTGTATGAAAAGAATAATGCAGTAGGTTACAAAAGCATAGTTGTACAACTTATGGGTCATCCAGGAATATCAGCTTTCTCTGACTAAGCTCAAGATAAGGGCCCAGTTTGAATCTGTCCAGCTGCCTGAGCAGGGCCATGCATCAATCAGCCAGCTGTCATTCAGTGCCAGGAAATGGCCAGAGAGGCCCTGGAAGGAATGTCAGGGAGGAGGGGATAACACTTTCGGAGCACATGTGATAACTAACTCCTGGACAATGACATTTTGAGCTATCCCAGAAGATTGTGCAGGAAGGAGGGGACAGGGACAAGGAAGTAATGTGGCACATCTGGATAGGCCAGAGGTGTATGCCTAATGGTCACCTCCGCCCCCACTTAAAAGGTCTTGCTCAGGGGAGGCCTCTCACTTTTGGCTGTGCTACCCTGCAGGACACTTGGACTGAAGATGGGTGTCATGGACAACTGGAAAGAAAATACCACTGACTGGCCACTGGGGCAGGGACGCTGACCCTAATAGAGTTCATACCCAGTGAGGCGCATGCCAGGACCAGGTAAGCTGGTCCCCTTACCCTCCCTGAGGACCAGTGGGGGGAAAGGCTGAGCTGGCACAAGGATAGCACGCTGGCAAGAATTAAAATAAGGCACCCAGAAGGAAGGCTGGCACAGGGAGTTAGTGGGATTGACTCTCTACCTTTTCGGGAACCTTCTAGGCTAGGAGGTCTAATAAAAGTGCTTCTGATGACACGGGCTCACCACCAGGAGCAAAATGACACCAAGGTCCTTGAAATTTGCCTTTGTGGGCCTGAGATATCATGATGAGAAGGTCTGAGACTTTTGACCTTTCGGAAGCCAGCGGCAAAGTACGCGGGCTCCGCTGATGCTCTGGTATGTGCCCCCGGGGTGGGCCAGAGTCTGGGTTCCCCTCAAAAGTACAGGGGAGTGCCGTCCCACTCTCCCCCTATTGCAAAGAAGGAGCCCTGGACCCCATCCCAGGGCCCTGTGTGGTCAAAGCAAAGTTGGGGAGCGCCATCATGTTCCCTGTGAAACTATGGGAGGGGCCGTAACCCTGAAGCAAAGCCGGGGAGTGCTGTCGCGTTCCCTGTGAAGGTGGCCCCAGGGGGCCAGGACCCTATCCCGGGACCCAATGTAGAAGACGAAGTCAGGGGGTGCCGTTACGTCCCAGTGAAGATGGCTGAGGGGGCCCTGGAGCCAATCCTGGGGCCAGCACCGAAGTAAAGCTGTGAAGATCTGGCACAGGAGGGGCCCAGGACCCTTCCCTAGGGAAGCAGCAGAAAGGATGTGGGGAGTGCCGCCGCACTACCCCAGGTTGCCCGCCATCCCTGCTCCCAGTGCTCATCACTGGTGTTGAGGCAGAGCCAGAGTGCATGTCTGCCCGTAGAAGCGGGCTGGCCAAAGTGAGGTTGCAGGCTCCTGCGGCAGCCTGGGCAGCCGGCAAGGGAAGCCGAGGGTTGGCCCCCAGAGCTTTCCTTCAACAAGGCAGTGATGCAGGGGGGTGTCCAGGTTGGACTGGACACCCCAGGATAAAGAAAAGCACAGCGTGATGCTGCTTGAAGAAACAAAAAGGAAAAAACAAAGCAAATCGGCTCTCCCCAGGAAAGCAGGAGTGCCACTAATTAAATATGCACGCCCTGAGGGAGCATCCCATAATGCCTCGTGAGGCACATTTGGCCCCTACTCAGCTTGTGGTGGCCCCAGGAAGATGGGGGCCACTGTCAACAAGTCACCAATGGAAGGGGGGTGCAGGAGTAGCACAGCCTTCCCCCAATAAGTTGCCCAGTGTCCCCACCCTAGGTTGGGTGGGACATGGAAATGATCACCCCTGAAGGGTTCCCACATGTGTTAAGATGAAACTTTTGTTTCAAAATAAGAGGATGGGTGGGGGGTGAACTGTTTCTCCTCAGAGCTAATGTCTGTAATTATAGTTCTTCTTAGAGTAAGGACATCATAATGATAGCATAGTATGCTAACTGTGTCATTAAAAATGTCTGGTGCCAGGATTGAGACAATGATATGACTTCTGACATGTCATGTGACAAGTCTCCCTCTAGGGGTGAAGTGTGATGTTACACAATTTTTAACTAAAGTAATCCGAAAATAATCTGAGAGTAATCATAACAGAGCAAATCATTCCAAAAGGCCTACACATGTTTCTGTGAGTAATGGGTCTGACAGCCCAAGTGGTCAAAGTAGATATACTTTATTGCCAGTATTAGGTGATCTCACGCTAAGTTACAGTCAAATGTTGCATTGGGATACAAGTAAATGTTTTGCCATGTGGATTTGTGGAGTCTTGGATTATATTTCACCTCAGGGAAAACAAGAATGATTACGCAATGTCATCCAACAGTAATTATATCAACTTGTGTATATTTGTAAATTGTTGCATAGTTTTGAGTAGTGTGTGTGTAATAAATTTACTTTTCCTTTATCAGAAGAAAAGGCACAGACTGGACAATCATTTGTTGAGTGTTATTCTTGTGTGCCCATGAATGACGATTACTAGCCCACACCACCTCCCTTGAGTAAGCGTTGGACTGCTCTGCAACGCTACCCTATGAGAGTCAAGCACTACAGTAGGCTGTTTGGTTCCCATTGGTGGTCAAGTGCAGACCCATTATTTGTGCAGGGCAGACAACTAAAGACCCACCTTCCAACAGTTATACTTAGGAAATAGAATTAATAAAAACAGAAAAATTCTCATAACAAGCCAAAGGTTACAAGGGCATTATAGTTAGTTTCTGAGTTTACTGGCACAAAACCATGGAAATTCAGCAGTTATAGTTATGGTTATCTCAAGTAACTATAACTTGTGCCCTAAGGTAACTATCATGCACTGCTAATGCTCCTATATATTACATCACTCATGACATCTTTGATAACATCATTGATAATATCTAAATCACATTTACAGTAAAATTATTGAGGAGAAATCTGTGCATGGTATCAGCAGTTGCCACTGGGTAGTTGTAGTTAAGATCGTGTTTCCATAGAAAATGCATTTTTTTTGTTGCTAACGACTTTTGTGCCATTTTTACGGATCTCTATGAAACTTTCCAAAAAAAGTGTTCTTTTATGACTAATTTGCTCATGGAAACTTTTGGGGTGATACATCAAGCAGGCGGAGAAAAATGGGAGGTCCCAAAGTTTGTTTTCCCCACCATTCATTTTCTCATGAGAAATTTGGACACAGGTATAGCCTAAGCCGCTGAATGGATTTACACTAAAGTTTAGCAGAAAGCCAGAACTAGGTGCAGAAAGAGTGCTTTGTGTGTTTTGGTGCAAATTGGTTCAGTATTTTTTAGTACTTAGTGAAACAACATATATATATATATCTATATATATATCTATATCTATATATATATATATATATATATATATATATATATATATATATATATATATATACATATGGATGCAGAGGCTCCGCAGATTCAACATTTCTCAAAGTGAGATCTCATTTGCTGACACCATCTCAACTAGGAAGTCATGGCAGCCATCTTAGGTCCTGAGTCCTAAACAAAAAGTAAAAAAAAGAAAGACACAAGGGGACAGGGTAGGAATACCCTGTCCCCCCTAGGCCTGGTGGTAGGTTTGCAGAGGGACCTTGCCTGGGGTCAAAAACCTTTTTATTTTAAATTGTGTCACAAATTAATGGAGGATCCCCAAATCTGTGGCAACATTTAAAAAAAACAACAAGTGCAATCTCCTGCACTTGGTTTTGAAGCTCCCTGGTTGGGCCAGGTCCTGGTGGGAAAAATATTTACAATTCAGACAGGGGCATATGTGGCCCCTCTCCCTAGGTTGATTTCAGACTTGGGGAACCCCATCCCCCAGGATCCAGCCACATGGTAAAAGGGATAGGGGGCATGCGGTCCCTCTACCTGTGCTGATTTTGGCCCTGGAGACCCCATTGCCGGGGGCTTGGCCCTAATAAAAAGAGTGAGGGGGTACATGGCCTCCCTTAGTAGGTTCATTATGTCCTGGGGGATCGAATCTCCTGGCCTGGACCTAATCAGAAAGGTGGAGGGGGCATGTGGCCCCCCTTTCCATGCCTTTTTCAGCTCAGAGGACCCCATCCCCTGAGGCCCGGCCATATATATGCATAGGGGAGAAGGGCCATGTGGCCCCCCCTGTCCCAAACCATTAATGGCCCTGGGTACCCCATATCCCAGGGGCAGCTCATGTACGATGTTCCAGGGTGCCTACCCTTGGGACATAGCAGTTTCCTGTGTGCACCAGTGCGGCCAGGATAACCTGTGCTTCCTCTCACTTGGCGGGAAAAATTTAAATCTCCCACCAAATGTCAACAAACATGAAGTCCATTCCCAGCGGGTGGGAGTTTGAAAAAGTCTCCGACCCGCTGGGAGAAGACTTGTCTTCTGTTTCCCTGCCCACAGTGAAGCAGGAAGGGAAAAAGATTAAATGATTGCTCCTGCCTGCAGGGAACATCATTTTTAACAACTCTCTGCTGGCTGAACATCGCCATGTCCCACTGGAGGTGGGAGCCGGCTGGGGAAGAGGGGGCCTTGAAGCTTTCCCCCAACAATAGTGGGATGGGTACCCTGGGGGGGCAGACACCCACCATTTATTGTTTGGGCCCCAGGGGATGGGGTCCCCCAGGGCTGAAATCAGCCCAGTGAAGGGCAACAAGCCCCCCCCCCTTACCAGATGTGGCTGGGCCTCAGGGGATAGGATCACTGGGGCCAATATGAGACCAGGGATTGGGGCATTGTGAGTCCTCATGCCAGGCCCCACCAACAAATGTGCTGGTCTGCAGGGGGTGAGGTCTTTTGCCCAAAAATAGCCTGGGAGTGGGGCTGATGCCCACCCTACAAATTGTGCTAAGCCCCAAGGGATGTGGCACCTGGGGCTAAAAGCGGCCAAGGGAGAGGGGCCACGAGCCCCGTCATCCAAAAAAGTGCTTGAACTCGGGGGATGGGGTCCCTAGGGCTGAAATCAGCCCAGGGAGCGGGTGCTGCCTATTCCCCTCCCCTTAATTTTAATTTGTGGCTCTGGGAGATGGGGTCCCAGGACTATAATACATTCGGAGAGGGGGACTGCACGACCCCCCTACTCTTTAAAATAATAGGCTTTGGGGACCTATGACCAGGCTTTGTAGCCAAAACCCAGCCACACAAGGATGGAAGGCCTTTCAGGGTGTGGGGTTGGCTTACTTTTGGGGGTTGGCCATAAAGAGGCTATGCACTACTGGGGTCTGATTAACCTACGGTAATTAAATATTCCTTTGCTTTAAAAAAAGTTGAAATTCACTGAAAATAGCAAAGGTGGATGTATTGTTATGGTTAGGTGAAACGTTCTGTTTTAAACTCTAAAAAACATTGAAATTCACCAGTTATAGTTAGAGGTATCTCAAGTAACTATGGCTTGTGCTTTGGGGTAACTATAACTTCCACTCCTGCCATGCATTGTTAATTACCCTAGATATTACATCACTCACAACATCTTCTTTGTCATAATAATAGCACAGAGTATGTGATGTTGGGGACGCAAGTCACAGGTACCTTAGGGCATGACTTGAGATAACTGTAACTATAACTGGTGAGTTTCAGTGGATTTTAGAGTTTAAAAGATTAAAATTGAAACATGCACCTAACTATAATGTTACTATGACCCTCATTATGACTCTGGCCGTAAATCCTGCTTGCCGCCACGCTAATGGCTGCCAACTTACCCCGTGGCGGCAGATATCCGTTCACCGTATTATGACACACACACACCAATCCAACAGAATACAGCCATATACACAAATCCGCCAGACCAAATTTCAGTGATAAACTGGCAGTATCAAAACCCACACCGTTACGCCAACAGAACAACGCCCATTACATTATGACCCATGAATCACTATGGAGAACATTCAACAGTGGTAAACCATTGCCGGTACATACCGCTGCGCTCACATTGGGCACCCACAAACAAAACAGCACCACATTGGACAATTCAAACAACACACACCTGGCACCCGTACACACATCCCACCACTATAGAACACACACCTACATTACTTACAACCGCTTACGAATACAAATCATTGGCAGGAGACGGACACCAAGACCACTGCGACAACTAGACACACACACCACATACACCCATACATCCCTCAAGCACCCCCCTTCACACACCCAAAACATTACCCAACACACCCTCACAAACACACATCACATAACACCCACGGCACCACAAAGGCACCCCCGTTTCACTGAGGAGGAATTAAGGGTCATGGTGGAGGAAATCGTCAGGGTAGAGCCACAGCTGTTTGGAGCACAGGTGCAGCAGATATCAATGGCAAGGAAGATGGAGCTAGGGTGGAGAATCGTGGACAGGTTCAACACCATGGGATAGCATCCAAGAACAAGGGACAACATCAGTAAGAGGTGGAACGAACTACGGGGGAAGGTACGTTCCATAGCAGCAAGACACCGCCTCGCTATCCAGAGGACAGGTGGTGGGCCCCCACCTCCTCCCTCACAACTCAATGGCATGGGAGGAGCAAGTCTTGGCAATACTGCAACCTGAGGGCCTGGCTGGAGTCGGAGGAGGACTGGACTCTGGTAAGTCAACTTCCATCAATTATCACCCCCCATACCTGCATATTATTACATACCCTCACCCTCATTCCCATCACTCCACTCCATCCCACACACTCCACCATCACATCTCACTAATCCCAATGCCAAGCCCTGCATGCTGTATTAATGCATGGACACCTCTCACAGCCCTGCATGGACACTCATCACTAAAGCATGCACAGCACAGGGAAACTAACAATCCCACCATACACCAATATACACAAGTAAAAGCTGGCATGGCAACACCAACCATAGAGGGAAAGCCAGGGATGAATAATATGTCATACACATGAACCATAATACATCATCCCCACAGGTACCCCTGCCAATGTCACTGAAGAGGAGGTGCCAGCACTATCCAGTCCCCCAACAGAAGAGGCCCACACTGATGACAGTAACTCTGGTCTTCAGGATCTGGAAGATCTACCTGGCCATCAGGGACCACTGGCCAGCTGGTTCCCAACCCCAGTCACAGACCACTACAGAGCCTCCCCCATCAGGAAACAATGCCACAGCACCCACCCAGCGTACCCAAACCTCTGTCCCCAGGACACGTCAATCAGCAGTGTGCCCACCTGAACAAGGACCCCAGACTACACCTCGCCCCCAAGACAATCAGGGACCTGGGGTCAGTGGCAGTGGGCACACGGTTCAAGGGACAGAGGCACAGGCCAACAGGGAAATTGGGAGGATTGCTGTGCGCCAAGGGGGAGGACAGGACCAGGGAACCGACTCTCCAGGAGGCGCTCTCTGAGATCCTGATAGCCTATCAACATTTCCAGGACACGATCGGCCAGATCCTAGACAACGTGCAGGAGAACAGGATCAGGGGATCAGGGAGGACTTGCAGGCCATCAACAACACCCTCATCTCCATAGCATGGGTGCTGGCAGATATGGCCAACATTATGAGGGAGGCAGTGTCACAGCAGCGGGCCCCTGCCACTAGCCAGTCATCTGAATAGCCTTCCACTTCCACTGCCGCCAGGAGGCCCCACCACAGGACCCACAGGCCACCAGCACTCCTCCCCCTGTAGAAGGTGAACCACCCAGCAAACGTTTCCTGCAATCCAGACAGATGCCAGAGACACTTGCCAAGACCTCTGCATGGAAATGAGACTCTCCTGATTGTCCCCCTTGTGTCCCACGCAGTCACCCAGTTCACCTTGAACTGCCATTGCTCCCCTTCCTATGCCCCCTTGGACCATGCACCTGTGCTACGAACAGACTGGAACAATACCCTGGACTTTCCTCCATCATCACCCCATCCCATTGCATCTCCAGTATCCTCCTCCTGCAGAAAAGGTATATGGCATCAGAGGGCCAGGTTGTGCAACATGCAGCATGCCACAACTATCTGGCAGACCTTCCTGGGTGAGTAGCACAGGGATCCACCTATCCGATGGAGGGACCGGATCCTGGCCTTGAGTAGGCCAAAGGTCCTTTCAATTATCATTCTGGTTCGTCCATGCGCCTCATTATAATGTTCTTCTGCCCTTTTCCTGGCATTCGTCACAGGGGTCAGCAGCCATGATAGGTTTGGGTAACCACAGTGACCTGAAAATATTGAGGGACAATTTTTAGCCACACACTATCTTACATGGCCAACACCATATGCATACACCAACATATACTGAGTGGGAACTAGAGCTTACCTATTAACCACACTCTGCCTCTGCAGTTGGGACATCACATTTGGGATGCTGCTATTCCTCAGGACAAAGGCATCATGCACCGACCCTGGATACTTAGCACTGACGTGGGAGATGTACTGGTCCACCACGCACACCATCTGCACATTCATTAAGCGGAAACTCTTACGATTCCTAAACACCTGTTCATTCTGGCGGGGGGCACAAATGCAATATTGGGGATATGTCCCATTGCATAAAACCCGGCCTTCACAGTGACCAAATCCTCAACCAGGGGGAATGCAATGTAGTTGCATATGTGTTTTATCGGGGCAGACAACACTCTTGTCAGCACTATTGAGAGCATTGGCTGTGACTTTCCTGCTGCCAAGC
Source organism: Pleurodeles waltl (assembly GCF_031143425.1). Classification (NCBI taxonomy): domain Eukaryota; kingdom Metazoa; phylum Chordata; class Amphibia; order Caudata; family Salamandridae; genus Pleurodeles; species Pleurodeles waltl. Next base: position 876,531,492 of record NC_090444.1, read on the forward strand.
CCACTGTCACTTGGAAAGAACCAGTTGCCAGGAAATGGAGAGCTGATAGCACTTGCACAAGAGGGGGGATCCCAGTCGGATGAAGGATAGCAGATATCAGGTCAGGCTCCAATTGGGCACACAGATCTGTGATTGTGGCCCTGTCAAGTCTATAGGTGAGGATAATGTGACTGTCCTCCAGAGTAGCCAAGTCCACATGGGGTCTGTACACAGGGTATGTCTCCATCTCGTATTCATCCGCAGCAGTAGATATCTAAGGGACAAAAGAGTGAGGAGGTTGTCACAAACTGAACAATGGAGCCACACCAGTAGTCCACAATCTGTAAACATGTTTTGGGACAGTGCAATTTGTTAAGTATGTGCCTATTTATCCTGTGACGCAGCATTATTCCATGGGGCCTGTTCCCCCTCCCTGAAATGGTGCCCGTCTTTCCTGTGGGGAGGGACAGTTGGAAGTGAGGCAATGCCGCTGACGTTGTGCGCCACAGTGGTAGGCAGTCAGGAACCGCCATGCAAGTCCTCATTGGTTATAATTGGGCCCTATGGGGTACAGTGGCCAATGGTGATCTACACCGGCAGTGACGGTATGCACCACCACGGACGTGACCACAATTTTCTATCATATTCCTCACTTGTTTCCTGACCTTCCATAGGAGAGGACCTACACTACATGTGCTGCTGTTACCTATGTCTGTGACCTACCATGGCCCGTGTGACCGGGGAAAGGGCCCCAGTCTTCACTTTTGAGGAGTTGGAGAGACTGGTGGAAGGGGTCCTACCCCAGTACAGACTGCTATATGGGCCTCCAGTCCAACAGGTGAGTACACTGTGGGCACAATGCAGGTGGCATGAATGCATGGAGTTATGTGTGAAGGCAATGTGTGAGGAGTGGGGGTGGATGTCCTGTTGGTGGTGTACACGTTGTGTGCTGGGCTATGTGTTTGCCAATGGTGATGGAAACGGGTATGGTGTGCCATTCATGTTACTGGCTGGACTATTTGTCTAATGGTGTTCTCCTGTCCTTATTGCCTCTGCAGGTCAGTGCCCATCAAAAGAAAGGTATATGACATGCCATCGCCAAGGAGGTGTGGACACTGGGGGTCTATGGCAGGCTGAGCACCCACTGTCAGAAACGGTGGGAGGACCTGAGATGCTAAGCACAGAAGACCGCGGAGGCCCAGCTGGGGATGGGCTCCCAACTAGGAAGGGGTGCCCGTCGGACCCTTACCCCCCCTGATTGCCCGCATATTAGTGGTGGCCTATCCAGAGCTGGATGGGCGCTTGAGGGCAACACAGCAGCCACAAGGGAGTGAGCACAGTGACCATCATTGAAGCTCACGGCTGAAGGGGTGATATCAGGGTGGTGGTTGTTTGTCAGTGGGTGCCCCTTGACCAGGCCAGACATAGCAGTGTAGGTTCTCTGGTGACTAAGGGTCTGAAGGGGAAATATTGCCTACCAAGCTTGTTAGCATCCACTACTGGTCAGGGCTGCGTGGGTCCCAGGTGTGCTGCAGTTGGCAGTGTGTGCTCTTCCACATGCCTGGGTGCCTAGCAATATCACTGGTAGTGCAATGCATAGTGCGTAGGCCTGTACCCTGTGTGTGAGGGTACTGTGTATGCCAACAGTTGTGTTGGTGCAGTCATTGACCCAGTGTATCCTTTGTCTCTCTATCCCCCTTTCCTGTTTTGTTATCCTCTCCTTATGTGCATTAGCATCATCTGGCAAAGGAGCAGAGGCACCAACGACAGAGGGAGCTGCATCCGACAGGACCCTGGACGCTAAGGGCACCAGTGGGCCAGAGGGCGAGGGTATCACCACTGCGGAGACTGTAGGGGATAACACAGACTCAGATCCCTCCTCCGATGGGAGCTCCCTGGTGGTGGCAGACCTTTCTTTGACCACCCCAGCTACATGTACAGTCGCCACCCCCGTAGTAGCACTGCCCTCCAACCACCCCCTCAGCGAGTTGCCTGTGCCCGCTCACCCAGGAGGGTGGGCATCTCCTTTGCCCCACACACCTCAGGCCCTGCCCCAGTGAGCCCTGCTGCCCTGAGTGAGGAGGCTATTGACCTCCGGAGATCCATCTCTGTAGGGCAGTCAATTATTGTGAATGCCATCCAGGGGTTGGCAGTCCAGATGCTGCAATCTAATGCATTCCTGGAGGACACTCATGGTGGATTGCCAGTGGTCTTGTTTCCTGCCTATTTGCCAACGGATGCCCCTGCAGTGTTCTCTCCGCATTGGTGCAGGAATCAAGTGGGGCTTTGGACTTTGCCCTGTGGCCATGTCGCCCCTGTGAACTATGGCCTGGGCAGTGTCCCTTTTTTGTACATTTGTACATATCTATTGGATTACCACATCGACTTATTATTTTTGATGTTGATCCTATTACAATCACTGTAGTCAATTCCTGTTGTTCTTGCATTATTTTGCCGATTAACGTGGACAAATTGATTTTCTTGTGCAGCTTGTTGTGTGTATGGTGTGTGTGTGTGGGGTGTGCGTTGTGCGTGTGTGTGTCACTCTTGTTGTCCTTTCGCTCCCTTGTGTGCTAGGCGGCTGTACTCATCGTTGTCGTCTTCACCGGCGTTGGTGTTTGTGGTGAAGCATGGCGTAGAAAATAATCGGGAAAACATACAGGCCCGTATTTATACTTTTTGACGCTAAACTGCGCTAACGCAGTTTAGCGTCAAAAAATTTTGCGCCGGCTAACGCCATTCTGAAGCACCATGCTGGCGCCGTATTTATTGAATGCCGTTAGCTGGCGCAAGCAGACCGGCGCTGCCTGGTGTGCGTGGAAAAAAAACACGTACACCAGGCAGCGCCGGCGTAGGGAAAAATGGCGTTAGGGCGTCTTAAAAATGGTGCAAGTCAGGTTGACGCTAAAAAATCGCCTCCACCCGATTTGCGCCATTTTTAACGACGCCCAGAAGCCATTTACATGACTCCTGTCTTAGTAAAGACAGGAGTCATGCCCCCTTACCCAATGGCCATGCCCAGGGGACTTATGTCCCCTGGGCATGGTCATTGGGCATTGTGGCATGTAGGGGGGCACAAATCAGGCCCCCCTATGCCCAAAAAAATATATAAAAAAAAAACAAATTTATACTTACCTGAACTTACCTGAATGTCCCTGGGGTGGGTCCCTCCATCCTTGGGTGTCCTCCTGGGGTGGGCAAGGGTGGCAAGGGGGGTCCCTGGGGGCATGGGAGGGCAGCTGTGGGCTCATTTTGAGCCCACAGGTCCCTTAACGTCTGCCCTGACCCAGGCGTTAAAAAGAGGCGCAAATGCAGGGTTTTTTGACCCGACCACTCCCGGGCGTGATTTTTGCCCGGGAGTATAAATACGACGCATTTGCGTCGCAGTCATTTTTTTGGACGGGAACGCCTACCTTGCATCTCATTAACGCAAGGAAGGCGTTCACGCAAAATAATGACGCTCTTTACTCATACTTTGGCGCTAGACGCGTATAAGTATAAATATGGCGTTAGTTTTGCGCCGAATTTGCCGTCGAAAAAAACAACACAAATTTGGCGCAAACGGAGTATAAATATGCCCCGCAGTTCGGGTTCCATGGCGGCGTGGTTCTTCCCTGTGTCTCCAATTGTGAGTCCTTTGACTTTTGTGCTCTGTTTCCACCAGGCTTTTGATGGCATTGGTACCACCCCGGAAAAGGTGGAGGATTTTAGTGTCATAATATGGTGGGCAGAACTTTATCTTCTGCCTGGCTGTAGATGGCTACTGCTGTGGTGACTGTTGTTTCTGCAAAGCAAAACACAAACGCTGTGGGATAGCGTAACTGGATGGACGGAATGCGGAACCAATCAAACATTCACCCCCAGTCACAGATCTGTGTTTAATCCATCCATTATTTTGCTCACCATGCCACCCCAGTTTGAACCCAGCCATATGCAAATCAGTCTTGACCCTGTTCCTCATGGGAACAGTCCAGCCCGAACTGCCAGGCCAGGTTCTCCCTGGACCGGAAACAAGCATCCTGGGACCGGTTTCGGGGTTTCACCCCTCATCAGCCAGGCTAGCTTGAATCCAGTGGCACAGCGAGCCCGGGACCCACGTCTGGGCATACCCGGCGCACTTAGGGCTGATGGTGTTTCTGCCCTGGCAGTCGGTGCGGTACATTGGCTGTCTTTCGGAAATATCACCATCATTATTTGGCGGTAGTTATCACCAGCCTGTTGGCCGTATTACCGCCACTTTATCAGCCACCACCAGGGTCGTAATGAGGGCCTATATGCTTTGCTATAGTTAGGACATGAATCTACTCGTACAAAGCCATAGACATTCAGCAGCTATAGTTAGAGTTATTTTAAGTAACTATAACTCACTCCCTTGCCATGCATAATTTTGTTGCAAATGTTGCAGTTATAGTATCAAAGATGCCATACAAGATCTCATCCATTAAAGAACATGTGGGGTGATTAGATGTGCATGCTGAAAGCTCAAGCCATAATTACCTTAGGGTGCGAGTTATAGTTACTTAAAGAACTCTAACTATGACTGCTGAATTTCTTAGATTTTGTATGAGTAAATTCAGAACCTAACTATAACGCCCCTGTAACCTTTGTTTTTTTCAGACCCACCCCCCAACATACACACACCTTCAGGCACCATCACACACACTCATACCCACATGCACCCACGCATGCATTTATCCATTCACACACACATCCAAACACACTGTCATACAAACAAGCACACACGCATTCTCACAACACATCATACACACACTGACACATCCACACATGCACGCACATACCACACACAACGCACAGCCGCATTCATGCACACACAAACACACACACACCCACACACACACAACACCCCCCAACCCCTCCCCTGTTGGAGCACCCGACTTACCTGATTTCAGGGGGTCTGCGGCAGGAGACAGGACGGGGCGCTGCTGCCAGCAGCTGCGTCTGCCAGCAGAACACCACCAGGCCATATTATGGGTATAGGTCATGATATGGTCTACGGCGGTCAACTGTCGTGGCCGCCATGACCGTAGCCGGAATTCTGCTATCCTTCTGGCAGTATTCTGTCTACGGTGATAATATGGCTGTCGGCTGGTAGTCACGGTGACGGTCTTTTGGCGGCCGTCACCATGGCAGTAGGCGGTTTTTACCACCACTGTCATAATGAGGGCCTATATGTTATTCCTAACTCTGCAGCGCATGACCTTTGGCTGTGCATGGTAGGGGTTGGCCACAAAGCCCTTATAACCACCCAACCCCATGCCACGCACGTCATTTGGCCGTGGCCAGTGCAGGTTGGCCACAGGGCCTGTCTCTGTCAGTGGATCTGTGAGTGGGTGTGTGAGCATTTGAGTGGGTCTGAAAGTGGGTATGTGAGTCTGAGTGGGTGTGAGTGGGTGCATGAGTGTCTGAGTGGGTGTGTGAGGGGGTGCATGAGTCTCTGACTGCATGCATAAGTGAATGAATTAGTGTATGAATGAATCTGTAGTTTTTCTTTAAAATTTTTCCATATTTGTCAATAATTTGTGAAAGTTTGTGAATTTTCACGAATATCGTGCATTGTGACGCAAAAATATTTTAAGCCCATAATTTGTCCTTAAAAGACCCCTATATCAAACCTCATGGGGATCAGGGTACCTTCACCGTGACCTTTCGTGAAGATTCTTCAAATGGTGCCAAAGACATAGGCAAATCAAAAAATGCTTTTTCTATGGAAACGTGGTCCTAACTGCAACTACCAAGTGGCGACCACCACTAGGTGATATATATATTTGTATATATTTTTAAACATATTAATTTGGCACTGTTTAACAAATTTTCACAAAACTTTCTTCAAAAAACAGTTCATTCACCTCCCCTCTTTCCTTTAATGTGTTTGAGTGATCCGTCAAGTAGGAGCCGAGAAAATGGATGTTCCAAAACATGCACTCCTCATGAAGTTTCTCATAGGAAATTTAGACAATGTTACAGCAAAAATGGCTGAACGGGGTTACCCCAAATTTGGCAGAATGCTAAATATCAGTCAGTTTGGTGAACAAATGCTCTATACACTAAACACACATACAGCTCTCATGGATTTACACAATTATGTGAAACGCAGTAAGTGATGCAGTTGTAAACTATGCTACGCAGATTAAGAACTGGGAAAATAGATTTTTGAATCAGCCCTTATGGCTACTGAGAAGCATATCATCAGAATTGCATTTTTTAAGAGAGTACACTTTTCACAGAGTTCCATCAGTCATCTGCCTGTGGTTTGGATGAGCCCTGGTATGTAACATTTATATTGTCGGGTCAGAGTTTTGCAATAAAAGCTTAAGCACAATTGAGTACTTGACTACTATCCTTTTTCACCTGAGGCAAAGGGAATTCTGCCAGTTCGAGGTGCCTCGCAAGAGACATGTCAAAGCGTTCAGTAGTGCCTGAGGCATTCATTTAATAACTATTAAAGTTCAAATGTAAAGTCTCAGCATACTTTATGTAGGCACTGTTCCAGGTTTTGGCATCTGTTAAAGTATTTTCTAAATTGCTACAGACATATATTTCAATGTAGTTAAAATGAAAAGAAGCATTATTTAGCTGTAAATGTAGCACAGGCTTTGAATTTCATGAAGTGTCAAAATTTACCAGCGTTTTATGCTGTGCAGCCCAGTAAGGGGCATATTTATACTCCGTCTGCGCAGAATGTGCGTCAAAAATTTTGACGCACATTCAACGCAAACCTTGCCCCATATTTAAACTTTGACACCCGAGCCTGCAGGTGTCAAAATCCCGCTGTGTGTGTCATTTTTTGGATGCGGCATCCCACCTTGTGTTAGTCATATGCAAGGTAGGCGTTCACGACCAAAAAATGACTTAAACGGCCGTGCATCATATTTATGCTTTCGGGCAAAAATGACGTACGACCGGGAGGCGGAGCCGGAAAATGACACACAGCCTGATTTGCGTCAGAATTTAACACCTGGGTCAGGGCAGGTGTTAAAATGGGGCAAACACACCTGTATTTAATCAGAACACACAGAAGCAACAGCAGAGCAGCAGAGCAGCACAAGGGAGACATGGAGGTGCTTCTCATCCAGCGTGCACGCAGACGCAGAGCCCAGCAACAACAACAGCAGCTACCACAACACCAGCAGGGACCCCAAAGGCAGCGCAGAAGGCAGGAGAGGATACTCCGCCCCAGAACAAACCTTCATGGCCTCAGGGAAAATGACATCATCCATAGGTACAGGTTGAACTGGCAGGCCATTCAGCAGCTGCTGCGAAACATTGAGCCACAGTTGGTACCCACCTTGCTGACACCCCGCACCATCCCAACAGAAACCAAGCTGCTTGCCGTACTTCATGCTGGCAAGTGGCTCTTTTCAAACAACTGGTGCCCTGGTTGCCGGAATATCACAGCCATCATTCTCTGCCTTTTTGCCCAAAGTACTGGATGCCATCATTGGACTCACACCCGCCACATCTCCTTCCCTAACACACTGCAGAAGCAGCAGGAAACAAAACAGGGATTCTACCTCATTAATGGCTTCCCACATGTCCATGGTGCAATCGACTGCACACATGTACGCCTTGTGCCACCTGCTGCATCTGAACACCTCTACCGCAACAAGAAGCACACACATTCCATCAATGTGCAGGCCATTGTCGATCACAAAGGATTGATCACCAACATCGTGGCCAAATATTCTGGGAGTGTCCATGACTCATTCATCTTCTGTCACAGCACCATCAATCAACAGTTCCAGGATGGACGGTATGGCAATGGACTACTTGTTGGTAAGTACAAAAACCTACTTATATACATACTGCACAGCAACCCTCTAGGACACACAACACATACACCACAACAGCAACATGTTGACAGGAACACACTGAGGTTGTGACATCGCTAGCCATGTTTCATAGGTCACCATTGAGCCTGTCACACATCTGAAATTACTGTACAGCCTAATGTTAAGACGTCAATGATCACAACGTTTGGAGTGTGTTGCCTAAATGTCACCTTGCAAATTGTAAGCGTCTCAATTATGTTTACATTAATCCATTGCAGAAGTCTAAAGGTATGTGATGTCCAGGGTACATTGATATGAACGTGTTAACAACACTGTCAAATTTAATCTGTGTATGGAACTATCATCTCACCCCCAGTGAAGACACTGGGACACCTGTATCACAAGTCACAATGCTAGGGAGGGCACACTGTACTGCAAATCCCAAAACATACTGCTGACAACGGACAGCAGCCAAACACTCGTTCAGCCAAGGAAACAACACAATGCAGATGGGACATCCTACAAGCCTAGGATGCAACACAATAACACAAAAGAGTCACAGACAACACAAGACAACTACTGCCATGCAAGGTGATATCAATGGGGCAAGCTACATCAACATGATCCCATTCATTTTCTCTTTTAGCTGATCAGGGGTATGTGATCCAGCCATGGATAATGACACGTATTGGCAACCCAAGTACTGCAGCAGAGCGTGCCTACAATGACGCACATAGGAGGACATGCACCATAGTCGAGAGGACCTTCGGCATCCTCAAGTCTAGATCCAGGTGCCTCAACATCACTGGTGGTAGTCTCCTATATTCCCCTGAAATGGTCTGTTACATGTGCCATCTAACATGTGCCATCCTGCACAACATTTGCATAAGAAGGAACATTCCCCTCGTGGAACCAGAGCCACACATGCCTGAAGAGGAGGAAGAGGAGGATGCTGGCCTGCAACATGAGGGGGAACAACAAAACACGGCCGCTGGATTGCGTAGGCGCCAACATATTGTGAACAATTTCTTTTAAATATAATCACCATCACCACTTTATTAACTAATGTAAATAAACACCGATAATAATCACCATAACATGGTCTGGCTAATCATTTTTGCTCACCTTTATCTCTAACTATCAGAATAAGAGTGTTGCCTCATGAAGCATTGCTGATCTACCGATCAGGACACAGAAAATCCCAGAGCATTTGTGATGCGAATCATACAACGGTCACATACACACACACTGTAAATTACATAGATCCTGTACATTTCACCTTTGAAGGCCAATAGCAGAGGACCACACCTATTTCACACATACATGTTGGAAACATGGTTCATTGCAGCATATGGCACACAGCTAAGACACCATCACTCAATAAGGGGAAAACAAGCCTCATACATGAGGCAGTTGATGTGCTTTTGCATCAGTAACAGGAATGTATGACCAGACCCTTGACAGCAGTAAGTCCAACTGCATCCAATCTTTGCAAGGACTATCTGTAACTAGAGTTCTATATAAGCAGAACATAGACAGCACAAGTGCCACACATATAACAAGCAATGCGCACATGACATTCCATGTACATGTCAGCCCATTTCCTAACTCCTGACACACCCATGCACCTGGTCACAACCCACCTGTCTGAAGAGGTCCCTGGAATAGTAATATGTGTACCCCGATATTCCCTCCTCTACACACACAGACTAGACTAACAATAGTAATCCAGTGTGCTACACCCTTTCCTATGGTATACCATTGTCACAGTACATCTGACTGCATGGACGTCAGGTCAATTAATACACTGGCTTGTAGTTTCTAAGCCCTGTTAGCACCTGTAGATTGCTTCCTGCGTGAAAGGTACTGTTGGCCATTTCAATGCAAATCTCACCTACAGGACTTGTGAGAAACTGATGCAGCCCACACCTGTGATCACCTCCATGCACACCACCCATTTCAACGTGCACTGCCCCTGCTGATGCCTGGAACAGCATAGAAGTTGCCATTTTGTCAAATACACCGTTAAGCATTGCTAGTAATGAAGCCGTATAACACAGCCCTTGGGCTCATGTGTCACCTTCAAAAACACAGGACATACACAGTTTTACATGTCAACTGTCTAGTTCGTCCTCCAAACAGTCTTAGTCAGACCACTGATTATGTAACTTGTAAAATTGCTGGATCCTGATTCACCCTGCATCCTGTCAGCCTGACTGGCATCTGTCTGTGCGTCACCCTAAATATTCCCTGTGGCTACATATGTACTACACTTGCTTTACCAAACCTCACATTCCTCAGAGGGTATTTTGTCATGTGCTTCATCAATGCATACCCAAATACATTGCATAGCATCATCTGCCTTTTAATTGTACTATATTTGTTCAATTGTCTTTGAATACCAAAATCATGGCCCATCCCTTGTCTGAGTCTCATTTATGCATGAAGGACAAAGTGTGACAGTGTCCCAGGGCCATATGCAGGGATTGGGTACGGTGCCTTCAGCAGAACCAGCAACCTCTGATAATGTCCATGAAAAGTCCACACATGTTAGGACCCTGACAGTTCACATGCTGAATTACATTGCTTACAACATATTGATGGGACGTGCGTGGAGAATAGCTGCGAGAATAATCAGCACAGAGGCTATGATGTTCCCAGATGCAGTGGGAATTTCAGAGGCCAACCTGTGTACAAATGTTGTTATGACACCTGCCGGAACATGACACCTGAGACATGATCTCACTCAGCACACCAAGGTTGCCCTGTTGACAGTCTCATTACACATCTTCAGTGACAGGGTGGGACCATCCCCATGTAGGTTCTCATGTCCTCATTGACTTTACTCACATTGATCTCCGATACTCAGTAGATACAGGAATAGCTGCCACTGAATTCATGATGAGACCTGGATGTAACTGTGACAACATACACCCCTAAAAATATACAGGATCAACATTGGAGCACACACATGAACAAGACACCTCTGTGCAATTGATCACTGGAAATATGTGGACACGTCCTGCCTCGTCTGCTGGTCCACCACAGCCACTGCAGAGCTGTGGCTCAGTTATATGACCTCAACTGTGGCGTCATAATACATTTGTGGCTCACCTTTGGCTGTCTGGGCCAATTACATGGTACCCACTTCGTCAATGCATGTGCCTGACTCACTGTGGGATTCATCAACAAGTGCCTAGGAAGCAGTTACCAAAAATCTAGGACATGGGATGGTGAAATTGTGGACCATTAACATGAACAAGCGTCTGCCATCTATCTGGTGCATGCTTTGTCATTTGTGGTGTCTTCGTTACCCAAAATCTTGGAAGTGCACACAACGGATGTTGCTACATGTATGACTAACACATGTCCTCTCTCATTTCCACAATGACTTGCATCTAAGGTATGGACACATTGACTTCACATTCATGCAAGCATATTTTCAATTATACATCTTGTGATGCACACACACTGGGTCAACAACTACATTAGTTTCCACTGCACACACATTGAGCCATAGGCATTGAGGTATTGTACTTATGTACGTAACCTTGCTATCCTCTCCTGATGCCAAACATGCCCAAATTGTGTACTACATATATGTAGGCCACACATAAGGCCATCTAGTGCGTCAGCCAAATGTCAAAATCCTTTAAAGGAAGTAGTGGGTCATGGTCCGCTGCAGTATGATGTCTCACATGTGAACATACACCATCAACAACATAGTGGGTGCAATCAGCCTATCTCAGTTGTGTCCCAAATGTAACATAACATATAAATTGAAAAAATCCCCAAAACCAGTTCATGCATTGAAATGTTGACGTTGCTAGTTTTATGCGTCATTTTTTTCCACCAATACAGATTTTGCGTTATATTTTTCGACGCACAGGAGTGAAAATTAGGCAGCATCCAAATAATTGTAAAGTCTATTTACTGTTATTTGGATGCGGACTAATTTTCACTCCTGTGCGTCGAAAAGTATGACTCACATTCTGTAAGCATGAAAAGATATATGACACATAACGGTAAAAACGGCGGCCATTGTATGCAGGATGTGATGTAATAGGATATCCTGTTTACAGATTATGTACAGTGGGTGCACTTTCACTTTCACTTTGCAGTCTGTGAATCTTCTAGACTGTGTGGCTGTGTTCAGAGTGTTGTCCAGTGATTTTGTTCTTTGGTGTCCTGTGAGCTATCTTACTTGTTACTTTGTGAAATAAATATTGTTGTTGTATACTGTCTGAGTGTGTTTTGTTTATAATTGTCCAGTATTGTAGTGTATTTGTTGATTGAGGGAGTCTGTTGTGGGTAGTGCTAGTTTGGGGATAGTTGTTAAGTTTACTGTTCTTTTTTTTCGTACTCCTACTTTCCCCCTTTTCTCCTTTCTTCTTCTTTCTCCCCTATTCCCCTTTTCATTGTCGAGATGTTGGGTAGGCCACGTCTTGGCAGGATGGGTGAGGAGTAGTTGGGGGGGTTTATATGGCTGGTGTGCCATTTCCTCCCACTCATGATCGAGGCAGGGGGCAGTGTGATACAGGGGTATCACACTGAGGCATGAAGAATCCGGTGGGGAAAGGTGCTGCATCACTTGCAGCGCGTGTATGGGAACCAGAGGAATGACCACCAGCTGAAGCACCGCTGGGCTGACCTCATCACTAAGGAGCAAGATCTGCTGGACCACCTGGGAATAGTGATTGGTGGCCCTGTTGGTGAGTACAAATCATGTAAATGTGCACGATTAAATGCTCTGTAGTGACATCAGATGATTTGTACAATATCTGCCAGCTAAGTTGCCGACTGTGTGGAATGCTGCAGAAACATACAGGGTAATTGATGCACAATGTGAAGGATCACAATTGCTAGCTGTCAGGAAGCATGTGCTCTGCAAAATTACAGTATACTTTTGCTTAAAGTAATTTGGTGCCGCCTTTGTGTCAGACAACAAAACAAAATAGGAGCCAATGATGTCTAAATAGGTCACATTTGCCAGTGAATTATAGATGTACTAATATATTGGCAAACTTTGTTGACGCAATAGCTAGACTGACTTTAGAAACACTACATGATGCAGAAAATGAATGCTGGCTTCACGTCAATTGATGATAGCAATGTGGCCCAGACATATGTCTCATGTGAGTCTGGTGAGTGTGTAAGGAAAGCGTTCACGGAAGTTCTATGAATGTTAGGGATTATTGTGGTCCTTCATCTTTTTGGATTCATGTCAGATCTGGATTTGAAAACATTGGGAAAAGGTGTAAGGTGGCCTCAGCTAACATCTTAGACTGGTATTTGGAGTTTGTTGTGCCACATTCCAATTAGGGATGGCAGTCCAAAGGTATGCACATGGGTTCATATCTCTATGTTTGGTGCAAATCACCATTGCTGGGCCACATCAAATGAAGAAACTGTAACAACATGAGGGCTTACAAAAGTCCCTGTCCCTCTGTACATTGTTCCTATGTGTGATAAATGTGTCATGGCCACATAGGCTGTTTGACTGGTAATGCAGTCCTCAAGTAACCAGGCTTTGGATGTCTATCTTGGATGCACATGATGAGACGATTACACACCATTATTATTTCTGGTCACTAATGAAGGAGCATGTTTGCCACCACATGATAGTTAGGGCCACTGCATGTGTGTAGATATGTGTGTAACTGTCACAGGAGACCCATGCTATGTACATGTTGGCCGTGATATATCAGATGCAGTATCATCATGTCTGAATGGCTTTCATTACTTTAGTCAGCTTACACATTGTTTTTGTCTTTGAAATTGTTGGTCAGTGCACCGATTCTGAGCACATTTCTTCCTTCCATGCCTTACAGGTGGACCGGCACCCTACACTGTGGGAGAAGTGGCTACATTTGAGGACCCTGACCACTCCAGTAATTGTTGATATGTTTGTTATGTGTTGTGTTTGCTGGTGATGTGTGATGGACTCCTGTGTGTTTAACACATAGCAAGGTGTTATGCGCTGGCCAATCATTGGTCTTGTTCCATGAGTGGGATTTCAGTTTCTCAACATTTTTGAGTTGGCCAATGCTTATCCTATTGTATTATCTAGGGATTGCAGGTAATTCCTGTAGGCCCCGCAATGATAACTGGGGTGAGTCATGTGGATAACACTTGTATCAACAAGAGTCGCACTGGAACTCATCTCAGATTTAGGGGGTGATTTTAACCTTGGCGGATGGCGGAGGCCGTCCGCCAAGGTACCGCCGTGAAATGACCGCACCGCCGTCAAAAGACCGCGGCGGCCATTTAAACATTTCCGCTGGGCCGGCGGGCGCTCTCCGAAAGAGCGCCCGCCGGCCCAGCAGAAATGCCCCTGCAACGAGGATGCCGGCTCAGAATTGAGCCGGCGTAGTTGCAGGGGTGCGACGGGTGCAGTTGCACCCATCGCGTATTTCAGTGTCTGCAAAGCAGACACTGAAATACTTTGCGGGGCCCTCTTACGGGGGCCCCTGCAGTGCCCATGCCATTGGCATGGGCACTGCAGGGGCCCCCAGGGGCCCCGCGGCACCCCCTACCGCCATCCTGTTCATGGCGGGTTTCCCGCCATGAACAGGATGGCGGTGGGGGTGTCTGAATCCCCATGGCGGCGGAGCGTTCTCCGCCGCCATGGAGGATTCAATGGGGCAGCGGTAAACCGGCGGGAGACCGCCGGTTTACCCTTTCTGACTGCGGCTGAACCGCCGCGGTCAGAATAACCTTGGGAGCACCGCCAGCCTGTTGGCGGTGCTCCCGTGGTCGGTGACCCTGGCGGTCACCGGCCGCCAGGGTCAGAATGACCCCCTTAGTCTGCCTGTCAGACCCACATTCTCCCAGAGTGGTACTGCAAATCGCTTTCCAAAAGACTTCTGCTTCCCTATTCACCAAAGCACTTATTAAACTGTAGGTTGAACTTCCTAGCAGCATGTACTTCCACATGTAGTGCTACAAGTATGTGGAACTTGAGTGCAATGGCCTAGGTGTGCATGCAAACCATGATAATGGGTGTTCTTACAACTCTGTGTCTGTTGTAAGTCATGCCTTACTGGAAGTATATAATGTGGACCAAGCTCTGCATTTCTTTACATGTGTGGAGCTAGGATTGGTCAAGGGTTTGCAGACTCCTAATTGTTGATAGACCTTACCTGTGGTGTGTGTGTAGAGCCAAACACGTGTTGAGCTTTCTATACACTCCTGGGTGACCATGTTGTTTGGAATTGGTTGTTGTTTCTCCCCCCACCCCCAAACACAGGCATGGGTTTGTGAATAGGGTACCTAGGACTGATGGTACCAGTATGTTACACATACATGTGAATAAGTGAATGTTTGATCAGAAATCTAAAATGGGGGTGGATAAGAGTGATATGGCGCTCCTGCCTCTATAGATTTAATAGCACTAATATTATAATGCACGGTGCCAAATACTGGGGTTGCACCCTCCAATCTCCCCTAAAGAGGTAACCCAGAGTTACCTACAGTATAATAAGATACACAGTATTAGCACACATGCAATAGTATATAGAAATTCAATAGTAATAAGTAAGTTCTCATGCTGATTATTTGCATATAATTATCCACATCCCAAAAGAAACAACAAATTACAGTTTAACCAAATTAGCATGCTCCAAAAAGGATTTCATCAAACCATTATATACAATATAGTTCATGAAATTATTATCACTTAATCCAGTTCTAGAACAAGTATAATCCAATTAACAAATTCTTCATAAAAGAGTGTTCATTTCATTGTCCTGCTGTCACAGTTGCATTAATTAGATCCCAAAAGTTAATTGACAGTTGCATCATTTAAATCCCAAAAGTTCTTCAAATTTCAAATTAGGTATAATCCAATGCAATATGGTTCATGTGTGAGTATCCATCCTATCGTCACGCTGTCACTGCTGTCAACACGTGTTTCATCCTGGGAGTGCCCACGGATTTCTTCAGGACCTCCTATAACAATATTATGTGTGTAATCAAGTAATATACTTGGTCATAATAAAATATTTCCATTTACATCTAAATAGGTGTACTGTGAGAACCCAATTCTTGTCAATTAGATTTCATCAACCCCAAGTTGTGTATTCTTAATATTATCATAAAAATAGGTGACCCTACTATTATCTGTGACTAAAGCTAACCCTGTGATCAAGCAAGTCATTTAGTGCTATTATAACGTGACCCTTAACCTCATGCTATTTAATAAATCATTCATACCATAGTCGTACCTTTAGCTAATTATTCCACTACTGAAATTGATGATGTGTCCCTTGTCATCTGTCCAATAGTCCACAGTCCTTTAGTAAGACAGAACATAGTTTAAAGTATATGCTCCTAATATTCACTTATTGATATATCACAAGAGATCTAAGGTTGGGCTCTATCAAAATGCTTACCGCTATTTTATGTATTATTGATATTATCATTGTCGCGCGAGTACGCCGCTCCGACGGCTTGCAGTATCTAGCAACGCGGCGCCTCAGCTGCCCGCGTTAAATACAATAGGATGTAAAAATAGAAAACGGACAACAGCTCAGGAGCGTCCGTGTATTCCAAATGGTAGAAATAAATGAAAGACTCCCGTATCAACGAGTCATCATTATTTGTACAAGTAAATATCGGGGCTCACTGTAGCTCCTAAAAATATGAACTATCATCTGAATTTTCAAGTGGTATATTGGGAATATCCTAAAACTAACCATATTAGTAGTATGTGTTATTAAAACTTAAACTCCCTATAGACCCCGATTTTATTGTGTCATTATCACTATGTTAAATATGTGACCCCCTATGACCAATATCACATTAATCATATTATAATGTGCCAATAAATAGAATTGAACCTAAAAAATATATATATATTTTTTTGTTGTTGTTAAGCATTAAGTTATTACATACTAGGGTATAGCCTAACCTTACCTGATATATAGTATTATCCAATTATTGCTTAATTATCTCCTAAGAAGTACTCCATTTCATGATTGGTATTTAAACCCTGCTCTACAGCTCTGAACTTCAAAATCCAATAAGACTCCTTTCTCCTCAAAGCTAATTCCCTATTCCCACCACGAGGATTAACTGCACAATGGTCAAAACCAAAAAATTTAAACATTTTGTATTTGGTTTGTGCTTGGCAAATCTTAATATGTGAGGCTATGGGGTAACGTTCATCTTCTGAGTTAATTGCCCTCCAGTGTTCGGAAATTCTAACCTTTAATGGACGAATCGTACTACCTATATAAATCTTATCACAATTACATACGATCATATATATCACAAATTTCGTATTACAATCAATATGTGATTTGATAGACACTGAGTTATCGTAGAAGTCCACAAATTCCGTCTTGGGCTGCCATGCCCATTTGCATACTGTACACGAACCACATTTGAAAAAACCTAAGTTACGCTTCCCTAGCCAATCCAAATTCACTCTCTCCATAGGGTAACTTGGACTCAATATATTATTAAGGGTATTACCCCTTCTATATGCAACCTCAGGTCTGTTGCCAATGTACTTCTTAAGTGTATCATCCTGAGTCAGTATCGACCAATATTTTTTCATACTCCTAAGTAATCTCTTCGATTTCTCAGTATAGTCCAAAATGATCCTAATCTTTCGAGCCTCATCTCTACCTAGGGTATCATTTTTTTGTGCGACCCAACCTAGTGTCTGTCCACGTGACATTCTCTTAACTTTCTGCATGGACTTCTTAATTGTGTTCATGGAATATCCCCTGGCTAGAAATCTACGTCCCATGTTATCAATTTCCTGGAGAAAATCACTATTTTTGCTGCAATTTCTTCTTGCTCTTATCATTTCTCCAAGTGGTATTGATTCAATCTGATGCTGTGGGTGAGCACTGGTGGAATGCAATATATTATTACATGATGTTGGTTTACGATACAATCTACTCTCTATTGAATTATTTTCAATGGACAATTCTACGTCCAAAAATTCCAAACAAGTCTCACTATGTTTATATGTAAACTTAATATTCACATCATTACTGTTTAGATATTTACAAAATTCCTCCAATGTACTAACATCTCCTGTCCATAACATAAAACAATCATCAATGTATCGTCCCCAGTATAAAATATTAGTGTGCCATTCTGCTGCATTTGGGCCCCATATCCAGATTTCTTCGAACCACCCCATAAACAGGTTGGCATATGAGGGGGAAAATTTGGATCCCATGGCTACTCCCTGTTTTTGTTTATACCATTCTTTTTTAAATAGAAAGTAGTTGTTATTGAGTATGAACTCTATCATACTAATTATCATTTTCGTATGTTCCATCAAGCTAGCAGACCTCTTATACAAGACATGTTCTAATGCCTTAATACCAAATTTATGTCATATACTTGTATACAGTGCCACCACATCTAAAGTGACCATAATCATACCTTTATCCCATTGTATATCTGAGAGTATACTTAATATATGTTTCGTGTCTTTAATATAGGAAGGTAAATTATGAACAAAAGGTTGCAAAAAAGTGTCTACAAATTCGGATAATCTTTCTGTAGGACCACCTAAACCCGAAACTATTGGTCTTCCAGGTGGAAATGCTGATTCTTTGTGGATCTTAGGTAACGTGTATATACAGGGATATTTAGGGCGAAATACCTGAAGATATAGATATTCATCCTCATCCAGTAGTTCCCTCTCTCTCCAATTCTTTAACATCTTATTAATATCTTTAGTGATATTATTTATAGGATTGAAGACTATTTTTTCATAACAATTTTCATCAAGTAATTGAGTATATATCTCCTGCTCTAGTCTCTACGATTCAAAATCACTATATTTCCACCTTTGTCCGCTGTTTGATCAGAACCTAGGCCCATATTTATACTTTTTGACGCAAAACTGCGCCAACGCAGTTTTGCGTCAAAAAATTTAGCGCCGGCTAACGCCATTCTGAAGCGCCATGCGGGCGCCGTATTTATTGAATGACGTTAGCCGGCACAACCCGATTTGCGCCATTTTTTTACGACGCTCATCCCCCATTGAAATGACTCCTGTCTTAGCAAAGACAGGAGTCATGCCCCCTTGCCCAATGGCCATGCCCAGGGGACCTCTGTCCCCTGGGCATGGTCATTGGGCATAGTGGCATGTAGGGGGGCACAAATCAGGCCCCCCTATGCCACAAAAAAAGAATAAAAAAAAATACTTACCTGGACTTACCTTAATGTCCCTGGGGTGGGTCCCTCCATCCTTGGGTGTCCTCCTGGGGTGGGCAAGGGTGGCAGGGGGTGTCCCTGGGGGCTTGGGAGGGCACCTCTGGGCTCATTCTGAGCCCACAGGTCCCTTAACGCCTGCCCTGACCCAGGTGCTAAAATCCGGCGCAAATGCGGGTTTTTTAGACCCGCCCACTCCCGGGCGTCATTTTTGCCCGGGAGTATAAATACGATGCATATGCATCGCAGTCATTTTTTAAGACGGGAACGCCTACCTTGCATATCATTAACGCAAGGAAGGTGTTCACGCAAAAAAATGACGCTAACTCCATGAACTTTGGCGCTAGACGCGTCTAACGCCAAAGTATAAATATGGAGTTCGTTTTGCGTCGAAATTGCGTCAAAAAAAACGACGCAATTTCGGCGCAAACGGAGTATAAATATGCCCCCTAGTGTACACACTCAGGTATGGCACATGAGTACTATAGTAGCAAGTCCAATTACGACTTGCAGACCATGTGGCTTTAGTTTTTCATCCCGTATACTGACATCTGTAGCCCAGGCATTGGCAGAGGATGTGCAGCATGATTGTTAGCTGACAACTGGCAGAACTCAGATGGCATGTTAATGCCAGTTGTTACCCATCTTGTAGGTTTTGGATGTGCTATGTGTAATATGACCTTTGTAGGCTGGCTGCCATGTACTTCCTCAGGGACATTCAATGATCTGTATGGTGATATGAGCTGTTACAAGTACAGTAGATGTATTGTCTGATTTACTTCTTGTGCCATTTCACACAATGCAGTTCCTAATGTAAATTGTTTGCCTTTGTCTTCACAGCTGCGAACATGACACCCATCCAGGTCCGTGAGTTCCAGAGGCGGGCCATGAGATATCAACATATCCTGCTGGTAGAGTCGGAGTTCAGGAGGATGGCCCGTAGATACCGCAGTGAACGGGCCTCCGGAGCATGGAGGGCTTTCACACAGGGTGGCCCTACTTTGCCCACCACAGCCACCACCAGCACAACCACCAGTTCCACCCAGGTGGCACCACCCACAGCTGGGACTGTTGTCCCAACGTCTGCTGTTGTTCCAAGCCCCAGCAGTGCAACACCTTCAGGGCAGCCCACAGGCATTGGCTCTACACACCCACAAACCTCCTCTGCCGGTACCCAGTCTGCCCCAGCTGCTACAGTTGAACCTGCAGCTTTCCAGGCAATGGAACGTAAGATGGACCGTGTGCTAAAACAAATTTGTAATCTGAGCCGGGAAGTTTGCCATATGAACAGGCGTGTGCGGTCCATAAAGCGGACCCTCCGGAGGGCCAACCTCTAGACTTTGGTATATGGACATGATTCCCTCCCCTCCATCCTCTTTACTTGGTCTCATACTTAGTGGGCTTAGGGGGCTTAGTGTTAGGTTAGTATAGGCTGTTAGTTTAGTTAGTGTTAGTGGGTGGGGGGTGGGAGGTCCTGAATCTTTCTATTTTTATTTATTAAGTGTGTGGGTGGGTGGGTGGGTGGGGGGTATGTTGGGGTTCTTGTGTGTTTAAAAAAAATATATATATATAAAAAAATAAAAAAAAATATATATTTGTTTAGGATAGTATAGTATGTGCTTAGGTTAGTATCTGTTGTCCTCCATGTGTCCCGTCTCATAAGGGGGTCGGGGGTTGATGTTTAGAACGTTCCATTACATGTGATAAGTAAGTTTAGGTTAGGTTAGTTAGGGACAGTTGTGGATAATGAGTAGTCAGGGTAGATTAGGGTAGGTAAGACTTTTCCCTCAGTTTCCTCTTCTGTGATTACCATTTAATAAATATATAGTGAACCCTTTACAGTATGTGTTAAATGCTGGTTGATCATGGCCTTGGCATTAGTGTACATGAATTTTGCATTATTACATTTGTGTCCTATGCTACGAACAAATCCCAACGGAGCTGTAAGATTGGCAGCTACCCCAGAGCTACCTTGCAAAGATTCCACCATTCGTTGCAACCACCAATCACAGTTAATATGGATCCCAACGTGTTTTTGTCGATAAGTATGTTTTCTAAGTCACAAACAGTGCTTCCAGACTTGGTATTGGGGGAACAGTTTTAGGTTTGACTGCAGTGTGATGTTCAAGGACACCCTTATAAGGTGAGTTGTCATAAGCACTATTGTAGTATCGTCTTCATGACTCACATAGATTATTTGTGACACTGTTCAGCATGATTACCTATTTGGATGTAAACTCAGACACCTTCATTCATGCAGTTTTTGGAGTATTTGCTTAGATTTGTGTGCACTGTTCTATGTTTTAGCATTGCATGGTGACAACATTTTGCTGCCACTATTTGATGACTTAGATATCCCTTGTGGAAGCGTTATTCTGTCCAACACAGCATGATGGTGTATGGTTTCTCACTTCATCAGATATTGCACTCAGGAACGGCAGAGTATGATGCAATCCTGGCCACTGTGCAGATTTATCTGACTACATAATTTCAGGGCAGTTGTATTGACAAGCTACGTTATTTGACAGGAGGCACATTTCAGTTATCTACTGAACAGTTGATGTGTCACATTACACAGAGACAGATTTGTTGTGTAAGTGCTATTTATTGAAAAGTGCTGTAGTGCTATATGTACATTGTCCATGATTGTGAGTCCATTATAGTGACATCTTCCATTGTGATCCTACACAAGGGGTAAAGGGAAATGCTTTTGACATGCTGGGGTGATGTTTCAGACAGTGCAGAGGGACAGGATTTGCCAATGAGTAAGAGAGAGACAAGCACTGGGCAGGATGACAAGATGTACAGTGGTTAGCAGAACAGTCATTGAGTAGAGTTGTTGTAAGACTGGCATGTTACAAAACGCAGGACCTTGATAATAGTTGGCCATGTGGCAGGGACTAGTGCTTCCGGGTACTTTTCCGTGTGAATGTGACCTGTTCCATGTCTTCTTCTTCTGATGTGTATGTTGCCTCTTCTGTCCTTGGTGGTGGTGGTTATAAAGGGGCAACACACACCTCAGTGTTAGAAGACATGGAATCAGACATACTGGTCGCTGCTACCTGTGAAGGTCTTAAGGTCAGTACTGCAGCAAGGAGGATCTGCTGATTCTTAAGAATAACAGCCACATCATGATGGTAGGCAGCCAGGTCGGCCGTGAGGGGGTCATGATTGCATTCGTGCATGCAGTGGAAGGTTTGGGGTGCAAGGTGTTGTGGCAACTCCCTTACTGCAGTGGTGAATTCCTTGACAGTTTCTTGTAGTCCTTGCAGGATGGATGTTAGGGCTTGCATGGCTGCTGCCTGATCTGCAGATGACATCAGCCCTCTAGGCTGGCTGCCATAGTTTGCATCCCCACCCGCACCTCATTGGCCAGCTCCCGCTGTACCCCAACTACAGTTCTCTCAAAGCTGGTGCCTGTGTCGTCTGATTCCTCAGCTGTATCGGAGCTGGCAGGTCTTACAATTGGGGTGGTGGGTGGATCCTCTGCGATGGCTGCTTGTTCTGTGCTCCTCCTTGTGACTGAAGGTGGGGTCTGGAGGTTTCCAAGGACATCTTGGATGGTCTGCTGGGGAATGTTTGTCAGCTCGTCATCCATGTCATCAGGGTATTCTGGGACAGGCATATCCGCAGGAGATCTATCATCCTCTGCCATGAAATGGGGTACAATTAGTGTGTCTGTGTTGTGGCATTTGTGATGTGACATGCCCTCCTTGTGATGCTTTTCACATTGTGATCTTGGTTCCTGTTCATTGCTCCAGTCTTTCAGATGGGCATTCTCCCAGGCCTGTGCCCCACCTGCATGTCAAATGTATTGTGGTCAGTTTGTGTACTTGTCAGCATCATCTCCTCTAGGTGTTGTTTCTGGCCAAATAGTGAATTGCCACCTTCTTGTCCTACTCAACCCTCCCCTTACTTCCATTCTCATGGTGAGGCCTCTCACTGGATGTGGGTGCTCTGATGGCACTAGCAGCACACTTAACAATCTGGACCTGCCCCAGTCTCTGATCTTTCACATCCACTTATATGTAGTTGACATGTAGCATATCGTATGCATAGCATTGTTATGGCACGATATGGATGTTAGCATTGATAATGTGTACAGCTGATGTTAGGGAATGTGTGGTACATTGGATTGCCCTGATAGTCGTAGCAGTATACTATTTCCTCCTCTGACTGTGCAGGTGTATTTCAGTGACCAGTTACATGTGTCCTCCCCCTCAATGCTGTTGTCTTAGCAGTATGGCATTTGGGTTGTTACATTGTGACCCATGCACAGGATGGACCCTGACCTATGCAGCATGGGTGTGACCTTAGTGCTGTGTAGCTCCTAATGTTGGTGACATTGGCTCATGTTTGCGACAACTATGGGCATTGACACTTGACAGGACTGGAGCCTTTGTCTTGTTTCAGGGGATTATTGGAGTTGTCATCCTCAACCCTCTAATTTGGGTGTGTATGATCCATGGGGAAGCTACTGCTATTGGCTACTTGAGCTGCACACAGAGCGGAGGTGGTAGTGGCAACTGGTGTCACTGTTACATTCCAGTTGTCTGTATGGCTAGAGGTTGTTAATTGGGCCCTAGTTAATGTAGGGGGTATAGTGGCTGACGTGTGCCAGGATGTCAGTTTGACATTGTGCCCTTCCCTCCTGGCGTGCCTTTACCTTTGCTCCATCATTGGCATGGCAGCATGACCCCATGGGACTGATGTTGGTGTAGTGTTTTGGTGTGCCCCAGCTTCTCTCTGTGCAGGCCATGCCCCCAGGCCATACCCCTTTACCCATGCCACTCCATGTATATGATGACTTCCATGCATTTTGTGGTCTGTATCCCCCCCTGCTTACAGTTGACATTAGTGCATTATAATTCCCCATGCAACATATCCTGCATGTGTGTTGTCTCCTGGTAGTCTGCGCTGTCCTGTCCTTGAATCCCTGTGATGATCTCCTCAGGGATGACGACTGCGACCATCTCCTCCATGCGGTCCAGGGCCTCCTGGTGTGCTGGACTCCCACCTCCAGTCTCCAGTGCTGCCTTCCTGTTCCTGGCCATCTTTTCCTTGGTCCTGCGCTTGCAGTCATGCCAGCGTTTCTTGCACTCAATGACTGTTATGCATACTTCTGCCACACTGTTGACCTTGTCAACAATTTGTTGCCATATTGCCTCTCTCCTACTGATTGGCAACTTTGAGGTGACAAACAGTGGGTGCTGGTGTTACGTCACCTCTTTAACCAGAATTTCCTGTTCCTCTTCACTGAAGCGACACTTTCTTTTCTTCTTAAAAGTGTCCTGGTTCTAGTGTGGGTCCTCCTGGTTGGTTCCTGGTTTGTTGTCATCTTCCTGGGGTCTGTACAGGCATCTGGGATCCATTTTGGCTCTCCTCTGCTGAAATGGCTGTGTTTGCGGGGAATTTTTACGCTATTGTGTCAAAAAACGCCACATATCCTGTGTGCGGTGTAGTAAATCAGCCCACAGTCATTTTCGGCGCGTTAATGTCGTTTTGCTTTACGACTTTACGACTTGACGCTGCGGTGTGCGTAAAAAAAAATGACTTACACCAGTGGTTTGCGCCGCTGGGCATCAAAGTATACATTTGACGCCCGCACTGCGCACCAAAATGGCGTTAGCCGGCGGTGATATTTTTGACGCAAAACTGCGCCAGCGCAGTTTTGAGTCAAAAAGTATCAATATGGGCCTAAGTGTCCTTGCTGCACTGCATCACAACGAAAGGGCAGGAATACACCTTATTTATCCCAATACGGCGCATTCCTGTCCTTTCTCCAGCGCTGGTGCACAATTGGCTGCCTAGCACTAACACAGGCAACCTTGCACCATGGTGCAAGGCTGCCTCCATTGCACATAAGATTGTTTTTGTGCAGTAAGAGGCATCTTTCTGCACAAAAACCATCCCCTGAAGCTTTTTCCTTTTTGTGTGTGTATTGCATTCTGCAGCACCCATAGAAAGGGTAAAAAATGAAGCATAATAATATTACTCCTACTGCTTACACCTCACCTGGGGAGGCGCAGGTTTTTGGCACATTCCCAGTGTACCACCTCTGGTAAATCTGGGAATGTGGCAAAATCCATGGACATTGCTCAGGAACACCAATGCAACACCCACAGAAATGTCTCCCTGGTGCAGAGTAATGCAACACTGCAATATGAGTTGCATTACATTACTTGAGATTTACGCAGCCACGTAGTGCCACACAAAAAGGCCTTACTTGGCTTAATAAATCTAATTTTTCAGTTGTGACCCTCTTGCCCCACATTGTGTGGCTGATAAATATGCCCCTTAATCTTTAAATGTGGGTCATGGCCAATTAATTGTGGTTGGATAGAATTTTCGGTCCTGCATCATAAAAGTTTTCGCACACCGATGTTCATTACAAAAATTTAAAAGAATACCTTCTTCATTAGAAAATGATAATGGCTAACATGGGAATTTTGCCAGTATCGTTTAATTTTCCATTTACAAATCAATGGTTTAAAGAGGATTTATGGCCATTCCTGTTCAGCACCTGCAGAAAGTTGAACACCTACAAACGTGTTGAGTATTCACCAACAGTACAAGTAATCAATCACCCTGGAAACACACAAGTTACCTCAGAATGTGTGCTTTCAGAAGGACATGGGGACGAAATATTACCTTTAGTTATGTGGGTACAGAAGAAGGGAACATGGTATTACCGCAATTAATTTTGTGTTTGTTTTCTTCTGTGTAGAAGACTGGGGAACAGATTAACTACTGATTCACGCATTGCAATACAAGCCCTTAGTAAATCTGCCCTCTAGAGAGATACACACAACATCATTTTTAGATTAAGCTGGAGCTTCTGTTTGTGATATGTTTTTAGTTACAGCCTTTTTGAAGATGATTTCCCTCGAAATAACACATGCTGGCTTTGGTTTTAGATGGAGAGACTGTTTATTGAATTTGGATAGCTGAATTAAATAATATGAAAATAAAGAATTACTGTTTTTGAAAAAACAGCAGAGTTCATTGGACTGATTATCATATTATAAAATGGGAGCATATTTATACTTGCTTTGCGCTGAATTAGCCTCATTATTTTTTACGCTAATTCAGCACAAACCCAACGCCATATTTATATTTTGACGCTAGACCTGTTTAGCGTCAAAATGTTGGTGTTAACGTCATTTTTTTGATGTGTGAAACCTCCTTGCATCAATGAGATGCAAGGTAGGCGTTCCCATCCAAAAAATGACTCAAACACCCCAGCGCTGTATTTAACCTCCTGGGCAAAAATGGTGCACTGGTGAGAGGCGGGCCCAAAAAGTGATGTTAACTCTGATATGCGCCAAAATTTAACACCTGGGTCAGGGCAGGTGTTAAAATGAGGCAAACACACCACTACTAAAGGAGAACACACAGAAGCAACTTTACAACCCACAGGAGAAGATGGAGGTGATACTGATACAGCTTGCTAGACGGCGCAGAGGACAGCAACAACTCCTGCACACACCACCATGACAACCCGGCCCACAAAGGCAACACAGAAGGCAGGAGAGGGTCTTCAGAACCAGGACAACCCTACTTGGCCTCAGGGACCTGGACATTACTGGGACCTACAGACTCAACCGGCAAGCCATACTACACGTGCTGCACCACATTGAGCCACAAATTGCAGCAAGTCTGCAGACCCCACACAACATACCACCTATGACAAAGCTGCCTGCTGTCCTGGACATGCTGGCACGTGGTTCCTTCCAAACAATGGGTCCACTGGTTACTGGTGTCTCACAGCCATCATTCTCTGCATTTTTGCCAAAGGTGTTAGACGCCATCATCTTCCTGACACAACACCACATCAGCTTCCCCAACACCCAGTAAAAGCAGCAGGAGAAAAAACAGGGGTAATATCAAGTCCATGGCTTTCCTCATGTGCTAGGTGCAATTGACTGAACCCATGTCTTGCTCGTACAACCTACAGCAACAGATCACTTATACCAGAATTGCAAGCACGCGCATTCCATTAATGTGCAGGGCATAGTGGACCACCGCAAAATATTTATAAATATTTTGGCCAAGTATCCGGGGAGTGTCCATGACGCCTTCATATTCCGGCACAGCAGGATCAATGAACAATTCCAGGATGGACAATTTGGAAATGGCCTACTTGTGGGTAAGTTAACAAATCTAGTAATGTACACACAACACACCAAACATGTCGCACACCCAATATATACCACTACAGTAACATATGGCCTGGGTAAAACACATGTGCAGGTGATAACATATATGCTCTATGCTGCAGTACAGCACAATCACTGCACAACACTAATACATACACCCACATATACGTAACACACCCACAACTTAACAGGCACACCACGGGAAGGACAGGTGCAGGTGCAGACATGTACCCTTTGACAACAGCAGAACTACAAAGACCACTACAAGTGCCCTCAGGTTGCCCACTACGTACACATCACACACACTACACCAAAGAATAGCACAGAAATGTCAAAGGCATACACCATGCCCATGTCATGTGACTTCCAAATAGGCACAGATGCCTCAAGTCATTTTTTTTTTAAATATCTTTTATTACTTTTATAACCATGTACGGTGTACAAACCCTTCAAATAACATAACCCCCCCCTCCCTCCAGCAGCACAATTAACATCTGTATATATAATAAGTACGACCGTTCTCAGTAAACCATCAGTACATCCAGAAAGTGCAACAGTCCACATGAATAATGCAGAGGACTATTCAAGGTCTGGCTCCGAAGCAGAATTTTCTTCATCAGACGTGGGGGGGTCAGGTGCCTTCAGATTTTCCAATATTACGTTCCACTGCATAACACTGTCTTTCGGTCTTTGTCCGTGGAGAGCCTCCCTCAAGAGCACCCCTCCCTCAATTTCCACCCATTTCACCAATGTGTTATGTCATCTAATCACTTGTGTGAGGTTATTTCTCTCCTAGCTAGTATCAGAGCCAGATCTATGAACCTGTTTGAAATTTTAAGCTTCCCCGGACGGGGGAATCCCCCAAAGTCGCCACAATGGCAGACGGGGGTAAGGGTCTTTCTGTGCAGGAGGCAATTGTCTCAAAGATCTCCACCTAATACCCCCTAATTTGAGGGCAGCTCCAAAGCATATGTAAAAGTCCTACCGCCGCTTCAGTGCAGCGGGGGCAACAAGAGCTAGTCGCACCATAAATTCTAGTTATCATTTGAGGGGTTAAGTAAGCTCTGTGATAAATATATAAATTTATCAGTTTAAACCTTGCGTTTCTGGAAACTGTATAAATGTGAGAAGTAATCCTAGTCCACTGTGCGTCCTCTAGCCTGGTATCCAACTCCTCCTGCCATTTAGTTTTAAGTTTAATCAGGGGTGAACATGAGCTGTTCAATAGTGAGTTATATACCCCAGAGACCAGTCTTCCCCGATCCCCAATCGTGCATATTAGATTACAGCCTGGGTGCAAGGGAGGTTCTAGCATTCCCATTCCCCACCTCTTTTGGATAGTTCTGATTAGTACGTTATGAATGAGGAACAATCACGGTGGGAGCATAAATTTGTCCTGCAATTCTGCATATGTACAGAGCTTCCCATTATTATACAATGCTCCTATTGTCGTAATATTGTACGCCATAAACTTGGTAATACCCGCTATCGTGGTACCCCCATCTGATATATTTTAGGCAGAGTATGGGGGCCTCCGGTGTGTATGCTGTTCTAGAGCCTGTTTGCTTTAGGTACTGCTCCCAACAGTGTCTCGTTGATTCCCATTCCATAGGTAGAGGCTGCTTCTGTTTTTTGGGATTCAATATTATAGCCAGGATCCTTTCATATGGAGAGTGTGTGGGGGTTCTCAATACCATTGAAGCTGTCCTGCCCAGTAATAAGCTTCCAAATCTGGTACCCGCCAAGCCTCCCTCTATGGTGGGTCTCTGGAGAGTTTGCAATGCAATTCTATGTCTACCCAGACCCCACATAAAGCTTGTAATCATGGATGATATATCCTTAAACACTACTTTTGGTATTAAGATGGGGATAGTGGAAAAGTAGTATAGCATTCTGGGCAGCACTATCATCTTAAGTAAGACAAACCTCCTAGTTACCGTCAGAAGGAGTGTCTGCCCAAAGGTCATATTAGCCCTGATGCCCCTGAGTGCTCTCTGTATGTTCCCCTCAAGCAGATCATCAATGGTGTGGTATATATTTACCCCTAGATATTTAAATGTGCACAGGGACCACGGGAGACCCCTAGTATCTGTGGGCTCCGAGGAGCCCTTAGAGGTCTGAAAAATGGATGATTTACTCCAATTAATTCGGAGTCCAGAGGCAGCACCATAATTTTCTAACATACTCATTGCCCCTGGTAAGTCTACTTTCAAGTTCTTAAGAAAAAGCAACATGTCATCTGCATACAGGGCAATATGATGTGTCCAAGTATTAATTGCGATACCTTCATAGAACCCCTGTGTTCTGACCATCTGGGCAAGTGGTTCCACCGCTATTGCAAAGAGTAGAGGTGACAGCGGGCAGCCCTGTCTAGTACCCCGGCCTATAATGAAAGATGTGGAGACAGTGCAACCTGTACGCACTCTCGCCGTGGGGTTTGTGTAAAGAAGTCTCGTCCATTTAACGAAACCTTCACCCAGTCCCATCTGCAGCATTACCCGCTCCAGGTAGTCCCACCGCAAGCTATCAAAGGCCTTTTCTATATCTACTGAGATAATCGCTGCACTGGTCGCGTCAGAAGGCAAGACTTGGAGCACCGAAATCAGACGCCGAATATTATGTGCAGTGCTACGGTGCGGGATGAACCCTGACTGGTCCTGATAGATCAACGAGGACATGTGCGGCAGTAATCTATTAGCCAGTACCCTGCTAAGTATTTTGTAATCTAAGTTAAGCATAGACAATGGACGGTAGGAATGGACATCTGTTGGGGGCTTGTTGGGCTTCAATAGAGGTATCATTACAGCCTCAGTGGTAGTATAAGGTGCTAAGTTGGGGAGCCAATAAATCCTGGTATGTAAGATAAAACTCTAGTGGTAAACCATCAGCTCCTGGGACTTTGCCCTTGGCCATACCCTGTACTGCAGCTTTGATTTCCGTAATCGATATAGGTGTCGCCAGAGCCGTCCTATCCTCAACTCCCAGTATGGGGATATCGAGGGTCTCCAGCTCTCGTATCCGGGAGTCACTTAGCGTTGCAGTGGGGGATGCATATAATATTGAGTAGTAATTGCAGAAGCTAGTATTGATCTTCGTCTGCCCATACACTCTGTTGCCTGGAGTTACTTCTATGTCAACTATAGTGGTCTGTTCTGAGGTGGTTTGGCTAACCATGCCAGAAGGGCACTTGCTTTATCGCCCTCTGCATGCTGCCGACTTAAGTATTGCTTATAATCAAATCGGGACAACCTGTTGTATGCTTCTGCTATTTTAGCCCTAGTCTCATCCATAAGCGGTGACAGGTTAGGTTGCACCGGGTGTCTGCGTTCGAGATCCCTAAGAGAATCCTCAAGTCGACCGAGCTCTGTTTCCAGCACCCTCCAGACTCCTACACTCCCACCGATACAGTCACCCCTGATCACTGTCTTGAATGATTCCCATTCGATGGATCTTGAGGAGGCTGTCCCAGTGTTGTGTCGAAAATATTGAGTGATGTGTTTGCGCATTTGGGCCTGAAATGCCTCGTCTTCGAGTGCTTCTGCCCTCAGACGCCATGTGGATATCAGGAGTCTCTCCCCACTCCAGGTCAGCGTGAGCAGCAATGGATTATGGTCTGATATGGTGCAGCCAAGATATTCAGCCGACACCACTGCAGTTTGCACATCTGGTGACGCCAAAAAGGTGTCAAGCCGAGCGTACAAATTGTGTACTGTCGAGTAATATGAATAATCTCTGTATTGGGGGTTACGTTTTCGCCAGCAATCTAGTAGTTGCCAATGTCTCTGCCAATTGGTAAATAATGATGCTGTTTTATGAGTCGTGGATTGTGACAATGGTGGGTGTGACCTTGTTGAAGTAAGCCTCAGCAAGGCCTACTAATGCAAGGGGTTCACCTTTCTCTGCACAAAGTCCTCAGACCATGTAGGAAGAAGTTGGCACAGAAACTGAAACAAAAGACAAAGGCCCATATTTATACTTTTTGACGCAAAACTGCGCTAACGCAGTTTTGCGTCAAAAAAATTAGCGCCGGCTAACGCCATTCTGAAGCGCCATGCGGGCGCCGTATTTATTGAATGACGTTAGCCGGCGTTAGCCGCCGGCGCCGTCTGGTGTGCGTTAAAAAAAACGACGTACACCAGGCAGCGCCGGCGTAGGGGAAAATGGAGCTTGGGTGTCAAGAAATGGGGCAAGTCAGGTTGAGGCAATTTTTTCGCCTCAACCCGATTTGCGCCATTTTTTTTCACTCCCAACCCCCATTGAAATGACTCCTGTCTTAGCAAAGACAGGAGTCATGCCCCCTTGCCCAATGGCCATGCCCAGGGGACTTTTGGCCCCTGGGCATGGTCATTGGGCATAGTGGCATGTAGGGGGGCACAAATCAGGCCCCCCTATGCCAAAAAAAAACAAAAAAAAAACACTTACCTGAACTTACCTTAATGTCCCTGGGATGGGTCCCTCTAGCCTTGGGTGTCCTCCTCGGGTGGGCAAGGGTGACAGGGGGTGTCCCTGGGGACATGGGAGGGCACCTCTGGGCTCCTTCAGAGCCCACAGGTCCCTTAACGCCTGCCTTTTGCAGGCGCTAAAAAACGGCGCAAAAGCGGCCCTACGTCATTTTTTTTGACCCGCACACTCCCGGGCGTGAATTTTGCCCGGGAGTATAAATCCGACGCACATGCCTCGGAGTCGATTTTTTAGACGTGAACGCCTACCTTGCATTTCATTAACGCAAAGTATGTGTCCATGCTAAAAAAGGACGCAAACTCCATGGACTTTGGCGCTAGACGCGTCTAACGCCAAAGTATAAATATGGAGTTAGTTTTGCGTCGAAATTGCGTAAAAAAAAACGACGCAATTCCGGTGCAAATGGAGTATAAATATGACCCAAAGTTTATTAAACCTCATGAAGTGGTACTACAGTTCAAACAGCACCCTTCGGTAATGTTTGAAGTAGCACACTGAACTGAGAGAGCATGGTCCTTTTATACCCACGCAGGGGCTAAAAGGAGGTGGTACAATTATAGAAGCAAGACTTGCATACATGTAAGGTCATGTGGAAATGCACAGTCGACAGGTAGGAGGGGCTAACAGTTTTCAAGGACTAACAGCTGCAGACCTTACTGAGCATGTGCGAAAGTGGGAGATGCTAAATATAACTTGTCCCTAGGCAGATTTTCAAGAGTAGTTAACAGAAAGGTAGGACAGAGCACATGGTGAGCACATGGCAGCATGTGGCAGAGAAAATGGCTGCCAGGAATACAAAATGGATTCCGCAAAATGTTCAAAATAGTTACTAATTACAAGATGTCTTCTGCTAATGCTTAATCTAATCACTGCTAAACTACAACAGACGACCCTTTCAGCATTAGCTGAAGACATTCGTCTTTCTAGGATAATCTAAATATTCATCTTGTATATTTATGCTCATCATTTCAGCTATTTCCTTATCTAACATATGTTGTGCTTTCATTTCTGTAATGTTTCTTTTGGTAGGCATACAAGCAGTAATACACATGGAGCAGAACATTGGACCACACTGAATACAGATACAGCATGTGAAAAATATTGCAATCATTACACACAGGATAGTCAGTAGTTTCCAGCCCCAGATGGAAACAAGAGCCCAAAACCATCAAGAAAAAGTCCAAGTACCAGTCTCTGTGTGGATTTCTGCAGCAATTTTATGCAATTTAGATATTGCATCATATACTGAAGGTGAGTGATCAGGAATAAAAACACAGCAACTACTACCGATGATGCGACATGCACCACCTCGATCAGCTATTATCACATCTAGTACCATACGATTTTGGAGCGCTACAATCCTCGCAATTTGGAGCTCCTCAGTAATATTCCCAAGTGCCAGAGCTGCCTGATTGGTAACAGCTTCCACAACCCTAGTCAATCGTCTCACTTTCCTACTGTTTAACGCAGCACCCACAAAGGGGAACAACCCTAAATTAAAATCAACATATTGTTGCAGGCTAGTGTCCGTTTGGTCTACCTCATTTGTACTTATTGCCCTTTTATATCTATTGTTAATGATGTCATTGAACAGTTTAAAATCTCGGTGATACGATGCAGGGGTCAAAAACACAGGGGATAATAGAAAAGATACATAACACACACCTGACCACCCAACAGGTAGTTGGTAATATCCATAGTTACCATAAACAAAATATGTATTATGTGAAGCTGTAAAACTACTATTATTTACACCCTCAATAGTTAAAATCAAGGTACAATTGCTTATCCCTACTGGAATTCGCCCAATGCTACGAATACATAAATGTGCTTTAGTTTTTGTAACAGAAATCACAAATTGTTCTTTCTTGTCAGAGTGTCTTATATTTGTGAAGACATATGGTATTGATACATTGTCCGGTTGATACTCTTCCCATTCCCATTTAGTTCCTTTGGCTTGGGGATACCCATCTTTGTCTTGGTAGCATACTTTATTAGGGCGAAAAAGAAGTCCGCCTTCTGTACGTTTTCCAGATGCAAACAAAAGCGTGTACCAAGCTTGACAAGAACCATTGTGTGAAAAAGGAAGAGGAATGAAAAGTGTTCCTCCTTTCTTTTGATGCGCAGGTATCATTCCACATACCCAACAGTTAGTAGTATTTGTAGCATTATGAGTATGATGCAACATCTGAATGAAAGTATTATTGAAGTATGATTGATGGTGCTTCTGCTCCTGATAGGGAAGCGTAAAGTAATAGTGATCCTCTGGTACTGGAGTAGTGGCAACAAAAAACTCATGAGCAGGAGCCTTCTTTTCAACAAACCAAGTGATTGTTGCTGTAACCACCAAAACAACAACAAACCCCATAGTACTAATGATCTGTTTGTTATTAATTTTAGCAACAGTGATAATCGACCCTTTCAGAAATGAATTAAAAACAGTCGTTGGAGCTCTTATCCCTGGGCAGCCGTTGATTTCTTCACCACGGGCCAAGGCGGGTGTCACGACTCTAATGCATGGCTGACCCCCCCCCCCCCTTGCCACATTGGCTCTCCGTTTCACTAACCCAGGGCGGTAGCTCAACCAGTTTTTTTCAAAACATTTTCAGATTCTTTCCTCAGTCTCAAATTATATTGCGACACTCCAGAAGTCGTATGGTCCGGGAAGTCTTCTGCAGATTTGTCAGGTGATATAGCACGGCCTTTCTCCGTAATTAAAATCTCTCGATGATCGGTCAGCACAGCAGGTTCCACCAAGGTAGGTAGCACTCTCTTGCAGTGAGTACTATGGACCCAATTCTTTTGGTTCGTCACTCGAACTACTGTCCTTGTCGCAAGGAGCACCTGTTCTGGGCCTCGCTACCTTGGTTCCAAGCTGCTTGATCTTTCAAAGGACTTAATCATCACCTGGTCACCAGGTCGGAGTTCATGGCCTTCACCTGTAGATCTGTCAGGAAGTGCTTCTCGAACCTGTTGATGAATAGAAACCAAATTGTTGGTTAACTGTGCCAAATAATCACTCATCAGGACACAAGGTACATCATATACTGAAAACCACTTCGTATGGGCTAAGGCCGAGTCGAGAGTGTGGCACTGACCTAATAGACAATAATGCCAATGGTAATGCATCCTGCCAAGTTAAGGATGTGGAAGCCTGTATCTTCGCTAACTTCAGCTTCAAAGTAGCATTATACCTTTCCACCAACCCTGCTGATTGTGGGTGGAAAACTGCATGGAACTTCTGTTTGATCCCTAATCCTTTCAGGACATACTTAATAACTTTCCCAACAAAATGAGGTCCGTTATCATTCCATAAAAGTCTCCAATCACCAAACCTAGGGAAAAATTATTTCAAAAGCACCTTCGCTGTGGTAATGGCAGTATTATCCTTTGTGGGGTACGCCTTTATCCATTTACTGAAGGCACATACCACCACCAAGACATACTTTAAATTTTGCAGCGTTCAAGCTGAATATAATCCATTTGTAGAACTTCAAAAGGTGCAGTTGGTGTAGCAAACCCTCCCGCAGGAGTACGTGTCCCTTTTCCAGGATTGTATTGTAAACAGATCAAACAAGACTGTACTACTCTCTTAGCTGTACTGGAAATTTCTGGATGCTCCCAAACTTCCGTAAGCAACTTCGTTATTGTTGAAGCTCAAACATGTGCCAGCCCATGTGCCATCTGAACCATAGGTTGTACAAAAGCTATAGGCAATTTCCATTTATCCATCTGCTTATTCCGCCAACAGCCCTCATCATCCAATTCTCCATCTTCAGACGATTGCTCACGTTCTTTCACAGAAGCAGATTTCTGTATATCTAATACGTCTTGTCTAGCATTATGCCAACGTTCAGCTTGTGACTTCACTACATACATAGAAGTAGTGCTTCACTGCATCGCAGTCTCACGTGCTACGCGGTCTGCAAGAGCATTACCTTGCCCTATCTTATCGGTCACTTTCTTGTGTGCACTACATTTCACAATAGCTAGTTTCTTTGGATATGTCAATGCAGTCAAGAGGTTATGCACTAATTCTCCGTGCATTATCTGCATTCTGTGGGATGTGAGAAAGCCTCTCTCCTTCCAAAGCAAACCAAAATCATGAGCCACTCCAAAAGCATAGCAGCTGTCTGTATAAATGTTCCCACATAAGTCAGTACTAAGCTCACATGCTCGTGTCAAAGCTATTAGTTCAGCTGCTTGAGCTGACTTCTGTGGTATACGAGCTGTCTCCACTACCGTGTGTATTGTGGTGATTGCATATGCAGCTGAGGTCGCACCATCAGGCAACTTCAAACAAGACCCATCAACCCACAATTCCCTGTCTATATCTGGAAGGGGCGTATCTTGTAAATCAATACGACCCTTTGTCTGTTCTTCGGTAAGGAATATACAATCATGTGTTTCTTGTGACTGAGGCTGAGTCACCGGATATGGCAACAAAGTGGCTGGATTTAGTGTTGCTCATCTCTTCAGTGTAATGTAAGGAGCCAGCAATGTCAACTCATATCCTGTTATACGAGCGCTAGTTAAATGTTGTGTCTTTGTTTGATTTAAAAATAGCATCAACCGCATGGGGTACTAACACCACCAGCTCATGTGACAAAACTATCCCTTCACTCTGACGTATTGACACAGCTGTTGCGGCAACTGAACGAAAATACCCAGGCAACGCTCGAGCGACAGGATCAAGTACTGCTGAAAAATATGCACAGGGACGCTGCTTATCGCCATGTGTCTGTACTAAAACTAACAATGCACATCCATCTTTCTCATGTACGTAAAGTGCAAAAGGCTTCATGTAATCTGGAGTACCTAACACTGGTGCTGAACAAAGGGCTTGTTGTAGCTGCCGGAAAGCAGTCTCACATTCATCTGTCCATGGGAGGTGCAATGGAGTATCTTTAGTCAAAAGTGCTAGCAAAGGTTTGACAATGTGTGAAAACCCTAATATCCATTGCCTACAAAAAGAAGTAAGACCAAGGAATGCACGAACATCTTTCTGAGTAGAGGGTACAGGTGTGTCTAAAATTGCTTGAACACGATCTGATGTAAGTGCACGGCCCTCCTTAGACAAAAGGTGACCTAAATAGGTTACCTTTGGTCTACAATATTGCAATTTCTTTTGTGACACTTTATGATGGTGTAAAGCAAGAAAAGAAAGTAAGGACAAAGTGCACTTTTCACATTGCTCAGGGGTATCAGCCGCCAACAAAATATCATTGACATATTGTATGAGAGCCACACCTTCGGGCAAAACAAAAGAATCGAGTTGTCGTTTTAACGCTTGACTATAAATACTTGGACTCTCAGTATAGCCTTGAGGAACCCTGCAAAATCTAAATGATTGTTTATTCAAAGTAAAACCAAACAAATATCGGCTGTCAGGATGAATAGGGATCGAAAAGAAAGCTTTCTTCAAGTCTATCACAGAGAACATAGTTGCTGTCGGGGGAACAAAAGTAAGAAGTGTTGTGATGTCAGATACCACAGGATATTGTGGTATCACAATCTTATTGACTTCTCGTGAATCAATAATGAATCGGTAAATCCTGGTATCAGTATCCTTTTTCAGAATAGGAAGAATCGGACTGTTACAAACATTATACAGAACTTCCTCAACAACTCCAACTGCAATAAGATCATGCACACTTTGTGTGAGTGCTTCTTCGCCCTCCTGTGAAATTTTGTATTGAGGCAAACGTGGCAATACAGCCCCCTCCTTGACACTAATATGTACCAGTGGAATAATCATTTGTCCCACATCAGTATCTGAAGTAGCCCACAAAGTACTAGGGAGTGAAGCTAATGGAATATCCTCTTTAACAAGACAAACTCTTTCCATCACAGGATGATTATCATTCAAAATAACACGCACCCCTTCAGGAGAGCATCGTATTGTAGCCCTGAAATACTTGAGCATATCAAGACCCACAATGTTGTCTGGTGTATTTGGAGGAAGCAAAAATGGACAGGGAGTAGTACATTTATCAACATGGAATGCAAGTGGTTGTGACAATGGGCTAGGGGAAGGTGTTCCATCGAAACCTGTTGATGTAATTGTTAAGCCAGACAGGGGAGCCCTTGGAATCAATTGTTTAGACAAGGCGCTACGAGTAGCTCCTGTATCAACCAGAAACTGATCAGTAGAACCCAAAACATGTGCTGTAACATAGGGACCCCTCTGATCTACTGGAACTTCAACTGATTCCTTACCCCATCCTAGGCAATCCTATGCATAAGCAGAATCTTGGAAATCAGGCTGCACATGGTTAGACATCTGGTATTGGTTCCGTCCATCTAAAGTGTTAAACCCATCCTGCCCTCGTACATTAACATCAACCCTAGCATGATAATTCGTGCTTCTTCTAGGTCCTGAATATCCTGAGCGATTTCTCATTTGTCCCCGACCACGTGAA
Organism: Pleurodeles waltl; assembly: GCF_031143425.1. Classification (NCBI taxonomy): domain Eukaryota; kingdom Metazoa; phylum Chordata; class Amphibia; order Caudata; family Salamandridae; genus Pleurodeles; species Pleurodeles waltl. The sequence goes on from NC_090444.1 coordinate 876,569,487, forward strand.
CACTGCTGAACACGTAGTGCTGGACAATCGGCAGCCCAATGCCCAAATTTCTTACAATATGCACACTGATCAACAGACAAATTCGAACGAGTGTAAGAAGAAACATAAGATCCACGTCCACCTCTATCACTACCTCTAAAAGGCAGACCATAAGCTTGAGCCAACATAACCTTCGTCTTTAATTCTTTAATCTTTTTATCCTTGCTACCTTTTGCTTCTAATTCCTGACGTTCATAATACTGAGCCATAGTCAAAAGAGAAACCGGAGTAGAGGTAGTCAATGAACTTTCACTAGCTTTTAGATGACTAGCTATTCCTGGTAACAGATTTGCGACATATTTATCGACAAACAAATGTCTGCCTGTATCATCTGACAATAACTGACCGCTAAAATCATGAAATGCTTCTTCAAAGCGTGTAAAGAAATCAGAGACCGATTCATCTGCCTTTTGCTTACAAGACGCTAAAACAGTCCAATCTATCTTTTTAGGGGGAATAATCGTTTTTAACTTAACTAATATGGCTGCAGGAAGATCTAGAATCAACTGATATGTCTTTTTCGCAGGTTCCCTGGCCACGTCCATCTATTCTACTTCTTTCCATGACGCCCCAAAAACTGCACGATCATAAATTTTACGAACAGTTCACCACATATCTGGCGGTAATATCAATCCGAAAAATAAATCAATGTCAGCCAAAGTCATAGTACAAGAACAAATTGCTCCCTCAACTTCCTCATAAAAGGCGGCTGGATTTTTCCACGGGTCAGGTAATGCTGTTTTAAGTGCTATTACATCTGCCCTATTCCAAGGAGTATACACCCAATTATAAATAAAATAACCCTTAGCATCAACAGAAGTTTTATCATCACTTGTACCTAATCCTTTAGGAGGAACATACAAAGGCGCGGCCTCCCGCATTGGTTCTCGCGTGAACTATCATAGTCTTATCTGTTCCGAAGATGGAAGCTTGCACCCCACCGGTCTGAGATGTCCATTCAACTACGTCCACAGCCCTTTTCTCCTCTTGCAAACGGACTGCCACAACACATAATTTCACCAAACGCCTGATTGCATCAGCCACCTGGGAGAAAACAAAAAGACCGTCACGCATTTGCTTATGATCAGCTACTACATCATCGGGCTCTAACTCATCAGAATATTTCCGATATAGTTCAATAACTTCTGAGCCAAATGCCTCAGTAAAATATAGCTGCTCCTTTTCCGTCCACCCTTTCATGTTGTCTAAAAGTTCAGAAGCAGAGACAACGCTACGAGTTGTTTTACGAGCAATAGATCTAAGCTCAGACGCACGGTCAGCAGGCAACATAGAGCGACTGACTCACATCTTCTGTTGCTCCGAACTGGAGACCTTAGCTAACTCATGAGGGGCAGAAGGAACGACATACGGAGGTGGAGGGCGATCTAATAAAAATAAATCATCATGTGGTTTATTAAGGATAGGATAGAGAGGTTGTCTAACGGTGTATTGGCCAGTTACCTGTAATTTACGTTCTTTCTCTTCTAGCTCCTTTAAGTCATTTATTTCTTTCTTTCTCATTTCCAATGCTTTCACATATACATTCTTCTGCTGCTCTTTCTCAAGCAAGACTTGCTCACGCTTCACTCGTTCACGCACTTCTTTTTCACACATTCGTACACAGTCAAACATATCTTGCCTAGACTTTCATTTATACATACATTGTTCCACATACTCAATCTTTCGCAAATCAAATTACCCATGCATAGGTCAACGTAACTCAGGATCCGCACGAGTGTATTTATTCCATAATGTGCTGTACATTATAGAAGAAAGACCATGTTTAACTTACATATCTCTATTGGGCGTCCCCTCTGGGGGTGCCGGTTGCGATTCTTTCCGTCTCAAATTGGTACCATTACAAAAGCAACACATCCTACGAAGTGCGCTAAAAACAGGCATGCCAAAAATAGTGCAGAATATGCAATATTATAATCAAAGTAGCACTTAAGGTGTCGTTCAAATCAAAATTAAATTGGAGAAAATTCTCCTCATTACCTGCCTATATAAATTGCAATTTATATATCAATTCAAAGGACACAAATTGACTAGTCACCCAAAACACGAGAGCCACAGTAAGTAGTGCTAAACTACATTACCAAACAAAGGCATCAAAACCCACAGCAAGTGCCGTAAAACGGCTCTTACCAATCACAGGGTGTCCAGGTTCCAACTGCCAAGTTCTAAAATCGACCAAATGGTCACTGCATGACGAATGAACAAAAAGGAGCTCAGTCGAGGACCGGCGCCACCTGGATGGTCAAATCAGAATGAAGGGAAAAACGCTGTGGTTGCCAAGACTCGGATCTCCTCAGGCATTGATCGTCCGCAGCGAGTTCCCAATCCTTCGTCGCGACCAATCCGTTGGGCATCCGAGTCGCCGATGAGTCCCTGTTCGGGCGCCAATTTGTTGAAGTAAGCCTCAGCAAGGCCTACTAGTGCAAGGGGTTCACCTTTCTCTGCACAAAGTCCTCAGACCATGTAGTAAGAAGTTGGCACAGAAACTGAAATAAAAGACAAAGTTTATTAAACCTCATGAGGTGGTACTACAGTTCAAACAGCACCCTTCGGTAATGTTTGAAGTAGCACACTGAACTGAGAAAGCATGGTCCTTTTATACCCATGCAGGGGCTAAAAGGAGGTGGTACAATTATAGAAGCAAGACTTGCATACATGTAAGGTCATGTGGAAATGCACAGTCGACAGGTAGGAGGGGCTGACAGTTTTCAAGGACTAACAGCTGCAGACCTTACTGAGCATGTGCGAAAGTGGGCGATGCTAAATATAACTTGTCACTAGGCAGATTTTCAAGAGTAGTTAACAGAAAGGTAGGACAGCGCACATGGTGAGCACATGGCAGCATGTGGCAGAGAATACAAAATGGAAATGTTCACAATAGTTACTAAATACAAGATGTCTTCTGCTAATGCTTAATCTAATCACTGCTAAACTACAACAACCTGTCCCTATCAACGTTAGCTACACAATTAAAATCACCACCACGGGACTCTTTAATTGCATGCAGTACTATGTCACGACATATCTTCCCTCTTTGTCTATTAGGGAATGGAGAGCCTGAAAGGGCACCCCAGGGCGGATCCACAGTATCACCCCCCTTGCAAATGCTGAGTAAGTAGTGGCGAAGATTTGACCTCTCCATCTTTTTTTCAGAGCCTCAACCTCCTTCTCTAATAGGTGCGTTTCTTGTAAGAGAGCCATGTGCACCCCCCTCCGCCTAATATAATTATAGACTTTGTATCTTTTGGACATGTTATTGAGACCTCTAACATTCCAAGTGAGTATTTTATATTTTGTAGCCATGACCTAGGGTAGCTAGAAGAGATGATAGTATTACACAGTTCTATTGTAATTCCCGGATGTGCAGGTACAGAGTAATGTACTAAAAAGAGAACTGTCAAGGTCAGTATTTAGTGGTGCTTGCTGTACCCCCATAACTAAATAAACTAACAAAACTCCCAACTCCCTTTCCCCAGGACCGGTACCTACAACTCTCACCCGTCCAAACCATTGTAACAATCTTAATGAGTGTCCTATAGGTGGGAGGTGCACCAGAAACCGAGAGTCAATGCCCCGGACCCTTCCCCGGGCCCAGCAATGTTGAGGATGCTGCTCAGGAATAAGCACATAAAGATTCAGCTTGGCCAGTGCTTCGGATGTTTCTACCTGAGACCTCTAAAAGGATGAAAGCATAGTCCAATTCAAACTCGCCGATCAAGCAGACCCCATATCGTGGTCAGATAAGCTCATCCGCTGTTCTTGGGGTCACCTGTGGTAAGCTGATAAGGGTATCTCGAGATGATATTGAAGAGCGTTCGCAGCTTGAATCAACATCCGATACAGTGCCGGAGGTTCGTAACAGATGAGGTTCCCCTCCACTCATTACCGCCGCAGTGTCCACAGCGTCCCGCATCTCTCTGAGTGATTGGTGTCTTGGGGGGGGCCGCCTCCGTGGCTTTTTTCTTGGATCTGCTGCGTTTCCTCCCGGGTGTACAGAAGGTTCGGTTGCAGTGATCTCGTTTGGTGATATTCAGGGATTCCAGCCAGTCCTCCGCCAAATGGGGTGTCAGAAAGAAGTGGTTCTTGCCATCATATTCCACTCTACGCTTGGCTGGGAAGAGCATTGCATATTTTATGCCATTCTCTCGCAGGATATGCTTAACTTCTGTAAAAGATGCCCTTTGCGCCTGCGTCTCCTTGGTAAAATCGGGAAATATCATGATTCTCTGGCCATCTAGCATAACCTCACCTCGGTGACGTGATTGCGTCAATATATGGTCCCTATCTTTATAGTGTAGCAACTTAGCGACTATCGGTCGCGGTCTGTTTCCTGGTGGGGGGGGCTCTGCTGGGCACTCTGTGGGCTCTCTCTATAGCGAAGAATGCCGATAGGCCTTCGGGGGCCACTGTGTCTCTTAACCATTGTTCCAGAAATGATTCCATATTAACTGCGGACGATTCTGCCCCCTTCGGGACCCCCCACCAGTCTAAGGTTGCTTCTTCGGGCACGATTTTCAGCATCCTCCGCCCTCGACTCAAGAATTTTGACTCTGGGGGTTAAGTCCATAAACTCAGATGACAAGGCTTTCTGCTCTGCGGTTACAATTGCAAGCGTGCTTCCATGTGTCCCGACTGTCTCTTTTAGTTTACGGTGGTCATCTCGTACAGGGAAAGGTCTGTCGCGAGGTTATCAATTTTACGTCCCAGCGCCTCACGGGACTCCTTAATTGCATGCAGTACTATGTCCAGAGTTGTTTTGGGCTGTACTTGACCAACATGTGTGTCTGTGACCGAGGAGTGGGGAGGATGTGTGGCAGGTGGGGAAACTTCAAGCGTCTGTTCCTCTCGTTTTTTGGGTTTGACCATTGTTAAAGCAGATCAACCCACCGCTTGCGGAAGAGGGCTATCCAAAGGGTCTAGATGTGTCTCTATGCAATATCCCTGCCTGAGTTATACCTTGCTGAGTTTCAGTTCCCGCAGCCACTCAGGAGGAACTCAGATTTAGAGCTGAAGCATTATGGGGTCAGTTCTCTCCCTTCTCACCCACCTCTTGTGCTAGGAAACAGAGCATCGGAGAGTTCGCCGGGTAAACAAGCGAGACAGCCGAGGACATGGGGAAATGGAGCTAGGAATCCGCCGTCTTCAGGTCAGAGGCCGAGGCGCCCCAAGCAATGTACAGGCGCCCACGGGTGAGAACGTCTATTTTATTTTGCAGTTCTTCGAGCGGGCTAAGTACAGTCAAAAGGTGCTATTCCAGGGCAACCCGGGCCCATGAGGTACACACAGGTCTGGGGCCCAAAACACCACTGGCGCTCTCCGATGCCAACATCCGGTCAAGCCGGGGGCGCCCACATTCACTCCGGCTCCCCAATGTGTCGAGGCTCCTCGGTGGAAAAGGATGAGAAAGCCGCCTCTCGCCGACTCGCACTGCCGGGTACTCTGCCCCTCCCCCTCTCCGTGCTGCGCTGCCCGAGGCCCACTGTTGTCCCGCGACTCACCGCCTTCCTCTCGCCTGGAGTCGGGGCTCGCAGTCTTCCTGGGGCGTCCCATCAACTGGTACAGGGATCCTTTTTGATTTAACACGCACTATGCGCCCGCTTCCGTGACTCGCCGCTGTAGAGGATTCAATGCTCGGTCGCGCCCGCCATTTTGGCTCTCGGCGGCCGCGGAGCTCTCAGAGTGAGTACTATCGATTCGTTTGCCGGATACGTTGCGTGGTAATCCCTTCCGGACCCAGCGGCTTTCCGACAGTCTGCCCTTGAATTGCAGGAATTTCTGAGCCGTTTTTAGCAAGGATTTAGGTGCTGGGCCCAGTTTGCGGCCCGGGAGCGTCGCAATAAACGTGCAGCTCCATTGGTCGCAGGCCACGCCCCCCCACAGATGCCTCAAGTCATGCTGTGCAATCCACTGCCAGAACAAATGCCAAACACCACACAACTTGCGCCTATAACAAATGGATTTCATCAACACATACCTAACTTACCTTTAGTGTGCAGAGACATCTGCCTGACTGTAGGAGACAACCATTTTTATTGGTATGTTACCCCCAATTGTACCTGTCTGTCAGTATGTTTTTGCCTGTCTCACTGGGATCCTGCTGGTCAGGACCCCAGTGCTCATAGTTTTTGGCATAATGTGTGTGTCTCTGAGGCTCTGCTAATCAGAACCTCAGTGCTTATGCTCTCTCTGCTTTTAAATTTGTCACTGTAGGCTAGTGACTTCATTTAACAATTTCAGTTGGCATAGTGGACCCCACTTATAAGTCCCTAGTAGTTGGAACCTAGGTACCCAGGGCATTGGGGTTCCAGGATATCCATATGGGCTGCAGCATTTCTTTTGCCACCCATAGGGAGCTCAGACAAATCCTTGCACAGGCCTGCCATTGCAGCCTGCGTGAAATAACGCACACATTATTTCACAGCCATGTTCACTGCACTTAAGTAACTTATAAGTCACCTATATATCTAACCTTCACTTGCTGAAGGTTAGGTGCAAAGTTACTAAGTGTGAGGGCGCCCTTGCACTAGCAAAGGTGCCTCCACACAGTTCAGGACCATTTTCCCTGACTTTGTGAGTGCGGGGACACCATTACACGCGTGCACTACATATAGGTCAATACCTATATGTAGCTTCACAATGGTAACTGCGAATATGACCATGTAACATGTCTAAGATCATGGAATAGTGCCCCCATTCCAAATCTGGTTTTGGGGAGCCAATTCCATGCATTCTGGGGGCTCCACCATGGACCCCCAGTACTGCCAAACCAGCTCTCTGAGACTTGCACTGTAGCTACAGCTGCTGCCACCTCACAGACAGGGTTCTGCCCTCCAGGGGTCTGGGCAGCCCAATCCCAGGAAGGCAGAACAAAGCATTTCCTCTGAGAGCAGGGTGTTACACCCTCTCCCTTTGGAAATAGGTGTTACAAGCTGGGGAGGGATAGACTCCCCCAGCCTCTGAAAATGCTTTGAAGGGCACAGTTCATGCCCTCCTTGCATAAGCTAGTCTACACCGGTCCACGGACCCGTTGTCCCCTGCTCTGGTGCGAAACTGGACATAGGAAAGGGGAGTGACCACTCCCCTGTTCATCACCATCCTAGGGGTGGTTCCCAGAGCTCCTCCAATGTGTCTGGAGGCCTCTGAGTGGCCAGTGCCAGCAAGTGACATCAGAGACCCCTCCTGATAAGTCCATACCTGATAAGGTAGCCAATCCCCCTCTCAGGGCTATTTAGGGTCTCTCCTGTGGGTTCTCTTCAGATTCTGCTTGCACGTTTCCTTCAGAAATTCTCTGCAACAACTTCAGCTTCCTCTGACCTCGGATCAACCGCAGCCTGCTCCAAGAAACATTGTAACTGCAACAAAGTATCCACAAGAGATATTTTTCTTCTGCAACCTCAGCTCAAAGTCAGCGACTGAAACAGTTTCCATGGTGTGCACACTCTGAGGACTCCCTGTCTTCATCCTGCACCAGAGGGACCGAATAAATCTCCGGTGGGTTGATGGAGTCACTCCCCTGCTCCAGCAGGCAACTTCCAAGATGACAACCTGGACCCTTGGACTCCTCTCACAGCGATGAGCCTGCTGCTAAGGCACAGAGAGTGAACATTATCAACATAGACTGTCTGTCTGATGCAATTTGGAGGAGGTAAGACCTTGCCTTCCCAGAGAGCGATGGTACCCCTGTGTACTGCGTCTTCTTCACCTCCTGAGGCCTATGTGCACTCTTCGCAAAATTCCTTCATGCACAGCCTGGCCCAGGGCCCCAGCACTCCATCCTGTGATGCTCAACTCGCTGAGTTGTTCTCCAGCAGTGTGGGACCTTCCTTTGTTGTGCTGCATCAACTGCATTTTGCACCTCCTTTGTCCCCATGTACTGGGACCTCCAGGGTACTGGCTGGCATTCTGATGTCTCTTTAAAGTGCTGAGAGCCCCCTCTTCCTCCTCACACAGAGGTGAGGCCCCCAGGTCCCTCCTGGGTCCATCCAGCACCATTTTGACGCAAAACGCACTTTTGTCGTAGCCAAGGATTGTTGGTGACTTCCTACACGAAATTACATCTATAACGATCTTCACGTCGTGGGACATCATTTGCATCATGCAGGAACCCGCTGGCATCTTTCTACAGTGCATTCCTGCAGTCTTCGACTAACTATGGGCTCTTCTTTTGAACCCTTTTCTGGGTTGGCGGGGCTCCTGTCCTTCTTGGAACTTCTTTCGACTTCTGGACTTGGTCCCCTTCCTTTGCAGTTCGTCAGGTCCAGAAATCCAGCAGTTGTTCTTTGCAGACTTGGTTGGCTGCTGCAAAATCCCAATCATGAGTTGTAGTGTATCCTAAGGAAACTTGCAGTACTTTACTCCTGCTTTTCTGGGCTCTGGGGTGGGGTAATTTACTTTCCTTTACTGTATTCTTACTTTCCCATTGATTTTACACACACTACACTTGTCTAGGGGGGAATTTGTGATTCGCATTCCACTTTCTTAGTGTATGGTTTGTGTTGCCCCTAGACCTATTTTCTCCCATTGCAATCTATAGAATTTCCTATTTGCATTGTTCTATGACTATTTACTTGTCTAATTTTGGTGTCTAGTGTATATATTGTATATAATACTTACCCACAGAAGGTGTATTGTCTCTAAGATATTTTTGGTACTGTGTTCACCAAATAAATACCTTTATTTTTGGAAACACTGAGTATTGTCTTTACTTGTGCATAAGTACTGAGTAACAATAAGTGATATTGCATGAGCTTTGCATGCCTCCTAGTTCAGCCTAAGCTGCACTGCTATAGCCACCTCTATCAGCCTAAGCTGCTAGAACACTACTACATTTCACTAATAAGGGATACCTGGACCTGGTATAAAGTGTAAGTACCCATGGTACCCACTACAAACCAGGCCAGCCTCCTACAGACCCCCACCTCCTCCCCCACAACCAACAACATGGGAGGAGAAAGTCTTGGCAATCATGCATCCTGAGGGCCTGGCCAGAGTAGCAGGAGGACTGGACTCTGGTAAGTCAACTCTATACTACTATCACCCCCCTACCTGCATGCCATCCCATACCCCCACCTTCATCCTCACTCCCATCACTCCACCACCTCACATCCCCCCACCATCACATCTCACTCATCTCAGTGCCAAGCCCTGCATGCCATACAAATGCATGGACACCACACACAAACCTGCATGGACACCCATCACTAAAGCATGCATACTAGAGAGGACTAATCATCCCACCATACACCAACGTACACAAGTGAAAGATGCCAGGGCAAATACAAACAAAGAGTGCAAGTCACAGATGCACAATATGTCACACACAGAAACAATAACACTGCATTTACATCCCCACAGGTACCCCAGCCAATGTCAGCGGCTAAGAGGTGCTAGCACTATCGAGTCCCCCAACAGAAGAGGCCCACAGTGATGACAGCAACTCTGGTCGCCTGGATCTGGATGACCAACCTGGCCCATCAGGGACCTCTGGATAGCTGATTACCCAAGCCCAGCCGCACACCACCACAGAGCCTCCCCCATCTGGAAACACCACCACAGCACCCACCCAGAGTACCCATACCTCTGTCCTCAGGACACGTCAATCAGCAGTGTGTCCACCACTACAGGGACCCCAGGGCACACCTCATACCCAAGACAATCAGGGACCTGGGGTCAGTGGCAGTGGACACACGGTTCAAGGGGCAGAGGCACAGGACAACAGGGAAACTGGGAGGGCTGTTGTGTGCTAGGGGGAGGACAGGCCCAGGGAACCCACTCTCCAGGGGGCACTGTCCGAGATCCTGAGAGCATACCAACATTCCCAGGATACGCTGAGCCAGATCCTGGACAACGTGCAGGAGAACAGGCGGCTGCAGGAGGGACAGTACCAGGGGATCAGGGAGGACTTGCAGACCATCAACAACACCCTGGTCTCCATAGCAGGGGTGCTGGCAGACATGGCCAACATTATGAGGGAGGCAGTCTCACACCAACGGGCCCCTGCCACTAGCCACACATCTGAATTGCCTACAACCTCCGCTGCTGCTAGTGGATAGGAGGCCTCGCCACAGGACCAACAGGCCACCAGCACCCCTCCCCCTGCAGGAGGCGAACCACCCCACAAATGTTCCCTGTGATCCAGGCATGAGCCAGAGACTTTTGCCAAGACCCCTGCCAGGAAATGAGACTCTCTTGATTGTCACCCTTGTGTCCCACTCTGTCGCCCTGTCCACCTTAAACTGCCATTACTCCCTCACCTTGAACTCAGGACCTGCAAAGGAAGGGGTCCAAGTCCAAGAGTCGTGAAAGTGTCCGGGGGGCAGGAGCCCACTAAACCCCGGATGAAGGTGCAAAATGGCTGCCTCTGGATGGAAGAAGCTGAAGATTCTGCAACAACGAAAGGTGCTAGGAACTTCTCCTTCATGCAGAAGATGTCCCACGGAGTGCTGGAGGATGCAGAGTTGTTTCTTTGGCAAAAGACCACAAACAAGCCTAACTAGCTGCAAGAGTCACAGTTAAAGAAAAATGGTGCTACCGGGGCCCAGGAAGGACCAGGATGTCGCCACTTGGGAGAGGAGACAGAGGGGGCCCTCAGCAATGTAGAGAGCCCATGCACAAGAACGTAGCACCCGCAGAAGTCCTTGAACACAGGTTCAAGAAGACTGAACATGGCAGTTGTCTCAACACTACAAAAGAGGGTCCCACGAAGCCGGAGGTCAACTCAGGGAGTTGAGCAATGCAGGACGGAGTGCTGGGTAAATGGGCTTGGCTGTGCATGAAGGATTCCTTGGAAATGTGCCAAAAAGCCCTAGCAGCTGCAGTTCACATGTTGCACAGGATTACTGTCTGGAGAGGGGAAGCAAGGACTTACCTCCTCCAAATTTGGACAGTTGGACTACTGGACAGTCTGGGTCACTTGGACCCACCACCTGTGTTCCAGGGGCCACGCTCGTCAGGATGAGAGGGGTCTCAGAGTACCAGTGACACTGAAGTTTGGTGCCTGCTGAAGCAGGGGGAAGATTCAGTCGACCCACAGGAGATTTCTTCATGGCTTCCAGTGCAGGATGAAGGCAGGCGGCTCCCAAAACATGCACCACCCAGAAACAGTCAAGAAAGCCGGCAGGATGAGGCGCAGTTGCAGTTTTGCAGGCATCCTAGAACAGTCAACGATCGATCCTTGGCATAAGTCGAAGAGAGAGGTGCAGAAGAACTCTGGTGAATTCTTGCCAGTCGTTATCTGAGGAAAAGCCCACAGGAGAGACCCTAAATAGCCCTCAGAGGAGGATTGGCCACCTGGTCAGGTAAGCACCTATCAGGAAGGGTCTCTGATGTCACCTGCTGGCACTGGCCACTCAGAGGCCTCCAGAGTGCCCTCACACCTCTGGATCCAAGATGGCAGAGGTCCGGAACACACTGGAGGAACTGTGGGCACCACCCCTGGGGTGGTGATGGACAGGGGAGTGGTCACTCCCCTTCCTTTGTCCAGTTTTGCGTCAGAGAAGGGACTGGGGGTTCCCTGAACCGGTGTAGACTGGCTTATGCAAGGAGGCCTTCAAAGCATTTCCAGAGGCTGGGGGAGGCTACTCCTCCCCAGCCCTTAACACCTATTTCCAAAGGGAGAGGGTGTAACACCATCTCTCAGAGGAAATTCTTTGTTCTGCCTTCCTGGGACTGGGCTGCCCAGACCCCAGGAGGGCAGATCCCTGTCTGTGGGTTGGCAGCAGCAGTAGCTGTAGAGGAAACCCCAGAGAGCGGGTTTGGCAGTACCCAGGGTTCATAGTGGAGCCCCGGGGATGCATGAGATTGGCACCCCAATACCAGATTTGGCATGATCTTAGACATGTTACACATGTTACATGGCCATATTCGGAGCTGAAAATAAACTTTGTTGGTTCATGACCTGAGCCTCAAGGAGCTGGATCTTAAGGCAAAGCAGTCAGAGTTCAGCAGTAATGGTGGCAGCATACATGCAGAGCCTACTGGAGAAAGAAAAGTTTGTATACCTAAAAAAGTTGTGACCAGTTATGTGGTGTGGGATGACATTGACAAGTGGCTGGCTGCTTACAAAGTTGCACTAATTGCTCATGGGGTCCTGTAGAGCAATAGAGGGTGGCCTTGTGGTGGTATGTACCAGCTGTGGGTAAGGACACTCTTCTTACACTGGATCCTAGGGATCAAAACATATGTGCACCCATGAAAGCCGCTTTACTTGCCAAGTTTGGACTGACTCCTGAGAAACAGGGACAACACCAAACTCTGCACACAAATTTGGGTAGACTGTTCTTATTTCTCCAATAAGGCACTGAATGGATGGGTGTGCGGCAGCAAAGTAGATGATTACACAGGGTTATTTAATTTAATTCTGAGGGAGCACATGCTCAATCTTTTTTTTTACAGAGTTGCCCCAGCACCTGGTTGACAGTAAGCTGACTGATCCTAGGAAGCTTGCTGAGGAGGCGGACCTCTGGATTAGTACCAGAGTGTCCCAAAAGGTACCTGGGAGTGACTCCAAGAAGGGTGGTTTCGGTTCCCCCAACAGAGTGAGGGGGAGGTTAGAGATGACCAGACAAGTCCCAGAGTAAAGGGGAAGGAAAGGGTTCCCATTCCCCATCTGAGAAACAGGGTGGTGGTTCTGGTGGGTGGTGGCCCAAAGCATCCCATTCCCAACCCAGCTGCTTGGAGTGTTCCCCGCTAGGACATAGGAAAGGGGACTCTGTCTGTCCAAATAAATCACCCCCTGGTGGGACCTCTACAGGGGTGGCCAATGTGGCCTTAGGGGAAAGTAGTTCCCAGGTCGTAGACCATGCCTTCATCTCCTTTAGTTGGGAGGTGGACTCAGAGGGTAAGCTGGTGATCCCTGAGGGTGGGAGACATCACTTCCATCAGTTGGGATTGAATGGGGTCCCAGTCACCGCTCTGAGGGGCACAGGGGCTAGTCTTACCATGATGATGGAGAGACTATTGTCACCAGAGCAGTACACCGGCCAGGTGTGTAGAGTGACTTCGGCCATTGGGGAGGATTTCTTCTGCCCCATGGCCCTGGTGTCCCTAGAGTGGGGTGGGCGGTTGACCCAGAGGCGGGTCATAGTTAGTCCCCAGCTGCCCATTGACTGCATTCTGGGAAATGAGTTACCCCTGGTGTCAGGAGACCTGAGAGGGTTGATTCCTAAGGGTGCACTGACAGTTCAGCTGTCTGTCAGTACCAACTCCCTAGAGGAGGGTACGTGAGCCCAGATGTGGAGGCAAATTGAGGAAGGACTCACCCTTGTCCCCTGTTCAGCCTCAAGGTACAGACCCTGGGCTGACTGACCAGGAACAGGGACCCACCCCATAACCGGTGGGAATGGAGAAGGGGTGCAAGACCCCTGAGGCTACTGCCCCCCATTCTGAGATGCTCCAGGAGCCCCTTGGGAGCTCCCTACCAGGCCCCCGGCTGGAGGACAAGTTCATCCAAAGGCCCCACTCAGGTTCTCCACTTAGCAGTGGATGGTCTAGGGCCTGACTCTTGATACTGACATCTGTTGGTTTCTGTGCTTGTGGACAGAGTTTTCCCTGGGTTGGGGACAGAAGTCAGACCCAAGGAATGGAGTGGGCCATATCACTTTGTTGGCCATGGTGGTACTGTTTGCATACTGGGATGCATCTGAGAGGAAATTAAAGTTAGGAGCTTCACAGATGGGGTCCTCAGGCGATGAGAAGTGTTTCCCATGGGTCAGTTCGGTGGCCCCAGAAAATATGGACAGAGGAGCCTCACTGAGTTCAGAAAGGCGTAGAACTGGCAAGTGCCCCTGCAGTAGTGGGTCATTGTCCATGTTTTATTGCCTTAAGCAGGAAAGTCCATTAGAGTGTTGATTAGTCTACCCTGTTTTTATGTTGGAAGGGGGATATGTTGGAAATGGCCTTTCTGCAAGGTCACCCCCAAACCTTTTGCCTTCCTCCTCCTTTTTTCTGACCTCCTTTTTGCTGGCTTTAGGACTCTGCACACTTTACCTCTGCTAATCAGTGCTAAAGTGCATATGCTCTCTCCTTAAACATGGTGACATTGGCTCATATCCAATTGGCTTATTTAGTTTACTTGTAAATCCCTAGTCAATTGCTCTACATGTGCCCAGGGCCTGTAAATTAAATGCTACTAGTGGGCTGCAGCACTGGTTGTGCTACCCACATAAGTAGCCCCCTAACCATGTCTCAGGCCTGCCTCTGCAGTGCCTGTGTGTACAGTTTTCACTGCCACTTCGACTTGGCATTTAAAAGTAGTTGCCACGCCTTAAACCCCCCCTTTTTCTATATATATGTCACCCCTATGGCAGGCCCTAGGTAGCCCATAGGGCAGGGTGCTATGTAGGTAAAAGGCAGGACATGAACATGTGTGTTCTACATGTACTGGTACTGTAAAACTCCTAAATTTGTTTTTACACTGCTGTGAGGCCTGCTCCTTTCATAGGATAGCATTGAGGCTGCCCTCATATACTGTTTGAGTGGTAGATCCTGATCTGAAAGGAGTAGCCAGGTCATATTTAGTATGGCCAGAATGGTAGTACAAAATCCTGCTCAATGGTGAAGTTGGATTTTATATTACTATTTTAGAAATGCTACTTTTAGAAAGTGAGAATTTCTCTACACTTAAAACCTTCTGTGCGTTCCAATCCACATCTGGCTAGGTTTAGGTGACAGCTCCCTTGTGCACTCACTCAGACACACCCCAAACACAGGATACTCAGCCTCACTTGCATACATCTGCATTTTAAATGGGTCTTACTAGTCTGGGAGGGTGGAGGGCTTGACACTTACATGTCGAAGGACAGTAGCCTGCCCTCACACAAAGGACTGCCACACCTCCTACTGGGATGCTGGCAGAGAGGATGGAACTGAAAGGGGACCTTGTGCTCTTCTAAGCCACTTTTTGAAGTCTCCCCCGCTTCAAAGGCACATTTGGGTATTTAAGCAGGGTCTCTCACCCCACCAATTTAGACACTTCTGAGGTAGACACTCTACTTCATCAAGACACTTCCTGGAGAAGAGAACCTGAACCAGAACCAGCATCCTGTCAAGAAGATCTGCCTGGCTGCCCAAAGAACTCACCTGGCTGCTTTCTGTGAAGGACTGCTGCCTTGCTGTTGCCCTGCTGCCATGCTGCTCTCTGGCTGTGGTGGGAAGTGCTCTCCAAGGGCTTGGATAGAGCTTGCCTCCTGTTCCCTGAAGTCTCAGGACCAAAAAGACTTCACCTCTACAAGAAGGACTCCTTGTGTGCCAGAAACGACACACAGCTTGCATTGCGGTGAAAAATTCACTGCATGCCAAACCGGAACAATGCAGCCAAACTTCTCAAAGAGAAGATCGACGCAGCGCCAGCATAGCGACTGGAAATTAGACGAATGGTCCACTGGATTGATGCACAGCCAAGCCGTAACGACGCAGCCTGACTTCCAGAGAAGAATTGATGCAGAGCCTGCCATGCAGTAGAAATTTCCACGCAACGCCCACGGGATCGACGCAGCCCCTGTGACTTTGTCCTGTCAGCGCCTGAAATCCACGCATCATCCCCGGGGCATCTGAAAACCCCGCAACCCGAAGAGGATCCACGACCAAGCATCGGAAATCAACGCACAGCGTCCCTGCATGAAAACTAAACAATGCATCACCACGTACAGCCCGAGAAATCGACGCACACCTCCTAGTTTTCCATGCATGTCCTCTTCTGCAGTCCTTTGCAGAGATTTTGGACACAAACCAGGTACTTTGTGCTTGAAAGAGACAATTATTGCTTTTAAAAGACTAAAGACACTTTATATCACTTTTACAGTGATATCTCAACATATACTTATTGCATTTTAATCATTGTTTTCTAAACACTGTGTGGTGTATTTTTGTGGTGCTGTACTGTGTTATTGCATGTTTTATTGCACAAATACTTTACACATTGCCTTCTAAGTTAAGCCTGACTGCTCAGTGCCAAGCTACCAGAAGGTGGGCACAGGATAATTTGGATTGTGTGTGACTTACCCTGACTGGAGAGAGGGTCTTGCTTGGACAGGGGGTAACCTGGCTGCCAACCAAAGACCCCATTTCTAACAATGACTATCAGTGTGGAATCCAAATCATATGTTCCAGGTCCTTAGGCCAAACACAAGATTGTCATGTTCAACAACCTAGTGCTGAGGAAAGATTACGCAAGGATCGGAACTCACACCAAACCACAAATACATGTGAGGCACAACCAGCTCTTAATATCAACTTCTATGCTACATGACATACCTGTTGCAAGCCCTAATAAAAAATTACTCCTTTATTCTTTTGCAGCGGATCAGGGTTATGTCATACAGCCATGGATAATGACCCAATTTCCCAACCCAAGCACAGCAGCAGAGCGTGCATTTCATGAGGGACATTGGAAGACATGGACTATTGTGAAGAGGACATTTAGCATCCTGAAGTCCCGATTCAGGCGCCTGGACATCACAGGATGCAGCCTCCTATATGCCTCACACATCGTTTACAAGATAATCATGACATGTGCCATTCTGCACAACATATGGGTGCGGGTGAACTTCCCCTTTTAAATGAGGGGGAACAGCACAACACAGCTGCTGGGATACGCCGCAGGCTGCACATTGTTGATAATGTCTTCACTCAATAATCACATACCTCACCTTGTAGATTTTGTCAATAAATACCTCACTTATTCACACAATCTGGCTTTGGTGTCTTTAGTCTCTTAAACATATACCTTAGGATTATGAGTCTAACATCAGGGAGCATGTCACAAACACAAATCTGAAGAATACTGTAACAACATCACATGTGAAGCATAAGAGTGAACTGCTACCATCACACACATCACAATTAGCCACGTCACTTTATTGTGACAACTGAAGGACACAGCCTATGGACCACAACATATTCATAATATCCATGTTGCCAACTTGTACAACCATAGCTCATCACACACAACAGCATCATGTCCAAATAGGAGGTAAAGGGGGCCCCACCTGAGGCAGTGGATGTCAAAATATGGTGAGACTGTAGTGTTTGAACAGGGCACTAACATAACTGAGTGTGAGAGTTGCAATGGCTGCATGGAGCATGTGTGACAAGTGGTGGACATCATTGGTGACAATGCTCAACATGATAAGGCCAGGTATGACGAGCAATGGGAGAAATGGATCCTGCGCAGTACATCCAAGGAAATCACTCCTGCCACTGCCATGGGGCCCAATCCTGTCACAGGGTACGCATAACCTCACACTTTGGACGAACACATCTGTGGAATGCACATCAGAATGGATGAGATCATACGTAGCTAGGGCTGCAGGTCCACCACAAATTACTTTTTATTGCAATGCAAAATGTTATGAATTTCAACTGTCTATTGTGTTCATTACAGTTTATGGTTGGAATGTAGGCAGAGTGTGTCAATCACAGTAAGTAACAAATATCTACACATGTCCAACATATGTGTAGTCCGCACACAAGTCATCCATATACTCAAGAGCAACATATGGAGACATTTTTGGGTATCAGTTGCCAGATCGCATTCATCAGCAATCATCAACAATGCCTGAGCTGTGCATGTCATCTGAAATGTGATGCTCTGTAAGACAACAACACACAGCACATAAGTTGCACAATTCACAATCACATACTATGGCTCTTGGATAATACTGACTGCCATACATATGTGGACACACTGTTGTCATACATACATACATATGCATGACGTGTATACATTTGCATGCTGTTGATTCTGTAACACACACATTGGTGTAACAGACCAATCACACACGAGTCACATTGTTCAATGGACTACCACATGTGGCCATACACAAAATGCCAAACTGAAGCCCTGCCCATTAAATTATTATGTTGATACAGGGTGCATCCATTAACAATTGACAAAATCACACAATTAGGAATTGAGTAAAAAACAAAATGACGCTAAAGTGTCAAAAACATCTGCAAACATAAAGTACATGACCCATGGGCCCTTAGCGTGATTTACACCTTTGCACGCATTGCAATGCTGATTTACTGTAAAATTTACGCATAAAGGTAAGACGTCGATATAAAAAGACGCACGTAACTAATGATGTGTCTGAAAAAATCATGCAAATATCAGATGCATCAAAAAAATTCACGCATAACAGAAAACGTGACGTAAGGGCACAGGAAGTGATGTAATAGGATAGCCTGTTTACAGACATGGTACAGTGGGTGTACTTTCACTTTCTCTTTACAGTCTGTGCCTCTTTTGACTGTGTAATTGTGTCTTGGAGTTGGTGGTGTCTTCTGGCTCTTTTTTTGTATCTTGTGGTGTCCCTCCTGTTGTGTTTTCTGTTCTATTTTATTGTTATTTGTCCCAGTGTCTGTGAGTTTGTGTGTCTACTGTATTTTTATCTTGTACCTGTGCTGTGGGGTGTCTGTCTGGGTTAGTACTATAGGTGGGTTAGTTGGGTTAGTTTTTTTTGGGGGGTGTTAAGTTTCCTTTCCTTATTTGTGTATATTACTACTACACTTTACTGTTTTCAACCTGTGCCTCAGTGCAATGTCCGGCAGGGGAAGGCAGACCATAATGCGGGAGGAGGAGCTGGGAGGCTTTGTGAGGCTGGTAGCCCACTACCTCCCATTGATGCTGGAGATGAGAGGCCGTGGGATCCAGGGCTACCATATGGCGGCAAGGCGGCTGCGGTGGGGCAAGGTGCTCCACCACCTGAAGAGGGTGTACCACAGCAGGCGCAATGACTACCAGCTCAAGCATCGCTGGGCTGATCTGGTGGCCAGGGAGCAGGATCATCTGGACAGTCTTGGTGTGGTGGTTGGTGGCCCTGTTGGTGAGTACCCCATTGGCAAACTAATTCCTGTTCACCGCACTTGAATGACCGTAGCTGATGTGTTGCATGCTGCATGCAATGCTTCTGGACAGGTTGCATGCAATCTGAATGAATTGTCACTGTGCCAGTATAGACATGGGCTTCACATATCCTACCATTTTACCAATACCAGTCAGATGTTAGGTGAGTCATGCACATCCATCACTGAGTCACACATTTCAGGGAACATCTGTGCCCCAGCATTGTGTCATGTATGATAAGCCAAGACAAGGCCAGCATACCATATGTAAGTGGATTGTGATAACAAAGTACTACAATCCATGTATGGTGCAACAATATCAGATTTTCACATACATCATCCCTGCCATTATGTTTACAAAGGGGGCATACCAGCCTTAGGGGGCACTGGCAATGGGGCATTTGATGCCATCACCCAACTGTGACACATCAGTCATGGATTACTCAATACATGAAAATTGCAGATTAACTATTTAGCCTCTTGTCCTCCACAAAGTGTCTCTGTGTGCCTTGCAGGACACGCCAGAATACCTGAGTCAGTTGCCTTTCGGAGCACAAGAGTAGTGTAATTTATCTGTCACATAATTCCCCTCATTTCGCAGAGTTCCATCTTCTGTAGATTGGCCACCAGTGGTTGTTGCAGGGTGTAGCACTACATGAGTCTCAGTCGCAGTGTAAGAGTGCAGATGTATGGCTCTCATTCACCTGAGTGTCAGTCTCACAGTGAGTTTATAGTGGTGTGTCTGTTGCATTGTCCACAACCTGGATAATTACCTCACTCCTCTGAAACAGTACACACTGCCATATGTTTTCCACTTGTAGTGACAGTGATGTGATACTAACCATGGTTTACAATCCATAAATTTCAGGTGGCCCTGCCCCCTACACCATAGGCAAAGTGGCAAGATTTGAGGACCCAGATGTATCCA
This sequence comes from Pleurodeles waltl, assembly GCF_031143425.1. Lineage (NCBI taxonomy): Eukaryota > Metazoa > Chordata > Amphibia > Caudata > Salamandridae > Pleurodeles > Pleurodeles waltl. Next base: position 876,589,315 of record NC_090444.1, read on the forward strand.
GTAAGTGTGATTTTGTCTGTCCGGTGTAGTGTTGAAGTGTTTTGTATGAGTGAGTCATGAGTGTTGCAACCAATGCTAGACGTGATGAGGTGTAAATAGCTCTGAAATCAAAGTAGGCTGGATTGTGACACTGTCATATTTAAGTGGTTCCCCATGCATGTGCAGAGAGTCATATCTTGTGAGGCTTGTGGCACTTAATGACCAGCATTGTGTAAACAAGGTGATGACAAGCCACATGTAGTCCATATGTGACTTAGATGTGCACCGTTGTGTATATAATGGCACTGGAACACACCATCATTCCCACAACACAGTGATGCACCATTTTGTAGACAAATTGGTGAATCCCTGTAATGAAATGTACATGTAGGACTCGGTGGCCAATTGTCCCCCAGCATGGTGCCACTAATTTTGTATTTCACTTACGTGACACATATATGGAATGCAATAGGCGTGCATGCAGGTCAGGTCCAATTGTGTGCTGACATGTTTATGGGTGTGTGAGGAATGGTATTGGCTGATCAGGTATTCATGGGTGTCTACACCTGGACGCACGAATGTAAAAGTGATAGACCTATGGATACCAGCTTCACTTTTGTCATCACCTAACATATGGTCCACTCCCTGACTTCATGTATGAGTGGGCATGCATTAGTGGATTACCTGGACAGTTGAGATGTTGATCTGCATGGCCATGCCCCCTGAGGCATAGGGGGTGACGACAACAAATGTGTAGGTAGATGTGATGCTCACTGTGTAGGTGACATTCATTTTGATCAGGTTTGCATGTGTACCTATCAACATTGAACTTTATGGTTACCAACAGCATCCCATACTCCCAATAACAGATGCAAGTTTCTGGTGATGTATGTTGGACAATTTGACACAGATGAAGAGGAACAGTGACCCTGATAAATGTGAATTTGAAATTGCCTTAGCATTGTCACACATGGTAAAAAATCTAAGAACATCTAATTTTGTTTGTTTCATAATCTTGTTGTGGGTGGCTATGGTGTCAAGAAATGGTGCTTAGGCAGCATTGTTGTTTCATCCATCAGGGCCATTGTATCACCCGGAAGGTGAGTAGGAGTGCATGTGCAAATCGATGTAGATAGTAAGCTAATTTAGTCTACATACTCCACACAATGCTGACACTGATGGTTGCCTATCTCATTTTAACAGCTGCCGACATGAATAACGACCGACTACATGCCTTTCAGAAGAGGGCAGTTGCCTTAAAGGCACATATTGGCAGTGGATTCTGGGTTCAGGAGGATGGCATGCCGTTATTGTTCAGAGCGATCCACTGGTGAGTGATAGGCATTCAGCCAAACGGACCCACACTGCCCACACAGGCTGGACCAAGCACCACAACTGTGCAGGGGCCCACAATTGCCAACCTAAATATGGTTCTTTCTGCTGCACCCTCTTCTACCATCACACAGCCAACCACACCTTCTGCAATGGACATGAGTGCCATCACAGAATTACAGAGGGATGTACAACAGTTCCTCAAAACGTTGGACTCCATTGAAAGGAGGTGGCAAAGAATACTAAGGCCCTCAAGAACATTAAGAGGAGACCAAAAAGGGCCAACCTCTGAATGGCATGATGTCACTCCTCCAAGTTCACTCCCCTTCCTCCTCTTTTGTCTAGTGTTTTTTGTGGGTAATAGGGGGTTAGTTGTAGGTTAGAATAGATTAGTGGGTTAGTTAGGATAAGCAGGTTTGGGGTGGGATTTCTACTTTTTATGTTTTACTGTGTGGGTGGGTGGGGAGTGATGTTGGTTCTTTTATGTGTTTATTATAAAAACAAATACCTTAAAAATATATATTTGTTTAGTCACAATTAGTAAATGTGTAGTTTAGTGTATGTTGTCCTGCATGTGTCCTGTGATGTAAGGAGTGTGCGGGTGAATGTTTAGAGTGTGTCGTTAAATGTGTTAGGTAAGTGTAGCATAGAGAAGTTAGGGTCTGTTGTGGGTTATGTATAGTTAGGATAGCTTAGGTTAGGCTAGGCTAGGTGTTAATAAATATTTTTTTACTAATATTATTATCATAATAAATAATATTGGGTACTCCCTTACTTCATGTGTCATATGCTTGGGTCTGAAGGTCTTCCCATGGGTGTACAGTGAAAATTGTGTGTTGTCTTAGGGACTCCGTCCTGCATCCAAATCCCTCTCATGACATGTTCAACACCTCCTCATGACTGAGCTGTCACATTGGCAGTTGCCACACATCTACTTACCTGTGCATCTGCTATCCAGTGTACCCACCACTCAAGGTGACTATGTTGACCATGTGTAGGACAGGTAGGTGTGGGAATTCAGCTGACATTGTATGGGTTTGTTTAGGAATGTTAGGCACTATCGGACATTTGACAACAGCCTCCATTCCATTTGTATCCTGCTAAACTGACCAGTGGCAATAATAGATGAGGTTGAGTCCCTCTGTTTCACATCAATGTGTTCTACTGGTACTCCCAGCTGACGATATTGCCCGATAGCTGTTTCACACCCATTCCTGCAGTATGTAGTGGGTGTAGCATACATGTGTTCAACATGTTTCACATATTCAGTGAATTGCTTGTTGGGGATGAGACCAGCATTGACGTACAATATGTAAGTACCATGTACGTAGATATGTGCCCACATATTCATGTACTCTTGTACCAACACTCTGTGACTTGAGATATGTTACACACATCAAAAATCCTAGGCATAGTAGATGTGTCACAACACACATAAACATGCTGGTTGAGTAGGTGGTGTTTATTAACAACTGTAATAGTGCTATATATACAATGTCCAGGTCTGTGACCCCATTCGTAGAATCCATCCACTTGTGACACAACAAAAGTCCAGTGTTGAGGGACATGTCATGGGACATGTTTGGTTAAAGTGTCTTTCAGTGCAGGGGAACATAAATTGCCAATTGAAAAGTTAGAGACAATTGCAGTCCATAGCAGAAAGGTCAATAGTGTGTTGAGGAATAGTGCATATCTGCAACTGTGCTAACACTGGCATGATGTCAAGCACAGGACAAACGAAAACCCTTCCCATGTGGCATGGGCTGGTGCTACCGGGAACTCCTACGGGTGAAGATGATCTTTTCCACATCTTCATCCTCCAATGTGTGTGGTGCCTCCTCTACCCTTGATGGTGGTAGTAGGGAGGTAAAGGGGACCACACACACTTCAGTGGTTGTAGATGTGGACTCCCAATTCCCGGCAGCTGCCATCTGTGGCACTACAATTGGCATCACTGCAGCAGGGAGGAGCTGCTGATTTTTAAGTATAGCTGCAACACCCCTGTGGTAGGTAGCCATGTGTGCCCTGAGGGAGACCATTTCCTGGTGCATGGAGTCTATTTTGTCCTCAAGCACACTGATGCCAGTTTTGGAGGGCAATTGTTGTGGCCTCTCCCTCATGGCAACAGCTATGTCCTTCTGACACTCCTTGACTCCACGCATTGGGGAGTGCGTGTGTCTGTTGGCTGCAGTCTGTTCTGTTGCTGTGACCATGAACGTTCGCATCCCCTCAAGGCTGGCTGCCATAGTTTGCATCCCCACCCACACCTCCTTGGCCAGCTCCCGCTGGACTCCTACCACTGTCCTCTCAAAGCTGGTGCTTGGGTCCTCGGAGTCCTCTGCTGTGTCGGTGCTGGCAGGTCATACTATTGCGGTGCTAAGTGGGCCTGTGGGATGTCTGCTACTTCAATAATCCTCCTTGCGACTGGAGGTGGTGTCTGGAGGTTTACAAGGACTTCTTGGAGGATCTCTTGGCTGATAGTTTCCAGCTGGTCATCCAGGTCATAAGTGTACTCCAGGACAGGCAGATCTGCAGGAGAGCCATCATCCACTGCAATGGCATGGTGTAAAATCAGTCTATCTGTGTTGTGGCAGTTGACAAGTGACATCGCTGATTTAATATTTGAGGTTCAGTGTCCCATATCTATGTAAAAGTGGTGCAGCACAGTGCTGTGCAAACATAATTAGCACTACGCTGTGTCACTTTGGTAACACAAGGATGCGCCATATTTGAGTATATACAGATCACCCACGTGTTGTTCCCCACGCTGGTGCAATATTCAGCTGTCAGCATCAACAAAGGCATCCTTGCACTATCGTGCAAGGATATATGCGTTGAGGGGTGTGACTGCTTATGTGAGTGAAGGTGTCCCTTCCTGTACATTAACAATCATTAATGGAGCTTTGGCACTTCTGTGGGAGCTGTAGAATGCAGCATACACAGAAGAGCCAAATCGTCATTTACATATGATTGTTTATATGTATGAAAGAACACCTTCACACTCACAAACAATCATTTCTGGCATTTTGCTTTTCCTTTGCATGCTGCAGAATGCAGCACACATTGGAAAAGCAGAAAAGGAGGAGGTATAAAAGTATTCCTTCTCCTTGCACCCTGCTATTGCCACCCCTAGGGCTGGAGTTAGAGTTTTGACCCTACCTCAAGTTGACAATATTCCATTTATCTGAGGCAGCATCAAAATGTAATGGGTGTTGCCGTGGAACGCCCATCCATTGCACCACCTTCCACGCACAGTCATGATCAGGGGGGTACGTATTTACAAGGAGACATAAAGCCACAAAAAGTGGCTTAACACTACCTTGTCAATACGGCGCAGTGCTTAGCGCCATAGGAGCATCACTGAAAGTGACACTACTGTGGTGCTAGGGGCCTATGATGCACCCCTTAGTTCCAAAAGATTGTTCCAGTACATCATAGCTGCAGTGCAGAGGTTATTGCTCCTCGAGAGATCATCGTGCTGGTCATATGTCCTGGATCCTGCTGATACTGTTAGCAAGTTGTTCCCTACCAGTTTGGTATCCTTGTGGGTTTCCCCTGTGGATTACGTTTTTTAAACCATGTGAACTTGTAGAGTGAGAAAGCATAGCTTCATTTAGCTATATCCATGTGTTAGTCCTTCATTTTGGACTACAAATTTGAAGTTGGAGAGTGTTTAATCCAGCCTGTAAGGGATATCTAAGTTCTTTCATATCTAAGGCAGGTTACAAGATGTACGTATGCCAATTATACTGAATCATAAAGTCCTGATGAAGGTGTATTTATATTTTTCTTCACTCACCGAAACGCGTGTCGGCTTGTAAATTGGCATGTCTTGAACATTGGCATGAAGTGTTTGAAATTGGCAAATTTGAAGCCCTGACCAGGATTGGCTACCATCAGGCCTGTAACACGAGAATTTGAATCAGGAAATTATAACCTAGAATTGGCTGTTATGTTGAATTTTATACAATCCAAACTACAACGCATAATTGTAGCATCAAAGCAGTAACTTTATTGTGCTGTTTAAATATCCTCTCATGTATGAGGCGGTTGTAATTTTGTATGTATACTATTTTGTGATTTTGTTGGTTCTGTGTTATTTGTTTATTTTTGCGTATTTACTGTTATGTTATTTATGTTTTCATATATGTATGTTTCATTTAGGGTAGGGGGTTGAATTATATATTTTTTTGGTTGATTCTATGTTGATTATATTATGTGCGAACTGAATGTTTAATTAGCTATATTAAATATCTAAATTGAAATATATTGTATGTTGTATATTTGAATTTAAGATTTCCATTCCTATGTTTGCTATGTTAATGGAGAGTAAACTACGTTATACTCATAGTATTGCTTCCCTGTGTGTTACTCTCTGTATCTAGCTCAGGGACCCTGTTTAGATACGAGGATTTGGATACAGCCTATGCCCCACCTGCACGTCGCATGAATGGAAGCCTGGTTGGCATAATTGGCTGCGTCATATCTTCTAAGTGTGTTGTGTATTCTTATTGTGGCATGATACCGTCTTATGTTCTACCCTCCCTTTGCATCCATTTGCATGATGAGGCCTTGCAATGGGTGTTTCTGTGCTCATGCCACAGTACCACACATGCCATTTTTCACCTGTCACAGTCTTACATGTTTCACATGCACCCATGCTGTGCTGAGACCTTGCACCACACCAGGGATGGCATTGCAGGGACACTGTGCTCTTGTTGCCATTGATGGCTCCTCATGTTGTTGTTTGTGTTTGTGTGCTACATTGCATAGCACTCAAGGACCTGGCAGAGTTTGGTTTCAACTTTTGTCTGTGTAGATTGTTTGCCTTACTAAACACCTATGTCCTCCCCCTCAATGCAGCCCTCCTTGCACTATGATACATGAGTGCAGCATTGTGACAGTACAGCTCATGTGACAAAAGCACAGGGTTGAACCCAGGGATGGGCAGTACGGGTATGACATTTCTGCTGTGTACATCATTCTGTATGTTACAGTGCCTGATGGTAAATGTGTCTATGGACATAGCCATTTCACAGGAGTTGTACTTAGGTCAGGGCCTGAAGCAAGTTCATATTTCATGTGCATCAATCCAAGGGACACCTAACTGTCACTGTGTAATTGACCACCCCCAACAGCACAGGTGGTAGTGGCAACTGTTGTCAATGTGCACTGCCCCATGGGCCAATGGTCTGGACATGGCAGGATAGCAGCAGCTTACAGACTGGCTATGGCATCTGTCCTGTGATACCAGACCAGTGATATGTTCAACACTACCCTCCAGGTCTGTTTCCACATTTCCACCAGCGTTTGCATGGCAGTGTAACCCCAATGAAATGGTTGTTGGTGATGTGGTGTGGTTTGCCCCTGTGTGCCCCTGCACAGCCTATGCACTTGGCATGGTCAGTGCAGGGTGTCCTATACCTTGGCCCTTTGCCCTTTCCACTGCCTGATTTGCAGGGCTGAGTGCACTGTGTCCTGTTACACCCAATGCAGGCCAAAACTGGCACTGACTCTATTTGATCCATCAATAATGTTTAGTAAGTGTCCCAGAGAGCTACCATGTGTAGACAGATTTCCAGCCACCATCCCAACGTGTGACTCATACTGCCAAGTGCAAAGGGTATACTGCACTGGCAGTCTTACCAACACCAGGCTTGCCTATGCACCATCCCCCGCCCGTTGATGTGGAATTATCTGCCATTATGTACGCAGTCATACCCCATTTGTAGCATGTGTGTGTTTATTTCCCCATTTCCATATGTCTGACATGGATGTGTCCGAATAGGTGTTGGCACATACTGTGACTGTTGTGACCTACTATTTGCTATCTGTGGTACATATTTTCTGTAGTGACACATTTCAGTTCAGCATCAATATGTGTGGTTGAACACGACTTCAGTTTAGTTGGTCTGGGTAGTGGCATGTTGCGAATGAAAATGGTACAGCCTGCTATTCCCCCAGCTCCTGTAGGGTTAATTGTTCCATGCACCCAGGGGACACCCTGAATGCATGATGTAGGGATGGCTGCCTCATGTGCATGTGTTTTCTATGTGCGATGTGGTGGTGCTACCAGCACATGCCTGGGTACTGTTGGGACAGTTGCAATGACTTGTGTGCTGTGAGATGCAGGACACATGCGTTTGGGCAATGAGGCAAGGCAGTTGCAAAGTGTTACTGGAAGGGACACCGCTTTGAAGTAACCACAGAAATTGTGTTGACTGACTACCTGGTCTCTGAGGTCTTAGACATGTTAATGGTGTTGATGTGACTACATGCAAGGGATATTGTGATGTCCCAACTAGTGGCACAGTGATTATACATGCCATCCATCCCATGTGCTGCATTTGTACATGTAGGTATTTAGGCGTGGTGTTCTAAATTTGTCGAGGTTGTGTATGTGTTAATGGTGCATGGCATTACAAAGGCGTAGGTACATGTGTAGCTTACATTGGCATGGTGCAACTTGCTTAATCTGCATTGTATCCCTCTGCACTCCTTTGACATGCATTGGGTGAGTCCCATGTGCCTCCCCCTTCTTGCACTTGACAGTTAAGCATATATTTCCCCATGCAACTTACCCTGCATTTGTGGTGTGTCCTGGTATTCTGCGCTGTCCTTTTCTTGTATCCCTGTGACGATTTCCTCCGGGATGACCACTGCAACCATCTCCTCCATTTTGTCCAAGTCCTCTTGCGGTGCTGGACTCCCACCTCCAGTTTGCAGTGCTGTCTTCCTGTTCCATGACATTATTTCCTTTGTCCTTCTCTTGCAGTCATGCCATCGTTTCTTGCACTTAGTTACAGTTCATACCTCTGCCACATTGTTGAGCTTATCCTCAATCTGCTGCCAGATTGCCTCTCTCCGTCCAATTGACAATTTAGAGGTGATGAAAAGTTGATGTTGGTGCTCCGTCACCTCTCTCACCAATATTTCATGCTCCTCTGCACTGAAACAACAGTTCCTCTTTTTCTTCTCCCTCCCCTGGGTCTTGTCTGCGTCCTCACTGATTCCTGGTTAAACAGGGTATCCATGAGATCCCTTTGGTTTCCTAGTTTCATTGTAGGGCTCCTTTGCACTGTTGTCTCTGTTAGCGTCTGTTTTTACCGCTATTGCAGGCAAAATGGTGCATTTCCATTTAGCAACGTGTTTACATGTCGTAAACCAGATTACAGTCATTTTTCCTCCGTTAACTAAATTTTGCCTTACGACAAGGCACAATGATTAACTTTGGAAAAAATGGCTCTAAACATTTTTTAGCACCACCCAGAATCATAGTATAAATTTGATGCCAGAGTGGCATAAAAAAATGGCGCTAATCAGCACTAACCTTTTTGACGCAAAACTACGTTAGCACAGTTTTACGCCAAAAAGTATAAATCTGGCCCAAAGTGATTGGATAAAAAAACTTCCAGAAAGACGTTGCCATAATTAACCCCTTCGGTGCAGAGGACGGATCGAAGCAGTCCTCTGCACCTGTGCTCATGGGCGGAGGACAGCTCTGTGCCATCCCCACACAAGGCAGGAAATTGCTTCGGGGAGGGCACCAGAGGGATTTACAAAACTAAAAATAGCCTTGGGAGCTGGGCAAAGGGCAGTCCCCGCTTTTGAGGCTATTTCTGTTTTTTCATTGAAATGACGATGGGCGCACACTCACATAATTTTAATGAAAAATAACATGAAATGAACCGATCAGCTCATTTCACGTTCACAGCATCTGTGCTCGTAGGGCTATCTCAGGCCCCTCAGCGCCGATGGAGATGGAAGAGGTATCATTGGAAAGTCAATAATCTCCGTTTCCAATGGTCTCCTTAGTAGATCCCTGCTTGGGGATCACTACAGAAAGGAGATCCACGAGTGGGAATCCACCACTAGATACCAGGAAGGATGGATCAGTGGCTTGGGAAAGGATTTGTGCTCCCACTGAGTATTTTTTTTGTCAGTCTTTCTCCACCCCCCGGGGGGGGGGGGACAGATGGGGGCAATAGCACCCGATCTGCACTCCATGGGGGCAGAAAGCCCAGTAGGCACTATTTTTTTGTTAGTGTAGGGGTGTCCAAAATGGGCATGGCAATGCCTCCACTACCCCCCAAAAAATGGGCACAGGCTTTCTGACCCTTGGGGGAAAGCTATGGCTGTTACCCCCAATCTACCTCCTATGTGCCCCCTTTAAAGAGGGGTGGGTTCTGCCCACAATGGGCATGGACATACCCCCACCACAATAAGAAGGGACCAAAGATTTTGCTATGGGGGTCACATGGAGGCAATTACTTCTGATCACCCCCCCCCCCCCCGGGACAGAAAGCCCACATGACAGTAGAGAATAGAGAGAGAAGGGGCTATCCTCCATGGGCATGGCTATGCCCGAACCCAAATAAATGGGGACAAAGTATTTTGTCCCCTTGGTGGCAGATGGGGTAACTACCCCCATCTGCCTGCGGGTGGCAGAAAGCTCACTAGATGCCAGGGTCTCATTCGTTTTAGCCCCTTAGCTGCTGGGCCTTTTCCCCCCAGTGCTGAGCCCTTTTTTGGCTATTTGGGGTTCTCGCTTAGGCCTTCATACCTTTTTGTCCACATAAGCTATCCACAACAAATTTGCGGCCTTTATTTTCCAACATCCTAGGGATTCTAAAGGTACCCAGAGTTTGTGGGTTCCCCTGGAGGAGACCAAGAAATTAGATTAAAAAAGAGCTAACATTTCTTTTTTTTTCAGAAAAATAGGAAAAAGGGCTGCAGAAGAAAGCATGTGTTTTTTTCCCCTGAAAAGGGCATCAACGAAGGGTTTGTGGAGCTAAAATCACCATCTTCCCAGATTTCAGGAACAGACAGGTTTGAATCAGAAAAACACATTTTTCAACACAATTTTGGCATTTTACTGGTATATACCCCATTTTTACTATGTTTTGTGCTTTCAGCCTCCTTCCAGTTAGTGACAAAAATGGGCATGAAAACAATGCTGGATCCCAGACAGCTAAACATTCCTGAAAAGTAGACAAAATTCTTAATTCAACAATCGGTCATTTGTGTAGATCCAACAAGGTTTTCCAACAGAAAGTAACAGATACATAAAAAAAATATTGAAATTGAGGTAAGAAAGAGCCATTTCTGTCCATGTTTTCTTCTATATCTTTTTCCAGCTGTGACAGATTTTTTATAGCAATATATTGTTATGTCTGCTGGACCTTTCTGGTTACAGGGATATATAGCGCTTGTAGGTTCATCAAAAACCCTAGGTACCCAGAGCCAACAAATGAGCTACACCTTGCAATGGGTTTTCATTGGATACCGAGTATACAGCAATTCATTTGGTGAAATATAAAGAATCAAAAATAGGTATCAAGGAAACCTTTATATTTCCAAAATGGGTTTAAGATAAGGTGTTGAGAAGCAGTGGTTATTTACACATCCCTGAATTCTGGGGACCCAATACAAGCATGTGAATTACAGGTAATTTCTCAGATAGACTTCTTTTTTACACACTGCCTTAAATTTGGAAGGAAAAAATGTAGAGAAAGACAAGTGGCAATAACACTTGCTCTTCTGTTCTGTGTTCCCCCATGTCTCCCAATAAAAATGGTACCATGTAGGAGGCTGGCCTGGTCTTGTAGTGGGTATCTTGTGGTACGTACACCTTGTGCCAGGTTCAGTTATTCCTTATTAGTAGATTAGAGGTGTTCTAGCAGCTTAGGCTGATAGAGGTAGCTATAGCAGAGCAGTTTAGGCTGAACTAGGAGTCGTGCAAAGCTCCTACTATACCACTTATATCATTTAGTACTATACCATAAGAAAACACAATACTCAGAGTTACTATAAATAAAGGTACTTTATTTTAGTGACAATATGCCAAAAGTATCTCAGAGGATATACTCCCTTAGAAGGTAAGTAATATACACAAAATATACACACACAAACCAAATCAGGTAATTAAACAGTTAGAAGAGTAGTGCAAACACTGTAGAACACAATAGAATGCAATAGGGAAAAAATAGGCCTAGGGGCAACACAAACCATATACTTCAAAAGTGGAATGCGAACCACGAATGGACCCCAGGCCTAGTGTAGTGTATAGAGGGTCGCTGGGAGTGTAAGAAAACACTAAGGGGCATATTTATACTCTGTTTGCGCCGAATGTGCGTCAAGAATTTTGACGCACAATCGGCGCAAACCCTGCCCCATATTTATACTTTGACGTCCGACCCCGCGGGCGTCAACCACCATGTGCGTCATTTTTTGGAAGGGGGAACCAGCCTTGCGTTAATTATACGCAAGGTAGGCGTTCCCTTCCAATAAATTACTTTAAGGCCTGTGCCCCATATTTATACTCTGACATCATTCTGACGCACAGGAGGGGGTGGGCCTTAAAAAATGACGCACAGCCTGATGGGCGCCGTTTTTTAACGCCTGGGTCAGGGCAGGCGTTAAGGGACCTGTGGGCTCGGAAGGAGCCCAGAGGTGCCCTTCCCTGCCCCCAGGGACACCCCCTGCCACCCTTGCCCACCCCAGGGGGACACCCAAGGATGGAGGGACCCATCCCAGGGAAGTAAAGGTAAGTTCGGGAAAGTATTTTTTTCAGATTTATTCTGTGGCATAGGGGGGCCTGATTTGGGCCCCCCTACATGCCACTATGCCCAATGACCATGCCCAGGGGACATAAGTCCCCTGGGCATGGCCATTGGGCAAGGGGGCATGACTCCTGTCTTTGCTAAGACAGGAGTCATGTCAATGGAGGTTGGGCGTAAAAAAAAATGGCGCAAATCCGGTTTGAGGCCTGAATTTTGCCTCAGACCTGACCTGCCCCATTTTTTAAAAGCAGAGAGTGCATAAACACTGAGGTTCTGGTTAGCAGAGCCCCAGTGATACAGTTAGGCACCACACAGGGAACACATACAGGGCATACTTTATGAGCACTGGGGTCCTGGCTAGCAGGATCCCAGTGACACAGGCAAAAACAAACATACATGCAGAAAAAATGGGGGTAACATACCAGGCAAGATGGTACTTTCCTACATACCATCTCTTGTATGGGTAGGCCTATTGCCCGCAACAGGAAATGCGACATGGGCACATCACATTTCTACATTGAAATCTTTTTTGGAAAGGGCCTAGCTGTGGATTTTGGCCTCTAGCTCAGCTGGAACCTAAGAGAACCTACCAAACCTGTGCAGTTTTTAAAACTAGACACCTAGGGAAATCCAGTATGGGGTAACTTGTGGGGCTCTCACCAGGTTCTGTTACCCAGAATCATTTGCAAACTTCAAACTATGGCAAAAAAAACACTTTTACCTCAGATTTTGGTGCGGCAAAGTTCTGGAATCTGAGAGGAGCCACAAATATCCTTCTCTCAGGACCCCCCCCAAGTCTCCCAATAAAAATGGTACCTTACTTGTGTTGGTAGGCCTAGTGCCCGCAAACAGAAATGCCCCAAAAAACACATCAAATATTTACATTGAAAACTAACGTGTTTTTTGGAAAGTGCCTAGCTGTAGATTTTGGTCTCTAGCTCATCCGGCACCTAGGAAAACCTACCAAACCCGTGCAGTTTTTAAAACTAGACACCTAGGGGGACCCAGGATGGGTCAACTTGTGCCGCTCTCAACAGGTTCTGTTACCCAGAATTCTTTGCAAACCTCAACATTTGGCAAAAAAAACACTTTTTCCTGACATTTTGGCGATAGAAAGTTCTGGAATCTGAGAGGAGCCACACATTTCCTTCCACCCAGTATTCCTCCAAGTCTCCCGATAAAAATTGTACCTCACTTATGTGGGTACGCCTAGTGCCCGTGTCAGGAATGGAACACACAACGGTCAATGTTAGTCTTGAGAGCAACTGTTGACCTTGGGGTGATCCATTCCTGACGCAGGCATTTGGTACAGGCACTCAAGTGGGGTAGCGTTTTTATCAGGACAAGTGGGGAAACACTGGGTGGTAGGAATTTTGTGGATCCCAGCATATTCCTGTAGTTTATATTCAACATTTCACCTTTGCGGGGTATTCTGGGTAAGAAAACTTTGGGGAATCCACACAAGTCACACCTCAGTGGACTCCTCAGGTGTCTAGTTTCCAGAAATGTTGGGTTTGGTAGGTTTCCCTATATGGCCACTAAGCCCAGGACCAAAAACACAGGTGCCTGTCTTACAAAACCATGTTGTTTTGTGATAGATAATTTTGATGTCTCCACAATACGATTTGGGCGGTGGAATTTGAGTCTGAACTAAATTGAGGAGCTCCCAAGAGAGCACTCTCTCTGTGGTTGCCACTACATGCACCTGCTCTCTGGGTTGGGCTAACCCGCTATTGTCCCGCTGCACAGACTGTGCTCGTGAAGGGACAGCAGGACTGTCCTCATCACCTCCCCAAGAATCTCTGGAAGAGGAGTTGTTGGAAAAATCACTCCTATGCCATTGTCCTAGCCCTCAGATGCTGTCTCAGTCTCCGAGCCTACATCAGAGCTGTCCTCTATAACCTGAGTTAGGGCTTGAGCAGCAGTCATCCAACGAGACGCCATCTCTGCCACTGGTTTAACTCTTGCTCTAGAACACTAGCCTACGGAGACAGTCACAAAATTGCTGGTGGGTGTGTGTGTGATGCGTGCAACAGTAAAGGTCAGTCACCGTACCTTCACGTTCTTCCCTCAATCAGAACGTACTCTCAAGATGCTCAAAAAAACAAAAAAGACACACTATTACTTCACCTTGTCACATACCAATCATCGCAGTCTTTAGTGTCTCTGGCGCCCAGTCCAACAATCATTATTGGTGCTCCCACTCCCATGACCTCCTCCTCGGATTCCCTCACTACCACCCAGCAAAAGTGCCCTTCATCTCTCCATAGCCCCCCTCGCACACACATTTAATTTGTATTATAGTGCAGGTAATGGCTGGCTTTACTAATCCACTCTTCTATTTACATAAAACACAGATTCGATCTATGCTGTAGGCATATAAACCTTCTGCGCTACTTTATGGCATAAAATCTGCCACTAGACAAAAGTCAGATCCCTTTGTAGCAGAAACATAATCACAAGTTACTTGACTTTTTTATTGCTGCCTAAAAGCTAGAGTTGAAACGCGTTGGTGAAAGTATGTGCATTGCTTTGAAGATGCAAGCTGCAACTGCAAGAGAACTGGTGGCGAATAAATATATATATATATATATATATATATATATATATATATATATATATATATATATACATAAATATAGATATAGATATCTATATCCAAACAAAGCCCTTTAGGGGGTTATAAATTATGCAAAAAAGAATAGACAACTCTGGGAAGTTCTCAAGTTTAGATGGAGAGCAGCTCCAGTAAGGGTCAACCTGCAACACCAGCGACACTCTGAATTTGCTCACCTCCAAACGTCTGTTTATCTAGCAAAGTTTTTAAGCATAGGAGGAGCACAGTGCTATCCATGCAGAGCTACAAAGGAACAAAGTATTTTGCCATTGGTACAGCAAAATCTTTAAGCATAGGATTGACATAGTGTCATTCGCACTGAGATGTAAAATTACAAAAGCTATTCACCATTCCAGGCATATTATTACAGCTTTGGTTTGGTAAAATACCACCCAAGCCAACCTGGAATGAGTAAAAGCAACCCCTGACACGTGCTTCGCTCTAATTAGAGCTTTTCAGAGGGGTTTAGCTTTGTCCAGATACAAGGGAGCACCAAGTGTAAGTCCAAAAACAAAGCCCTTTCAGCATTAGAGAGACGCAAACATTATGCAAAAAAAGAATAGAGAACTCTGGGATGTTCCCAAGTTTAGATGGAAAGCAGCTCCAGTAAGGAGCACCCTGTAACACCAGCAACACTCTGGATTTGCTCACCTCAAACATCTGTTTATCGAGCTAAGTTTTTAAACATAGAATGAGCACAGTGCTATCTATTCCCAGCTAGATAGGAACACAGTCTTTTGCCATTTGTGCAGCAAAATCTTTAAGTATAGGATTGACATAGTGTCATCCACACTAAGCTGTAAAATGACAAAAGCCATTGACCACTCGAGGCACAGTATTACAGCTTTGGATTGGTAAAATACTATCCAAGCTAACCTGAAATGAGTAAAAGCAACCCCTGACATGTGTTTTGCTCTCATTAGAGCTCTTCAGAGGGGTTTAGCTTTGTCCAGACACACAGGAGCGTCCAGTATAAGTCCAAATAAAGCCCTTTCAGGGTTAGAGTGACACATAAATTATGCAAAAAAGAATAAGGAACTCTGGGAAGTTCCCAAGTTTAGATGGAGAACAGCTCCAGTAAAGAGCACCCTGCAACACCAGCGACACTCTGGATTTGCTCACCTCAAACGTCTGTTTATCTAGCTAAGTTTTAAGCATAGTATGAGCACAGTGCTATCCATGCCGAGCTAGATAGGGACAAAGGTGGTCATTACAACTCTGGTGGTCGGTGTTAAAGAGGCGGTAAGACCGCCAACAGGCCGGCGGTAAAACATTTGCAATTACGACCGTGGCGGAAACCGCCAACAAAGACAGCCACTTTAACACTCCGACCGCCACGGCGGTAAAAACAAACAGCGCGGCGGTCACCGCCAACAGACAGGCGGGAGACAATGTACCGCCCACACTATTATGACAGGCCAATCCGCCACCTTTTCCGGGGCGGATTCACCGCAGATAAAAAGACGGTGGTTACTGGAATCCCGAAGGGAAAACGCTCACCTCTACACATCCCACGAGGAACGAGGACGCCATGGACCCGGAACTCCAAATTCATCCTGCGATAGTCTTCCTGCTCCTCTACCAGGAGCATAAACGCCGGCGGCAAAGACCACGGTGAGTACTGCACCTACGACACAGGGGAGGGGGAGGGAAAAAACAGGGACACACACACGCAACACCCCCACCCTCACCCACTACAACACACACACTAATGCATATCAATACATCACAGTTACACCCCCCAAACCCCCTGGAAGAATGCAAAGACAATAGAAAATGAGTGTAACCATTAGAATATATTAAAAGCAAGTAGGCAGAAATATATATATTTACACCATGTACATAATATATACCAAGCATAGTAGTCCAGGTAGTGCTCTAGGAAAGTCTGTGGAGCACTGGGACTACACGGTATGGGCGAGGCCCACACAGGATCCCGACCATGATGGAGAGAACACTGCAGAGGCATCAGACAGCAACTAAACAGGCACCTCAGGGGGAGGGAAAGGGGGGGCACCTCAGCCGCTTGAGTGCATGACGCCAAATCCACGAGGGGGCCACATGCCCACTGTCCGATCCTGAGGAGTGCAAAACCACAGTCTCTCAAGTCTGTACAGTGGGTGGTTTGCCCACTGTTCAATCCTGGGGAGTGCAAAGCCACAGTCTCACAAGTCTCTACAGTGTGTGGCTTGCCCACTGTTCAATCCTGGGGAGTGCCAAGCCGCAGTCTCTCAACTCTCTACAGTGAGTGGTTTGCCCACTGTTCAATCCTGGGGAGTGCAAAGCCACAGTCTCACAAGTCTCTACAGTGGGTGGCTTGCCCACTGTTCAATCCTGGGGAGTGCAAAGCCACAGTCTCTCAAGTCTGTACAGTGGGTGGGTTGCCCACTGCCATATCCTGGGGAGTGCAAAGCCACAGTCTCACAAGTGGATGACAGTCTCCACTGGTTCTGGAGGGGACATGGTGCCCAGAGTGCTTCATCCTGCCAAGGACTGAGGTAGTGGATGTAAATCTCCACTGGTTCTGGAGGGGGCATGGTGCCCAGAGTGCTTCATCCTGCTAAGGACAGAGGTAGTGGATGACAATCTCCACTGGTTCTGGAGGGGGCATGGTGCCCAGAGTGCTTCATCCTGCTAAGTACAGATGCAGTGGATGTGAATCTCCACTGGTTCTGGAGGGGGCATGGTGCCCAGAGTGCTTCATCCTGCCAAGGACTGAGGTAGTGGATGTGAATCTCCACTAGTTCTGGAGGGGGCATGGTGCCCAGAGTGCTTCATCCTGCTAAGGACAGAGGTAGTGGATGACAGTCTCCACTGGTTCTGGAGGGGGCATGGTGCTTAGAGTGCTTCATCCTGCTAAGTACAGATGCAGTGGATGTGAATCTCCACTGGTTATTGAGGGGGCATGGTGCCCAGAGTGCTTCATCCTGCCAAGGACTGAGGTAGTGGATGTGAATCTCCACTGGTTCTGGAGGGGGCATGGTGCCCAGAGTGCATCATTCACCCCGTGATGGACTCAGTTGCGTCAGTGCCCTTGCCGCTCATCGGGCCAGCGGTGCTTGAGATGGCGGTGCCCTGTTCAGCGGTGCTTGAGATGGCGGTGCCCTGTTCAGCGGTGCTTGAGTTGGCGGTGCCCTGTCCAGCGGTGCTTGAGATGGCGGTGCCCTGTTCAGCGGTGCATGAGTTGGCGACGCCCTGTTCAGCGGTGCTTGAGATGGCGGTGCCCTGTTCAGCGGTGCTTGAGTTGGGCACTGGCGGTGCCCTGTTCAGCGGTGCTTGAGATGGCGGTCTCCTTGCAGGGTCTCAGCTGCTGGCGGTCCTTCATTGCCCAGCAAGGCTTTTGCTGGTGGTCCTTCATGGCCCAGCGGGGCTTTTGCTGGCGGTCCTTTATGGCCCAGTGGGGCTAGTGCTGGCGGTGGCCTTCTGGGCAGGTGGGCTGGTGCTGGCGGTGGCCTCCTGGGCAGCTGGGCTGTGCTGGCAGTGGCCTCCTGGGCAGGTGGGCTGGTGCTGGCGGTGGCCTCCTGGGCAGGAGGGCTGGTGCTGGCGGTGGCCTCCTGGGCAGCTGGGCTGGTGCTGGCCGTGGCCTCCTGGGCAGGTGGGCTGGTGCTGGTGGTGGCCTCCTGGGCAGGTGGGCTGGTGCTGGCGGTGGCCTCCTGGGCAGGTGGGCCGGTGGTGGCGGTGGCCTCCTGGGCAGGTGGGCCGGTGCTGGTGGTCCTGTCCTGGCCAGCTGTGCTTGTGCTGGAGGTGGGCTCCGGGGCACCGGGGATGATGGCGGTCTATTCCGACGTGCTGCTCTTCCAAGACTTGCAGGGTTTCTTGTGGCCCTTCCCCACCTTGGAAGGTGTCACAGCTGACTCCACACTCCCACCGGGACCCCTGGGAGCGGCTTTGGTGGCTGGAGTCTTCCCCCTCTCCCGCCGGGCACTGGCCAACTTCTGATGCTTCACAGGTGGGGGACTGTCTGTGCTGTGGCTCCGTGCCACACTGGCTGCCCTGGTGGCCGGTGCACTCTAGATTCCGGTAACTACAGGCACCACTGGTCCCGGAGATGTTGTGACTGAGGTGCTACTTCGGGACCTATGAGACAGACGGGGTGGGGGAGGTGTGGGAAAGATGTCAAGGTTGGACAGGAACATTTTTGGGGAGACACTGGGACGGGTAGCTGGAGGGGGTTTGGAAGTGGAGGAAGAGGTGGTGGTTGTAGGAGGTGTACGTTTGGTGACTTTGGGTGAAGGTGCATGCGCTGGAGGCTGTCGTAAGGGGGATGGCTGTTGGGTGGGTGTGTGCCTGCATTTGTGTATCTTGGAAGGGGGCGTCACAGACATACTGGGAGAGAACACAGGGGACGTGTGAATGGTAGTGGGGGTGGTGACTTCACATGAGCGGGGTGTGGTGGGGGTGTGCTGAGAGGGACGTAGTGGCTATAGAGGTAGTGTATGCAGGTGTGAGTGTAGACAAGACTGGGAGGGAAGAGAGAGACGAGGAGGAGGGGGCACAGTGGAGGCAGTGGATGTTGGTGTGTCTGCATGTGGGTGATGCTTGTGTGAGTGCCTGTGGGATGTGTGGTGCTTATGTTTGCCAGAGCTTCCCTTGTGTGTTGACGTGTGTGCATGCTGGTCTGTAGGTGTGCTTGGGATAGACTGAGGTACAGGGGTTTGTGTCTGGGTGGAGGAAGTTGGAGGTGGAAGGCTAGAGATGGGGACAATGGCTGCCATCAGTGCTGAGGCCAGAGTCTGAAAAGCTCGCTGAAGGGCCGCCTGACCAGAATGAATGCCCTCCAGGAATGCATTGGTTTGCTGCAACTGCCTCTCTACAACCTGGATGGCATTCAAAATGGTAGACTGCCGAACAGTGAGGGACCTGAGGAGCATGGCCTCCTCACCTAAGGTAGCAGGGGTGACTGGGGCAGGGCTTGAGGTGCCTAGGGCGAAGGTGATGCCCACCCTCCTGGGTGAGCGGGCACGGGGCACACGCTGAGGGTCTACTGGGAGGGCGGTGCTGGTAGGGGGGGTGGCGGCTGTACCTATAGATGCGGGGGGCACAGATGTTGCCGCCACCACAAGGGAGCTCCCATCAGAGGACGAGTCCGTGTCGCTGGTGTCAGCTCCTGTCCCCGCCATGGAGCTCCCCTCGCCCTCCGTCCCACTGGTGAACTCTGAGTCCGTAGTCTCGCCCTCCAGGGCCATGTGGGATGCAGCTCCCTCATGCTTTAGTGGCACTGCTCCTCTGCCTGATGATGCTAATGCACACAAGAACAGGGAGACCACAAAAAGGGGGAGACGACAGAAGAAAGACATGTTCAGTGCATGCATTACCGCTACCGTTGACGGACACGATAGAAACAGAAGCCCCCTGCACTACGCCGCACTCTTGGGCTCCACTGTTCAAATCCTGGGAAATGGCCTACAAGGGTATGGACAACATCTGCACACATAGATGACACAGGGGCATGACTAGGTGTACTTGGCACTCTACAGAGTTGGGGTGGGGTGCCACATGGCCTTCCTTACGGAGGGGCCTTGCCTACGGAACTCGCCCTGGCCTAGGGAAACCCACAGCCCACCTTCCCCACCCAGACACCTCCACTGCGCGCAAAGTCAGCAGAATGAGAGAGTACTCACCCTCTTGTGGCTGCTGTGATGCCCTCAAGCGCCCATCCAACTCTGGGTAGGCCACCGCCAGGATCCTGAACATCAGGGGGGGTCATGGTGCGACGGGCACCCTTCCCACGTTGGGAGGCCATCCCCAGCTGAGCCTCCGCCGTCTTCTTGCTCCAGCGGCGAATGTCCTCCCATCTTTTACGGCAGTGGGTGCTCAGTCTGTGGTAGACCCCCAGGGTCCGGTCGTCCTTGGCGATGGCACGCCAAATATCTTTTTTCTGGTGGGCGCTGACCTACGTGAAATGTACAGGGGAAAAAGAGAAGTTATTACCAACTGCACCGTCAAAGTGATTGGCCCCCATCCCTACCCTTGCCATGTGGCACATGCATTCACCGTCTTTCATGCATGCAACACTCTCCCCCCTTCCTTCTTACATCCAGCCCTCTCCACACAGGCATGGCCCATACAACATGCTTCCTGTGTTCTTACCTGTTTGTCTGGAGGACCGTAGATTAGCGTGTACTGGGGGAGGACCCCATCCACGAGCTTCTCCAACTCCTCCAATGTGAAGGCAGGGGCCCTTTCCCCAGACACTCGAGCCATTGTCTCTTCCAGACCGAGGTCACAACAGCACTTGCAGTGTAGGTCCTCTCCTGTCAAAGATCAGGTATTGAGTGATTGAACAGATAGAAAATGGTGGTCACGTCCGCGGCAGTGCGTACCATCACCGCTGCGTACATCGTCATTGGCTCCTGGGAACCATAGGGTCCGATGTTAACCAATGCAGCATTGCGCCGAGGTCTTCGACCGCCTACCGCGACGGTGTACAACGCCAGCACAGTTACCTCACATCCCATTGTCCCAGTTTAGAGGTCAGACAGCCGCCATTTCAGGGGCCCACATGGCTTCATTTTCAACAGCTTCACACATACTTAGGCCTAGACTCTACACACATACAGGCCGTCTTTTGTGTATGAATGATGTTCTGTGTAAACTGTGGGTACGTACCTCTGAGTTGTTTGACTCTGTGCTCGCTGTTGTCCTTCATAGGCACCGTCCGCTGGGACATATGAGGAGATGGCAGCATTGTCCAGTGTACCGACCGTTGGTGGACCTTTCGACAATGGAGAAGCGACATGTGATTATCACATACAGGCTTGACCATGCCACAATCCAGGAACTGTGTACCCAGTTGGAGCCAGACCTGATGTCAGCAATCCGCCATCCCACAGGAATCCCCCCTCAAGTGCAGGTGCTGTCAGTGCTCCATTTCCTTGCAAGTGGGTCTTTTCAAACAACAGTGGCCATAGCATCAGGGATGTCCCAGCCTATGTTTTCCAACATATTGTCCGGAGTGTTGTCTGCCCTTCTGAAACACACGTGAAGCTACATCGTTTTTCCTCAGGTGGAGGATTTGCCTACAGTGAAAGGTGATTTCCATGCCCTGGGACACATCCCCAACATCATAGGTGCCGTTGATGGGACCCATGTGGCTTTGGAACCCCCCCACAGGAGTGAACAGGTGTACAGAAACCGGAAGAGTTATCATTCGATGAATGTACAGATGGTATGTTTGCCAGACCAGTACATCTCCCATGTGAATGCCATGTTCCCTGGCTCAGTGCATGACGCCTGCATCCTGCGGAATAGCAGCGTCCCTTATGTGATGGGTCAACTCCAGAGGCACCGTGTGTGGCTATTAGGGGAGCACCTGGAAGCAAGTCAGTGGGAATGGTTGTCTGGGTCTGGGGATATCCCTCCAGGTTAGTGCGTGTCTAACAGTTGTCCCTCACCATTTACAGGTGACTCTGGTTACCCCAACCTGTCATGGCTACTGACCCCAGTGAGGAATCCCAGGACAAGGGCAGAGGAACGCTACAATGAGGCCCATGGGCGAACTAGGAGGGTGATCGAGCGGACCTTCGGCCTCCTGATGGCCAGGTTCCGGTGCCTCCATTTGACAGGTGGATCCCTATTCCACTCACCAAAGAAGGTGTGCCAGTTCATTATGGCCTGCTGTATGCTTCACAACTTGGCTTTGCGACGACAGGTGCCTTTTCTGCAGGAGGATGGTCCAGTAGGGGTATTGTGGCAGCTGTGGAGCCTGTGGACAGTGAAGATGAGGAAGCAGAGGAAGAAGACATGAACAACAGGGACTCAGTGATCCAGCAATATTTCCAGTGAGACACAGGTAAGAGTACAGACCTGCCTACTACATGTACTTTAACACTACTACCTCTCTACTGTCTGTCCTTTTCACCCAGTGTATGGTCACTGAGTTGTCACTTTCCCTTACGATTCCACAGATGTGGGTCCCACTGTGTGACATCTGCTTAGATTCCTCATGGACTAGAGCTGTGTGACATAGGTATGTTGACATTACAATTTAAAGAGCATTTTGTCACTGTAATTGCTAATACACTATTTCAAAATCAAAGACAGACTCCAGATTGTTTTGTGCTTTAAGTGTGTTTATTTAAGTGCTCAATATTGGAGGGGGTAGTGAAATGGTGAGGGGTGATGGCGGAGAAATGTCCATGGCAGAGTCCAGTCTATTAGTCTCACAGGTGCATTGCCCATATGGGCATAGGAAGTGAAACTGGGGCAGTTTAAGTATGGACAGGGTGACAAAGTGGGACAGTAGGATGACAATCAGGGTGGTCTCATTTCTTGGTGGGAGTCTTGGCATTGTGCTCTGTCTTTGTCCTGGATCTCAGGGACCATTTGCGGTGTGGTTCTCCCTCTGCAGGGGGTGGGGTGGTGGTGTGGTGGTCCTGTGGCGGGGTGTCCGGTCCACTAGCGCCGACGGAAGTGGTGGGCAGTTCATCGTCCATGCTAGTGTCAGGGGCCCCTTGTAGTGCCACAGTGTCCCTCATGGTGTTCACAAGTTCCTTCAGCACCCTTACGATGGTGACCAGGGTGGAGCTGATGGTTCTGAGTTCCTCTCTGAAGCCCATATACTGTTCCTCCTGCAGGCGTTGGGTCTCCTGAAACTTGGCCAGTACCGTTGCCATCGTCTCCTGGGAGTGGTGGTAGGCTCCCATGATGGAGTAGAGGGCCTTGTGGAGAGTGGGTTCCCTTGGCCTGTCCGCCCCCTGTCGCACAGCAGCCCTCCCAGTTCTCTGGTGTTCCTGGGCCTCCGTCCCCTGGACCGTGTGCCCACTGCCACTGCCCCCAGGGCCCTGTTGTTGTTGGGGTGGTGGGTTATCCTGGGTTCCCTGTAGTGGTGGACACACAGCTGATTGACGTGTCCTGGGGACGGAGGTATGGGCCCGCTGGGTGGGTGCTGTGCTGGTGTTTCCAGAGGGGGTCTGTGGTGGCCTGTGACTGGGTGAGGGGAACCGACTGTCCCGAGGTCCAAGATGGGCCGGGCTGGTCATCTAGATCCAGTTGGACAGAGGTGCTGTCATCACTGTGGGCCTCTTCTGTTGGTGGTGTGGACATGTGTGGACCCTCCTGTCCGGTGACGTTGGGTAGGGGTCCTGCAAGGGTATAAAAGGATGGTTATTACATCTGTGTGTGTCATGGTGTGCAATGGGTGGGTGACCGTGTACCCCAGTGCTTGCATTCCTGTGTGGGAACTTGTGTGATGATGGTTTAGGGGGTTGTATGGGTATGTGCAGTGGGCATGCTTTAGTGATGTATATCCATGCTTTGTTGTTGCATGCAGGGCTTGGTGTTGGGAAGGGTGGTTTGTGATGTTGGGACATATGTGAGGAGTTGGGGTGCTGGGGGTGAGGGTGGGGGTATGTGCTGGCATGCAGGTAGGGTGAGGGATGTAATAATTAAGATTTGTCTTACCAGAGTCCATTCCTTCACCTACTCTTGCGAGGCCCTCAGGATGCAGAATCGCCAAGACCTGTTCCTCCCATGTTGTTAGTTGTGGGGAGGAGGTGGGGGTCCGCCGCCAGTCCGCTGAACCGCCAGGTGGTGTCTTGAGACCACGGAATGCACCTTCCCCCGTAGGTCGTTCCACCTCTTCCTGATGTCCTCCTGATTTCTTGGGTGCTGTCCCACTGAGTTGACCCTATCCACTATTTTCGCCATAGCTCCATCTTCCTTGCTATTGAGGTGTGCTGACCCTGTGCTCCGAATAGCTTTGGCTCTACCCGGATGATTTCCTCCACCATGACCCTGAGCTCCTCCTCCGAGAACCTGGGGTGTCTTTGCCATGCCATGGGGTGGTGTAGGTGATGTGTGGGGTGGAGTGTGTGATGATAAGTGTGCTGATATGTAGTGGGGTGTTGTGTGAGGTGCGTGGAGGTTCTGTGGATGATGGTGTTGTGTGCCTGTGGATGCTGTTGTTCTTGCTGGTGCTGTCTCTCTCTGGCCTTCTTTTGGAATTTTTGGTCGCAGGGTTTTGTGGGTGATGTGGGTGTGTGTTTTATATTGTAATGGGTGTGTGGGAGTGGTGTGTGTATGTGTATCAGGTGTGTGTATTATGAATTGTCCAATGTGGCTGTGTTTTGTAAGAGTGTGTGTATTTTGAGTGCGGCGGTGTGTACCGCCAATGGAATACCGCGGTTGAAAGACCGCCGAGTGGATTCATGTGTCATGATAGTGTGGGCGTATTTCTGTTGGCATGACGGTGGAGGTTTTGTTTTCACCAGTTTATCACTGACCTTTGGTGTGGCGGACTTGTGTGGGTGTCTGAATTTTGGAAGATTCCGAAATGTCGGTCATAATAGCTGTGGCGGAATTCCGCTGCCGCGGCGGTGTGTTGGCGGTCTTCTGCCCGGCGGTAAGCGGCTTTTACCGCCAATGTTGTAATGACCCCCTATGTCTGTAGATACTGATATAGAGGCATAAAGCAATAATGTTTTTGCATATACATGGTATTGATATAGAATTTCATTTTTGTTCCTTTCTTCTCCTTGTTTTGGTCTTTTTTGTGTTGCCCCTCATTTCTATTTTTTAATGTGACTTTTTGTGAGATTTTACTAATATCACGTCAAGTAGTGTGATTCCCACCAAAGCCCTGAAGAAGTATAAACATGTGAAACATGTGTCACAGACCTGTGATTTAAATATAAAGGCCCGCATTACAACATTGGTGGTAAATACCACCTGCTGTCGTGCTGACGGCCGCCAACATACCCTGACCGCGGCGTTAGACCGTTCTGGGTATTATGACCCACACAGAGAAATCTGCCAATATACAGACACCCACACAAGTCTGCCAGCCCAAAGGTCAGTGATAAGCTGGCGGTACCAAAACCCACACCGTTACGCCAACAGAAATACGCCCACAGCATCATGACCCACGAATCACCGCAGCAGACATTCAACCACAGTAAACCATTGGCGGTACACACCATTGCGCTCAAAATACAGACACACTAACAAAACTACACCACATTGGACAATTCAAACTACACACACCTGACACACATACACACACCACACCCACACACCCAATCCAGTATAAAACACACACCCACAATACCCACAACCACTTACAATGAAAGAAATATTGCCAACTGAGAGAGAGAGACAAGCCAGGAGCACGGCGGTCTTCTGCACGGCGGTAAGTGGCTTTTACCGCAAATGTTGTAATGAGGGCCAATTTGTACAGCACAATCTTTAAGCACAGGATTGACATAGTGTCATCCTTGCCGAGCTGTAAAATGACAAAAGCCATTCACCACTCCAGGCACAATATAATATGTATATATATATATATATATATATATATATATATATATATATATATAAAGAGATCAGTTTTATGTGTGGATTTCCTTGGGGCCGATCGCAGCCCCCAGGAAAAACACACATGCATTGAAAAAAGTGATCTACTCTCTCTCTCTCTCTCTCTCTCTCTCTCTCTCTCTCTCTCTCTCAGTCTCAGTCTCTCTCTCTCTCTCTCTCTCTCGCTCTGAATGTATATCATATATAATATATGTATTATATATATATTTATATGAATATATATGTATGTATATATATAGAGAGAGATCTACATATCTATATATAGATATATTTATCTCTATAGATGTAATTATCCATGTAAATAATTCTATATATAACTCTATACATATATATATAGATCTATATATATTTTTTTATTAGCTGAATGGTTTCTCTGGGGGCCATAGTTGCCCCCAGGGAAACCATACAACTAATAAAGAAAATTGCCCCCACAGGGAGTCGCCCTACTTACAGCGCCTCCTGTCAATTTCATTAAAAAAACAATATATATATATATATATATTTTTTTTACCCTCTGAGGCGGCATGATCATACCCCCCAGAGGTAAACGTACATGTTTTTTTAAATATATGCCCCCGTGGGTGCGGCCTGTTTTCAGAGAGGGCCGACCACCCCCCAAAGAAATACCTGGTGTCTAGTGCGGTTCCGTGTCTCCCAATGGGGAATTAAAGAAAAAAAATCCTCTAGTGCAACACACCAGAGGATTTTTCAACTCCCTCCCAGGTGTCGGCCATTGGTTGTGACCCGCACCAGGGAGGTAGTGTGGGTGTCGGCCATTGAGCTCATGCTCATGCCCATGTACCAACACCCAAATAAATTGGCCCACAGTCTTTTTGCCCCCTACCCATCTGCCCTGGGGGGGGAGACAGCCCAGACATTGCCAGGGAATTAAAAAAATAGAGGGGTGTGGGCTGCCCACTACCATGGCATGGTTATGCTCCACCCCAACTGAAGGGGCAACAGTCTTTCTGTTCCCACTACGGACTAAACCATCTCATCCCAAAGGTAAGCAAGAGGACATTTGACTCTTTTGGGTGTTGATTTTACATATGGGCCAGGAGAGCTTGGCTAATTTACAATAGCAACCCACTTGTAATGGTGAAGGGCTGCACTTTTGTGGCTTGGGTAGACAGGCAACTGGAAAAACCTACCACACAGTTCTGAAAACTAGACATCTGAAGGAGTATAGGGTGGTGAGCTTCACATGCACCCCACACTATTTTGTTACCCACAGTGTCCAGCAATCCTCAAACGATGATCAAAAACACACATTTTCCTCACATTCCTATGAGAAAAACTACTGAAATCTGTGGGGAGCCACACATTTCCTACCACAAAGCATTCTCCCAAGTCTCCCAATAAAAATGGTACCTCACTTGTGTGGGTATGCCAAGAGACCTTGACACAAAAGTCCCTAAAGTGCTACATGGAGTGATCAACAATAGGGGCAGCTGGGGGTTTCGGACCATGCCCAGCTGTCACCCATGGAAACCTACCATCCATAGATACTTTTGAAAAGCAAGTAACAAGGGGATTCCCTAGTGCCAGCGACAGGAACAAATCCAACAGAGGTCATTAGGAGTCTCCACACAAGGGCTCCCATTGACCTTGGTTTCATTTGTTCCTGTCATGGTACGACGCTCAGCTAAACAATTGGGGAAGTGTTTTTATCGGCATAGATAGGTGCAATGGTGAGTGGTCGTAATTTTGTGGATTCCTGCAGATTCCAGATGGTTCCATCAGAGAACTATAAGGAAAATGTGTGATTTCAGGCACAGTTTGAGACTTGCAGGACATATTGGTTAAAAACATCTAGTCAGATCCTTGCAAGCGATCTCATCCTAGATTCCCCTAGCTGTCTAGTTTTCAAAAGAGTATAATTTGGCTAGGTTTCGTTAGGTGTCGACTGAGTTAGGGTCCAAAATCTAGACCTATCCACATTGGAAAATGAGGGTCAGTTTTCAGTGGGAAACCGTGCTGCGTCGATGTTAGGCTTCGGGCAGTTTCCTTTCATGGGCACTAGGTCTACCCACACAATGAGATACCATTTTTATCATGAGACTTGTGGGAACATTTGGTGGAAGGAAGTCTGTGGCTCCCCACAGATTCCAAAACTTTCCATCACAGAAATGTGAGGAAAATGTGTTTTTAGTCAAAGTTTGAAGTATGCAGGGCATTGTGGGTACAAAAACCTAATGGAATCCATGCAATTCATGCCCTACATGTCTACTTTTAAAAAATGTACAAGTTGGCTAGTGTTCTCTAGGTGCCGGCTGAGCTAGGGTCCAAAAGTTAAAGCTACCCACATCGGAAAAAAAAGATCTGTTTTTGGTGGAAAAATGTGCTGTGTCCATGTTGTGTTTTGGGCCATTTTCTGTCACAGGCACTAAGTCTACCCA
This sequence comes from Pleurodeles waltl, assembly GCF_031143425.1. Taxonomy (NCBI): domain Eukaryota; kingdom Metazoa; phylum Chordata; class Amphibia; order Caudata; family Salamandridae; genus Pleurodeles; species Pleurodeles waltl. The sequence continues at coordinate 876,617,517 of NC_090444.1, forward strand.
CACAATTGAGGTGCCATTTTTATCAGGAGACTTGGGAGAAGGCTGTGTAGAAGGAAGTTTGTAGGTCCTTGCAGATTCCGGATATTTTCATCACAGAAATGTGAGGAAAATGCGTTTTTTAGTCAAAATTTGAGGTTTGCATGGGATTCTGGTAAAAAAAGAACTTGGTAAGATCCACGCATATCAGCCCACCATGGATACTTCTAGGTGCCTAGTTTTAAAAAATGTGCAGGTTGGCTAGGTTTCCCTAGGTGCCAGCAGAGCTAGGATTCGAAATCTAGAGCTACCCACATTGGAAAAAGAGAGCCAGTTTTGGGTAAAAATGTGATGCGTCCATGTTGCATTTTGGGCTGTTTCCTGTAACAGGCACTAGGCTTATCTTCAGACGTGAGGTATCATTTTTATGGGTAGACTTATAGGAGCATAAAAAACATTTGCTATTGCCAGTTGGATGTTGCTGCATTTGTTCCTTTCAAATGTAAGCCAGTTTATAAGAAAGAGGACATTTTGAAAAATACCCTCCAAATCATAAGCTAGTAAGGGTACCCACAAATTCAGAGATGTAGAAATAACCACTGTTCCTGAACTCTATATCTTGTGCCCACTTCAGAATAACATAAGTCTCCCTGATACCCATTTTTACTCTGCCTATTTCACAACAAGAATTGATCTATATTCAGTACTCAATGAAAAACAATTGTACAGTGCAGCTCAGTTACTTGCTCTCTGTACCTTGGATTCTTGGAAAACCTACAAACCCTATATATCCCTGTGACCAGAAATGTACAGCGGATGTAATAGTATATTGCTTTGGTAAATCTACCATTGTGACAGAAGGTTACAGATGCAAATGCTTTCACAAATGCCCATTCTTTTCCTACTCATTTTCAATATTTCGTTATTTTAACAGTTTTTTTCTTTAGAAAACCCTTGAGGGATCTAAACATATGACCCCTTGCTGAATTCTGAATTTTGTGTACTTTTCAGAAATATATAGTTTTACTGGATCACTAAGGGTTTCACCCTGGTTTACACCACAAACTCGAAGTTGATTGAGAGACCAAAAAATAGGTAAATAGGCTACCCTTTGGAAAAATCCAAAAACTGTGGTACAAAATTAGATTTTTTGATTCAGCTCTGCATGTTCCTGAAAGCTGCAAAGATGATGACTTTTGCACAGCTGTTTGTGGGTGCCATTTACAGGAGGAAAAAAAGGCACATTTATCTGGAGCACTTTTTCCCTATTTTTCTCAAGAAACTCAAAATGTTGCTATATTTGGTCTATTTTCTCAATCCCCTCAAGGGAAATCCACAAACACTGGGCACATTTATAATCCCCACCATGTTGGAAAAAAGGACACAAATTTGGCGTGGATCGCCACTGTGGAGCAAAAATTATAGAGGCCTAAGCGCAAACTACCCCAAGTAGCCAAAAAAAAAGGCTTAGCTGTGTGCATGTGGATGGTGGGGAGAGGCCTAGCAGCGAAGGGGTTAAAATGTTTCTCTCTGTAGTTTTGACATCCTATGTAGTACTGCATAAAATAACTCACCATCCTTCCATTCCCTGTTGATGTTGCTCCATGGAAATGACAATTACAGAGATAGATGTAATTTGATTCTCCTGTACCTTTTATAGCATTTCTGTAATCATACATGAATTGGTTTATATCAGTGGTACTCAGCATTGTGGATCCGAAGCCAATGGATAAATGCAAAAGCCAAGAACTAAAGATCTTCGTAAATGAGGTATTTGCAAAAGATCCACAGATGCTTGGGTCACAAGCACAGCACACACTCATATCCGTGAAGAATTATTTTTATACAAAAATATTGGGTGAAATAGATGCAGTTGCAATGGCGGCAAGCATTCACAAGTGTAGAGGACTGGCGTTAATGGCTCAATGTGTACAAACAGTCATTTACAAATGATGCTTTTATTCAGTAGTACATTAAAGCCAGGACTAATGGCTATGGAAATGCTTGTGTTTTTAAAATGTGTCTAAATTTAGATTTAGAAAGCAAAACATTTAACAAACCCGACTCGGTTCTATAATCAGATGTGTATGATTGAAACAAATACAAAACAACTGTGAATCTTTTTTAAACACAAAGTAACCGATCTTTGTCCTCCTGCACAATCTGTGGTCCGACTTAACTCGGTCTTTCAATGACTCAGTTCGAACTTTGGCTCATAGGGTTACGTTAGACCCATTGTTCACTTCTTACTCACCTGTAATAGCGACTGAGATGTATTTTTGTTCTTAACAGCATAAAAAATAAATATGCAGAGATAAAAGTCTACGGCCCATATTTATACTCTGTTTGCATCAGATTTGCCTCATTTATTTTGGCGCAAATTCTGCGCAAACTTAACTCCATATTTATACTTTGGCGCTAGACCCGTCTAGTGGCAAAGTTATGGAGTTTTAGTCATTTTTTGTACGTGAATACCTATCTTGCGCTAATGACATGCAAGGTAGCCATTCCCGTGCAGGGGGGCATGACTCCTGTCTTTGCTAAGACAGGAGGCATTTACATGGGGGTTGTGCGTCAAACAATTGCGCTAGTCAGGTTAGAGCCAATATTTTTGACTCTAACCTGACTTGCACCATTTTTTGGCGCACAATCCCCAGTCTTCCCTTCGCCTCCGCTGCCCGGTTACCATCATTTATTTTGACGCTAACCAGGCCGCAGCGCCGGCTAACGTCATTTCATAAATAAGGCGCCTGGCTGGCGCGTTCGAATGGTGTTAGCCGGTGGTAAACTTTTCGATGCAAATCTGCCCTAGCGCTGATTTGCGTCAAAAAGTATAAATATGGGCCTAAAAGTATTGACCAGACAAATTTGATATAATAGGACTAACATTTAATATATAAAAACCGAGACCGAAAAGTCAAAAATACGAAACTAGAACGCCTATAATACTTGTACCATGGCAATAAACAGATCACAGAGCTGACAAGGGTGCTATCAGAATGCAGGCTTAAGCTAGCTTTTCAAGGACAATTCACTTTTACAGTTGTACACCTAGCAATACAGTAATATTAATGTTTGCATTGTAAGGGCCAGATTTCCAAGAAAATCAGCAGCGCTACGCCAGTTTTGAAATGCAGGGTGGTGCCGTATTTAAAAGAATACAGCACAGCCTTGCATTTCCCCCTGCATCTGTGCAAAATTAAGCTGCCTGCGCCAACCCAGGCACCTTGTCTGCATTGAGGGGAGTGATTGTTTATGTGCAGGAAGACGTCCCTTATCTACAATAGCAATTTGGCACTTCTATGTGCTGCACAACGCAGCACACATATAAGTACCAAAGCATCATTTTTTTAATGATTGTTTAGGTGCAGGAAAGGACACCATCAATGTATTATTCCTCGTTTTGCCATGCTAACGCCACCCTGGGGTAGCATTAGTTTTTGGAGCTGCCACGTCGTAAATCTGGAGCAGCGTCAAAAGCAATGGGTGTTGTGATAGAACACCCATTGCACACAGTTCTCTGCGCCAGAGGGGCCCATATTTCAAGGAGGCGTAAAGCCACAAAAAGTGGTGTTACACCTCTTTGTAAATATGGAGAAGTGGTTACCTCCACTGGAGCATCCTGAAAAGTGCCACTCCAGTGGCGACAGGGCAGTGTAAATCTAGCCCTAAGTATTTTCTCTGATAAAAGTCACACTATAACTATAGCACACGATTGTTCTACATGCGAACATTTGAATACAGCTAAGTGGAAGACTCAGAGAAACAAACTGGATGACTTTGCTTTCTTGATTAGCTTGTTTCCGACTGGTGCAGAATTTAAGGAGAGGATAAAGCAAAGTAACATATTTTTCTGCTAGTAAAATCTGTAGTCTTCTACGTAATTTGGCAGTTTTGGCTTGTATTAGTTATGCAGACTACTTTGTTTTTCAAGATGTGCCTAGTAGCACTCTTCATATGTGTGCTAGATTCTTATGTCTCCCTGTAAGATGACATAGTATAAAAACCAGCAGTGGGAAAGCCAATAAGTCTCACCTTTGGGATCTATTGGCTTCGCCAATGGCTATTGATGGTGCGGGACACTGTGCGTCCCTATCAAAATAAAAATAGAAACAGTGTGATGGGGGTCACTCCATTCCACTGACAAACAGATGCGTTAGAACGCATCGATGCAACAGCAGAATGATGCATGGCAGCTTGTGCTGTCTGGTAGCCTCGATCTAAAGAGATCCAAGCACAGGACGACTTGTGAGGCCGGCATTCTCTTCACTGCCTTAGCATACATGGTACATTTATTTTATACACTTTAGGGTACATTTACAAGAAACTGGCCAATCAGCACTGATGCATTAGTTTTCTTGCTTCGCCCCTGCCTCACCTAACAACACCAGGGGAGCGTTAGGGCAATAGCATGACCATTTTTGACATTATTGTGGCGCTTTGCTGCACTAGCATCAAAAATGATGCCAGTGCAGCAAAGTGCACGGAGGCCCATTGATTTTAATAGGTGCGTCATTTTAATGTCTGCTCTCAGCAGGCGTTAAAAATGACGGAAAAAATGGTGCAGTGAAATCTTGTAGATTCCACTGCGCCATTTTTTTTTATCTCCCTGCACCATAATGCCCCCTTTGCATACATTTTGCCTGTTGAAAGCATAATGTGGTGCAAGGGGGTGCAAAGTGGCACAATGCATGCATTGCTGCTCTTTGTAAATCTGGCGCTGCAAAAATGCATTCCTAACGCCAGCCGAAACAAATGATGCTTATGTGGCGCAAGGAGGTGCAAGGGGCTTGCAAATATGCTCTTCTGTGCCATCACTTGTAAAAGACAAACTCATCTATAGGAATGTATAGAATTTATTCATTTGCTGGATTAATTAAAATCATTACAAGAAGTACCACGTACACACAGGCTAAAACGGCGAGCATATGATAAAATAGATGGTTATGAGGAGGCAATTCACACTGGTTACTGTATTAAAATGGCTAACTTAAAGCTGTTTAGAAAGTGCAGCAAAATAATACGATGTGCAAAAGAGTGTCTCTAGAGAGCAAGCATAGTAAGTTATCCAAAAATGAATGAAAGTTCTTTCTTAGAATATTTCAGACTCCATACTAACCGTAGGTCCACTTCTCTATACTGCCCTCCCATTGTTATTACAAATTCAGGGGCGAGACGGCTCAGAAAGTACTGCACTGGATTTGTAAAAGTGCTTCCTGTGACAGGCATTGGCAAGGTTGTTACCTAGAGAGGCTCAAGACTAATTTAAACATCCATCTGCAAAGTACTTTAGGTTATATGTGCAGAAGGTGCCTCCAAGGAACACGCAAACAACATTATCTAAAAAATATTATAGAATTCTACTTAATATTATCTAATTATTAATATAGAATTCAACCTTATAACCTTTCTGGATCAGTAACGATCATTGCTTGGTTGAGCCGTAAACGAGCGATCTCTTATTATTTTCACCAATGCAAAGGACCAGAGATCTAAAGGAAAAGTGCCACAGGAGATGTTGATAGAAGTGTCTCATATGCTGGGTTGTGCATGGGCTGCTACCTGGAGTGACTCTAGTGCATTGTAATTCATTTAAGAGCATCAAACATAATCTGAACCTCCCCCTTTGAGTACTATCTAGAAGCATTAGCGAAAATACATTTCATATGGCTACTGCAGAAGCAATTAGCTGAAAGTCAACTAAAGGCCACATAATCTAAAACAATCACAGAAGTGCTTCCAGTGCAGATTAATACCAAAGATGTTACTTGGGAGGACTTGGCATGCTAAATCCTTCTGATGCATCATCCTATTTACTTACTTACACCTGTCCTTCAGAAATCGTGCTGACAGCTGGGTTGATTCTCCCTGCAGGCAACCTTCAATCACATCATTACATATACGTAAACTCAGGATTCTGAAAATGGGTCGCAGCCAGAATTTCTTGCTTGGTATTAGCTTCGTACAAATGCATTCCACCTGACCGAGCGAAACCAGCTCCAGGCCACGCAGTCTGTAAATTCTATCCTGACCCCACTCATTCTTCTGTACCAGTAAGCTTTCAAGGGAATTAGCCAAAATTGTAGTCGCATCAATTGCCGCTTCTGATCCTTGGGCAGGGTTGAGTTTAATAGATTGCCTTATGTAGTGGTTCATGTAGTTTAACTGTCCATCTTTTCTTTTTATTCACATCCTCAATATCGAGATCTGCCGAAACCATTTTTGCTTGCAAAATCTGAAGTCTTGATATGTGCTTGGGCGGGAGACTAGCCCCCTATATGTCTAGGCCCTCTAAATTAATTAGAGAGGTGTTTACATTTTGGATCCAGAAGTAATTCTTCTGCATTTTTGTCTCCCATAAATTATATTCCAGGGAGCCAGTAGGCACCCCCTTTAGCTTGACACAATATGAAAGAAACCTGGCGTGAAGTAGCAGCTTTTGCCTAGTTAGGTTAAATTCTTATCAAATTTGTGCCAAGCTACAGCGATGTGCTAGATAGAACAGTTGTTGGAAGCAGTTACACTGTGGTTTGTCCAGCCAGATGTCAACTATTTTTTAAGATGATGGCTCGAAAGGCGAATGTGGGCCTTAATTTACTATTCACAACCTTCATTAACGCACTTACATCTGGACAAATCAAGCTCTTATATAGTCTTTGAAAAGTAGGTGTCAGGGCTTGGGACAAATGTTTTAGGACCTTGCTATGGGTTGTTTTTTGTCTTTTTTGTCCATCCAGTTGGCAAAATATTTGTAGACCGACTTTATCTACTATTCTTCTTTACTCAAAACAAGGTGCCATGTTTAATTACCTTATGGCCAAAAATATCCACTTTGGTCTTAGATAGGTTAATTAGGATATTGTTTATCTCACAATATCGGGATAGTGACTCAAGTGATCGCTGGAGGCCCATTTGCGTCTGATCTATCAGCACTGTCTCATCTGCTTATTGTAGAATTTGACATTTTTGGCCTGCTAACAGTGCCAAAAATGCTGTTCATTCATGTGTGGTTTCTAGTCAGCTAGATACAGGTTCAAAAATAAGGGCACAAGAGTACAGCCTTTAACCCCTTGTTGGTAAAGATCTTGTCCGATTTTTCCCTTTTTGTGGTTACCTCGATTTTTACCCATTGTTAGAAACATGGTCTTTGGTTGGCAGTCAGGTTACCCCCTGTCTAAGCAAGGACCCTCACTCTAGTCAGGGTAAGTCACACACAATCCAAATGATCCTGTGCCCACCCTCTGGTAGCTTGGCACTGAGCAGTCAGGCTTCACTTAGAAGGCAATGTGTAAAGTACCTATGCAATAAATCATACAATAACACAATATAGCACCACAAAAATACACCACACAGTGTTTAGAAAAATATATAATATTTATCTGGATATTTGCAGGTCAAAACGATAAAAGATGCAATAAGAAATTGTAGTGATATCACTGAAAAGTGATATGAAGTGTCTTAAGTCTTTAAAAAGCAAACAAAGGGGGTCATTCTGACCCTGGCGGTAAATACCGCCATGGCGGAGGTTGGCGGTAGCACCGCCAACAGGCTGGCGGTGCTCCGCCGGGCATTCTGACCGCGGCGGTACAGCCGCGGCCAGAAGCGGAAAGCCGGCGGTGTACCGCCGACTTTCCGCTGCCCATGGGGATTCTGACACCCCATACCGCCATCCTGTTCCTGGCGGTTCGCCCGCCAGGAACAGGATGGCGGTATGGGGTGTCGTGGGGCCCCCGTAAGAGGGCCCCACAAAGAATTTCAGTGTCTGCTTTGCAGACACTGAAATTCGCGACGGGTGCAACTGCACCCGTCGCACCTTCCCACTCCGCCGGCTCCATTCTGAGCCGGCTTCCTCGTGGGAAGGGTGTTTCCCGCTGGGCTGGCGGGCGGACTTTCGGCAGTCGCCCGCCAGCCCAGTGGGAAACCCAGAATGACCGCCGCGGTCTTTTGACCGCGGTACGGTCTTCTGGCGGTTCCCGCTTGGCGGGCGGCTACCGCCGCCCGCCAAGCTTAGAATCAGGGCCAAAGTCTCTTTCAAGCACAAAGTACCTGGTTTGGAGTGAAAAATCTCAGCAAATGGGCCGCAGAGGAGGAGATGCGTGGAAAATGGTGTGTGCGTCGGTTTCGCCCCTTCGCACACGGACTTGCGTTGTCATTTTTCACGCGGGAAGACATTGCGTCGATTTCCGGCGCGCAGACAGTCTCCTCTGTGGGTCGCGGGGTTTTCAGATGCCCCGGGGTCTGTGCGTGGAATCCTGGGCTTGTTGTCGGGCTGTGCGTCGTTCAGGTGGGCTGTGCGTGGAGTTGTCTCCCTCACGGCAGGCTTTGCGTCGATTTCCTCTCTGGAAGTCGGGCGGCCTTGTCCAGGTGGGCCGTGCGTCGAAGTTCCGGTCGCACCGCAGGCGTCGCGTCGATCTTTTCCTTGCGGGGTCGAGTGGCTTTTCCGGGTCGGCGTGGGGTGAATTTTTTACCACTGAGCAAGCTGTGAGTCAACTTTTTCGGCGCACAAGGAGTCCAGTTGAAAAAGAGAAGTCTTTTTGGTCCTGAGACTTCAGGGAACAGGAGGCAAGCTCCATCCAAGCCCTTGGAGAGCACTTCTGCAGCAAGGCAAAAGTTCAGCAAGGCAGCAGGCCAACAGCAAGGCAGCAGTCCTTTGTAGAAAGCAGTCAGGTGAGTCCTTTGAGCAGCCAGGCAGTTCTTCTTGGCAGGATGCAGGTTCTGGTTCAGGTTTCTTCTCCAGCAAGTGTCTGAGGTGGTAGGGCAGAGGCCCTGTTTTATACCCAAATGTGCCTTTAAAGTGGGGGAGACTTCAAAGAGTGGCTTAGAAGTGCACCAGGTCCCCTTTCAGTTCAATCATGTCTGCCATGGTCCCAGTAGGGGGTGTGGCAGTCCTTTGTGTGAGAGCAGGCCCTCCATCCTCCCAGCCCAGGAAGACCCATTCAAAATGCAGATGAATGCAAGTGAGGCTGAGTACCCTATGTTTGGGGTGTGTCTGAGTGAATGCACAAGGAGCTGTCAACTAAACCCAGCCAGACTTGGATTGTATGGCACAGAAAGATTTAAGTGCAGAGAAATGCTCACTTTCTAAAAGTGTCATTTCGAAAATAATAATATTAAATCCAACTTCACCAGTCAGCAGGATTTTGTATTACCATTCTGGCCATACTAAATATGACCTTCCTACTCCTTTCAGATCAGCAGCTACCACTTCAACAATGTATGAGGGCAGCCCCAATGTTAGCCTATGAAGGGAGCAGGCCTCACAGTAGTGTAAAAACGAATTTAGGAGTTTTACACTACCAGGACATGTAAACTACACATGTACATGTCCTGCCTTTTACCCACACAGCACCCTGCTCTAGGGGTTACGCAGGGCACACATTAGAGGTGACTTATATGTAGAAAAAGGGGAGTTTTCGGCTTGGCAAGTACTTTTAAATGCCAAGTCGAAGTGACAGTGAAACTGCACACACAGGCCTTGCAATGGCAGGCCTAAGACAAGGTAAAGGGGCTACTAAAGTGGGTGGCACAACCAGTGCTGCAGGCCCACTAGTAGCATTTAATCTACAGGCCCTGGGTACATACAGTGCACCTTACTAGAGACTTATAGGTAAATTTAATAGTCCCATTGGGTATGATCCAATGTTACCATGTTGAAAGGGAGAGAGCATATGCACTTTAGCACTGGTTAGCAGTGGTAAAGTGCGCAGAGTCTAAAAACCAGCAAACATGAGGTCAGAAAAAAGAGAAGGAGGAAGGCAAAAAGTCTGGGGATAACCCTGCAGAAGGGCCATTTCCAACATATCCCCCTTCCAGCCTAAAGACAGGGTAGACTAATCAACACTCTGATGGACTTCCCTGCTTAAGGCGATAGAACATGGACAGCGGCCCACTACTGCAGGGGCACTTGCCAGTTCTATGCCTTTCTGAACTCAGTGAGGCTTCTTTGTCTATACTCTCCGGGGCCACTGAACTGGACCATGGGGAACCCTTCTCATCACCTGAGGACCCCATCTGTGAAGCTTCTAATTTTAACATGCTCACAGATGCATCCCAGTATGCAGACAGTACCACCATGGCCAACAAAGTGATGTGGCCCGTTACATTCCTTGGGTCTGACTTCTGTCCCCAACCCAGGGAAAACTCTGCCCATAAGGACAGAAACCCACAGACGCCACTGACAGCTGTCAGTGTCATGAGCCAGGCCCCAGACCATCCACTGCTAAGTGGAGACCCTGAGGGGGCCGTTGGATGAGCTTCTCCTCCAGCTGGGGGTCTGGTAGGGAGCTCCCAAGGGGCTCCTGAAGCATCCCAAAATGGGGGGCAGTAGCCTCAGGGGTCTTGCACCCCTTCTCCATTCTCACCAGTTCAGGGGTGGGTCCCTCATACTGGTCACTCAGCCCAGGGTCTGTATCCTGAGGCTGAACAGAGGACAGGGGTGAGTCCTTCCTCACTGAGCCTCCACATCTGGGCTCACATACCCTCCTCTGGGGAGTGGTACTGCCAGACATCTGAACTGTGAGGGCACCCTTAGGGGTCAACCCTCTCAGCTCTCCTGACACTAGGGGAAACTCATTCCCCAGAATGCAGTCAATGGGCAGCTGGGGACTAACTATGACCCGCCTCTGGGTCACCTGCCCACCCCACTCTAGGGACACCATGGCCATGGGGCAGAAGAAATCCTCCCCAATGGCCGGAGTCACTCTACACACCTGTCCGGTGTACTGCTCTGGTGACACTAGTCTCTCCACCATCATGGTAAGACTAGCCCCTGTGTCTCTCAGAGCAGTGACTGGGACCTCATTCACTCCCACCTGGTGGAAGTGACGACTCCCATCCTCAGGGATCACCAATTTACCCTCTGAGTCCATCTCCCAACTAAAGGAGATGAAGGCATGGTCTACGACCTGCCCCTCGGGACTACTTTCCCCTAAGGCCACATGGGCTACCCCTGTAGAGGTCCCAATACTGGGTGATTTCTTTGGACAGACAGAGTCCCCCTTCCTGTGTCCTAGCTGGGAACTCTCAAAACAGCGGGGTTGGGAATGGGATGCTTTGGGCCACTGCCCACCAGAACCACCACTCTGTTTCTCAGATGGGGCATGGGAACCCTTTCCTCCCCCCTTTCTCTGGGACTTGTCTGGGTCATCTCTAACCTCCCCCTCACTCTGTCGGGGGAACCGGAACCACCCTTCTTGGGGTCATTCCCAGATACCTTTTTGGACACTCTGGTGCTAGTCCAGAGGTCCGCCTCCTCAGCAAGCTTCCTGGGATCAGTCAGCTTACTGTCTACTGGGCGCTGGCGCAACTCTGTAAAACAAATACTGAGCATATGCTCTCTCAGAATCAAATTATATAATCCTGTGTAATCATCTACTTTGCAGCCCTGCACCCATCCATTCAGTGCCTTACTGGAAAAGTCAAAGAAATCTACCCATGTTTGTGTGGATAGTTTGGTGCTGTCCCTAAACCTCTGACGGTATTTCTCAGGGGTCAGCCCAAACTTGGCAAGTAAAATGGCTTTTTGAAGTGGGTATGTGTTTTGATCTGGTCTGTCCAATGTGAGAAGTGTGTCCCTCCCCAATGGTGGCACATAACTCCACATAGCTGTACCCCATTGCCCTTCAGGAACCTCATGAGCCCTTAGTGCAACTTCATAAGCAGCTAACCATTTATCTATGTCATCTCCCACAACAAAACTGGGCACCACATTTTTGGGTATACAAACCTTCTTTTCTCCAACAGGTCCTGTCTGTATGCTGCCACCATTACTGCTGGATTCAGACTGTCTTGCCTTAAGATCCAGTTCCTTGAGACTCAGTTCATGAGCCAACAAAAGTTTCTTTTTAGCCAAGGCTCTCTCAGCTGCAGCTTCAGCTCTTTCAGCTTCAACCTGTTTGGCTGCTCTTTCAGCCTCAGCTTGCTTGGCTTCTCTCTCTGCCCTCCTTCCCTCATGTTGAGCCTCAATTTTTAGCCTTCCTATTAGCAATTGGAACTCCCTCTCCTCTCTCCTTTCCTCTGCGGTCAGGCCTTGATCAGAGACACTGCTCCCTGGTCTGGAAGGGGGCACAATTGCAGTGGTTACATCACCCACTGATGGCAAAAAATCCTCTGAGGGGCCATTTTCTGGCTCCTCCTCCCCAGCATCCTCCTCTAAATGGGCTTCTGCCCAGGCCCTCAGCGCCACTTGAAAGTCCTCCTTTCTGGAGGCCCCTTGGGTGGGTACACCCATCTCCCTGCAGAACCCTTTTAGCTGTTTGACAGTATATGTCTCCAACAGGGCTAGGTCAAAATCTTCTGCTTGAGACCCAGCCAGAGACATGTTGAGTGAGGATTTAGGTTTAGAAAATTGTCAAAGAAAACGAATTTGCAAAAGAGATAAAAATCAAGTTGACCTTCAACTGTGGGTAGGGAGTGAAATACTTAGCTACTGTATGTCACTGCACAAATACAAGTCCTATCCTCACTGCTGATCACCAATGTTAGAAATGGGGTCGTTGGTTGGCAGTCAGGTTACCCCCTGTCCAAGCAAGGACCCTCACTCTAGTCAGGGTAAGTCACACACAATTCAAATTATCCTGTGCCCACCTTCTGGTAGCTTTGCACTGAGCAGTCAGGCTTAACTTAGAAGGCAATGTGTAAAGTACCTGTGCAATAAATCATACAATAACACAATATAGCACCACAAAAATACACCACACAGTGTTTAGAAAAATATATAATTTATATGTCGGTATTTGCAGGTCAAAACGATACAAGATGCAATAAGAAATTGTAGAGATATCACTGAAAAGTGATATGAAGTGTCTTAAGTCTTTAAAAAGCAAACAAAGTCTCTTTCAAGCACAAAGTACCTGGTTTGGAGTGAAACATCTCCGCAAAGGGGCTGCAGAGGAGGAGATATGTGGAAAATGGTGTGTGCGTCGGTTTCGCCCCTTCACAAACGGACTTGCATCGTTATTTTTCATGCCGGGAAGACATTGCGTCGCTTTCTGGCGTGCGGACAGTCTCCTCTGTGGGTCGCAGGGTTTTCAGGCGCCCCGGGGTCTGTGCGTGGAATCCTGGGCTTGTTGTACTGCTGTGTGTCGTTCCGGTGGGCTGTGCATGGAATTTTCTCCCTCACGGCAGACGTAGCATTGATTTCCTCTCTGGAAGTTGGGAGGCGTTGTCCAGGCGGGCCGTGCGTCGAAGTACCAGTCGCACCACAGGAGTCGCGTCGATCTTTTCCTTGCGCGGTCGAGCGGCTTTTCCGGGTCGGCGTGGGGTGAATTTTTCACCGTGGAGCAAGCTGTGCATAACATTTTTCGCCGCACAAGGAGTCTAGTTGAAAAAGAGAAGTCATTTTGGTCCTGAGACTTCAGGGAACAGGAGGCAAGCTCTATCCAAGCCCTTGGAGAGCACTTCTGCAGCAAGGCAAGAGTTCAGCAAGGCAGCAGGCCAACAGCAAGGCAGAAGTCCTTTGTAAAAAAGTAGTCAGGTGAGTCCTTTGAGCAGCCTGGCAGTTCTTCTTGGCAGGATGCAGGTTCTGGTTCAGGTTTCTTCTCCAGCAAGTGTCTGAGGTGGTAGGGCAGAGGCCCTGTTTTATACCCAAATGTGCCTTTGAAGTGGGGGAGACTTCAAAGAGTGGCTTAGAAGTGCACCAGGTCCCCTTTCAGTTCAATCCTGTCTGCCAGGGTCCCATTAGGGGGTGTGGCAGTCCTTTGTGTGAGAGCAGGCCCTCCATCCTCCCAGCCCAGGAAGACCCATTCAAAATGCAGATGAATGCAAGTGAGGCTGAGTACCCTGTGTTTGGGGTGTGTCTGAGTGAATGCACAAGGAGCTGTCAACTAAACCCAGCCAGACTTGGATTGTAAGGCACAGAAAGATTTAAGTGCAGAGAAATGCTCCCTTTCTAAAAGTGGCATTTCTAAAATAGTAATATTAAATCCAACTTCACCAGTCAGCAGGATTTTGTATTACCATTCTGGCCATACTAAATATGACCTTCCTACTGCTTTCAGATCAGCAGCTACCACTTCAACAATGTATGACGGCAGCCCCAATGTTAGCCTATGAAGGGAGCAGGCCTCACAGAAGTGTAAAAACGAATATAGGGGTTTTATACTATCAGGACATGTAAACTACACAGGTACATGTCCTGCCTTTTACCCACACAGCACCCTGCTCTAGGGGTTACCTAGGGCACACATTAGAGGTGACTTATATGTAGAAAAATGGGAGTTTTAGGCTTGGCAAGTACTTTTAAATGCCAAGTCGAAGTGACAGTGAAACTGCACACACAGGCCCTGCGATTGCAGGCCTGGGACAAGGTAAAGGGGCTACTAAAGTGGGTGGCACAACCAGTGCTGCAGGCCCACTAGTAGCATTTAATCTAAAGGCCCTGCGCACATACAGTGCACCATACTAGGGACTATACTAGGGACTTATAGGTAAATTAATAGGGGGCCAAGCATACCGCCAGCACTGGCGGTATATTGGCTCCTGCGGCTTCGGCGGTCTTTTTCCAAGAACTAAAAAGAGATCCAAAATTAGGAACATAATTTTTTGGATCAATACATTAATCGGGTGCAAAATGGTAGTAACAATTTTAATCTTTTGCTATAATATAACAACCTTCTGTATCAGAAGATTTGCTAAGTATTTGGAGATGTAGAATTTCCACTAAAAAAGAATAGCAACACCATTCTTTTTGTTACTGCAGGAGATGACATAATAGTACCAACCCACTTTTTATTCATTGTTAACATTTTAGCATCAGTATGGGTCTCTTGAAGAAAGCAAACATCTGCTTTATGTCTCGCTAAGTAATCTAAAACTTTAACATTTTACCAGGATGTCCTAAACCTTTAACATTAAAAGAAACAATTTTAATCTCTTTAACATTATCCATAGTCATACAAGAGGAAAATATGTATTAGAGAAAGATATAGGTAGATTGTTGAATCAAGAAGTAGCTCTGAAAAGAGATGAAAAGGGAAAAAAGATAGACAAAGACAAACAAATAAAAGACAACATAAAAACATAAATATTACTTTAGAATCTCACACGTGCATTGTCAAGAAGATCTGCTTTAATGAAATCATTATATAAGAATTGGAAAAAAACACCCCAGTTACAAGAAAAAAATGATATCACATGAGTAAATTATTAATTTCATTTGTTTCCATGGATAGTGGTGAATGTTGGTCCAAAAATGCACGAAAATCTTCAGCCAGTTGAAAGGACTTGAAGAAACCATCTTTCCACATTCTCATAATAGATGGGTCAAAACTGCCATATTTAAAATGGTAACTTCTTAGTTGTGGTCTAAGCCCCGCAAAGTCTTTGTGAATTTCAACAGTTTCTTTGGCTAAGTCTTGATGTATGAAAATTTTATTACCATTAGCCATTAAAGCTGGGATCTCTCTAGCTGTCTTTTGGATCAATACTAGGGGCCTGATTATGACCTTGGCAGGTGAGATACTCCGTCACAAACATGACAGATATCCAGCCCGCTGTTTCAGAAGTTCCATAGGATATAGTGGGACTTGTAATACGGTGGGCGGGATACCTGTCACATTTGTGATGGAGTATCCCATCCGCCAAGGTTGTAATCAGGCCCTAAATGATGAAAGCATAGAACTTTAAAAATCATTTTACAAGGCTTAATATGATTTGGGTTACTGCATGAAGGAATTCTGTTTGCTTTGCTGATTTAAACTTTTTCTGGAAATTTTAGGCGTAAAAGTCCAGGTAATAATTTTTCTAAATACTGCCTGCAGTCACTATCTTCTACATCTTCTGGTAAATTAAAAATAGGCAGGTATTGTCGATTGTGATTTTCCAGATCTAGTAATAAGTTACTCATTGGAATAATTTTTGCTGTAATAGACGTCATACTATCAATTTTTGATTTATTATCCTGGATTTTTATTGTGTTGTCAGAAACGTTCATAGAGAGGCTAGCCATGTCTTTGCGAATATTTTAAACTTCTATTGCAATAGTATCTGTATCAGTAAGAACTAATTGCAGCTCCTCTAATAATGTAGATAAAGAGGGTTCATTAGAATTCAACATTTGTGACTTAACAGGAGGAGGAGTGGTTGTTGGATTGCATTTGATATTAAACATATGAATATTTTCCTTTCCATGTTAATATGATTCTTAAAACGAAGTCTAGCACACTAAATATTACGAATATAGAATGTTATAAAGAGAAGTCACCATAAACGTACAGTGTGGAGCAGCTAAAACCAACTGTGGGAGTGGTTTAGGTCTCAGCTACACCCTTTCCTAGTATGACTCCCCATTCTTGACAGGAAATCTCTGCAACTTTGTGCAGGAGAGACTACAAGAGACAGGGAGCAGAACATGCAATCTAGACTTCAAAATTCACCCCCACAATGTTTTCCACAGGAAGCGCTGGTCTTACAGAATCAAATCCTCTAAGGAATTTGAGGTAAAACTAGACATTACATTGCTTTAATACTGTCGATAATATGCGTGGACCGGAGGGCTAGCAGGAGGTGGCCATCTTGGCTCACACGATCACTTGACTCCTGCAAAACTGTTTTTGATGTAAATGGATACTCCACCTGACAGATAGCTGTCAAGTTGTGATTGATTTGCTGGAGACAAGAATTCTATGAAATCCGGCCTTGGAACTGGGGCTGGTGGCCAGGATTCCTGAAGGAAAATGATATCCTTTTTCAACAGTTGGGGTATTTTATTATTTCCTCTGATATTCCATGAGCAAACCTTTACCAGACCCATCCATTTTGAGTGGGGCTGCTTAGGGCCGCTAAAGCAAGGATCCAGGTAGCAAGACTCAATTCATTATTTTTGACTTACTTATAGTGCACCCTCTATCACCCCCAACAGTGGGAGCTTTAAGTCTTATAACACCTGTATCCACAGCACACTTTTCTGAGGCACGTTTTGAATTCAAAAGAATAGAGATAGATTGTTGTTACTATCATCCGTTAATCTGATATCATCATGGGAATCAGGAGCACCATTTTCTGAAGCACTTTATAAAAATAAGGTGAAATTTCACTTCCACAGGTGTGACTATTTATGTATCCCACTAGGCTGCTTGATCTGTGAGGACCTCCAAGAGAGGGACTATTACAGAGTTGAAGATGGTGACTTCAGTACGCTTGTTAACTTTTCCCAGCCTAGGTAGTTTAAAGGCAACCGATTCTATGTTGCTGGAGCTTAAAATTGCTAGGCCAGGAAGAGTAGTTAACAACTTAATAATATTGCGTTTTGCCATAGGTTGGATAGACAGGATATAGGGTGACCTTATTTTTAATGTAAACATTACCTTCCCTGAACAGGTATTTATTGTCATTAGTGATGATAAGCAGACAGAGCTAGGCTTCTGATTCAGTTTTCCATTGAATGCTTTTCATAATTTGGTATTTTACAACTGATCGCCAAGAGACTGCTGCTGGCCCCCTGATCTCTACTTCGTTGGTGCTCAGAGGGCATAATGCTATTTCCTCCTGATGGATTTTGCTCTGGCAATAATTTGCAACCTGATTTCAAGGTATTACCACTGTAAACCTGCTGGTAGATGCCTGAACAGGTTCACAATTCCATTCTGTGATCTTTGACCCTGCATTTTTACTTTCACTGACCTTCATAGGTAGGGTCTGCATTCCCACTGAGCACTTACGACTTGAGTGGAGTTCAGGTATAATTTCTATGTCATGCATCTTAGTACTCAGTTCAATTCAGTTCAAAGATCTTTATTTCAGCACATAGACCATTAAAGCACGTAGAAAAGCACCATATATAAAAAACATTGAAAAATAAGATTGATCAAAACATAATTCCACAAAGAAACAATGAGCATGACCTTTGAAATTGTTAAAAATCCCAATGGAAATCTATAGGAGATGCATAAGTTAAAACAGTATAAAATTATATAGAATTCATATAGCATTCAGGTTTGTTTCACACGAAATTCAAGCTGAGGTAATTAATCAAGTAATGTGTTAGGGGGAAATCTGTTAAGAAAATAAGACAGATCAGTTTGACACAATAATATAGGTTTAATCGATTTTCAGTTGGGAACAACAGGCAGTCTCAACATAGAGGCCATGACTGAAGTTCAAAGTTCTGGTTCAAACACCAGTAGCATTTATACTGTAAAAACCACAAAAAACTGTGGTGAAGAGTTCACCATTGACGTAAGCAACTAAAAGCAGTACAGATAAGATAATGAGGTGCCTCTGGAAAGAAGCACTTGCACTTGTTGGCCTCATGGGTGGGTAAGTTACACTGACGTCATTCACCATATCTATCTTTCTGCACAACAAGAGATTATGGGGGTGATTCTAACTTTGGCGGGCGGCGGAGGCCGCCCGCCAAAGTCCCGCCGGCAGAATACCGCTACGCGGTCAGAAGACCGCCGCGGTAATTCTGAGTTTCCCGCTGGGCTGGCGGGCGACCGCCAGAAGGCCGCCCGCCAGCCCAGCAGGAAACCCCTTCCCACGAGGATGCCGGCTCCGAACGGAGCCGGCGGAGTGGGAAGGGTGCGACGGGTGCAGTTGCACCCGTCGCGATTTTCAGTGTCTGCCATGCAGACACTGAAAATCTTAGTGGGGCCCTGTTAGAGGGCCCCTGCAGTGCCCATGCAGTGCCCATGCCGTTGGCATGGGCACTGAAGGGGCCCCCAGGGGCCCCACGACACCCGTTACCGCCAGCTAGGTTCTGGCGGTCACAACCACCAGAACCAGGCTGGCGGTAAGGGGGTCGGAATCCCCATGGCGGCGTTGCCTGCAGCGCCGCCATGGAGGATTCCTCAGGGCAGCGGGAAACCGGCGGGACACCGCCGGTTTTCCGTTTCTGACCACAGCTGTACCGCCGCGGTCAGAATGCCCTGGGATGCACCGCCAGCCTGTTGGCGGTGCATCCGCGGTCGTTGGCCCTGGCGGTAGTCTACCGCCAGGGTCAGAATGACCCCTTATATGTTGCGTGCTGCTCATGGTAGCCATGTCTGGCAAATTCTTATCTGACCCTTACACAGTTCCCCTTACCACAATATGAATGACTTGTGGTTTTTAGGACCCCTGTACTAAGGAAGGATACACCCTTTTTGTTCCACCCTGTTCGTGCTAAGTGAACATTTTGAAAGCAACAGTTGGTGCTGTATTTTTTTAACATGTCATGTATTAAGCCTTTCACTACTTACATTGGTTTACAACTATCTAGCCTAAAATGTTTGTATTGGGATTTGGGAACTTATGTTTGTTTGTATGTGATGTATTCCTATTCTTCCTACATCATTCCCCCCTCTAGTTGATTATTCAACTACTTGTCCTACCTTCCCATCTACTAATGAAATTAGGGGAATGACCACATACCCACTACTCTGTCACTCCCAATTTAGCTGTTATCCTTTTGCAACATGCTATTATTACCTGAAAAATAAGACACATCAAAAGCAACAACACAATCAAAGAAAACAAGGCCTTGAACAACCCCGACATCCAGGACGGCACCCATTCGAACAAGCCCTCGAACTACCCATCAGCAGTACCCCCCTCATCGATCATTTTCTTTTGTAGATCATGCAATGTCTGAATGGCCTGAGTTAATGTCCAATTGTCCGCATCATTGGCCGGCACATGAGTACAACAGGCCGATCCAATCTTCTTACACACCTCTCCTTCCATGGCCATCATTAAATCAAGTACATATCTGTGTTGCATTACCATCAGCCTAAGGGCTTGGAGTTCTTCCTTGATAGCATTGAACCCATCTTCAGTTGCATTTATGGTCTTCATCAGTTCAAAGCGCGTGATCTGCAGCTAGTGTGCAGATGGCTTCGCCTGAATGAATGGCAGGATGCTACCAAAAAAGATTTGGGCATCATTAAATAGTCTGTGTTCCTGTGGAACGTCTTTCCACACTTCAGTACCAAGATACTCAGCAGCTCGTTTTGTCCGGTATTGGTGAAGCAAGGTTGTTGGACGGCTCATGGGATGGTCATGTAACTGAGAGATGTCCACACCTGGTATTACCAGGGAGGGGGGGTGCAAAGTCACTAGGGAGCAGAGGCCATTCCATTTCAGGGGTAGAGCCGGGCCCCACACATCCAGTAGAGATCCATCAGGCTGGAGGTGCCGCCGTGCATATCAGCGTTGTAGGTGGTGATGTTGCAGTTGAGACATCTTCACTGTCCCTTTCCCTCTGAAACAAAGAGAAAACTGTGTTAATTTCATTGCTATTCTAGGGTGTATGGTAGTCCCTGTCCATGTATATCTCTGTATGTTCGCATCCCATATTTCCTGACATTGACCTATTATCTTATTAAAGCTTAGTGGACCTTGTGTCTTGGTACCATTCCATAAAGATATTGCGCTACATGAGAACTTGGCCTCGGCATGCCATTTATCATGGGCAAATACTGATCCTGTGATACTAAGATCTGGCCTGCCTGCGCAATCAGGGGGCAGGGGTTTAGCTAAATAGTTACTACATTCAGATGATGGCTAAGACCTTCCAAAAATGCCTCGACGTAATACCCATTTTTCCCAATCTGGGTGAAACATTGTTTGCCCTGCTTCCTTCATTCTTGATATCTCTTCCATTATCTCTTGTTTTTCTGTCAGGACTTGTAGGACTTCTGGGATGGTGTCAAATCTAGTTGTGTTAACTCGTGCAGTAGCAGGACTAACGTGAGTTGGCTGCAGCTATGCTCTCATTCTGCATAAAAATAGGTGCAGGAGACAATGTGTGCTGTTTGGGGATACCTCTTTAGGGAGATGCAATTTATCTACCCTAGCAGCATGGAGGATGAGAGAGCATACATAACAACTGGTGTTGGATGTGCCTATACTGTGCATGTGCTGATACCACACACTGTCAAACAAAGCAATATGGAGAGGGTGATGGTCAGTATCATTATCAACAGTTCTACGCATGCGTGTAGTAATTGATATAGGATCAACAAAAATTAAAATATCCAAGGGCTAAAAGCAGCAATATCAGTTCAACGAGGAGGAAAAACAAACATAAAGTACATAGCTTAAAAGAAGAATTGTCTAAGATTGAAGCTTTAGAGGGAGGCTTTACTCCGGTTGCTTCTCCTGTTCTCCCCCCTCTTTTTCCTGCTCGGTGTCCAAAGGGATGGATGGCATGGTTTGCGGCCAGGCGCATATCCTGGAGGTGGTACCATGGTTTGTGGCCTTGGACTTTCATTGCTGTAGTTGTGCTGTCTGTCACTGGGAAGGGTCCATTGAATTTGCAGTCCTTCCACTTTCTGACAAAATTGCGAATATATACTAAAGTTCCCAAAGGTGATGGTGTTTGTTGATCCTTTACAGAAGATGCGTTGGCGCACTTCTTGGCTGCACGTGTAACCTGTTTAGAGAAGGACTTTGCAACTTTGGTTAGCTCAGACATGTTTTCATTCATTTCAGTTTGTACAACTACAGGTGCACTCTCAGTCTTCAATTTATGTCTAGTTGATGGCACAAATGTGCTCATTGTTCTACCTGTCATTATTTGATGCAGAGTTAAATGATGATCTGATCCTGGGGTATTTCTCAAAGCAAAGAGGGCTAGTGGGAGACAGTAGAGCCATTTTTTTTTCAATGTCACACATAGTTTACTTATTCTGTTCTTGAGGAGGCCATTAAGGCGTTCGACAATTCCATTGCTTTGCGGATGATAAGCTTAGGACAATTTATGTGTTATTCCTAACAAGGTGGTGAGGTGAGAAAAGATATTATTGACAAAATGGGTGCCATTCTTTGATCTGATCCCCTCAGGGACACCCCATCGCGGTATTACCTCACGGATCAAAAAATTTGCAGCAGATTTGGCATGATAGTGAACACAAGGTCCTGCTTCAATCCACCTTGAGAATGGGCAGACTACAACTATAAGATAGCGATAATGATTGCATCTGTCAATCATATCAATGTAGTCAATGTGCAGTTCCTTAAAGGGACCTTGTGGGGGAGGTATTGTGGAAGCTATTACCTTAGAGGTGGGATTTGGTGAATACTGCTGGCACACTGTGCAGGTGTGTATGTACATTGTAATAATTTCATGTAAGTTAGGGACAAACCAATCCTGACGTATTTGGAGGGACAGATTGCCTCTAGCAGTATGTGAAGGAAGATGTAGCTGGTTTAGAGCTATCAGTAGCAATGCTTGGGGTATGACAGGCTTCCCTGTTGATATTGTCTGACATAATTACATAAGCCTAGGAACTTCTGCATTCCTTTCACAGTCTCAGGTTCTGTCATCTGCTGAATGGATTCTGCTCTCCCAGGCATAACTCTGCAGCCCGATGCTGACAGTAGTTGCCCCAAGTTTTGAACTTCTTCCTGACAGTACTGTAATTGGTCCCTGTCTACCTTGTAACCTCTTTGAGAAAGGGTGCACAACAGGGACACAGTGTCCTTTCTACACTGCTCTTCTGCTGGACTACAGATCAGTAGGTCATCAACATACTGCAACACTGTGCTGTCACACTGAAAATTGGTGAGGTCATTCTTGACCGTCCTGTTAAAGACACTAGGGGACTCACAGTACCCTTGAGGTAATCTGGAATACAGGTACTGTGAACCACGATAGGAAAATGCAGTCAAATAATGACTGTCTTGGTGCAGGGGAATGGTGAAAAATGCATTCTTCAAGTCTATGACTGTAAAGTATCTAGTATCTTGGGGTATGTTGGTTAGGATGATGGAAGGATCAGGTACTACAGGGAATTCTGGTATCACTATGTCATTAAGGGGGCGCAGGTCTTGAATCATGCGCCACAAATTTCCCTTGGCCTTCTTTATAGGGTAAATTGGGGTGTTGCAGGGGGATACACCTGGGAATATGACTCCCTGCTCCACCAATGCCTGTATAACAGGTGCAATGCCCTCCTCTGCTTCTTTGGATGGAGGATATTGTCTCACTCTTGGCAGTATTGCTCCTTCCTTCAAAGTTATTCTGAATGGTACTGCTGTGCGGACGAGGCCTACATCATAAGGGCCTTTTGTCCATAAGTTAGAGGGTACCTGCGCAAGGTCATTATCTTTGATAGGACTGGAGACATTTATTGGTATCACAGGCCTTGTCTCCAGTGTGGTGCATAAAGGTACACTGTTTTGAAAAACAATCTCTGTCCTTCTAAAGTCATCAGCAAACAACTGGTCATCTGATATGTCGCCCACCTGCATGTTGGGATCATAAAAGATGACACATGCCCACATCGCACCAGTGTGGTCACTTGTCCTCAGTGTCCTGTAGTTGGGGGACACTTCTAGAGCCTCTATTTCCAGAATGAGGTTTTTGTCTAATGTTTCAAAATAGGGGCCCTGTCGTCTAAAGAGAAAGTTTTTGGGTAATTCAACTAGTTTCCCTGTCAGTTCTCGTGTTTCTGCCATGATGGTGTACACTTCTCTAGTAAAGGCTAAAATGTCTACAGGTCTGGCTCTAACTTGGTTACCATCTGGGGGGGGAGTAACCATTGTCATGATGCGTGTACTAGATACTCAAGGTGTTGAACAGATCATAGTCCCATCCTCTTCAAAGTGAATAGTCATGTTTAATTTTGCCATGAGATCACGTCCTAGCAGATTAGCTGGTGCATTTGGGGAGAATAAGAAACATCCATCAACATACCTCCCCCCTATTTCCATCTCCACAGTTTTAGTGAATGGAACCTTCATTACAGCCGCTGTTTTCTCTATTTTATCTTTCTCGCTCTTTTCCTTTTCTTGTCTCTTCTTACAAAAATGTATTATGTGTGCTTGTATCTCTGTCCATTGTTTGGCCTCAAAGGCCACTATATTATCTAATTTATCCTGCACTTCAACTGGCAGACCCTTTTTCACTATATTGAAAAATAGTATTGCATTCTGTCCAGTGACATCCCAACTCTCCCCCACTTCTTGTGTCCATTTTTCCTTCATTCTGCTAAAGAATTGGGCTGGGTCCTCATTTGGCTGCATTGTTTGTGCCATAAGGGACCCAATGTCTGGCCTGTCTGGATACATTTTCCTCAGTTGTTTCCCAACAATTCCCCTTACTCTATTAAATGGTGCCCCATCACATTTTGGGTTAGTCAATATCACATCTTTTACTCCTGCCTTTGTGAACAGTGTGTCTGTCTCATCTCCCATAAGGGAACTTAGTAAACTCTTAGGCCTATATTTATACTTTTTGACGCACAACTGCGCCAACGTAGGGGAAAATGGAGCTTGGGCGTCAAAAAATGGGGCAAGTCAGGTCTGAGGCAAAATGTTGGCATCAACCCGATTTGCGCCATTTCTTTTTACGCCCAACCCCCATTGAAATGACTCCTGTCTTAGCAAAGACAGGAGTCATGCCCCCTTGCCCAATGGCCATGCCCAGGGGACTTATGTTGGGCATAGTGGCATGTAGGGGGGCACAAATCAGGCCCCCCTATGCCACAAAAAAAAATAGAAAAAATATACTTACCTAAACTTACCTTAACTTCCCTGGGATGGGTCCCTCCATCCTTTGGTGTCCTCCTGGGGTGGGCAAGGGTGGCAGGGGGTGTTCCTGGGGGCATGGGAGGGCACCTCTGGGCTCCCTCTGAGCCCACAGGTCCCTTAACGCCTGCCCTGACCCAGGCATTAAAAAACAGCGCCCATCAGGCTGGGCGCCGTTTTTTAAGGCCTGCCCCCTCCTGTGCGTCAAAATGATGTCACAATATAAATATGGGGCCTTAAAGTCATTTTTTAGAAGGGAACGCCTACCTTGCATATAATTAACGCAAGGCTGGTTCACCCTTCTAAAAAATGACACACATGGTGGAACTTTGACGCCCGCGGGGTCAGACGTCAAAGTATAAATATGGGGCAGTGTTTGCGCAGAATGCGCGTCAAAAATTTTGACGCACATTCGGCGCAAACAGAGTATAAATATGCCCCTTAATGTCCCCTATTGCAAGAGTAATCCCTGCAGTATGTTTTTCCAGAGCTGCTATCCATTTCCCAGCACCCTCAGTAAGTTGTGGCAACTGTTTTTTAAGATTTTCTTTGTCCCTCTGGGGCCATGGAATATATTGAGGCGCCCCTGGGCCCTTGAATATCAAGGGCAGTTGTGACAGGATTGTAGTCCTATTGCCAGTAGGGTGACGAGAGTCATACTTGCAAGCATATCTCTGCCACACCCTCAAACGTTTCTGCATATAGGGATAATCCCAGTAAGGATCCCCTGCACCCTGAAAAATTCACATTTCTGCATTAGCCATGTCTCGGGGTTCAAAGGAACCCTCTTGCGGCCATGGTGTCATCTGTGATGCCAATCATTCTGTCTAACCTGCTAGATTGTCAGTAAAAGGGACACCATTATACCAACTATTTTCATACTGAGCTACTATTTCATTGGGTGTCAAATTATTGCCAGGACATACAGGGAATGCACGTGCCATGTCTTTCCTCATTGTCATTTTTCCTGCCATATCAAATGTTCCCTTTCTCTCAAATGGGCGTGCATGCGCCCCATCACATACTAATCTCTGTAATTCTCTTGGCTTCTTTTGTAAAGTCTGTCCTGTCTTACTGTTTTCTTCTCCCTCACAGGCATATTGTGACTGTTCCTTGGTATGGTCCTCAAAAAGGGACATTCTTTTAACATGTTCAGTGATGTCATCTAATGCCCCTTCTGATCCTTTGTAGGATTTTTCTAAATCCATATCTTCTTCACCTAAGCTGCTATGTGTGGAGACTATGTCCTCTAGTCCTTCTTGTTCAATCATTTGTGGCCTAGTGAGGGCCCTTGACTGCCTCAGGGGCCCTTCCTTCTTTTCCCAAGTCGCTCTTTTGTCTACCCGTCCATCTTCCTGCTCTGTGACCCACTTGCCTACACTATTCTCTTCTGCTCCTGAGTGCATGAACCTCCAGCACTCTGTGGGAGGACTTTCTGGTGTGAAAGCTAACCTTCGTGTCTCATTTTTAATATTGGTACTCGTTTTTTTCAAAACACCTTCCTTTTTTCTAGCCCCTCCCATTCTCTGTACCCCTCTTGATCCCTCATTAGGTATACCTTCATTCTTCCTAGTGAGGGACATCTCGTCCTCTAAATGAAGTGTAAATGTGGCATCTACTGTCCCTATGTATTTAGTACTGTCCCCACCTGACATTTCCCGTGGTGTACTGGCCATTTTAGGACATGGAGATGGGTGAACATATTCTCTATGCTTAGAAAAAGATTCTAATGGTGGGATATACTCTGGGTTTGTATATCCCACAGCAGGAGGATGTGAAGAGGTGGGTAATGAGTGTGGGGCACCAGGTTGTAATGTATACATGCCCTGTACCTTTGCACTGCCTAACCTTAATTGCACATCTTG
Organism: Pleurodeles waltl; assembly: GCF_031143425.1. NCBI lineage: Eukaryota > Metazoa > Chordata > Amphibia > Caudata > Salamandridae > Pleurodeles > Pleurodeles waltl. Next base: position 876,643,808 of record NC_090444.1, read on the forward strand.
ATAGGGGGTGGAGGAGCCAAAGGGAGGGTGTGAGGCTTTGTATTTGACTCATTCATATTTGTTTCACAAAAGACCCTCCATTGGTCTAGTGTGATCTTCCTTTTCTCTAGTTTATTTCCCTTGTATTTACTTTGTAGGAAGGTGGCCATGTGTTCTATTATTGTATTATCAAATGTGCCCTCTTTGGGCCATGCATGTGCAAGCTTTAATGTTGCTTTGTGCCATTCCTTACAGTATTTTCCTATCCTGTCCCTGTCTCCTGAGAACACTTTAACCATGTGTTCTAAAGGAGACCCCATGTCTGTTTAGTGAACTTAATCTTTTGTACTATATGTTTGACACTCTAAATGGACTTCTATTTACTTCCTAGGATATTTCCAGACTTCACATAAACTGTTATTAGGCTGTGAAGGTGAACATCAGATATATATATATATATATATATCCCTAATCTCTTAAAGATTTTGGCCCATATTTATACTTTTGTAGCGCCGCATTTGCGTCATTTTTTGATGCAGAAACGGCGCAAACTTGCAAATTACAATTGTATTTTGTAAGTTTGCGCCATTTTTGCGTAAAAAAGCGGCGCAAATGCGGCGCTAAAAAAGTATAAATACGGGCCCTTGTTCATTTACATATATATTGGGTAGGTGCATTTATGTGTGGCCTAAGTGGTTTGTTTGCCTGACACAACAAACAATAATGTTATTGTGATATATATATATACATGTTTATAAATTACTCATATCCTAAATTCCATACTGGGAGGTCCCTAATAAATGCATACAGTAGGAGGTCTAATACTAAATATGAGTCTGTTATTATTGCAGGGAATTCACGTGACTGTTGCCCATGGTTCCACTGAAAAATTGCAGTAACTTCAATATATTCACTTTCCTGCCACAAGGTGGCACCAGTGTCACACATGAAAACAAATTTAAAACTTTACTCTTGGAAAGACAACTACAACAGGTTTTGTAGATTTAAAAATAAACTCTTTTATTCTAATTATGCGAAAATCCTGTTCACATCTATCTGAAAGGTAGTTAAATATATTTGTATGTATAGTAGCTGATAATTCTCCTTCTATTTGTATACCTTCAATATATGTGTGTATGTCCCAGTCTATACTATTTGATATTTCATCTAGCCTCCAATCTTGAGGCTCTATAGTTGCATAATGGGGATAATAGTTAGTAGTGTCAATATTTGTTATGGCGTTCATGAGGCTACTACACTACTTTTAACTTGGAGGATAATGTCCTTGTATTAGTTCTTTGAATAATTTTTTATAATTGACTAACAGGCATTTCTCTTATGTCAAGGTAGGTTGTTTTTTTAGGCCTAGGGGTGATATACTATAAATACCTAGGCATTCCTAAACTGCTGATCTACTAAGGTCAGTTCTGTTGCAGAGGGCGACAGCCTGACCGTTATAAAAATGAATAATTAATTCAGGGATGTGGAATTAATTAGTTGACTTTTTTGGGACATTACTTCACTTTTGAGTATACTGTTATACCTTAACCTTCATAAGAATAGGAGGTCTGATACTTATTCTTAAATTATACACTAAATAACATAAACATATATATTGACATTATTATGTGGCCACATTTCTATCTATACATGCATATACATGCACAGTAATTCTCAATTTCATACTAGGACAAACAAAATACTACTGGTCACTTCCCTCTGGATTCATAGAAGGGACAACTTTTCACTATTTGCATCTGACTTCCAGACTTAATATCTGGGTTAGGTTGACATGAGTGTTCTTTAGAACATACACTGATTGCTCAGCCCCAAGTCCACCACTACTCCTGACCACTTTTGACTTACTTAGTCAAGCTCCCTGTATCTTCCGGACTCACCACCGGATCCCTTAATATTATCTCAATTCATACACAATATTGCATGCAAACACAAAAATTACATACATTACAGTGTCAAAATTGTAACTGTCTTTATAAAATAAAAGGAACAGACCTCGTACTTTGTCCACTTCACTACCTTCCACTGAGACCCATATGTCCCCACAAAATCAGAGATGTTTACATAAATGTTGGCATCTCCCTTACCTCTTTAAAAAGTGCGCAAATCACCTTGTGGAGACAGGCAGGGCCCCCAGTCCAGCAGTTGGTGAGATCAAAGTAGAGCTCCTGGCTTAGCTAGCCAATATGTTAGAGGGAAATCTGTTAATAAAATAAGACAGATCAATTTGACACAATAATATAGGTTTAATCGATTTTCAGCTGGGAACAACAGGCAGTCTCAACATAGAGGCCATGATTGAAGTTCAAAGTTCTGGTTCAAACACCAGTAGCATTTATACTGTAAAAAGCACAAAAAACTGTGGTGAAGAGTTCACCATTGACGTAAGCAACTACAAGCAGTACAGATAAGATAATGAGGTGCCTCTGCAAAGAAGCACTTGCACTTGTTGGCCTCATGGGTGGGTAAGTTACACTGACGTCATTCACCATATCTATCTTTCTGCACAACAATAGATTATGGGGGTCATTCCGACCCTGGTGGTCGGCGGAGAAGCGGCAGTCTTACTGCCAACAGGCTAGCGGTAAAAACTTTGCAATTATGACCATGGCGGTTACCGCCATGGTCATCCACCACTTCTCCGTTCCGCCCGCCAGGGCGGAGACAACCGCTGGGCTGGAGACCTGGGTCTCCAGCCCGGCGGTCGTCACAATACCGTCGGAGGTATTATGACCCGGCTGACCGCCATGGATTTCATGGGGTTTGGAACCGTCATGAAATCCATGGCGGTAAGCACTATCAGTGCCAGGGAATTCCTTTCCTGGCACTGATAGGGGTCTCGCCCACCCCCCACCCCCACCCGAGTCCTTCCCCTACACCCCCACCACCCCTGCCACCACCCAAAGGTGGCAGGACCCCCCTCCCCACCCCTACCCCCAACATCACATCACTCATACACACCTGACACGCAAGCAGTCACCACGAAAACACATCAACATACATGCCCACAGCCACACACACAGTCATGCACGCACACCCACATTCAGACATACATGCACACATCCATACAGACATACTTACAGACATACACGCACTCATTTCCAAACACATAACACCCCCGCAAGCATACACGCACTCACACACCCCCTCTAAATACACACATGCACACCCCCATGCACCCACACAACACACAACACCCACCCACCCCCCTCCCCTAACGGACGATCAACTTACCTGGTCCGTTGATCCTCCGGGAGGGGACGGGATCCATGGGGGCTGCTCCGCCGCCACCACACCATCAACAGAACACCGCCACGCCGAATCACAGGACGTGATTCGGTGGGCGGTGTTCTGTTGACGTGGCGGTGGAGGTAGAGCAACCTCCACTTCCCCGCCACCCGCCAGAATGGCTGCTGGTGGCTCTCCATCCGAAAAAGGACGCAGGGCTGCCAGCAGTCATAATACGGCAAGCGGAAAACCGCCACCACTTGCGGTCTTCAGCACGGCGGTCCCTCTGCGGTCTTCTCAAAAAACCGCCGAGGTCAAAATGACCCCCTGTTTGTTGCGTGCTGCTCATGGTAGCCCTGCCTTTCAAATACTTATCTGACCCTTACACAGTTCCCCTTACCACGATATGAATGACTTGTGGTTTTTAGGACCCCTGTACTAAGGAAGGATACGCCCTTTTTGTTCCACCCTGTTCGTGCTAAGTGAACATTTTGAAAGCAACAGTTGGTTCAGCTTTAAAGAAAAACTCTCATTCTAATGTGGCTTGGGCCGCTTGCGTGTTTAAGCACAGCTAACTTAACAATGCAGCATGTGTATAAGTTTCCTAAGTAATAAGTGTTTGTTTGTCCTAAATATGTCCTGCCTTTTCTATTGAACCCACAGTCTGTCTTTTTTTAACATGTCATGTATTAAGCCTTTCACTACTTACATTGGTTTACAACTATCTAGCCTAAAATGTTTGTATTGGGATTTAGGAACTTATGTTTGTTTGTATGTGATGTATTCCTATTCTTCCTACATCATTCCCCCCTCTAGTTGATTATTCAACTACTTGTCCTACCTTCCCATCTACTAATGAAATTAGGGGAATGACCACATACCCACTACTCTGTCACTCCCAATTTAGCTGTTATCCTTTTGCAACATGCTATTATTACCTGAAAAATAAGACACATCAAAAGCAACAACACAATCAAAGAAAACAAGGCCTTGAACAACCCCGACATCCAGGACGGCACCCATTCGAACAAGCCCTCGAACTACCCATCAGCGGCACCCCCCTCATCGATCATTTTCTTTTGTAGATCATGCAATGTCTGAATGGCCTGAGTTAATGTCCAATTGTCCGCATCATTGGCCGGCACATAAGTACAACAGGCCGATCCAATCTTCTTACACACCCCTCCTTCCATGGCCGTCATTAAATCAAGTACATATCTGTGTTGCATTACCATCAGCCTAAGGGCTTGGAGTTCTTCCTTGATAGCATTGAACCCATCTTCAGTTGCATTTATGGTCTTCATCAGTTCAAAGCGCGTGATCTGCAGCCAGTGTGCAGATGGCTTCGCCTGAATGAATGGCAGGATGCTACCAAAAAAGATTTGGGCATCATTAAATAGTCTGTGTTCCTGTGGAACGTCTTTCCACACTTCAGTACCAAGATACTCAGCAGCTCGTTTTGTCCGGTATTGGTGAAGCAAGGTTGTTGGACGGCTCATGGGATGGTCATGTAACTGAGAGATGTTCACAACTGGTATTACCAGGGAGGGGGGATGCAAAGTCACTAGGGAGCAGAGGCCATTCCATTTCAGGGGTAGAGCCGGGCCCCACACATCCAGTAGAGATCCATCAGGCTGGAGGTGCCGCCGTGCATATCAGCGTTGTAGGTGGTGATGTTACAGTTGAGACATCTTCACTGTCCCTTTCCCTCTGAAACAAAGAGAAAACTGTGTTAATTTCATTGCTATTTTAGGGTGTATGGTAGTCCCTGTCCATGTATATCTCTGTATGTTCGCATCCCATATTTCCTGACATTGACCTATTATCTTATTAAAGCTTAGTGGACCTTGTGTCTTGGTACCATTCCATAATGATATTGCGCTACATGAGAACTTGGCCTCGGTATGCCATTTATCATGGGCAAATACTGATCCTGTGATACTAAGATCTGGCCTGCCTGCGCAATCAGGGGGCAGGGGTTTAGCTAAATAGTTACTACATTCAGATGATGGCTAAGACCTTCCAAAAATGCCTCGACGTAATACCCATTTTTCCCAATCTGGGTAAAACATTGTTTGCCCTGCTTCCTTCATTCTTGATATCTCTTCCATTATCTCTTGTTTTTCTGTCAGGACTTGTAGGACTTCTGGGATGGTGTCAAATCTAGTTGTGTTAACTCGTGCAGTAGCAGGACTAACGTGAGTTGGCTGCAGCTATGCTCTCATTCTGCATAAAAATAGGTGCAGGAGACAATGTGTGCTGTTTGGGGATACCTCTTTAGGGAGATGCAATTTATCTACTCTAGCAGCATGGGGGATGAGAGAGCATACATAACAACTGGTGTTGGATGTGCCTATACTGTGCATGTGCTGATACCACACACTGTCAAACAAAGCAATATGGAGAGGGTGATGGTCAGTATCATTATCAACAGTTCTACGCATGCGTGTAGTAATTGATATAGGATCAACAAAAATTAAAATATCCAAGGGCTAAAAGCAGCAATATCAGTTCAACGAGGAGGAAAAACAAACATAAAGTACATAACTTAAAAGAAGAATTGTCTAAGATTGAAGCTTTAGAGGGAGGCTTTACTCCGGTTGCTTTTCCTGTTTTCCCCCCTCTTTTTCCTGCTCGGTGTCCAAAGGGATGGATGGCATGGTTTGCGGCAAAGCGGATATCCTGGAGGTGGTACCATGGTTTGTGGCCTTGAACTTTCACTGCTGTAGTTGTGCTGTCTGTCACTGGGAAGGGTCCATTGAATTTGCAGTCCTTCCACTTTCTGACAAAATTGCGAATATATACTAAAGTTCCCAAAGGTGATGGTGTTTGTTGATCCTTTACAGGAGATGCGTTGGCGCACTTCTTGGCTGCACGTGTAACCTGTTTAGAGAAGGACTTTGCAACTTTGGTTAGCTCAGACATGTTTTCATTCATTTCAGTTTGTACAACTACAGGTGCTCTCAGTCTTCAATTTATGTCTAGTTGATGGCACAAATGTGCTCATTGTTCTACCTGTCATTATTTGATGCAGAGTTAAATGATGATCTGATCCTGGGGTATTTCTCAAAGCAAAGAGGGCTAGTGGGAGACAGTAGAGCAATTTTTTTTTCAATGTCACACATAGTTTACCTATTCTGTTCTTGAGGAGGCCATTAAGGCGTTCGACAATTCCATTGCTTTGCGGATGATAAGCTTAGGACAATTTATGTGTTATTCCTAACAAGGTGGTGAGGTGAGAAAAGATATTATTGACAAAATGGGTGCCATTGTTGGATCTGATCCCCTCAGGGACACCCCATCGCGGTATTACCTCACGGATCAAAAAATTTGCAGCAGATTTGGCATGACAGTGAACACAAGGTCCTGCTTCAATCCACCTTGAGAATGGGCAGACTACAACTATAAGATAGCGATAATGATTGCATCTGTCAATCATATCAATGTAGTCAATGTGCAGTTCCTTAAAGGGACCTTGTGGGGAGGTATTGTGGAAGCTATTACCTTAGAGGTGGGATTTGGTGAATACTGCTGGCACACTGTGCAGGTGTGTATGTACATTGTTATCATTTCATGTAAGTTAGGGACAAACCAATCCTGACGTATTTGGAGGGACAGATAGCCTCTAGCAGTATGTGAAGGAAGATGTAGCTGGTTTAGAGCTATCAGTAGCAATGCTTGGGGTATGACAGGCTTCCCTGTTGATATTGTCTGACATAATTACATAAGCCTAGGAACTTCTGCATTCCTTTCACAGTCTCAGGTTCTGTCATCTGCTGAATGGATTCTGCTCTCCCAGGCATAACTCTGCAGCCCGATGCTGACAGTAGTTGCCCCAAGTTTTGAACTTCTTCCTGACAGTACTGTAATTGGTCCCTGTCTACCTTGTAACCTCTTTGAGAAAGGGTGCACAACAGGGACACAGTGTCCTTTCTACACTGCTCTTCTGCTGGACTACAGATCAGTAGGTCATCAACATACTGCAACACTGTGCTGTCACACTGAAAATTGGTGAGGTCATTCTTGACCGTCCTGTTAAAGACACTAGGGGACTCACAGTACCCTTGAGATAATCTGGAATACAGGTACTGTGAACCACGATAGGAAAATGCAGTCAAATAATGACTGTCTTGGTGCAGGGGAATGGTGAAAAATGCATTCTTCAAGTCTATGACTGTAAAGTATCTAGCATCTTCGGGTATGTTGGTTAGGATGATGGAAGGATCAGGTACTACAGGGAATTCTGGTATCACTATGTCATTAAGGGGGCGCAGGTCTTGAATCATGCGCCACAAATTTCCCTTGGCCTTCTTTATAGGGTAAATTGGGGTGTTGCAGGGGGATACACCTGGGAATATGACTCCCTGCTCCACCAATGCCTGTATAACAGGTGCAATGCCCTCCTCTGCTTCTTTGGATGGAGGATATTGTCTCACTCTTGGCAGTATTGCTCCTTCCTTCAAAGTTATTCTGAATGGTACTGCTGTGCGGACGAGGCCTACATCATAAGGGCCTTTTGTCCATAAGTTAGAGGGTACCTGCGCAAGGTCATTATCTTTGATAGGACTGGAGACATTTATTGGTATCACAGGCCTTGTCTCCAGTGTGGTGCGTAAAGGTACACTGTTTTGAAAAACAATCTCTGTCCTTCTAAAGTCATCAGCAAACAACTGGTCATCCGATATGTCGCCCACCTGCATGTTGGGATCATAAAAGATGACACATGCCCACATCGCACCAGTGTGGTCACTTGCCCTCAGTGTCCCGTAGTTGGGGGACACTTCTAGAGCGTCTATTTCCAGAATGAGGTTTTTGTCTAATGTTTCAAAATAGGGGCCCTGTCGTCCAAAGAGAAAGTTTTTGGGTAATTCAACTAGTTTCCCTGTCAGTTCTCGTGTTTCTGCCATGATGGTGTACACTTCTCTAGTAAAGGCTAAAATGTCTACAGGTCTGGCTCTAACTTGGTTACCATCTGGGGGGGGAGTAACCATTGTCATGATGCGTGTACTAGATACTCAAGGTGTTGAACAGATCATAGTCCCATCCTCTTCAAAGTGAATAGTCATGTTTAATTTTGCCATGAGATCACGTCCTAGCAGATTAGCTGGTGCATTTGGGGAGAATAAGAAACATCCATCAACATACCTCCCCCCTATTTCCATCTCCACAGTTTTAGTGAATGGAACCTTCATTACAGCCGCTGTTTTCTCTATTTTATCTTTCTCGCTCTTTTCCTTTTCTTGTCTCTTCTTACAAAAATGTATTATGTGTGCTTGTATCTCTGTCCATGGTTTGGCTTCCAAGGCCACTATATTATCTCATTTATCCTGCACTTCAACTGGCAGACCCTTTTTCACTATATTGAAAAATAGTATTGCATTCTGTCCAGTGACATCCCAACTCTCCCCCACTTCTTGTGTCCATTTTTCCTTCATTCTGCTAAAGAATTCGGCTGGGTCCTCATTTGGCTGCATTGTTTGTGCCATAAGGGACCCAATGTCTGGCCTGTCTGGATACATTTTCCTCAGTTGTTTCCAAACAATTCCCCTTACTCTATTAAATGGTGCCCCATCACATTTTAGGTTAGTCAATATCACATCTTTTACTCCTGCCTTTGTGAACAGTGTGTCTGTCTCATCTCCCATAAGGGAACTTAGTAAACTCTTAGGCCTATATTTATACTTTTTGACGCACAACTGCGCCAACGCAGTTGTGCGTCAAAAATGTTAACGCCGGCTAACGCCATTCCAAAGCGCCATGCGGGCGCCTTATTTATTGGATGACGTTAGCCGGCGCTGCGGACTGGTGTGCCTCAAAAAAAATTACTCACACCAGGCAGCGCCGGCGTAGGGGAAAATGGAGCTTGGGCGTCAAAAAATGGGGCAAGTCAGGTCTGAGGCAAAATTTTGGCCTCAACCCGATTTGCGCCATTTTTTTTTACACCCAACCCCCAATGAAATGACTCCTGTCTTAGCAAAGACAGGAGTCATGCCCCCTTGCCCAATGGCCATGCCCAGGGGACTTATGTTGGGCATAGTGGCATGTAGGGGGGCACAAATCAGGCCCCCCTATGCCACAAAAAAAATAGAAAAAATATACTTACCTAAACTTACCTTAACTTCCCTGGGATGGGTCCCTCCATCCTTTGGTGTCCTCCTGGGGTGGGCAAGGGTGGCAGGGGGTGTTCCTGGGGGCATGGGAGGGCACCTCTGGGCTCCTTCTGAGCCCACAGGTCCCTTAACACCTGCCCTGACCCAGGCATTAAAAAACAGCGCCCATCAGGCTGGGCGCCGTTTTTTAAGGCCTGCCCCCTCCTGTGCGTCAAAATGACGTCACAATATAAATATGGGGCCTTAAAGTCATTTTTTAGAAGGGAACGCCTACCTTGCATATAATTAACGCAAGGCTGGTTCACCCTTCTAAAAAATGACGCACATGGTGGAACTTTGACGCCCGCGGGGTCGGACGTCAAAGTATAAATATGGGGCAGTGTTTGCGCAGAATGTGCGTCAAAAATTTTGACGCACATTCGGCGCAAACAGAGTATAAATATGCCCCTTAATGTCCCCTATTGCAAGAGTAATCCCTGCAGTATGTTTTTCCAGAGCTGCTATCCATTTCCCAGCACCCTCAGTAAGTTGTGGCAACTGTTTTTTAAGATTTTCTTTGTCCCTCTGGGGCCATGGAATATATTGAGGCGCCCCTGGGCCCTTGAATATCAAGGGCAGTTGTGACAGGATTGTAGTCCTATTGCCAGTAGGGTGACGAGAGTCATACTTACAAGCATATCTCTGCCACACCCTCAAACGTTTCTGCATATAGGGATAATCCCAGTAAGGATCCCCTGCACCCTGAAAAATTCACATTTCTGCATTAGCCATGTCTCGGGGTTCAAAGGAACCCTCTTGCGGCCATGGTGTCATCTGTGATGCCAATCCTTCTGTCTAACCTGCTAGATTGTCAGTAAAAGGGACAACATTATACCAACTATTTTCATACTGAGCTACTATTTCATTGGGTGTCAAATTATTGCCAGGACATACAGGGAATGCACGTGCCATGTCTTTCCTCATTGTCATTTTTCCTGCCATATCAAATGTTCCCTTTCTCTCAAATGGGCGTGCATGCGCCCCATCACATACTAATCTCTGTAATTCTCTTGGCTTCTTTTGTAAAGTCTGTCCTGTCTTACTGTTTTCTTCTCCCTCACAGGCATATTGTGACTGTTCCTTGGTATGGTCCTCAAAAAGGGACATTCTTTTAACATGTTCAGTGATGTCATCTAATGCCCCTTCTGATCCTTTGTAGGATTTTTCTAAATCCATATCTTCTTCACCTAAGCTGCTATGTGTGGAGACTATGTCCTCTAGTCCTTCTTGTTCAATCATTTGTGGCCTAGTGAGGGCCCTTGACTGCCTCAGGGGCCCTTCCTTCTTTTCCCAAGTCGCTCTTTTGTCTACCCGTCCATCTTCCTGCTCTGTGACCCACTTGCCTACACTATTCTCTTCTGCTCCTGAGTGCATGAACCTCCAGCACTCTGTGGGAGGACTTTCTGGTGTGAAAGCTAACCTTCGTGTCTCATTTTTAATATTGGTACTCGTTTTTTTCAAAACACCTTCCTTTTTTCTAGCCCCTTCCATTCTCTGTACCTCTCTTGATCCCTCATTAGGTATACCTTCATTCTTCCTAGTGAGGGACATCTCGTCCTCTAAATGAAGTGTAAATGTGGCATCTACTGTCCCTATGTATTTAGTACTGTCCCCACCTGACATTTCCCGTGGTGTACTGGCCATTTTAGGACATGGAGATGGGTGAACATATTCTCTATGCTTAGAAAAAGATTCTAATGGTGGGCTATACTCTGGGTCTGTATATCCCACAGCAGGAGGATGTGAAGAGGTGGGTAATGAGTGTGGGGCACCAGGTTGTAATGTATACATGCCCTGTACCTTTGCACTGCCTAACCTTAATTGCACATCTTGATAGGGGGTGGAGGAGCCAAAGGGAGGGTGTGAGGCTTTGTATTGGACTCATTCATATTTGTTTCACAAAAGACCCTCCATTGGTCTAGTGTGATCTTCCTTTTCTCTAGTTTATTTCCCTTATATTTACTTTGTAGGAAGGTGGCCATGTGTTCTATTATTGTATTATCAAATGTGCCCTCTTTGGGCCATGCATGTGCAAGTTTTAATGTTGCTTTGTGCCATTCCTTACAGTATTTTCCTATCCTGTCCCTGTCTCCTGAGAACACTTTAACCATGTGTTCTAAAGGAGACCCCATGTCTGTTTAGTGAACTTAATCTTTTGTACTATATGTTTGACACTCTAAATGGACTTCTATTTACTTCTTAGGATATTTCCAGACTTCACATAAACTGTTATTAGGCTGTGAAGGTGAACATCAGATATATATATATATATATATATATCCCTAATCTCTTAAAGATTTTGGCCCATATTTATACTTTTGTAGCGCCGCATTTGCGTCATTTTTTGACGCAGAAACGGCGCAAACTTGCAAATTACAATTGTATTTTGTAAGTTTGCGCCATTTTTGCGTCAAAAAGCGGCGCAAATGCGGCGCTAAAAAAGTATAAATACGGGCCCTTGTTCATTTACATATATATTGGGTAGGTGCATTTATGTGTGGCCTAAGTGGTTTGCTTGCCTGACACAACAAACAATAATGTTATTGTGATATATATATATACATGTTTATAAATTACTCATATCCTAAATTCCATACTGGGAGGTCCCTAATAAATGCATACAGTAGGAGGTCTAATACTAAATATGAGTCTGTTATTATTGCAGGGAATTCACGTGACTGTTGCCCATGGTTCCACTGAAAAATTGCAGTAACTTCAATATATTCACTTTCCTGCCACAAGGTGGCACCAGTGTCACACATGAAAACAAATTTAAAACTTTACTCTTGGAAAGACAACTACAACAGGTTTTGTAGATTTAAAAATAAACTCTTTTATTCTAATTATGCGAAAATCCTGTTCACATCTATCTGAAAGGTAGTTAAATATATTTGTATGAATAGTAGCTGATAATTCTCCTTCTATTTGTATACCTTCAATATATGTGTGTATGTCCCAGTCTATACTATTTGATATTTCATCTAGCCTCCAATCTTGAGGCTCTATAGTTGCATAATGGGGATAATAGTTAGTAGTGTCAATATTTGTTATGGCGTTCATGAGGCTACTACACTACTTTTAACTTGGAGGATAATGTCCTTGTATTAGTTCTTTGAATAATTTTTTATAATTGTCTAACAGGAATTTCTCTTATGTCAAGGTAGGTTGTTTTTTTAGGCCTAGGGGTGATATACTATAAATACCTAGGCATTCCTAAACTGCTGATCTACTAAGGTCAGTTCTGTTGCAGAGGGCGACAGCCTGACCGTTATAAAAATGAATAATTAATTCAGGGATGTGGAATTAATTAGTTGACTTTTTTGGGACATTACTTCACTTTTGAGTATACTGTTATACCTTAACCTTCATAAGAATAGGAGGTCTGATACTTATTCTTAAATTATACACTAAATAACATAAACATATATATTGACATTATTATGTGGCCACATTTCTATCTATACATGCACAGTAATTCTCAATTTCATACTAGGACAAACAAAATACTGCTGGTCACTTCCCTCTGGATTCATAGAGGGGACAACTTTTCACTATTTGCAACTGACTTCCAGACTTAATGTCTGGGTTAGGTTGACATGAGTGTTCTTTAGAACATACACTGATTGCTCAGCCCCAAGTCCACCACTTCTCCTGACCACTTTTGACTTACTTAGTCAAGCTCCCTGTATCTTCCGGACTCACCACCGGATCCCTTAATATTATCTCAATTCATACACAATCTTGCATGCAAACACAAACATTACATACATTACAGTGTCAAAATTGTAACTGTCTTTATAAAATAAAAGGAACAGACCTCGTACTTTGTCCACTTCACTACCTTCCACTGAGACCCATATGTCCCCACAAAATCAGAGATTTTTACATAAATGTTGGCATCTCCCTTACCTCTTTAAAAAGTGCGCAAATCACCTTGTGGAGACAGGCAGGGCCCCCAGTCCAGCAGTTGGTGAGATCAAAGTAGAGCTCCTGGCTTAGCTAGCCAATATGTTAGAGGGAAATCTGTTAATAAAATAAGACAGATCAATTTGACACAATAATATAGGTTCAATCGATTTTCAGCTGGGAACAACAGGCAGTCTCAACATAGAGGCCATGATTGAAGTTCAAAGTTCTGGTTCAAACACCAGTAGCATTTATACTGTAAAAAGCACAAAAAACTGTGGTGAAGAGTTCACCATTGACGTAAGCAACTACAAGCAGTACAGATAAGATAATGAGGTGCCTCTGGAAAGAAGCACTTGCACTTGTTGGCCTCATGGGTGGGTAAGTTACACTGACGTCATTCACCATATCTATCTTTCTGCACAAGAGATTATGGGGGTCATTCCGACCCTGGTGGTCGGCGGAGAAGCGGCAGTCTTACTGCCAACAGGCTGGCGGTAAAAACTTTGCAATTATGACCATGGCGGTTACCGCCATGGTCATCCACCACTTCTCCGTTCCGCCCGCCAGGGCGGAGACAACCGCTGGGCTGGAGACCTGGGTCTCCAGCCCGGCGGTCGTCACAATACCGTCGGCGGTATTATGACCCAACTGACCGCCATGGATTTCATGGGGTTTGGAACCGTCATGAAATCCATGGCGGTAAGCACTATCAGTGCCAGGGAATTCCTTTCCTGGCACTGATAGGGGTCTCGCCCACCCCCCACCCCCACCCGAGTCCTTCCCCTACACCCCCACCACCCCTGCCACCACCCAAAGGTGGCAGGACCCCCCTCCCCGCCCCTACCCCCAACATCACATCACTCATACACACCTGACACGCACGCAGGCACCACGAAAACACATACCAGCACACATCAACATACATGCCAACAGCCACACACACAGTCATGCACGCACACCCACATTCAGACATACATGCACACATCCATACAGACATACTTACAGACATACACGCACTCATTTCCAAACACACAACACCCCCGCAAGCATACACGCACTCACACACCCCCTCTACATACACACACGCACACCCCCATGCACCAACACAACACACAACACCCCCCCACCCCCCTCCCCTAACGGACGAGCAACTTACCTGGTCCGTTGATCCTCCGGGACGGGACGGGATCCATGGGGGCTGCTCCGCCGCCACCACACCATCAACAGAACACCGCCACGCCGAATCACAGGACGTGATTCGGTGGGCGGTGTTCTGTTGACGTAGCGGTGGAGCAACCTCCACTTCCCCGCCACCCGCCAGTATGGCTGCTGGTGGCTCTCCATCCGAAAAAGGACGCAGGGCTGCCAGCAGTCATAATACGGCAAGCGGAAAACCGCCACCACTTGCGGTCTTCAGCACGGCGGTCCCTCTGCGGTCTTCTCAAAAGACCGCCGAGGTCAAAATGACCCCCTGTTTGTTGCGTGCTGCTCATGGTAGCCCTGCCTTTCAAATACTTATCTGACACTTACACAGTTCCCCTTACCACGATATGAATGACTTGTGGTTTTTAGGACCCCTGTACTAAGGAAGGATACACCCTTTTTGTTCCACCCTGTTCGTGCTAAGTGAACATTTTGAAAGCAACAGTTGGTTCAGCTTTAAAGAAAAACTCTCATTCTAATGTGGCTTGGGCCGCTTGCGTGTTTAAGCACAGCTAACTTAACAATGCAGCATGTGTATAAGTTTCCTAAGTAATAAGTGTTTGTTTGTCCTAAATATGTCCTGCCTTTTCTATTGAACCCACAGTCTGTCTTTTTTTAACATGTCATGTATTAAGCCTTTCACTACTTACATTGGTTTACAACTATCTAGCCTAAAATGTTTGTATTGGGATTTGGGAACTTATGTTTGTTTGTATGTGATGTATTCCTATTCTTCCTACATCAAGTGGATAAGTTGCACATTACGTAAAATGTCACTGGCTTAGTTCCTAAAGGATGAGCATATTTTTTGCCTAACTCTCCACATTGCCTTTAATTATCGATATAGTGCAAAAATCATCAATGTACTAGTGTCCAATCTCAAAATCCTTAGAGCCATCTTATGCTCCCTCATACCCAAATTCTAGCACGGTATGATTATCAAGCACCTCCTACTGCTCATGTAGGCCAGGCAGATAAACAGGACATGCTCAAAGGTTTCCTTGTGGTCACCACAGGGCAAGCACCATCATCCTCAGCCCTAGGGGCTCATGTGCCCACTTTGCAGTGAAGCAAAGAAGGGGCAAAGTCGCATACCAGAATTGCAGATCCAAACGCCTAGCTACGGGTGACTCTATCTTATCAAGGAAATCCTCCTTTGTAAAGGGGTCCTGAACAGGAAGGAAAGCATCAGTTAGTGAACCAAGTTCTGTCTCAGTATGTAACAGACACGCTTTGCATTGCCAGTAGGCTAATTATATTTGTACATTAGAATTTGCCCCGGCTACATCATTGGTACTCCACAGGTGTTATTTCCTGATCTCTAGCAGGGTGTTTTTCACATATTTCAGCCAGGGTATGCTACAAGAACTAGAGAGGTAAAGGATTTCCTCTAAACCATTCTGATAAGAGGGGAGCTCTGGGGTAGCCCAGAATGTCATCAAGTAAAGTATGGGAAGCATTCCTATTCTTCCTATTCTACCGGATAGTGGTATAAGCCCAAAGTTCAGCCTAAGTGGAAGCAGAGGAGTGCTTATGGGTACAAATGGCAGCTGGCGCATAAGTTGATTTACTACTGTGACTAAGGAAGTCACTTCCAAATGCCCCCACAGCTTTGAATTATAAGAAGCCGTCCCAAGGGCCTGGTGGTTGTAGATCTGTGTTTGCTGGCTGAATGGGTCAAAACTGTGAGCTATGAGACAATTTTGTTATTCCTCCCACAACTTGTTCCAACTTTCATCTACGCTGTGTGATGTGTGGTATGCCACCCACGTGACCTGTTAGTGTAATACTCAAATACACAAAAGTGTGCACGCGCTCAAGTGGAGTCCCTACTAATGTTGTATTAATCCTAGTTGAGTGCCCTGGGAGAATAGTGGACAAATGTATTATTTTCTGGCCTGGAACAAAAATTCTACTGTGATTATTGATATTTGATTGAAATAATGAATTGTTTTAAGGTCGTACAGGATTTGTTTGGAGGCGATGTGGCCGTACCTATTAGAGATGGATAAAAGGCACCACTGGAAGATACGCTAGGTCATTATATAGCAATAAAGGGCTCCACACATGCATTTGGCTTGCTCAATCGAATAACATCTCAGAAAAAGAGGATGAATTGAGGTTTCCAAGTTATAGCACATTTAACCTGAGAATTATTGAAAAGTTAGGGAGGGCATTATATGAGATGAAACCACCTTCTAGACCTACACAGTATGAGGCGATAAGCGCTTGGGAATGTGCTGCTCATGCTAGAGTGAAAGAAATGTATGAGGGAAGCCCTGTGTACTTATACTGATGCTAGATGGGATGCTGAACAAAAGAAGTGAACATCTGACATGATAGAAGCAGTTAGATTGCACCCAGCCTTAACAAGTGAAGCATTCGAGAGAGAGAAGAAAAAGAACAAGAAAGTGCAGGATTGAATGGAAAATGAGGTAGATGATATGAATGAGATCAGTGACAATGATTCTGGTGATAGCCTAATAGATGTATTATTGTCATCTCCATATAAGGAAACCCAAATAGACGGAAGTGATACCACCAATGGTGCTGGGGATATCGGATTGGCTACTACTTCAATCAATGCGAATCCTGGTTTAGTGGGGATTACTCTGGAGAATGTGTATCATGAACCAATGAAGAAGGTTCAGGAATTCATGCTACTGCTACCCATGCTATCCAAAACACTGCTGATGCTGCAACTGTCCCAGTTACTATTGGTTCTGTGGTCCCCATTTATAAGCTTGATTTCCCAGGAAAGAAAACTTATAATTTTGCTGTCCCAAATGCAAAGACCTTTCAGGTAATGTTGCTGCGAACCCCGACACAAGAGGATTTGTTACTCTAATTCTAAAGAACACAAGCTCTCCATGTATGACGAGTGCTGATTCAATGTTAAATAATACAGGGTACAGTTCCATAGGTATGTATCAGAGAATGCCAACTTCTAGTGTACCCGTATGGGAGACATCTTTAAATTCCAGCAGCAGTATCCACAGAGATTGGGATATGTCTAAAGTCCCTGTGGTGTCACAAGTCCTAGTGCTATAGAAATATATGAGTGGGTGAAAGTTTTTAATTCTCCTTCGAGTGACAGCAGAGGCTCTGAGCTGAGTCAAGGAATGATTCAGTCACCTATGAGATAGAATTTGATGGATGTGGCTAGACTGAAGTTAGAATTGAATGAAATGATTAGCAGGAGACTTTAAATGGCATGTTTAGATACTTATCAAGAAAATGAGGCTGTATTCATGTGTAATGAAGTTACCTGATGTGCATGATGAGTTTATGGCAAACTATCTAAGCTGGCTCAGAAATATGTGATAGACTTGAACAAGAACAAAACATTGTAGAAGATTTATAGTGTATCTTTAATGAGGAAGATATAGCCCTTATTAGAACTTCAGGGATGAAAGTACAAATGAAAGAGCTAATTCAAAAATGTGGTAATGGAATGAGCTAGATACATGGGAAAGCTAATGGGTGAGAAAGAAAGAACCAAAAAGACAGACAGCGGAAACACCTCCTCCTATAGAAGGAGCGGCAAGCACACCAAATTTCCCATTGAGAGAAGTGCCAGATAGTGGCTATTTTCATGTTCCGAAGCTAAGGGAAAAGCCAGTAGAGTGGGACAAGCGGGTTGAGTGATTTGTGAGGATCTCAGAAGTGTTGTGTGTTGATTTGGAAACTCTGTTTGGCATTGTGCTTCTGAATGAGTTGTGGGAAGAATGTAAGATAGCCGTTGAATGGCCTGAGTCAAAACTGATGAGGAACGTAGTGGCGAAAGGCCCTTCACCGTTCGTGATGAAAAAGTATCAGTATGTGATGACATTCTTGAAGTCAAAGGTGTTACTCGATCAAAATCGAAAGAGTGACTCAAGAACCCAAAGAGTCAATCCATGCTTATTATGAGAAATTGTTGTAGGTGCTCAAGCAGTATGATGAAGTATATGGGACATTTTGTGTTGAGGTTTTTGACAAGATTGAGACATGAAATAAGCATGATGATTCAACAGCATTCGATTTGTTGGCAGAATAAATCTGTTGACGGAATTTTGAGACAAATGAAGTACTGCAGTGATGACATAGAGATGAAACAGAAGACACCAAAGGAAAGGTTAATGATTGCTCAGATGAAGGCTGGTCAGAGAAGTGAACATAAACAAATTAAGGCACATACTAAAATAATATACAGCCTTTAGGCAATCAGGTGTTTTCTTTTCGATAGTTTATTCCTGGCCACTTTGGTCTCTTCTTGTGACCAACAGTCCCAGCCAACATGTGCTTCGTCATCTGGGGGTCTCCTTTTGACTTCATCAGAGCTGGAAATAATACAAAACAACTACTATTGTATAAAATATAAAAGGTCTCTCTGTAATACTATCACCAATTTTCTCTATCCATGTACAATCTCATAGCACCATAGATCATGCATGTAGAAATTGATTTGCAACAGAAACACTTTTACCCAATTATTCCAAGATTAACATCTCCATAAATTCTTGATCAAATCCCTCTATTTTCCATTGTTATATATATATATATATATATATATATATATATATATATATATATATATATACACAGTGAAACTGTGCAGTCCACCTGTGTAATATTCAATGGAACATGCTGCGTAATTCAAAATCAAACTGGTAAATGATGGTTCTTATACTGGATTGTTTAGCATGATGACTTGCTATGATCCCTTAAGATGCAGTCAAGTCTGAGGTCTGGGTTTGTCAGAAAAGGACGTTAGGTTGATCAAAGGTGTTGAACTCAATCATATCACAGTGAAGTGAAATGCTGAATATCCGAGAGCACCCCAATATAATCTGACATTTGAAACGATTGCTGGGATTATCCTAGTAATTTTATCTATGATTCAACCAGGTATTCTGAAAGGGATTATGAGGAGTATGTTCCATTCACCAATTATGGATTTACAGAATCTAAGTGGGAAACACTGCATCATTCAAGATTTGAGGAAAGTGAACAAAATTGTTGTTCCCTGTTATCCCGTGTTACTGAATTCAGCTGTGATTTTGTTTCAGATTCCAAGTGAGGCAGAGTGGTTCATTGTTTTTGATTTGTGGTAACCCTTCTTTTCCATACCCTTGCATGAGAACGGTCAGTTCCTCTTTGCATTACAGTTGGGCAATTGTATTTTGGCACAGTGCCAGGTCCTGCAAGAGTATACAGAGAGTCCCTCCATCTTCAGCCAAATTCTCAAGAAGAATCTGTAGTCTTTGGTGCTGCCTTGCAACTCAATCCTAGTCCAATATATCGACAACCTACTGGTGGCGTTGAATACTAAAGAATCCTGTAAGCAAGATACCTTAACATTGTTGAAAAACCTGGCTGAGAATGGACATAAAGCGGGTCATTCCGACCCTGGCGGTCGGTGGCCGCCAGGGCCACCGACCACGGGAGCACCGCCAACAGGCTGGCGGTGCTCCTACGAGCATTCTGACCGCGGCGGTTTAGCCGCGGTCAGACGCGGAAAGCCAGCGGTCTCCCGCTGACTTTCCGCCGCTCGTAGGAATCCTCCATGGCTGCGGAGCGCGCTCCGCAGCCATGGAGGATTCCGACTCCCCCTCCCGCCATCCAGTTCCTGGCAGTTCTCCCGCCGGGAACCGGATGGCGGGAGGGGGAGTCGCGGGGCCCCTGGGGGCCCCTGCCGTGCCCATGCCTATGGCATGGGCACGGCAGGGGCCCCCGTAAGAGGGCCCCTAAAAGTATTTCAGTGTCTGCAAAGCAGACACTGAAATACGCGACGGGTGCAACTGCACCCGTCGCACCTTCCCACTCCGCCGGCTCTATTACGAGCCGGCGTCATCGTGGGAAGGGAGTTTTCCCCTGGGCTGGCGGGCGGTCTTGCGAAGACCGCCCGCCAGCCCAGGGGAAAACTCGGAATACCCTCCGCGGTCTTTCGACCGCGGAGCGGTATTTCGGAGGGGGGAAGTCTGGCGGGCGGCCTCCGCCGCCCGTCAGACTCAGAATTAGGGCCAAAGTGTCCCTAGGCAAGTTGCAGTGTTGTCAGAAAGATTCAACTGTGCCACATTTACAAAACAGCACTAAGCCACTTTTTTGTGGCTTAATGCCACCTTGAAAATATGGGCCCCTCTGATGCAGTTTTCTATGGAGGAGGGCCGTACAATTAATATTTCTGTGAGTGTTCCATTGCAACCCCCATTGCTTTTGGCGTTGCCCCAGATTTACAAGAAGTTCCAAATCTGTGGCAGAAGCAAAAACTAATGCCACTCCAGGGGTGGCGGTAGCTTGGCACAACAAGGAAACTTACTTTTATTCCTCCTTGTTATTGCATTTAAGGCCATGAATGAAGGTTTATATGCAAGAAGGAGTCCCTTCTTGCACATAAGCAATCCTTCAAAAATTACAATTTGCTACTTCTATGTGTGTAACATTCTGCAGCACACATAGAAGTGCCAAATCGCAATTGTCGATGGTTTATGTACAGGAAGGAACACCTTCCTGCACATAAACAATCAATCACATCAAAGAAGACACCTTTGCACTATGGTGCAAGGGTGCCTCCGCTGGTGCTGGGAGCTAAGTTTAGTGCCAGTGCAGGGGGAAACACAAGGGTGCATTGTATTTTAGTAAATACGGCGCATCCCTGCATTTCTAAAGTGATGCAGTGCGGCACTGCAAATTGTGGCGCAGCAATGTGCCACTTTTTTGTAAATCTGGCCATAAGTCCCATAGGAAACCAGAAGGTCCCTTCAACATAATGCAATTGGACTTTATCAAGATTCCTGTGTGTAACAGCCTGTGATATGTCCTGGCGGTTGTGTGCATCTTCTCACATTGGGTTGAAGCTTACCCGACCAGACTAAATGACAGGTCCAGGTTTATGACTTTAAGATATAGACTGAGGGACTCATTTCAGTAATGAGGTCCTGAGAGTGCTGTGCACAGCATTGCAAGTAGAACAGAGGTTACATTGAAGCTATAGCCCTGAGGCTTTCAGTCTTGTTGAACAGGTTAATGTAATGGGACACTGAAATCCAGATTGGTGAAAGTGTGTGCTTCAGCATCTTTGAAGATGGCCTGATGCTTTGTCTCTTGTGTTAATGAGTCTTTGCAGTGTCCCTGATTGGAAGACTGGACTGTCTACCCAGGAGATGATCATGGACAGAGCTCTGAGATTAACAACTATTTCTGCAAATGAACATTACAGATTATATGATCCTTGATTCCTGGAAAGGGCTAGCTGATGTTGTGCATTTTGTATCTCATCACAATGGAGCAGCAACACCCCTCCCCCCCACAGAACAGTCCTATGACATTAGTCTGGGTCTTGCTGAAGAAACATTTAGGGAAAATATATTTGGAGCCACGTTGGCGTGGACTGTATCAGATCACCTTGGTGACAACAAAAACTTTTAAATGTGAGTTTTCCCTAACTGGATACATGCTTCCCGGACTTGCAGGCCATTTTGTCATCAGGATGAGGCAGGAGAGGCTGTGGGAGCTGAAGTCAAAGATTGCTAGGGTGCAGGACACATTCCAGAGAGGCCATGCATCTGAATTCTTTCCCTTTGGATTGTAAGGTCTATGTTGGGAACCTCAAGAACAATGGAAACAAGACAGAATTGGAGCACACATTTGGGTACTATGGACTGCTGCAGAGTGTGTTGGTGGCTCAAACCCACCTGGTTTTGCGTTTGCTGAATTTGAAGATCCATGGGATGTAGCATAGGGTGAGAGAATCAGATGGAAGAATGCTGTGTGGCAGCTGTGTAATAGTTGAACTGTCGAATGGTGAAAAAAATGTAGAAACTACGGTCGCTCTCTGTTAGAAATGGGGTCTTTGGCAGTCAGGTTACCCCCTGTCCAAGCAAGGATCCTCTCTCTAGTCAGGGTAAGTCACAAACAATCCAAATTATCCTGTGCCCACCCTCTGGTAGCTTGTCACTGAGCAGTCAGGCTTAACTTAGATGGTAAGGTGTAAAGTATTTGTGCAATAAATCATGCAATAACCCAGTATAAACACCACAAAAAGACAAGACACAGGTTTAGAAAACTATAGAATATTTATCTGATTAAATGCAGGTCAAAACGATCAAATCAAAACGATCAATATTTGATATTTGAAATATCACTTTATAAAATGATAGAAAAGAGTCTTAGGTTCTTAAAAGCAATAAGTGTCTCTTGCAAGCACAGAGTGCCTGGTTTGTGTTGAAATTATCCACACGGGACCGCAGAAGAGGAGATGCGTGGAAAAAGGGG
The DNA here is from genome assembly GCF_031143425.1 of Pleurodeles waltl. Lineage (NCBI taxonomy): Eukaryota > Metazoa > Chordata > Amphibia > Caudata > Salamandridae > Pleurodeles > Pleurodeles waltl. The sequence goes on from NC_090444.1 coordinate 876,666,550, forward strand.
AGGTTTGCGTTGGATTATCCAGGCGCACACAGACGATGCGTCAATGCTTTTCCATGCAACAAGGGCTTTGTGTTGATTTCTGGCACGCAGACTTGGATCTTCTTCTGATTGCGGGGTATTTGGATGCCCCGGGGACAATGTGGAGAAACCCTCGGTGTGCAGGACGAAGTCACAGGAGCTGCGTTAATCCGGTTGGCGATGAGGGGAAGTTTTTGTAGCATGGCAGGCGCTGCATCGATTCTTCTCGCAGGAAGTTGGGCTGCATTGTTGTGGGTGGGCGGAGCATCGATGCAGTGGGCCATGCGTAGAAGTTCCAGTCGCAGCACTGGTGCTGCATCGATCTCCACTCGGGAAGCCAGGCTGCGTTGTTCCAGTTCGGCTTGAGGTGATTTTCGCACTGCAATGCAGGCTGTGCGTCGATTCCGGCAGGCTGCACGTTGATTTTTTGCCGCACAAGGAGTTCTTTGCAGAGATGAAGCCTTTTTGGACCTGAGATTTCAGAAAACATGAGGCAAGCTCATTCCAAGCCCTTGGAGAGCACTTCTCAGCAGAGTCAGAGGGCAGCAAGGCAGCAGGGAAAAAGCAAGGCAGCAGTCCTTTTCAGCAAAGCAGTCAGGTGAGTCCTTTGGGCAGCCAGGCAGCTTCTCTTGGCAGGTTGCAGGTTCTGGTTCAGAGTTCCTTCCACAGTAGATATCTTTTCCAGAAGTGTCTGAGTTGGTAGGGTCAGAGGCCCTGTTTGAATACCCAAATGGGCCTTTGAAATGGGGGAACTTCAAAGAGTGGCTTAGAAGTGCACAAGGTCCCCTTTCAGTTCCATTCTGTCTGCCAGGGTCCCAGTAGGGGGTTTGACAGTCCATTGTGTGAGGGCAGGACACTGTCCTTTGACATGTAAGTATCAGGCCCTCCACCCTCCCATCCCAAGAAGACCCATTCAGTATGCAGATGCGTGCAGGTGTGACTGAGCATCCTGTGTTTGGGGTTTTCTGAGTGAAATGCACAAGGGAGCTGTCAACTAACCAAGCCAGACGTGGATTGTAAGGCACAGAAGGATTTAAGTGCAGAGAAAGGCTTACTTTCTAAAAGTGGCATTTCTAAAATAGTAATATTAAATCCAACCTCACCAGTCAGCAGGATTTTGTATTACCATTCTGGCCATACTAAACTTGACCTGGTTGCTCCTTTCAGATCAGAATCTATCACTCAAACAGTATGTGAGGGTAGTCCTAATGGTAGCCTATGAAAGGAGCAGACCTCACAGCAGTGTCAAAACAAATTTAGGAGTTTTACACTACCAGGACATATAAACTACAAAGGTATATGTCCTGCCTTTTCCCTACATAGCACCCTGTCCTATGGGTTGCCTGGGCCTACCTTAGGGGGTGACTTATATGGAGGAAAAGGGGAGTTTAAGGCTTGGCAAGTACTTTTAAATCGCAAGTCAAATTGGCAGTGAAACTGAACACACAGGCCTTGCAGTGGCAGGCCTAAGACATGGTTAAGGGCTACTTATGTAGGTGGCACAACCAGTGTTGCAGGCCCACTAGTAGTATTTAATTTACAGGCCCTGGGCACATGTAGTGCACTTCCCTAGGGACATACAAGTAAATTAAATATGCCAATTGGGTATGAGCCAATGTCACCATGTTTTAGGGACCGAGCATATGTACTTTAGCACTGATAAGGAGTGGTAAAGTGCGGAAAGTCCTAAAGCCAGCAAAAACAGTATTAAAAAGTGGAGGGGGGCAGGCAAAAAGTTGAGGGAGATGACCCTAGGGCTGTCAGGTCTAACACTCTACATCATGGGGTGGGGGTAGACGTCCAAGAGATGATTATAGAGGCCGAAGGAGACCCCCCACTCTTTGCAGGTCACCATGATGAAGGAGCTTCTCTCACAGCCGTAGCACGTCTTTCTCCAGAGACCGAAGAAGCAAAAGATCCTTATCCATAGAGCGGATCCATAAGCCTTTGCATTCATTCTCGAGATCCCAAAGCCGCCCTAGATCAAATGAAAGAATATAGGGGCATATTTATACTCTGTATGCGCCATTTGCGCATAATTTATTTTGACGCAAAACAGCACAAACATAACGCCATATTTATATTCTGATGTTAGACCCGTCTAGCATCAAAATATAGGACCTAACGTCATTTTTTTGGATGCGTGAACCAACCTTGCTTCAATGAGATGCAAGGTAGGCTTTCCCATCCAAAAAAGACGCTATCCCCATAGCCCCATATTTATCTACCCATGCTAAAATGAAGCACTGGTGGGAGGCGAACCCAATAAAATGATTTAAACCCCATTTTCCATCAAAGGCCAATATACCACTACTTAAGGAAAACTCACAGAAGGAACATTTGCCACCTCCAGGACAACATGGAAGTCACACTGTCCAAGCAAGGCACATGCCACAGACGTCCGCAATGACAGCAGCTCTCTCCACCACTAGTACAGCAACCCCAAACACCACCACAGCACCCACAAAGGCAACGCAGAAGGCAGGAGAGGATATTTCAGCAGGGTACAACCCTCCTTGGCCTCAGGGAGCAAGACATCATCAGAACTTGCCGTCTCAACCGGGAATCCATTCTACGCCTGCTGAATCACATTCCTCCAGTCATCACAGCCAGGCTGCAAACTCCCAATAACATACCACCTATCACAAAGCTCCTCACTGTTCTGCACATGCTGGCTTCTGGATCCTTTCAGACAGCAGGGGCAGTAGTGGCTGGTGTCTCCCAGCCATCAATATCAGTCGTCCCACCTAAGGTCCTAGATGCCATCATCCACCTAACACCCTGCCACATTAGCTTCCCAAACACCCAGCAACTGCAGCAGAAGACCAAGCAAGGTTTCTATCTAATTGCTGGGTGTCTGCATGTGCTGGGTGCAATGGACTGCACCCATGTACAACTGGGGCCGCCTGCTGACACAGAACATCTCTACAGGAGCCGCAAGCACCCCCATTTGATTAATGTGCAGGCCATTGTGGACCGCTGTGGGCTCTTCACGAACATCTCACCCAAGTATCCCGGCAGCGTCCATGATGCATTCATATTCTGGCACTCCACCATCAACAAGCGGTTCCAGGATGGACAATATGGCAATGGCCTACTTGTTGGTAAGTCAACCAACAAATCAAAACACACACAACGTACCAACCCTGTAGGAAAAACAACATATACACCACACCAAATACACATGGACATGGGACCACAGATGTACTGGCAACAACACATATGCAACATGCTGCATACACAGCAATGATTGGACATCACCTAACATAGCCACAAACTGACAGACACATCATGTGAAGGACAGGTGGAGCTATGTCCCCTTTTTTATACAGAAGAAAACCACAAACCACTACAAGTGTCCACTGGTTTCCTACTAAAAATACTTCACACACTTTAGACCAAACTAACAATAGCTCTGCTATGTAAATGGCATATGGCATGGCCATGTAAAGAAAGTAGCACCTAGGCACATTCCCACCTCATTCATGGTGTGCAAGACTCTGGCACAATGTACATCAAATGCCACCCAAGTTGTTCCAACAACAGCTACATCTCATCTACACATACCTGTAGTCTGCACATACATCTGCCTAATGCATAGTATTGCACACATAGAAAGACTAATGTACCTGCCATTAAAGACTATGGGGCAGAATCATGACAAATGGTGACACAACTACTTTTCTGATACCTCACATGCCCCCCTTAGCACCCCTGACACCATCATGCCTGTTCTATAAACTATCAATCATTCACTGTGGTGCTGAGTCACTGCTAAACTGTTATGAACATGGATGCCATAGTAGGCCCCTGTAGGAGTATGGAGGGCATGGCTGGCCATACATGCACTGTACTAAGTGACACTTTGAAAAACATAGCTGGCCCCCCTCCCAAAGGCTGCTTCTGAGAAGCTAGGAAAGACACCTGTACCAAATGTGATCATCATATTAATATGTGATCAACACCCTTGGACACCTGGACACTCATTATGAGTTTGGTGGGAGTCGGAGGCCGTCCGGCAAACTTCTACCACCGGTAGACTGCCATTGCGGTCTAAACACCTCCGGACCTATTAGGAGTTTACTGCTGGGTCTGCGGGGGGAATAGCTGGGAAGCGAGCCTAAACATTGCAGCTGGTTTGAATTTGAGCCAGCAGCAATGTGGTATTGCGGCGGGTGCAGCAGCATGGGTTGCCTTTTTTTACTGCCTGTAGTTCGGGAAGTGAAAAACGCAACAGGGCTGTCCATGGTGGCCCCGGCACTGCCCATGCCAAGTGCATGGCCAGTGTAGGGGCCCCCAGGGGGCCGCAACACCCCCATTCTGTCAGCCTTTGCATGGCGGTGGAACCTCCATGCAAAGTCTGGCAGATTGGGGAGTCTTAATCAGGAGGGCAGTGCTGCTTGCAGCGCTACCTTGGTGGATTAAGACTGCCAGGACTGCCAGGTTGCTGGCAACCTGACAATGTTAGTGGTCCAACTGTGGCGGGTCTACCACGGTGATAATGTGGGGATGGTATCACCACGACCGCGGAGGTCCAACCTCCAGATTTGTAACAAGGCTCAGGATGGCTGACTCAGCAATCATCTGCAACTAAGGCCCACTAAGGGTTGCACTGCATGCATAATGCCACATGCCAACATCGACAAAATAGTCTGGCTTTGTAGGGCTACTATGCTGGCTCCACATCTGACACCAGTGTGCTGCAAAGAGGTGGTAGCCTCCATCCAACATTCGGACCCTGCAACTAATATGGACAACACAAAACATGTTACATACATGATGAGCATACATATTGGAATCCAGACGGCCATATTCAGGTCCTTGAGTCAGTACCCAAGATTGTCATACGGATCAGCACAGTCAAATTGAACCATATTACAAAACCAGGAACATACACAATACCACAATCACCTCTGATTCACCACTTCAAATGCAACAAACTACTGTCATGGTATATTCCAAATCCCTCTCAAGTCTTTACTATAATTTCGCCCTCTAATCTTTGCAGCTGACCAAGGATATGGCATTCAGCCATTGGTCATAACACCATTTGCAAATCCCTCAACCCATGAACAGCGTGCCTACAATGAAGGACACAGGATAACACGCAATGTGGTGCAGAGGTCATTTGGCCTTCTCAAATCCAGGTTCAGGTGCCATAACTTGACAGGAGGAAGCCTCCTGTATGCTCCCCCACTGTTATGCAAATTAATTCTGGCATGTACTATCCTGCCCAGCATTTGTGTTAAAAAACAATGTACCCTGGGATGGACACATTGATGTCCGAATGAGGAGGAGGAGGATCATGGGGCTGAGAACCTTGAGGGGGAACAATCAAACACAGAAGCAGGAGTTTGCAGGAGATGGACCATTGTTGAGAACTTTTATACATAGTCAACAAAAAAAGTACATTGTAAATACCTCCGATAAATATTTGTTTAACCATATTCTCCTTGGTCTACTCATTGTCCAATGTATATATATATATATATATATATATATATATATATATATACACATATAGATATATATATATATATATATATATATATATATATATATATATACACATATAGATATATATATGTATATATATATACCATTGGGATGTGACTTGTGAGACCCAGAACGTACAAGTATGGTACAAAAACACCCTTGGTGATGCAGTAGGTTCTACAGACTTCATCTCATATATCAGTGCACACAAATCACTGGCATGTGACTTCTGAAGGCCTAGATCCATGCACCACTACATATGGGCCCTCATTAAAACCCTGGCGGTCCAAGACCGCCAGGGCTGTTCTGGAGGAAGCACCGCCAACAGGCTGGCGGTGCTTCCCAGGGCATTATGACCGCGGCGGAAGCACCGCGGTCGCACCGCCGATGCTGACGGTTTCCCGCCACAATGGCCCCGGCGGTTGTAATCCACCAGGGCAGCGCTGCTTGCAACCCTGCCCAGGGGATTACAAGTCCTCCTACCGCCAGCCTTTTCCTGGCGGTTTGAACTGCCAGGAAAAGGCTGGCGGTACGGGGAGTCGCGGGGCCCCTGGGGGCCAGTGCAGCTTTTCACTGTCTGCTATGCAGACAGTGAAAAGCGCACCCGTTGCACGGTCGCAACACCGCCGGCTCCATTTGGCGCCAGCTCCTGTGTTGCGGCTGAGATCCCTGCTTGGCCGGTGGGCGGAAACTAGGTTTCCGCCCGCCGGCCCACCAGGGATCTACAAATGGCCGCGGCGGGGTGCGGCTGCATTGGCGGCCGCCCGGCGGTCCGATCTTAGCAGCCGGCTATAGCCGCCCGCCAAGGTCGTAATGAGGGCCATAATGTGCCATCACGTGGGCAAGGTGCAATTTCATAGGCCATTCACCACCACAACACCATGCCTAGGGGGCCACACATAAGGCAGGGGCTGTCAAGAAATGGAGGTTAAGTAATGTTTGAACTGAAGACTGTCACTACTCTGTGTGATTGTAGCTTTGCCTGAACGGTACATGTGTGTCAAGGGGGTACATCATAGGTAACAATGCTCCTTCAGTAATTGCCCATGGAATGTAATCAGTGTTGGAAGTTGAGCCTACAAAGTGTATCCATGGGAATATGTTCTGGCACTGCAATTGGGCACATCCCTGACACATGGAGGACTGTAAATCTTGTATGGAACATACTCGCTGGCTGTGGAATGGCCACTGGTTTGACAGAGAAATTAAACAGCTTGGGGTGTTGAATCCATAAACAAACACATAACAGATTGTATGGATCTATGAATTTTAATGGAAGAATGCTTCAGCCAAATAATAATCTGGCTGGAATGTAGGCAGAGTGTGTAACACTCCCTGTCTACATAGGATTCACACCTGTCACACAAATTGGCTTGCTTCACACATGCCTACTTCTAATACTTATAAATATATGAAGATAAATGTATGGGTGTCCGTCCTAGATAGCAACAGGTATGCCATTATCCACAATAAATGACCAGTGTATGCATGCCTACACAGTATGCTCTGTATAACAACATTACACAGCACATAACAATACAAAGCACTAATTGTCACTTACACGACAGATCCATTGCATGGTACCAAATGTTACTAAATATCTCTTACATGTTCTGTCCTCCAATATCACAATCAGGTGTGGCATGCGCTAATGTGCAGCGTTGTTCTATACTGTCAGAGACCCAACATCACACTGAGTGGGAGTAGACATAGCCATATCGGTCACATCTGACAAAGGATAAACACAGCACTAAGATGATGTCACACCGCACCATCATTCAGTCATGGTAAAAGTAAGCTGGGTTGTGGCCTGGAGGGAGAATTGCATTGCCATGTTCTATGGAGGATGTGGATGGACAGCTCTGACATACCCACAGATACTTGCTAATACAACACGCCATGTCACTTGGAGACTTCTCAAGTGCTGTGGTATGTGTAATGTCATGTGGGCCTGCCATTTATTACATCTCACTAATTTTGCCAATGGGACATTAACTTTCAAGTTGACAGTTGTAGAAGAAGGGAATATCTCCACATTACACAAGCCACATGTATCCTGTCCATATATCACCAAACAATGTTGCTGTAGAAGATGTGTACATAGTGCTAGCAGACAAAAGACTGGGAGCAATGGAGGACACAATCCATACCTTACCAGTAATGGCTGAAAAAAGGGATAATGACCAAGCATACACCAAAACAGATACTGTAAGACACCAATGTCTACAAGTCAAACTTTAACAGAGGTATAGGGAGGGTGGCCACGTTCGTACATGACCCAGACATGTTTGCCACTAGCATACCATGGTATTTGGCCTTCACATGGTACCAGAACAGGAGACAGTCACATACAACACCATTTGTACCATGTCATTTGTTCAACTTTGATGTCACTACAGTTATACAACCCCTAAGCAAGCTGAACATGGACACAAATGTGGACTCCAAAAATGTATACATGTCCTACATGTGCAAGCACATGACCTCTGTACCTGAGAGGGGAAGGCTGACATCAAGTACTGCATTGGAAATCATAATACCCAGGTTGGTATGACCAAATTTGTGCATGTCTCCATCTATTAGGGAGTGTGCACAGGCTGAATATTAGCTATCATAAATGTAGAGATCCCAGCTCAATGAACCCATAAACGACTGTTCAACATATGAAGATGTACGTGCCCGGGGGAAGAGTAAAGTGGAGCACCATTAATCTGCACCTTCACATGCAACCATGGGTTTGTGTTGCCATACAAACTCACACATTGATGACGATGAGTAGGCCTGCCATCTATGCCACACTGAAACACTGCAACACAGTGGTGCGGCATTGTATGTGACAGTCATGACTAACATAATGTTGACAAATCAAAGTACCCATTTGGAGGCAGGCACACATATACCAAAGATCTCTGCACACATGTACCACCATAATGAGCCAGCCATGGTAATGTGTATGGATTCAGTGCAAAAGCTAACCTAGCACTAAAATTACAGCATAGGTATCAAAGAACCTGTGAGAGTCAAAATGTTCTCATAATTTGTGTAGTGACATACAGAAAATAGGTGCAAGTGATGTGATTACACAAGCAATAGTAAAAAGCCAACTTCTGTCTATGCAGGAAGATATCAATGTGAGATTGCACATCCCCTTGACACAGTAATGTCAAGATTTGTTACACAAATGACACAACACATGTCTATACAGACACATGGCATACAGCATAGTTCACCAACATATGTGTCCATAACATCTGCGGCAATTAAGATGCACATGTGTAGCTGACCTAGAACAAGTAAAATATGATAATTAACCAATGAGTAGACACACATGCACGCTTAACTTGACAGGGGATACGTTATCATATTGCAGTCCGAGCCCACTGCATACTCTGAGTACAAAATGTAATGGCTGAGACATGCCTTAGCATGTGTTTGAGACAGGGCCTGAATACAAATTGTAGGTGTGTGTACATATATTGCCCACAGACATAACTATGAAGTCCACCTGCTACTCACTATTCATACACATATGTACACACATAGCACACATGTGCCAACATTTATGTGGACACAGTGTAGGTACGCATGCACATATGCACAAATTATGAGTGAGTGCCTGCAGCTGACTTATGAATGTGTTTGACACCGTAATGACATTACTGCATAGACTGGCACACAAAGCCAAAAACACATACCTCATAGTAGGACACTCCATATAACATGTTCATTGAATCATGGTGCATTCAAGGGCTACAATGCAAAAAAATGACACAATTTTGATATGCGTCCAAACAAATGACAGAAATGCATCAACACCGCACTGCAACGTGGAGAAAATTACGCCTGGACCCTAAGTGTCAATTCTATGTTACCAATACTCTCAGTACACCATGCAGAAAAATCAACGCATGACTCTTATGCATAAAAAACCCCACGCATCACGCAAAAACTTAACGCATAGGCCCAGGAAGTGATGTACCAGGACATCCTGCCTGCAAGCATGGTACAGTGAGTGTAGTTTCACCTTCACTTCACAGTCGGTTCCCCTGTGACTGTATGGGGTTGTGTTTTGGAGGTGCTGGTGGATTTGTGATGTATTTGTAGGTTTTGTTGTGTCCCTGGTGCTGTGTCCTGTGTTTTTGGTGTCTGAATTGTCTATTTACTTGCATTTTGTATAGAAAGTGTACTGTTTTTGTCATTGTATTGTGGGGTATTTATCTGGGGTAGTTTAGTTGTTGGGGTATTTTGGGGAGTTTGGGGGAGTTGTTAGGTTTAAGTTTCCTTTTCCTATTTTGTTTTAGGATGATGTCCTTTCTCCGTTGGGAATTTCTGGCAAGGGCAGGATGGGGAAGATGTCTGCTGATGAACTGGGGGGTTCATCTGGTTGGTTACTCACTACCAACCTTTGATGCTGCAACTGGGTGGCTGGGTGATCCTCGGCTACCCCACCGAAGGCAAGGTGGCTGCAGTAGAGCAAGGTGGTCCACCACCTCACACGCATATTCAAGATAGGACCAAAAGAGCACCAGCTAAAGCATCAGTGGGAAGTTCTGGTGGCAAGGGAGCAGGATCTGCTGTACCATTTGGGCATTGAAATCGGCAGAACTGTTGGTAAGTCTTTCATTGTCATACAATCGCCTGCATTTAGAATTTGACTGACAGTTGCAGATAAGTCTGAGTGCTGCATGCAATGGTTGTGAACATGTTGTATGCAACCTGTATGAAGAGTCTCTGCGCAACTTGAGGCCTACAGTTCAAATTTACAACAATTCAGCCAATGCAGGACACATGTATGATTAATTAGTATGATTAGGGGAGTTTTCACAGAGTAAAATGGCGCTTCCTGCCCTTGATTCACTAATTTGCTAGCCTAGAATGTGCACTGAGCAGGGTTTACCCCCAAAAAGACCCTGTATACCAGCAACAAGTTACTGATAAGTTACATTTAGTTATTTTCAGCCACTCTTCCAGCTAGTAATTTACAGTTCACATATTTCACAGTATATAATCAGTATTCATTGTGAGCAATCATTCATTGTTCAATCCTCTATAACAATATATATTATAACTACTTTTCTCGAGTGTCTGGTCTTATAATACCACCCCTACTTCCAATTTGTTTCATGTAGTTTTTATTGTAGTTTCTCACAGTACACATACACGCCCATGTGGCATTCACAATGATCCTTATCATTTTTGAAAGTCCAACATAAATCCTTTAAGTATCCATCCAAATTGAAATCATATAAACTTTGCGTTAAATTTCCACGTTACATCAGCCTAATATTCGTCAAATCAGCCAACACATGCTTCGTCAGGGAAATCTCCCCCTAGACTTCATCAGGGCTGTGATAATATATAACATAGAATTCAATTTAATGTAACATATGTAATGCTACTAATTTAACTCACCATGCGGTGTTCAGCGAGTGACAATAGGATAATTCTAATATTCTTGTTAAAAATTATCTGTGTAATATTCCCTCTGTGTAGACTCTATGTTAAATTATAAAGTAATGAGTGCTAAAAGGTGGTTTTATTCCTAATGTCTTAATTGTATTGTGTGAGAATTATACTAGTTTCCATACAATTTTTGCCCTGTTTACAAATTAGTGAACATCCTGTGTACCTGCACACACCTGTGAATATTGCCATGTTTCTAATATAAACTGACCTTCATTAGTTATTAGATCCCTTATTTTCAAGTTGTAATCCTTATGCTGTTGTGAATTCCTTCTTCATAGTTGATTGGCCACCATAATTTACCATTGTTAATTCTCCATGTATCTAGAACACCAATAGTTTATATGACTTTCTTGTATAGTACGTCATCTATAAATTGTTCAGAGTCCTGACTGATGAATCAAAATTTGAATGTATATCGATCTGTCACCATCTAATTTAAACATAAATGAAATTATTTAAATGGTTGTATCCATAATACCGCTCATGTGTTTATGGAGCCGCTCCAAGTACCCATATTAAAGTATATGATCATTTTAGCCCCTCAATATGGTTCCAAATCAGTTCCAAAGGTTATGCTGCTAAGATTATATTTGTAGCACCCTCAAATTACTTCATGAATGTAATTTCTAACCAGTTACATCCATATTAGCGCTCATGTAATCCTAGAGCCGCTCCAAATGTCCAAATTAAAGTATGCAATCATTTTAGCTTCTCAATATAATTGTATCTCAGTTCCAAAGCTGTACTGCTAAGATTATATTTGTGGCACCTCCTACCGCTCACCTGCTTATGGCCAATATCCTGTATTTCTCCACCATGCGTTGCGAATACGCTCATCAAATGAGCGCGGTAAGCACCCAAATGTTTAAATAACCGCTTCTAAGTGTTACGTGCGTGAGCCGACACCTCGCTTTGCTTTGTCCTACTTCGATTTCTTTGTCTTTCCACCAATCATAACAGCAGAAAGAGGACTAGATCACTGTTTCCTGTGAGTATCTACTGTTCAAGATAAGGATACTGACAATATTTAGTAACTGTGAACAGTACAGTTAAATACGAAAATTACTATCCTTTGGATTCCTACTGTGATTCATGTGTATTATTCTGTTGCCTACTCTAAATCATGTTACCAAGATAATTGATTCAATAGAAATTATTGAATAAATACTGTATATTTCAAAATAGACAGTAATAATATTGTTATTTCTACTTCATGTATCTGTAACCTCATTAGCTAATGCCTGTAGGCATTAGTGATAGTGATTGTTGACCTAATCTAGAGATATTAATTATGCATATATATTGATTGTGAGCTACAAATTTGGCTAAAATAAGGAATATGTGTGCATGTGTTCTGATTGACCTAATGTATGGGATTTTCTTAAAACCATGCATTTATGTTCCCAATAAGTATTCCAGCTCATGGTCTGTGTTTGGACCCACCTCCACCGCTTGTAATTTCATAATCCATAATGATTCCTTACGTCTCAACTGTAATTCCCTGTTACCTCCCCTGGGGTCCATAGGAATATATTCTAAACCAAAAAAATATATACTAGCATTGGTATTTTGATAAGTGCAAGACAGTAAGGGCCTGATTCTAACTTTGGAGGACGGTGTTAAACCGTCCCAAAAGTGGCGGATATACCACCTACCGTATTACGAGTCCATTATATCCTATGGAACTCGTAATATGGTAGGTGGTATATCCGCCACTTTTGGGACGGTTTAACACCATCCTCCAAAGTTAGAATCAGGCCCTAAATGTTGTACAATTGGATATCTCTCATCCATTTGTTTTAATGCCCTCAAGTGTTCACCAATTCTTACTCTCAATGGACTTATCGTGCTGTCAACATATATACCTTAACATTTGCATTTGATGATCTATATTACATACTTTGTGCCACAGGTCATATGTGATCTTAATTGATATATATTTCCACTACAATCAACATATTCTGTTATGCCATGACAAACCCATTTACACACACGACAATAATAAAAGCCTAAATTCTTTACTGTAAGCCAATTCTCCTTGGTCTTGGGTCTTAAGTAAGTCCAACACAACAGGTTCTTCAATATAATTATCTTCCTCTTCTATATGTAATTAGCGGACCTGCTGATGTAAAAGTGTTCAAAATATACTTGTTTAAGAATATTCCAATGTCGTTTCATCATCTTTTTCAAGATATATGCACTATCATTGAAGTCCGGAATCAATTGTGCCTTATTAGTATCCTCCTCTTGAGATTTTAGGTTTGGTAATTAAAGTTTATGTTCTCTTGACTCTCTTGAACCTTTCTTGTGCAGCCTTGATAGTAATCCTGTTATAGCCTCTTTCTTCAAAGCGTAAAGTAATATCTTATATGCATTTTTCAAAATCATCCTCCCTGCTACAATTACGTCTCGCCCACACTAGCTCCCCAAATGGAATTGCTTGTATTTGGTGTTTTGGGTCTGCGCTAGAGGCATGTCAAGTCAAGTCAAAAGGAACTTTATTTCGGCTACATGAGCCATAAAAGCACATAGCGACAATAAATACAAATAAATACACAATTTAAATAAATATAACAAAACATATGATGATAAAATAGAATAAGGATAGAATACACTCACACAGTGTGATGGAACAGTCTTCTTGGAACCATTAAACAGATAAAAAAATTCCCTCTAACAATCCAACTAGCTCCGAGGAACTTGGCAACAGCGATCACTAGCGTTGGCCTAGTGTCTGATCTGAGGATTCGGAGGGCTATTTCAGAGCTGCGGACTCCCAGCAGTCTGCATGCCGGGGCCAGCCATTTCCTATGAGAGGCACTGTACGCGGGGCAGGCAAATAGGACATAAGGGAGGTTCTCAATGGGGGCTTTGCAGGCTTGACAAGCGGTTGATTCTTCGTTTGACCAGCGGCTGGTAAACAGTCTTAGTGGCAGTGTTCCAATGCAGAACTGAAGGTACAGTTTCCTTTCCCTTGGGACCGTGATTATGTCCCAAAAAGCCTCATACTTGCATGTCTCTTTTAGGTTGACAAAGTCACAAGATAATGTAGTATGAAGTGCAGCCCCTAGATCTTCGTGATCTGCCACGTGACAATACAATTTCTGAAGTTCGCTTTTTGAGGGAAATGAGGAGGTGGTCGGTGAATTCCAGAGTTCTATGAGCCCGAGTGAGTAGTGACCCCTTGATGTATCATAGCCAGGGGATGCTGTGAAGATGATCAGCTTTTAAATTAACCTGCAGGGCTGCAGTAAAGGATTCGAGCTCTGGGGTGGTCGAGAGACGCCACCAGTACAGAAGAGGGCATAGGGGGGCTTTATGACCGATGCGTTTTATACCAAGATCCTTAAAAAGGGGGAACAGTGGAGTGCTTGGCGGAAGGGACACAAGGTTTCTTAGGAAGTTGTTTTCAGGGATGGTTATATCTTGGATTTTAGCGTAACCCCATAGTTCAGCCCCGTAAAGCGCTGAGGTCACAGCCTGGGCTTCATATATCTGGATTGCTGGGCGAATTGGTTTTGTGTGGAGAGGTAAAAGTCTTTTATTAGTACCCCTGTTGTTTGCTTTAGTTTTAAAGCTTGCTTTTCTATGTGTGATTTCCAAGACATGTTGTCAGTCAATGCTATACCCAGGCAGCTGAAAGTGCTCACCTTCTCAAGCGTTGTGCCCTCTAGTGTAAACTTCCCTCTAAAAGATCTATGGGGATTGAAGGTCATTAGTTTCGTTTTTGAGGCGTTGATTTCAAGTCCCCGCGTGGAGCAGAATTTCTCGAAGCACGTGAGGAGTTTCCTTAGTCCACTAGGGGTCTTGGATAACAGGAGAGTATCGTCTGCAAAGAGCAAGACAGGGATTTTTTGTGTGGCAAGTGATGGTGCGTCAGCCTCTACTCTAAGCAGGGAGGGGACAATGTCATTGATATACAGGGAGAAGAGGGTCGGAGCAAGGACACACCCTTGCCGCACACCCCTTGATACATGGATTCTATCAGTGAGTTTTCCCTTGCTGTCCCACGTGACTCATGCGTAGTTGCCCTCGTGAAGCCGTATCAATAGTGCTAGGATGTGCTCCGGGATTCCCATTCGGGAGAGAGTGTCCCATAGTTTGTTGCAAGGTATTAGGTCAAATGCAGACTTTAGATCCACAAAAGCTACATATAGGCTCCCTTTACCAATGAGCACTGTTTTCCAGTATAAAAATAGGAACCTGAGGGCTTGGTCAGTGGTAGATATTTTTTAACGGAAACCAGCTTGGAGGGGACTAAGGATATCATGTTCAGTCATCCAGTCTTCGATCTTTCCCAAGAGACAGTGGCAGAACACTTTTTGCACACAATGGATTAGACTAATTGGTCTGTAGTTGCAGGGGAGTGATCTGTCGCCCTTTTTAAAGATCGGGACAACAATAGCCCCTTTCCAGGACTCAGGGATAGGCGCCCCAGATGCTATTGCATTTGCTATGATGGTGAGGTATCTTGATCAGGTTGCAATGTCAGTTGAAAACAGGTCTGCTGGAACACCATCCGAGCCGGGGTGCCCTGCCATGTTTTATGGTGCCTAGGGAATATATTATGTCATTTTGAGAAAACAGCTGGGGCACTTCAGTGGTGGGTGCTAAAGTAATGTTTAGGCAGGGGTCCATGTGAACAGGACTGGGGCTATCATGGTCATGGCAGTACAGCCCACTGAAATGGTCTACCCAGTCTTTTGGGGCAATGTTGTTTGTTATGTTCAATCCACTGCTTTCTGGCCCTCGCACTGCCAGGGACAAGAACAGACTACAATTCCTCTCGCACACAGCGTCGCTAATTGCTGTCCACCACTTATCATCTTGGTCACGCTTGGATTTGCGTATGGCTAGCTTGTAGGACTTCCTAGCTAAGCAGATGGCGCTGGCATCCTTGGATTTAATAGCTTGGATTAAGTGCTTATTTGAGGACCGGCACATTTTATTGAACCAGCAGTGCCTAACTTTAGGTCTCTTGCCACCATGGGCTGTGGATACTGAGAAGTGGGCTGCAATATCCCTGAAGCATGAGGTGTGGGTTAAACTGAGTTCCTCCTAGTGGATTGCGGGACCCACCTCTAGGTCCATTAATGTAGTCTTTAGGGTGCAATTAGCTGAGTTAATGAGTGCAGGCCGAGCCGCAACCTTGTCCCACTTTAGGTGTCGTTTGTCGTTAACCAGACTAATGACCTCTGGTGCTGCTACTGAGGAGTTAATCGTGAGTGAGTTGTTACCCAAAGCTAATGTATGGACAGAGAGAGGATTGTGATCACTTTCAGTTCTGTCAATGATCGTCATATCGATGACTATGGGCCATAATCTTATGTCGAATAGACAGTAGTCGATTCTCCTGGTGTGGTTGGTTTTGTTGAATGTGTGACGGCCTTTGGCGTCTGATTTGGTTCTGCCATTTAGTGCCCTGAGCCCAAATTCCATGGTCAGTGATTTTACTTGGACAGCGGCCTGCGGCCATCTCTTGATGGGTGGAATGGTCAGGGCGGGGATAGACCAAGCTCGAGCCTCCTCGTCTGTGGACCTAAGATCATCCAAGTCTAGAGGTTCGAATGTGACATTAAGGTCACCTGCCACAATGGTTTTATGATGGCGGGAACAGTTTTGCAAAATGGCTGCCAGGACACAAAGGGTTTCGGAGACTTGGCCCCCCCGAACCCTCAAGTGTAGATATTGAAGATGTTCACAACTGTGTCTGGCCCGAATGAGAGGCGAAGATCTAACGGGTCGGGAGAATCGAAGGGTAGCTGTGATATACAACAGTTAAGTGATGTTCTAATCCAGGTGGTCAAGCCCCCAGAAGGCCTGCCCCTGGTGCTGGGTATGGCAGGGATATATAAGTTTGAATAGCCTGTTCGAAAAAGTGGATCAATTGACCATGTCTCCTGAAGAAGGCATATGTTGTGTTCTTCGATAAAAGAGGTGAAGGATAGAAGAGGGAGAATAGATTTCAAACCTGCCACGTTCCATGAGACAAGTCGTACCCCGGTGAGTGGAGGAGCTATCCTGTCTAATGGCCTAGTATTTACATGATTGGCTGCCTGGGGTTGGTTTGGCAGGTGAAGTTGAGTGGGAGGAGGTGGATCAATGCTAATGTTGGTCAATGAGACCTGGGGTAAGTGGCGATGTTCCTCTGGTAGAACTGACCTGGCCCTGGTGAAGGTAGTGCTTGCATGCTTAGCTATCAGTTCTTGATTTGGTGCACAATATTCCTGCAAGGTGAGAGATGCAATATTGTCATGTTTGCACAGTAAGCTGTCAGAGGTCTGGGGGAATATGTCATGAGAGGGAAAATAAGTACTTGCACTGACAGTGTTAGGGATTGCAGCTGACCCAGAGGCGATTGATATATGTTGGTTGCGTGGTTTTTCAGCATAGAATTCAGATGAATCTTTAAGTCAATCGTTCTCACTGAGGGTAGATAAATTGTTTGCTAGGCAGTGTCTCGGGCAAACCCCGTAGTACGCGGGTGGCCTAGGGTATGAGAACTGGATGCGCGAGTGTGCTGGTGGGCTTGTTCTTCCATCTAGGGCCACCAAATTGTCTACCATGGTCCCGTCCTAAAGTGTCAGTTTTAAGATATGAAAATGTGTCCCCGGGTCAGGCCATCATGCTACATTAATTATATCCTCATGTATTACAGAGCGACAGCCTCTTACGTGGCGGATCCAGTGAATTGCCTTGTTTGTGATAGAGTCTGCCCCTTCCCTTTGTGTCAGTGAGTTTAACTTGGGGACGTTGACCATTAGAACTACATTTCCTGATTGAGATCGATCAATGGCTGGCTGTACAGAGTATTTTAGGGCAGCGTTGCTCATGAGTTTGGGGATTTTGTGATGGTCATCTAGTGCATTTGCTGCACCTAAGCTGTTGTGTAAAGGAGGCTGGTGGAAGTTCTTGGTCTTAACACCGGCTGAGAGGAGTCTATCACAACTGGGTGCTGATAAATTGGGCAGATTCGTCGAGATGCCTGCTAGGGTTGTAATTGGGCTTTGAGTATAGTTCATGGTGGTCGTGGCATCTGGAAGAGTTAACTGCTTTACTATTGCAATTAAGGAGTTAACCATAAGCTCAAGTTCTAATAATTCCCTTCTTAGTTCTTGTATGCATTGAATGTGCTGTGGGTTCATGTGAGTTGAGTGTGTGTTTGCGGCTACTAGCCCATCCACCCTGGTACCTGGGTCGAGGTCATCATGTGGGTCTGGGGCATTAATTAACAGGCTAAAGTGGTTGCTGCACTGGATGGAGTCGTTAGAGCCCAGTGGTGGCTTATTCACTGGAGATGGAGCAGCGTGGGTGATAACATTCCTGCCTTCTCCCTGCCATATAGTGGCTGTGTCCTGTTGTCCACGTTTTACAAAAATCTCAGCAATTTTCTTTGGGCCAGCCCTCCTTTTGGTTGGGGAGCAATCCCCCCCAGTACCGTTAAAGTAATTTCCCTGAGAAGTAGTTAAAATTCCCTCGCATTCACCAAGAAGAGTATCAATTCTGTCCATAACGCAGTTACTAGCTGCATGCTTGTGCCTTTTCTGCTTAGTTTTTAGCGCTGCCCCAGCCTCTATTGCTTTCCTTTTACCCATCTGGGACTGTGATTAGTGATAAAATATTCTATAAAGTATTGATATAACAATGCAACCTACAGGGTGGCACAGTATTAACAATAATGCATGAAGCTAGGGTCAATGATGCCTACTTGAATGGTCAATGTTAGGGGGGTGGCCCAGCCCAGCCTCTTCCGGGCTCTAACAGGCGTGGACGGACCCGCCCTTGGCCCGGCTCGCTCGCTCGCGCGCGTCCTGCGCGCGACCCGCGCAGCGAAGTCCCCTTCGTGCTTTATAGCGCTCGTTGGTGTCAAGTGGGTGCAGGTGCAGGTGAAAGTGGCCGCCTCCTGGAGCCTCAAAGCAGCTTGGGATATGTAGTCACTCTCAAGTCTTTAGCGCATCCCTCCCAGCGAAGTGCCCCCACGTGCTTTAAGGCACTCGTTGGTGTCAAGTGGGTGCAGGTGAAAGTGGCTGCCTCCTAGGGCCTCAGAGCAGCTTGGGATATGTAGTCCCTCTCAAGTCTTTAGCGCGTCCCGCGCAGCAAAGTGCCCCCATGCGCTTTATAGCGCTCATTGGTGTCAAGTGGGTGCAGGTGCAGGTGAAAGTGGCCCCCTCTTGAGGCCTCAAAGCAGCTTGGGATATGTAGTCCCTCTCAAGTCTTTAGCGCGCTAGAGGCATGTAATATTGCATTACACAAAGTGGGTTTCCTAAATAGTCTGCTGTGAATCTGATCCTCATTGATAAATAGTTCTACATCTAGAAATTCTCTTTTGTGTTTACTATATTTTTAAGTAAACCTAATATTCACATCATTATTATTCAAATAATCACAAAATTCAATAAGTTGTGCTGTATTGCCTGTCCATATCATGAAACAATCATCAATGAATCGTCCCCAATATAATAGATAGTCTTGCCACTCTCTGGCACCAGGCCCCCAGACCCACCTCTACTCAAACCATCCCATGAAGAGATTGGCATAAGAAGGGGAGAATCTGGCTCCCATCGCTATTTCTTGTTTTTGTCTGTACCACTGGTCGTTGAAAAGAAATACATTGTGATTTAAAATTAAATCCACCATATTCAGGATCATTTCTGTATGTTTAAGCAGACTTACTGATCTACGATGTAACATATATCTCAAGACCTACTCCATGTTTAATACTTGTATACAATGCCACCACATCTAAAGTAACTAACATCATATCTAACTCCCACTGTATGTCTCCCAGCAATCCTAGTATATGTTTGTGTCTCTAATGTAGGATAGTAAATTCTCTACTAATGGTTGTAAAAAATTATCAACAAATTCTGTAATTTTCTCAGTGGGTCCCCCAATCCCTGAAATGATTGGTCTCCCAGGGAGAAGCATGAGATTCTTATGTATTTTCGATAAAGCATAAAAACATGGATATCTAGGTCTATCTACTTTCAAATACATGTACTCTTCTTCATCCAGTAAGCCTTGCTGGTGCCACGTTCCCAATAGATTATTGATTAAACCAGTAAGGCTGCGTATCGGATTAGAGGGGAGAATTTCATAGCAATTTTCATCATTTAACTGACTATAAATTTCCTCATCATAGTCCCTCTTATTCATAACAACAATGTTGCCACCTTTGTCAGCATGTCCAATTATTATGTCCTCATCTTCTTGTAACACTTTTAAGGCCTGCCACTCCTTCCTAGTGAGATTATTTCCTGTTCTTCTGTTTCTAGTTTTAAACATGTGTTCTCTAAAATCCCTAATTACTGATCTATAGAAAACTTCAATGTTACTATTATTCCCCATTCTAGGTGTCCAACTGGATTTTTTCTTCAAACCACTAGTTTCATGTAGATCTGAAAAGATATTTAAATCATTTCATAATTTTTGAGTGATAGTAGGTATTTCTTCATAGTCCATAATCGACATCATGGTTGCTGTGTCATGTTTATCCTGTATTGTCAACTCACTATATTTCATCTCCTTTCTCATAAAATTAGAATTCTGTCCCAATTGCTTCTTAATTTCAAAGAATATCTTCAGTTTCAAACGTCTTGCATACTTGTAGAAATCAATTTGCTGTTTGCAAAGGTCTCCCTTGTTTGTGGGGCAAAATCCGTATCCTTTGCTAAGCAAGGAGATCATGTCTGTCGTCAAGTGTTTATTCAACAAATGAATTACATTTATTTGCTGTCCTGTCACGGGCCTTGTGTCTTCCTGTCCCAAGACGTCGTTTTCATCTGTCTCCTCTGTATGATGTTTCCTCCCTCTATGCACCCTCCTGGTTTTCCTGTTGTTTCTCGTCTTTGTTGTCGATTACCCTGTTTTATTCTCAGCATCTCCTGTAAAAAAGAACTCCTGTTTACGGGATCTGCACTTGTGCTCTCTTTCCTTCTAGTGTTGTCGCTCTCACATATTGACCCACTGCCACCTGAAGATGAAACAGAGCTTAAAAAGGAAATTGAAGGAGTTTTAATATTCGTCTCCTTAGCTAAATGGTCATATTTCCTAGCGAAAGTAAAAACTCTGCCATTCAAACAATCCCATTAATCCCTTTTTAGTTTCCTCGCTTTCCTTTGTTTGATTTCTTCTTGATGTTGGGTTAGAATATTATTCAATATTCAATAATTTTTCCCTATTGCTTCCAGTAGACCAGTGTCTTTGATTTCTTGTTCTAATATTTCTATCTCTGCATGTAATTTAGAGACCTTCCTGTTTGCACTTTCAATGGAGATATCCATTAAGCTCATGGAACTTGATGTTAATTCTTTGTCACATTGTGTTGATAGATCTAAATCCAAATCGTCATATGTTGGGAAAATCTGTGACCTGAGACCGCTAGGAATTCTATTGAGTTTCTTGTACTGTTTCAATGTCACCCCATCCCACCATCTTGACATTTCAGTCTTTTTCAATTTCTCTAATCTCATACATTTCTCTGATAAGCTTTGTTTTTGTGTCTGGTTCCCACTTCTCATTGCTTCTTGTACAGTACAACCTCTCAGTAAATTGCTGAATAAATCTTCGGCTACTTTTTCCCTCTCCATTGTATGTGTTTAACTGAGGAATCAAGACGGAGCTGCCTACTCACAAGAAATGTGTTAGTATGATTAGGGAAGTTTTCACAGATGATTAGGGAAGTTTTCACAGAGTAAAATGGCCCTTCCTGTCCTTGATTCACTAATTTGCTGCCCTAGAAGGTGCACTGGGCAGGGTGAATACCCCCAAAAGACCGTGTATACCAGCAACAAGTTATTGATAAGTTACATTTAGTTATTTTCAGGCACTCTTCCAGCTAGTAATTTACAGTTCATATGTTTCACAGTATATAATCAGTATTCATTGTGAGCAATCATTCATTGTTCAATCCTCTTTAACAATATATATTATAACTACTTTTCACAAGCATCTGGTCTTATGATACCACCCCTACTTCCAATTTGTTTCATGTAGTTTTTATTGTAGTTTCTCACAGTCCATATACACGCCCATGTGGCATCCACAATGATCCTTGTAATTTTTGAAAGTCCAACATAAATCCTTTAAGTATCAATTCAAATCATATAAACTTTGCGTTAAATCTTCACGTTACATCAGCCTCATATTCGTCAAATCAGCCAGCACGTGTTTTGTCAGGGAAATCTCCCACTAGACCTTCAAATTATTGAATTTTGTGATTATTTGAATAATAATGATGTGAATATTAGGTTTACTTACAAATATAGTAAATGAAAAATAGAACTTCTAGATGTAGAACTATTTATCAATAAGAATCAGATTCACAGCAGACTATTTAGGAAACCCACTCCGTGTAATGCAATATTACATGCCTCTAGCGCAGACCCAAAACACCAAATAAAAGCAATTCCATTTGGGGAGCTAGTGGGAGAGAGACGTAATTGTAGCAGGGAGGATGATTTTGAAAAATGCATAAAAATATGACTTTAAGCTTTGAACAAAGAGGCTATAAAAGGATTACTATCAAGGCTGCACAAGAAAGGATCAAGAGAGTCAAGAGAACAGAGACTTTATTACCACGCCTAAAACCACATGTATGATGAATCCTGCATAACCACCATAAAGGGGCATATTTAAGAGCCCCTAGTGCAACCTTTCCGCTGCCATAGTGTTATATTATTGAAGGTAAGGTGCCGCAAACCTGACATTTACCCTGCATTGCCTTTACAAAGTGGTCTAATGCATGCATTGCACCACATTGGAAAGGGTTGCCACACATTATGGCTGTGCCAGGCACAATGTATGCAAGGGGGCCATTCTGGCATAAAGGGGGTCTCCAATTTTGCCCAAAGGATTCAATGAGATTGCTGCACCCCATTTTTGGTGGATTTCTTAAAGCCTGCTCTTTGCAGGCGTTAAAAATATGCTCCCATTATGATCAATGGGCCTCTGGGTGCTTTGCAAGACTAGCGTCGAAACTTTTGACACTAGTCCTGCAAAGTGCCAGACTTCTGGAAAACAATTTTGACGCTACTCCCCCTAACTATCACCATGGTGCACTTTCTATTGGATACAGCGCATACATGGTGGTGTTAGGAGTGCGCTAGGGCCCGCACTTCAACAGGCACAGCACTAGGTGCTGCACTAGTATATATATATATGGGCCAAAGTATAGTGATGCATGCACAGTTAACCTTTTAAATAAACAGCTACGAATGACGCCTGAGCTATGAAACAGGCATTAAAGGGTGTATAAAAATAAAATAGGGAGGGCAAACTCCAAACCTCAGAGTCACAACATATTTTCTTATGTATGAATTCCAAACACTCTGTAGGGCTGCTGAGAGAAGGTGTGATATTTGGTCACATATATGTATGAGAAGGGCTCCTATGTACTGAGCAGACGTTTCCATGATCTGTAGCTTCTCCTGCTGAGTGCATCATTGACCTTCACATGAATACATGATGTTGGACCACAACGCCATCATGTGGTGACTTAATTATGACTATGCACAGACAAGGCTGTGAGTAAGGGGTGCACTAAGGCCCACCACAACGACAGTAGAGATGCAATTAGTGCTGCAATACTGTAGTCCTACAGGCCTCTTGGTGTCATTATGCAAGGCCATTTAAGGGAGCTTGACTATGCACTGGGTCCAGACTACTGGCAGTTCTGATTGTCCTGTGCATTATGTATCAGAGTCAGTCTATACAATCTTCATGACCACACACATGTGCTGAGTCTGTCCCATTGGCCTGCTGTTCCTCACTGACAGTATGGTGCTGCACTGCTTCAGCTCCATCACTGGCACATCACTCACTGACCTACAACACCAAATGCATCCTCTGACCACTGAGCAAATATGTCTGTGATGAGCCACATCCCTATCCCCATGTACTTATCCCTCACTGGTTCAACAATGGTATACCATAGCAACAATGGCAGGGCACACACCATTGGCAATACATCAGTGTCTTAAATCACCCAATGTGCAGGTAGCTACAACTATCTTCACATGAGTCCACTGCCATTGCAATTTTTAAAGTGTGTCTTCCTTGTGATGGCACACACATTTCACTTCCTTTACTGTGGGATGTATAATTGCATTCCTCAAAACTTTGGAATAACCACCCAACCCAGGGTTGCAGGTTGTCAGTTAGCTACAATAATAATATAGATGTATACTACATCTGATGCAGGCTGAAATGCCATGGTTGTGATAATGGGCTAGCCACTGCAACAACCATAGCATGGCCCTCAGGTGGGATGTACATGTTCAAGTTGTCCCATGTAGTCATGGAGGCGTTGTGCTAACAGACAGCTGCATGACAATGCCATGTACACGGTGCAGTGAAATGCACCATAGGAGTGTCATGGACAGTGATGGTTTGTAGATGCATTGGTCTATCTCATCAGAGAGTACGTGTGATTGAGTGATCATAGTTGTTTGTCAGTTTCTCTGATCTTCCACTAGGATGACTTCCTCATACAGCTAAACAAGTTTGCACTGAACTGTTGTCCATTTTCACAGACTTTGCATTTACACTAAGCAATGTGTACCAATCATGTCTTATAAGTGGACCAACCCCATACACCATAGGTGAGGTGGTGAGATTCGAAGACCATGATGCATCCAGTTAGTATCATATTATGGGTCCTGTTAGCTAATCCAGGGTTTGGTGTGAGTTAGTCAAAGTGTGGAATGCAATGAGTGATGTTTTTTCCGGACCAAAGGAACAGAAATCATAGGAGGATGGATGGTGACATCATGAAACATATGTACGAGGCCCAAGCGCCACCACAGCTTCACTTTTTGAGAGGCATCCTGGGATGCTATGACTTGCACCGTGTAGACAAGGTGGGCTTAAGACACGTTCTGTAGCTTCACATTGCCTTGTCAATACAGCCCCTTCACACGCAGAACTTTGCATGGAAATAACGTGCAATGGGTTTGCTGTGCCACAGCAACACCCACAGCAATTAGACGGTGTCCAAGATTGACCCATTTTCTTAAACCAGAGGCTGTGCAAAATTCTGAAAACACACCAAGGGTGGCGTTAGCAGGGCACAGTGAGGTAAAATATATGTTGTTGTACCCTCCATTTTTGCTCTTTCGCTGGGTGCTGCATTTGGCAGCACACATCGAAAGTGCAATGATCCTTTGAAGATTATGTTAGTGTAGGAATGTGTCCCTCTGGGCACAATAACAATCTCCCCCTCAACGCAGCCAACTATGCACCATTGGGCAAGGATGGCTGAGTTGAATTTTGGAAGCAAAATTAGCACCGGCATGGGTGACAACAAAGTGTTGCGTCATATTCTATTTAATACGGCGCATCCCTGCATTGTGAAAATGGCAGAGTGCTGCACTGCCAACTGTTCGGCAGGATTGTGCTCCGACAAATTCCCTTCATGTATGTTGTGGGGTTGTGCAATGAGATTGGCTTGCATGTACTTCTATGGGCAACGTGTGCTGGTATGGAATTGTGTGTAAAAGGAATAGTAATGGATGACCACATATTCATAGATGTCTACCATTATAGGTCACAAGCCAGCTCTATATGTACATAGCATGCCTGTTGAAAACCACCTTGTCACAGCACCATTATCAGCAATGTGTGCCACACATAGCTTAGACTTCTTGACAAGATGGCATAGATGTTGGGTTCTAAGTACAGCAGTCTCTAGGGGGATTATGTAGGAGACAGACACACACCACAGGTGTCTCAGTACCCTCCAGAGATAATGAGATAGTAGTACAGCAAGGAGCCATATTGTGCAGAACTGCAGTCATCAGTGTACAAAATGTGTGGACAACTCCACTCCAGGTGATTCAGGAAAAAGTGTATTAATCTCCTAACATCAGATGTAGGACTACAGAGCACAGGGTAGGGGGCTTTGGTGCCGTTATGTCTTGTTAACAGTGATGTGCAGCTCAGGCTTTGTCCAACCTTTCTCCTGGCAAGATAGCATCAGTTGTACATGTGGCTGCAGCATGGAAAATGCAGCTGGACCCTTGTAAAGTAGACTCAGGCCAGGTTTTACACCTGGACACATGAATGTAGATGTAATAATACATAGAATACCAGCTTTGTAGTTAGCAGCTCCCCTAACAAACGGGCCAAACCTTCACTCCATGATGAGTGCTCAGGCCTTGGTATATCATCAGGGGTGTTGAGCTGATAGATTGAATGCCCAACCCCCCTTATGTTCAGGGAGACAGGAAATCCAAACTTGTTGAGACACATGATGCTCTCAGTGTAGATGAGAGTGATGTTGAGCAGGCCATTATTAGTTCCTATCAGCTGTTGCCCCTTTTGATTTACAATGGATTGCGGCCATCCCACTGACATGTACAATATAATGGTGAGGTTTGGTTGGATATAGACGCCAATGAGGAGCAATTCATTTTTTTGAGGAATGTTTGTACGAATGTATGCGTAATCAGCTGTAGTAGTGTAAGTTATAAATCTGTACATACTCCACCCAATGCTGATACTGATTGTTGCTTGTCCGCATTTTACAGCTGCCAACATGACAAATGATGAGAGGCACCTGTTCACACAGAGAGCTGAATGGTACCACCTTTTCCTAGAAGTGCATTCATGATACCGCCGCATGGCATGCCATTTTCGAGCAGAAAAAGCTTCAGGGGAATGGCGGGCATTTCCACACGGTCGACCCACACAGCCACCCAAGACAATGCATGGCGCAAGCTCCTCAGCGATGCAGGGGCTCCCAGCTGCACCCACCCCATCCACATCTGCTGCACCAGTCGCCACACAGGCACCAGTCTTGCCACCACCAGCCACTGGGCAATCCCAATTTAAACTGGATCTGCATCAGGACATTAACCTAATCCTTGGTCGTTTGTATAAGTTGGAGGAGGAATTGGCGGAAAAGCACAAAAGATTGAAATACATGAAGAAGGTGAAGAAGTCCAAAAAATGAACTTGTACAGTTATGGACTTCCTTCCAGTTCCTTCCCCTCCCTTTTAAAGTTGTAATATATTTTAGTTTGGGTTTTATGTAGTTAGTGTTAGGTTAGTGTAGTATAGCCATTAGTTAGGATACGTATAGTTGGAGGTGGGTTAATATTCTTATATTTTTATTGGTGGGTGGTTGGGTGGTGGGTTATGTTGGCTTATATATGTGTTTAAAAAAAAGATATTAAAAAAGTACAAAAACATATGTTTGTTTAGGCCATAGGATAAGATAGTACATGTGTAGTTGTAGTAATTGTTGTCCTACTTGTATCTTGTTTCTTAAGGGGGTGTGGGGGCCAATGTTTAGAGTGTGGTGTTTCATGTGTAAGTTAAGTTACCATAGGTTAGAATAGATGCAGTTATATGATAAGTATGGTTAGTATGAGTTAGTTTAGGATAGGGTAGGTTTTAGTTGTTTTTAAGTAGATCTGTTTTAGAATAAATATCTTCTTCTTATTGCATACATTTTGTGTAATTAGTTTGAGTCTGAGGGTCTTCCCATGAATGCACTGGGCAAATTGGGGGAATGGCCTAGGGAATCCATCCTGCCTTCAAAACCCTCTTTTACCATGTGCTACCCCTATTGACAACAGAGCTGTCACATTGATTGCAACATCACATCTAGTAGCCATGCTTCTGCCATCCAGTGTACCCAACATTCATGATGTCTATGTATACTTTGTACTGGACAGGTATGTCTGGTACTTCAGCCATCAGTGCTGGGGTGATGAAGTTACAATGTTGTGAACTGTAACACATCTGACAACAGCCACAATTGGAACTCTACCCTGCAACACTGACCGGTGGCCAGCACTGATAAGATTAGCTACCTCTGTACTACACCAATGAGTTCTTCTGCTACTCCCACGTGACTATTTGGCCCTTGACTTGCTTTTCATCCATACCTGCCGTATGTGATGAGGAAACTATATATGTATCCTTCATTTTAAATATACTCATTGAATTGCTTCCAGGAGATGACACCATCATACACATTTGTCATGTTAGGATCCTTGTATGTAGCTTTGTGCCCCCCCCCACAGTCCTGCGCTCATCTACTGATATTCTGTGACCAATTACATGAATTCACACATTACAATCATTTAGCTGAGTAGATGGAACACAGAAGAGACAGACATGCTAAATGTGTTCAAGGTGTTTATTTACAGGTGGAAGTGTGAAAGTGAGATATTTACGATGTCCAGATCAGTGACCCTATTCGTAAAATCCAGATATTTGTGACCCAATACAAGTCCAGGGTTGAGGGACATGTCATGAAACAAGCTTCAGAGTAGTGTCGATAAGTGTAGATGAACAAAAATTGCCAATTGGTAAGAGAGAGACATTGACAGTCCATAGGAGACAAGTCAACAGTGGGTGGGTAAAGCGTGCACATATCCTACTGTGACAGCTCTAGCATGATCTTAAGCCCAGAACTAAGGAGAAAACTGGCCATGTGGCACAGACTGGTGCACCGGGGTACTTTTCAGAGTCAAGGTAATGTTTTCCACAACTTCATCACCTGATGTGTGTGGTGCCTCTTGCGCCATTGGTGGTGGTGGTGGAGAGGTAGAGGGAGCCACACACACTTCAGGGGTTAAAGAGGTGGAGGCCAAGCTCCCGGCAACTGCCATTTGTGGTAAGACATAAAGCATCACTGCAGCAAGGATGAACTGCTAATTTTTCAATATGGCTACAACATCATGATGGTAGGCAGCCATGTCTTACCTGAGGGAGGCCACTTCATGCTGAATGGACTCCAGCCTGTTGTCTGTCATGCTGCTGCCAGTATGGGAGGGCAGTTGTTGTGGCCTCTTCCTCAGGCAGCAGCTATGCCGCCAGAAACTGCCGGGCTCCACGCAGTGGAGAGTGTGTGCCTCGGAGGGCAGCTGTGTTTTCATTAGCTGTTACGAGGCACGTGCGCACTCTCTATGCTGCTTGCCACGGTCTCCTTTCCCACCCACACCTGCTTGGCCAGCTCCCGCTGGACTCCTACCACTGTCTTCTGGAAGCTTGTCTCTGGATCCTCAGAGTCCTGAGCAGTGTTTGAACTGGCAGGTGGTATATTTTGGGTGTTGGGTGGGTCATCTGAGGAGCTCGCAACATTGGGTGTCCTCCTTGCAACTGGGGGTAGTGTCTGGCGGGATCCCAGGACATCATGGAGATTCTGTTGGCTAAAGGTTGTCAGCTGGTCATCCAGGTCAGCAGTGAAATCAAGGACAGGCAGTTTGGCAAGAGAGGAATCATCCTCTGCAATGAGATGGTGTAAAACCAATATTCCTATGTTGTGGCAGTTGACATGGCACATCATTTAATTGGTTTTGGCGGCTCAGTGACAACTTAAAGCCCAAACGTTGGTCTTGTACATTATGGGTCCTATTAATCAGTCCTTTGCCCCACCTGAGTGTCACATAAAGGGAAGCTCAGGTGGATCATTGGGCTGCGTCACATTTACAAGGTGAGATTTATCCACTTGTAGTGGCTTGACACCACCTTGTAATTGCCGGCCCCTTTCCATGCATCAATTTGCATGGGAGGGCCTTGCAATGGCTGTTGCAGTGGTCAAGCCACACTAACACACATTGCATTTTGCTGCTGTCCAAGATTTAGGTGTTTTCATATACCTGAAGCAGCACCAATATCGTATACCATCCGAGGAATGGCATTACCATGGTGCAATGATGAAGTTGACTTTGATTGCTCCTGGTGTTTAAGTTTGTGTATGTGTACTGCATTCCTCAGTACACATGGACCTAGCAGGTTGCCATTTCTGTTTCTGGTTGTGCTGGAAGGTGTTCCTTCCTACACAACTATGATCTCACCCTCAATGCAGCCATCCTTGCACTATTGTGCAATGGATACAGCATGGTGGCAGGGCAGCTAATTTAATCACTCGCACAGGGGTTGACCCTCATTTTGTACATGACAGGGCCTGATGCCACAAAATTATGGCCATAGCTGGTCAACATATTTTCAACTTTGATCAGGGCCTCTAGCTAGTTTGGTGGAGAGATTGCAGCTAGTTGTACAAGTGCACAAATGGGCCCTTATTACTTGTCTGGCAGTCCTGCGACAACCAGACTACCACTGACAATCTGACCACTGCCAACAACGCAGGTGAAACGGCATATTTGGACCATGGGGAAAGCCCCACAGGCCTATGGCCTGGCACTGCCAGGTTGCCGTCAGCTAACGAACTGGCAATGCCACCTGTCTTAGAACACCAGCGCAGCTTTGCAATCAGCGCTACCCTCCAGATTATGATTCTGCTTTTCCACCAGCCTTTGCATGACGGTCCAACCGCCATGCAAAAGTTGGTAGTAATGGGGTGTGCCATTTACAGGCCCTCAGCGCTTTCCACCACCTGAATTGCGGTGAAAAGTGCAGTGTGTGCTGTCACACCCAATGTACCCCAAGATTGCTCATGGCTCTATTTGATCCAGCAACAATGTTGTGGTAACTTTTCCACAGAGTTGACATGAGGTGACACGATTTCCACCCGCCACCCCAACATGAAACTCGTAATGCCTACTGTACTGTGGAGGGTAGACTACATTGGCAGTCTTTTCAACTCTGGACTTGCCTGTGCGCCATCCCCCCCTTCAATGTGATAATGTGCACCATAATGTTCACAGACATACACCATATGTTGTATTTGTGTGATTGTTTCCCCATTCCTATGTGGCTCACATGGTTGTGTCAGAGTTGTTGTGGGTTCACCCTGTATATGTTGTGTTCTACAGATTGCAATCTTTATTGCAAGTTTTTCTCTAGTAGCACAGTTCTGAACAGCATCAATATGTGTAGCTCAACACTGCGTTAGGTTAGATACGCAGGGAAGTGCCATGATTACTGTGATATGGGACAACCCTGCAATTCCCCTCTCAGCTGCACAGATTAGTTCTCCCTGCACCTATACAGACTTTGATGCAACATGATGAAGAAGTGGCTGCTGTGAGGGGATGTATTGTGTATGTGCGGGGTTGTGTCCCTTCCTGCACATGTACAAGTAACATTACTTGTTCGCTATAATGCCATTTCAATGTGTGCTGTAAGATGCAGCACACGTGCTTTCTCAATGGGACATGGTGGTAGCGAAGTATTTCTACAAAAGACACCACCATGACCTGACCCCAGGAATGGTATTAACTTTCTTCCTAGTCTCTGATGTCTAAGGTGTGTAGGTAGAGTAGGTTTAACTATATGCAAGGGGTGTTGTGATGAAACAGCCACAGTCACAATAATTAGACGTGCCTTCCATCCAATGTGCTGCATGTGCACATGTTGGTGTATAGCCCTGGTGATTGACATATGTCCAGGTTGTGTATGTGTTGTAGTGCATAGCACAACCAAGGTGTGTGTGTACATGTGTTGCTTAAGTGTGAATAGTGCATTTTGATTCATGGGCAAGGTGTCCACTGCAATCCTTCAGCATGCATTGAGTGTGTCCTACGTGCCCCCCTGCTCTGGTATTTGTAAAATTAGCAGTTATTTCCCCCATGCAACTTACCCTGCATTTGTGGTGGTTGTTGGAAGTCTGTGCTGTCCTGTCCTTGTATTCCTGTGACCAGCTCTTCTGAGGATGACCACTGCAACCATCTCTGCCATCTCATCCAGATCCTGTGGTGCTGCACTTCCACCTCCATTCTGCAGGGCTGCCTTTTTGTTCCTGGCCATTTTCTCCTTAGTTCTACGCTCGCAGTCATGCCAGTGCTTCTTGCAGTCAGTGGCAGTTCTCTTCACCTCTGCCGCACTGTTGATTTTGTCTATTATTTGCTGCCATCTAGCCTCTCTCTTACCGATTGGCAATTTGGAGGTGACGAAGAGCTGGTGTTGGTGGTCCATCACCACTCTGACAAGGATTTCATGCTCCTTCTCGCTGGACCGACACTTTCTCTTTTTCTTTTCCTTCTCCTGGGACTTCTGTGTGTCCTCCTGGCTGGTGTCCAGGGGTATGGGGTCACAACGGGGTCTCTCCTGGCCTGCTGCTTCCATCTTCCCTTTAAATTGCACTCTTTCCTGCTTGTGCATTTAAAGTTGATGCAAATGCAGTGTTAAAATGGGCCAAATCCGTTTGTGACATGTTTATGTGCCGCAAAACGGGCTTGAGTCACTTTTGCAGCATTAACATACTTTTGCCTCACGACAGGGTGCAAGGGTTAGCGTCATGGTTTTTTACGCTAACCATTTCTTAGCATCATCGTGCATCACAGTATAAATATGGCGCACGGATGGCGTTGAGGAATGGCGCAAGCCGGCGCTAAACTTTTTGATGCAAAACTGTACAAAGTACAAATATGGACCTTAGTCATGTACTTGTGGCAGAGAAATGAAACACCAGGCGTCAGCATACTTATGGTCTTAATTAGGGTTTGGGGATACGTGGTAGGCTACAATGTACTTGCAACAGGTGAACAGGACATCCACCATGCTTGTGACCGAGTATCCCATCCGCTCCACTCCAATAAGGCGCATGGTTCTGTTGCCTAAAGTAGCAGATGTGAACTGATCCAGTTGACAAGTATGTGAAAGCAATGCATTTTCCAAAAAAAAGTTCTTACAGATAAAAACATTCAAAAGGGCAGTAGACTGATTGTTGTTCAATCTGACCTAATTCGAAAAATGCACTTAAGAAGTTAAAATTGATAGTCTTTCGCCAACGTTGTTGTGCTGAGCTGAAGGAGTCTATTCAGGCAACAGGTATAATACACAATGGGAAAGAAACAACACTGTAATGATGTTGGATCCCTTCCCTATGATATCAGAGTGGAAGAACTGATGCTTAATAATGACATTGCGAAAAAGTAAACTAGTCTTCAGACAGAAGTCATAAATGATTTCCACGTGTGACTAAATCTTTGCAATCCAATCTGCGCTACTAGAAATCCTTTAGCTGAGCATAAAACAGACGAGAGGAAATAACCGGCACCCCTGACAAGCAGCGCCATGCCTCAGTACACAGTTAATGTAAAATGGAGAAAGGGCAATGTGGAGCTGAATACAGAAGAAACCCCAATGGTTTTCAAATCGCAACGTTTTGCGCTCACTGGGGTTCAGCTGGCCAGACAGAAAGGTATGGTTAAAAGAGGAACTCTAAAGGACGATGAATGGGGCAACATCAAGTTAAAGCATGGAATGACTTTACTAATGATGGGTTCAGCGGATGTACTCCCTGAAGAGCCAGTCGTAAGACCTGTCTTCGTAGAAAACATGACAGAAGAGCAGCTTGCGTCTGCTATGGAACTACCGCGTGGTTTGACACGTTTGGGCCATACTTGCTACATGAATGCTACAGTTCAGTGCATCCGGTCAGTGCCAGAGCTTAATGAAGCCTTTAAACGATATTCAGGTGCCTTGAGAGCTTTGGGGGAGTTGGCATCAGCTCAGTGTATTACTACAGCACTACGTGATTTGTCTGCCTCCAAGGATAAAACCTCAACTAGTATACCACCAATCGTTCTCCTGCAGTTCTTGCACGTGGCTTTTCCACAGTTTGCAGAGAGGGGAGAACAAGGACACTACCTCCAACAGGATGCCAACGAGTGTTGGGTGCGAGTGATGAGAGTATTACAGCAAAAACTGGAAGCGAAGAAGGTGACACTGAAATGGAGACTGACAAGGACGCTGCAGGGCCACCTGCTTCGTCAGGAGCAGCTGCCTTCAAAAAGGTGAGCTTCATTGATCAGTTTTTCAGTGTTGAGTTTGAAACCACTATGAAATGTACAGAAGCTGAGGAGGAAGAACTAGCAAAGGGTACAGAGAACCAGCTTCAACTCTGTTTTATAAATCAAGAAGTTAAATACTTTTTCACAGTGCTGAAATTGTGGCTTCAAGAAGAAATAACAAAACATTCTCCTTCGTTGCAAAGAAAGGCTTTGCACGTTAAATCTAACAAAATACGCCTCCTACCTGCCTACCTTACCATTCAAATTGTTCGCTTCTTCTACAAAGATAAAGAGTCTGCGAATGCCAAAGTCCTTAAGGATGTTAAATTCCCTCTTATGTTGGATGTCTATGAATTATGTACACACGAACTTTAATAAAAAATGATACCCTTTCGATCAAAATTCAAGGATCTTGAGGACAAGAATGTAACTGGGCAGAAAAAGAATGCAAAGAAAGGCACACTGAAAGAAAAAAATGTGAACCATTTTCTTTTCCAGATGATATTAGCTCAAATAACTGTGATTACCATGATCTGCAAGCAGTGCTACCACATCAGGGAAGATCAGTGCTTAATTTGTGCTTGTTGTTGCCGGTGATAAGCACTGGCCCTTATTTTTAAGGGCTGGAACTTATTTTTCTGCCTCAAGCATTTTCTGCGAGCAAGAGACACATAAGGGAAAGATGGAGGAAAAGAAAAACGAAAAAGCGTCACAAAGACAGTAAGCAAAAAGCTGCAAGAGTGAGCTGAAGGGGCAGGGAGGGCCTTTAAATGGACTGAAGAGGCCCAAGATGGTTTCAGGATTACGCTGCCTCAGTATTCCGTGTTCACACATTTAAATGCAGCCACCGCATGTTTAACAGGAGGACTTTGGGCACCGGCACATTTTTACTTACAAATTAAACACTGGGGAAGATCAAGTTCCTCTGGCCATTATTTATCATGGGTTAAAAGAAATGAAGATGAATGGATTAAGTTTGACGATGACAAGATCAGCATTGTTTCTCCAGAAGATATTTTGCGATTATCAGGTGGTGGAGACTGGCATAAAGCTTACGTTCTTTTATATGTCCCTTGACGGATTGAAGTAGCAGAAGGAACGGAACAATAATGCTCAATTTTATCCCTTTTTTATTTTAGGTGGGACATAAATGTTTTTCATTTAACAGTTCCTCACCCTCTTAAAGAACATTTTTAAAGATCTGTAATTTGTTAAACAATCTCTGCCTACTGTCTTCCCAACACTGTGGAGGAATGGGAAGAAAGTTGAGACCAGATTGGAAATACATTTCTCTGTGGTCAACAGTTTAATCATAAATTGAATTGATGGTAATGGTTATTGACGGGCATTTAATAAGGATATTCAGATTTTTTCTTTCCTGCATTGCCTTAGGTAAAACAATTTTCATATTGGAAAACACAGATCTGATACAACAGTACTTGATAAGCCAGTCTGAATTCTAAAACTGTAACGCCAAACTATCCTTTTATTTTATTTTAGAAACCAAATATTTATTGCACACCTACAAACATTTAATTTGTTGCTACTGCATGGTTTACACCACAGTACTTTGCCTCCTTTTCCCTTATCTGTCAGCTGTGTCAGGAAAGGTGGTGGGGAGAGTGTTGCATCATTGTTACTCTGTGCTGCTGCCCATATTCTCTGGAAACACAAGGCCACAATCAAGTATTTGTCCAGTGTTACCTTCCTAATCAGTCTGTTCTCTTGCTGGCACTTCAACCTCAAAATAAATTGTGATCAACAGCATAAAACAGACGAAAAAATAAAATAATTCCCTAGTTTAGGTAATTTGGGAAAATGACGACATTTTATTAAACCTTGGTGCTAGACTTTTTTCCGGAGTATTTTGGCTCATTCTGAAGTATTTAGGGCCGTATTTATAGGCCCGTAGTGACACAGGAGCGTCACTTCCAGTGACGCTCCTGTGGCGCTGAGCAGAGCGCCGTATTTACAAGGTGGCGTTAAGCCACTTTTTGTGGCTTAACGCAACCTTGTAAATACGGCCCCTTCCCACACTGCACTGTGCGTGAAAGGGGAGTGCAATGGGTGTTGGTTGTGGGCGTGCCACAGCAACACCCATTGCATTTTGACACTGCCTCAAATTTATGAAATCTCGTAAACCTTAGGCAGCACCAAAAGCTAACGCCACCCCCAGGGTTGGCGTTAGCAGTGCGCAACGAGGAATACTTTTGTTCCTCTTCGTTTTTTGCTTTTTCTATGCGTACTGCATTCTGCCGCATGCATAGAAAAAGCAAATGCCAGAAATGATTGTTCATGTGCTGGAAGGTGTCCCTTCTTGCACATAAACAATCATTTGAAAATGACGCTTTGGCACTTCTGCAGCACACACAGAAGTGCCTGAGTGCCATTAATGATTGTTTATGTGCAGGAAGGGACACCTTCCCGCACATAAAAAATCACACCCCTCAACACAGACATCCTTGCACGATGGTGCAAGGATGCCTGCGTTGGCAGCTAAATTTAACGCCAGCGCAGGGGGAAACACAGGGGTGCGTTGTATTCCCTTAAATATTGCGCATCCCTGTGTTTCTAAAGTGAAGCAGCGCGTCGCTGGCAATTTTGGCGCAGCACTGCGCTGCACCACTTTTCTTTAAATCGGGTTGTCATTATTTTTGTCAACAGAGGCACAACATGTGATTTGTGAGCTAGAATGTTGAAATACTGACGTAATTCACACAAATTTTACTTTCTAATGATCTGTGATGGAATGTTGTTTGAAAGTGGTAAATATAATGACCTATATGGTACTTGCCTGCTATATAGAGGCAGCCCCAAAGCCAATTTACTGAAAGGATGCGCAGCTTTTCCGCAAACATGAGATTATCACTTGGCCGGCTTTGCGCCCCATTAAGGAATATACATTGGCAAAGCCCATACGTTTGGTGTTGACTGACAGCCGTTTGACTTAGCCAATGCTTGTTATGTGTTGTCATGTTTTCTTCAACATTATTGTTGGAGAAGTTGCAGGAACCTCATCAATATTTAAAAAAACTCAAGCCAAATATAAGTTGTTTTGGTCTCAATAAGCACACAATGTTGTCGTTTTACATGGCATAGAAGGGAACTACAGTGTGGGTATATCTGCTCTTTGTGAAAGAACAGAATGCCGTCACTCACGTTGAAGTTGAATATTGGCTAGAGTGGTCTGACCCATGATGTACAGGCATCGGGTGTTTCTCTAGGAGGCTGAACAGGTGGGGGCCGGTTTTGGTGTTGAGGGCTATTTTCTAATATGGGAGTAGTAAACACCAGAATGTAGGAATTCAGACTGCTGATTGCGAGCAGGGACAACCTGTGCTTGGTCTATGGCGCCAGACAGATTCCTGGCTGGGGCCCCCTTTTAGGGTTTGGCTGAGTTGAGGAAGGCCTGCATGTCAGTGCCTGGTGGAGAGCTGCAGGTGCCTGTGCACCTTACAGTGACTGTGCCTTCTGCTTTACCACATATTCTTCTTCCGTGGTTTAAGAACAAATGCAAATAGAAATAGTTAAAGTGTATCCAGTCAGACCACAAGCCAGTGCCGGATTAAGCCCTGTGGAATCCCATAGGCAGTCGAAATTTCGAAAATTATCTCTTAATATGTTTTTAACTTTACCAACCAACAATTTTAATGCACCAATTTTATTACCCAAAACTAAACATTACACCTACATAGTTTGTCCTGATATTTTTCCAAACTGACAGCAGACAGAAGATGAGCTTTTAGGAGACAAACTGTATGGGAATCCGATGCCTATGGTTTACGTTCTTCAAGTTGTTAATGTGTATATTACATCGATACAGTATTTTCTCTATAGAGTCTTTAATGTAAAGTTTTTGTTTTTTTGAGTTGATTAATTTTTTTTTCTATCTTTTGGAAACAATTTAAGAAAGCTTGACTGTAATTTCAAGATCAAATCAATAATTTTTTTTATTGTCTGTTGTGGAGCCCCAAAAATGAGTGGGGCCCATAGGGTGGTGCCTACTTTGCTTATTTTGTAATCCGGCACTGCCGCATGAGCTATAAAACCATCTGTTTTTTAAGTTGCTTTTAATCTGCACGTAAGGAATGAGAGGTAGGGGCAGGCTAGTTCACAGAGTTCTTCTCTGCTGAAGTCCACGGAGTTGGCTAAAAACTCTGTGGAATTCTGTGGAGTTCAGTGTGCGGTGGAGTGCTGCCTGCCCTACCACCCTAGCCTGAATGTGCCTGAACTCGGAAGCACTAAGCAGGCTTCCGAGATCGGGCACATTCAGCCCTGGGTTGTATGCCGTAGGAAGAAAAAGCTGCCGTTTCAGGCCTCTTGTGCTGACCCAGCCCACTGGCATAGAGCCTGCTGCTCTCCAAACCTGCATACTTCCCTTCACCAACTGCCGTCCTTCAAAAACTTGCTTTGTAGGGCCAAGCACACACCCTGTCTTGCACTAGCCGTGCAATCGCTTCCTCTACACTTACACACAGCCTCAGACAGACCTTTCTTTAGGGCCCAGCACTAGCAACAGAAAACTAGCTCACCACCAGCAGCCTGGTAGTTTCACAAAATGCCTATCGTGACTTGTCACTGGGCTGTATGGCACTCTCTCAAGCCACACACATCTCGCTCTGGCGGGAGCAGCCAGACTATCACTCAGCAGCTGATGCTCACACAGTCTCCAGCTCTCCTTACTGGCCTCTTCACCGCACCCCATAACACCACTTCCTTTCCCAGGGATTCTGGGGAGACAGGTTCTTTTTAAGTGGAGTTGTGACTTCATGTTTCTTATTTTCCAAGCACAGACCCCCCCTCCAATGCTAATACTGTCCATACCCTGTGCCGGCCCCTGTGTGCTCATAGAAGAGAAACCCAAATGAGGGTCTGAAGTGGGTCCGGCATTCAGGAGTGTCTCCACTGCCAGCGGCCTGGCACACTGCCTCCCTCTGCCCCCTGCTCCCGGGCTGCTAAGGACAGTGAAAGGGATGCCTGGATCCAGAGCTGGCATTGGAGCAGCCCCTCAGCAGCAGCTTGAAGCAGCTCCACGACGACCGTCAGAATAAAGTGCAGCCCAGTTACGGGGCACACTGCGCAAGTGCAGACTGTCTGTGCTTGCTCCGTGTGGCCCATAACTGGGCTGCATGCTTGTACAAAGACACGCCAGTGACCTTTGCTCCGGTGCTGGGACTAGTGGAGTTTTGGGCTGAACTCCGCATTCCAAGCAGAGCTCTCCGTTGACCCTGTCATAAAATTAATGGGGAAATTAAAATCTCTAGATTAACTTTTATGGCTCTTTAGTTTCCTGTTTGGAAAAGTCAGCATGTATGCAATTTCCCCATTAATTTTATTAAGTTGAGGCAACAGAAGAGGAGATAGATGAAATTAAGCTAATTTGGGTTTAATAAAACAGCAGTCCCTTGCCAAAATGTGGAAAGTTTGCAAATCTGGTATGGCACCCGTAGTGTTGCCTCTCAACATGCTCTTCAAATAAGGGCTCTCCAAGGTCAGGGCGTGTCACTGGAGGCGGCCAGGGCAAGTCTTCAGTGGTAGCCGACCTACAATTAAAGGGGGCTGTATTCATTCAAGCAGCCTCCTTTGCCACATGGGCATCTCCCTTTACCATCCTGGCATTAGGTACCAACATTCTCTGCTTCATTGAGTCTACCCGAGCTGTACTCTATCCTGGCTGGTGCATGCTGGGCCTCTGCACTCCCTCCACTATTGGAAGAGGCCACGTTCAGGCTCAGATGGGAGCCAGCAAACTGTCAAAACCAGGAACACCAGCAACATCACAACTGCAAATTATGCGTTTATGGGTAAAACGTTCACATTAAACAAATTATGTGCAAAATTTGATAAAACGGAATTAAGTTGCATTTCATTTCATCACATTGGACAAGTAAGCAGTGTTTTGAAAAAGTAAATATTACAAATGTAATTACAGTTTCCATATTTCCTTACACCCAGGGAACTTTCTTATCTATACATTGTTTTTACAACCTTGTACCTGTAAGAGCAGAATGTAGTTTCGTTTTGTTGTATGCCTAAAACAAATTCACCCATGGGAAAGCAGAAGGAGAAATATCACCCTGAATCACACAGCTTACCACAACTCCCACTAAGTCACTTCCAAACATTCATAGCTCTTTAGCTAACAGGAAAACTTTGATGCCCAAATGTATGCACCTACAGGGGCTTGTAGAAAGTTAAACTACAATCCCCAGAATGCAACCTAATTATGGTGTGATAACAAGGGCCATATTAAACGTTTGCAGACAATGTGGGTTAGCTGAGAGCATTGCTTGCACACTTCATGTACTGAGAGGATCCTCACCCTGCTTTAACCAAGAACACTAACACGACACTGCTGTGAGAGAACTCAAGTTTCTAGGTACTCATAGCTGCCAAGTTCCCTAGGTCCATGTCTGACTGCTTAGGACAGTCCCTCATTTAAAAAGAAATTCTGGGACTTGCTGTTGTCTGCAACCAATTATAAAACCAGAAATACAAGCCCCAGAATTCTAAGAAAAAATATGATTGGGCTTACTATCCACTCATGGACCTGGGATACTTGGCAGGTATGGTTGCAGGCTGATGGTGTTGGAAGGGTCTAGCCTGTGCAGCATGCCTTCATAGATCATAATTATTGGGCACTCTCACACTGCATTAAACCTCAAAACCTGAGCTTTTCCCAGGCGGGCTGACAGACTGCCCACCAGGATAGGAGGGAATTGTGATATTTTATACATGCTAACTGTACACTTCCATAAGCTCCCTAACTTTGAATGGATTAAGAAGATCAGCAAAGCACTAAAACTATGGGTTCTCAGCATAGCGAGCATTATAGTGGAGTACAGAAGATAGTGGCCCAAAGCAGGACCAGGGATTTCCCATAAAGAAATGTGACAGGAGTTTCTCATCGCCAAAGGGTCATAGAGACAGGGGGCTGGGCCTCTCAGGAGAGTGGGGCCTGGAGACCACACAAAAGGAAACAAACAGCACTCAAGTCATTTCCGAAGGCCAGCACTGTCATCTGCTTGTCTGTTCTAATGAATCCTCCCAAGGAAGGGAAAGACACACACTGCTGGCAGCAACAACATCACACACTGACACGCCCTCCGTAACTCCTCATACAGGTTACACAGGTCCTGCCAGGCTCCTGAGAAAGACTGCATCACACCTCTCGAGTCACCAGCTGCTCCAGCATGCAGCAGTATTGTGGTATGTATGTATGGGTATGGGTGGGGAGTGCTTATTGTTAGTTAACATGGCTATTCACATACCTTATATCTATGTATACCATAATATAACACAGAGATCACAAGGTTCCCAGTCCATGTGTGAGTAGCTCATGCAGTCCAATCATTGTTTTTGACTTCTGAGACTTGTAGACCTGATCAGTGGTGGCTCATCCATTAGGGTGGAGGAGCATTGCCCCCTCAGCCTGCAGCAACCATGTTTATTATCATTTTGTTTGTTGAAGAGGTGGGGCATTGGGGATGACGAGGATATGAAGGGAGTGCACTGTGCTCCCCTCAGTGTGCATGGATGTTTGGTTGGCCATCTCAGGCCGGATAAACATACATGCGCCGTAGGCTCTCTCCAACCCAGCAACACAGTTGCCAGGCTGGAGAGAGCAGGCACAGACTCCAAGTCTGCCTGGGAGCCTGTCTCTGCCTGCAACATAGGAGATGAAGGAGCATAGCGGAGTAGCTGCGTGCAAGTACACTTTTTTTAAAAATAAAATGTTACCCCCTGCCATCCCCACTCTGCTCAACCTCATGTGCCGCACCAGCCCTGCCCTGCATGAGGGAAGTGAGCCATGACAGGACCTTATTTTATTATATGTTATACAGGCTACAAATCACAGAAAGCAGCAAAAAAATTGCTCTGAATAAAAAACTCACCCACTGAACTGGAAAGCAAAATAGCTCTGATACAAGGTTACCAACTTTAGCCAGGTTAAGTGCACATGCAAGCAGTAAAGAAACCCTGTAGTGCATAGAGAAGGACATGGGCATTCAATGTAGAATTTCATCTCTGCCTCACATTTTTTTCACTCCAGGAAACCAGAAATGAGAAAATATACATATATCAGATACATAAGTACCCACAAAGATATTCTGCCTAAAGTGGGTTTGCTGATTCTGAGAATGAACGCTCTCATCATAGGTTTTGCTTCTATCTCAATAGATCAGACTGCAAGTGTGAGGATGAGATTCTCCCCCATCAATCAATCATTTCTTTCTTTTCTCTTTCTCCCATGCTTGCTGCTGTGCTCCCTTCTCGCTCTTCACACTGGGTGAAGGTATATGAACATGGGTAGTTAGT
Organism: Pleurodeles waltl; assembly: GCF_031143425.1. NCBI lineage: Eukaryota > Metazoa > Chordata > Amphibia > Caudata > Salamandridae > Pleurodeles > Pleurodeles waltl. The sequence continues at coordinate 876,708,501 of NC_090444.1, forward strand.
GTGTAATTATTATCTTTATAGACCTAGGCAAGATGAAAGGCAGGGAAAGGAGTCACACATGCAACCTAACCTTAACGTTAGCCAATTACTTTTGTTCTCATTCAGATGCATTAGTCTGCTGTGATGAGCTATCCTGGAGCCTATAAGTTACCCACAGCATATAAAGAGACAGTTTTTGTGATTTGGGCAGATGAAATTGAGAGAAACAGTGGTATAGATTTATCCTATAAAATACATGAGTGAGCACCCGAGACGTAGTACAGCGTTATTAATCCAGTCTAAAAGGACATTCCTTCAAATGACTCAGGCAGTCTGGATGGTCTGTTGTGGTTTTACTTGAAGTAGTGCTTAGTGTATTTTAAAGAAAATAAATATGTACTGGTGTAATTTCACTACTTATAGGCTGAGTGGGAATGGGTGATTAAGAGTTTAGACCCTGCCTCTCATCTCCATTTATAACTGCACCTCAGATGTGAAAGTAGAGGTGTCTGTGCCAAAGATGCTGGGTGATAATGGGGTCTGTACCATGCCCCATGTCTGCAGGTTATGTGGGAGATAGGCCTCTTTACTAGGGGCTGGGAGAAATTAATGGGGCTGGTCCCCTGTCTGTATACTGTGATGTACTGGTGTTGCAGTGCAAGGAATAACAATGTGATAATGGGTAGTAGTAGAGGCTCACCAGCTCCTCTCATCATTACAGCGGTGGCGTGGTTCTCATTTGTTTCCTATGTACATGCAAGAGAACTGGTATACCTGGCATCCTTGGTGTGGTTTCCCCTGTCTTTTTGCCTCTGCTTCCTGTATTTTTGACTGTGTGCTGGATTTAGTTTTTACTGGTTCTTGGTAACCTGGGCACTTTACCACTGGTCACCAGTGCTAAAGTACAATTGATCCCTGTGTAAGTTATGATTATGATTGGTTACCCATGATTGGCATGTTTGATTTACTAGCATGTTCCTAGTATAGTGCACCAGAGGTGCACAGGGCCTATAAATCAAATGCTATGCTACTAGTGGGTCTCCAGCACTGATTGTGCCTCTTACATGAATAACTCTGCAAACATGCCTCAGACCTGCCATTGCAGTGTCTATGTGCAGTTTCTAAACTGCAATATCGACCTAGCAAGTTCACCCACTTGACAAGTCCAAACCTTCCCTTTTAGTACATGTAAGGCCCACCTAAGGTGGTGGCTATGTGGCCCTATGGGCATGGTATGGTGTATTTAAAAGGTAGGACATGTACTGATGTGTTTTACATGTCCTGGTAGTGAAATACTGCCAAATTCAGTTTTCACTATTGCAAGGCCTATCTCCCCAATAGGTTAACATGGTGTTTGGCTTTAAATACCTTTTAAGTTTAGTTTCCCATTGGGAGCAGATAGAGATTTAGAGTTTGATGTCTCTGAACTCACAATTTAAAAATACATCTTTTGATAGAGCTGAATTTTAGATTGTGAGTTTGAAAATGCCATTTTTAGAAAGTGGGCATTTTCTTGCTTAACCATTGTGTGTCTCTGCTTGGCTGCTGAATCCACATCTGGGTCAGACTGACATTTGGGCTGTTTGTAAATTCACCTTGGGCAGTAACACAAAGGGAGCTGAGGTGTGTTCTGTCTATCCTGATGTGTTTTCGTGGGCTAGAGTGGGAGAGAGGAGCGGACACCTTCACTTGAATGGCTGTGCCTGACCTCAGAAAATACAGTCCCCAACCCCCTAGAGAGTGTGCACTACAAAGACTTCCCTTTGAAGTTTGCCTACTTCAATGGCAGAAATGAGTATAAGTATTGGGCTGCTAACCCCACACTTTTTAGAACACTTCTGGATCAAGAAAAACCTCTGCCAAGGAGAAGAACTGAAGAGCAGTAAGGAGGAGTATTAACCCTTTGCTGTGTGTGCTTTGCTGGGTTGGCCTGCAGTTGCTGGACAAAGACTGGAATTTGCTGTGTATCCTGCTTGTGAAGTTTCTCCAAGGGCTTGGACTGAGCTTTCCTTTTGTTACAAGTCTCAGGGACATCAAAGACTTCACATGCCAGCACCTGAGCTCTCTTGGTGAGATCCTTGACTTGCCAAGTGGTGCCACATCTAGTCTCTGGGCCTCCGGAAGAGAAGCTGGTAGAAACTGACTGAAAATCCACGCACCAGAGCCGAGTGGCAAAAAAATCGACACAGCACCCACCTCACAGCTGTGCGGCTTCAGAAATTGACACATCACCAGCTCAACACGACTTCCCCCTGCATCCAGATTTTCCACACCCCATCACTGGGCGTCAAAATCTTCAACATCACCATACGGACCCGAAGGTGCTTTTCCGGAAATCGATGGGTCCCTTCCCTGCATGGAAAGAATCGGCGCATTTCTTACCCGTCGGAGAAAGAATCAATGCACTGCCTCACTTGAGAGTAAGGAATCAACGCACTGCTTGCTTTTCTGATGCACCCTTGCCCATGCGGCTTTAATTTGTGCTAAAACAACACATGCATTGATTCTTATAGATTAATACTTTTTTTTTACTTTAACATTTGATAGCACTTTTTCTGTATGTTGGATTTTTGTCGTTTCAGACTTGCTTGATTTAGAAAAATATTGCTTATTTTTCTAAACTGGTGTGGAGTCCTTTTGTGGTGTTTTCACTGTGTTACTATGTGTGTTTCAGCACATACTTTACACATTGCCTCTGAGATGAGCCTAACTGCTTCTGCCAAGCTTCCAAGAGGGTGAGCAAGAGTTATCTGAGCTGTATATCTCCCTTACCCTGACTAGAGTGAGGTCCCAATTTGGACAGGGTGCAAACTGACAGCCAACTAGAGGCCACATTTCTAACATTGATGATCAGTGGTGAGGGTAGGGCTTGTATTTGTACTTGACATAGAGTGAATAGTATACACTACTGTCTTATTGCAGACCATTACACAACCATGTACTGTTTTTTCTCTTGTATTTTTGCTTTTCTTTTTCTTTTTTGGATTTGCCTTGCCTTCTGAAACTTTGCACCTTTCTTTAGCCTTATCCACAAGCATGTCTCTGTCTGGGGAGCCATCAGTAGTTGCTACAATTGTGGTGCTTGAGGTGGAAAAGTTGTATAATGTGTCACAGCTCAAGCAGTTTTCTAAGGAGTTCAAGTGTTGAATCAAAAGCACCATCATAAAGGAGGAGCTGAAAAATGTGTTGAATGCCTAGTTAGCTTAGTTGGCAGCAAAAAAGACTGAGGAGCACACATCAGAGGAGAATATTGTTGTTGGTTAGGAGGTGCAAAGCTTACATGATAATTTGGTGGATAACTAGGACCTGCCTGGAGGGGGGACCTCCAGGGCAGGCAGCAGTTTTTCTTCCAAAGGGCTGACCCAGAAGGGACTGGAGGGCAGGCAGGAAACCCAGAGGCATCAACTAGAAATGGAGAAGCTCAGACTCAAGCATGAGAGGGAGATGCAGAAGGGAGGAAGAAAAAGACGAATTTGCCATGGAGAAGAAGAAGAAACGAATATTTGCTCATGAGTTGAGTTTGAAGGAGCTGCATCTGAAGGGCAGTCCAGCACAGATGGTGGCAGCAATACCACAGTGCAATCTGAAAGGAGGGTGCACATTCCCAAAGTTCTAGTGAAGGATTATAAAAGGATGATGATATATACTTGTGGTTCAAGGGGTATGAGTCAGCTCTCCACATGAACGGGGTCCCTAAGGTATACTGGGGCAGGTCTGTGGAAGTACTTTGAGGTAGAGGGTAGGGACACCTTGCAGCCCTAGGGGATCCCTAGGGGCTCACCTACACTATCATGAAGAGCTCTACTCAGTAGGTATGTTCTCACTCCAGACCTGTACAAGGAAAGATGTATTCCTTCAAAAAGGGGGATTCACAAGCATGGTTGGAGTGTGCTGATTCTTTTAGTAGAGCACTGGGTGGGTGGGTGAAGGGTAGCAAGGTAACAACTTATGAGGGGCTGTACAATTTGAGTGCATGGGAGCAGTTGTATATAGCCTTTGTTTTCCAGAGCTGCTCTAGCACCTGAATGACAGCAAGATGACTGAGCCCAGGAAGCTTGCCCAGGAGGTGGACCATTGGGAGAGTACCAAGGTCCAAAAGAGGTATGGGGGAGACTCTGCCAAGGGTGGGCAGGGTTCCCATCAGAAGAAGTGGGGGGGCAAAGGTAAACAGGGGGAGTTCTCTAGAGGGCCTCAACCTAATTCCTAGGGTAAGGATTCCCATCCCCCAGGTGAGACAAAGCCTTGGATTGCTACAGGGAGACCTGCAGAGAAGGGTCCCTGCAAATGTTATGCATGTGATCAGGAGTGTCACAAGTGGAGGGATCCTTAGTGTCCAAAGTGGACACTGCTGTCTGCTGGTGCACAGTCACAGAGTTTTGCCAGTGTAGCGCTTTGGAAGGAGTCGGTTGAAGGAGAAGGGTGAGAGCTCGCTGAGATGATCCTTGTCTCAGTAGGGGAGAGTGAGATGGCCCTGAGGACCCTTGTGCCTGAGAACACTATGAAGTACAGGCAGTGGGTGACCATCAATGGACAGAGGATGGAGGCTCTGAGAGACACTGGAGCCAGTGTGTCTACTTTCAGGTGTCACCTGATGTCTGAGGAGCAGGTGGTCCCCAATGTGATATATCAAGTAGTTGCTGTAGACAACTCTAAGTGCCTGTGCAAGGTGGCACAGGTTCCCTTTGAATGGAGGTGGGGGTCTCATGTTACTTGAGGTAGCTATGAGTCTAACTGTGTCTGCTAGGTAACGACCTGAAGGATTCCCCTTGGTGTGTGGTAGAACAGCAGATATTGGATTTGCCTGGGTGTGCCTGAGTGACCACCCGGTCTATGGCAGCAAGTCAGGGTGATCAGTGGGTACCTGGAGCCTGAAAGAGTGGCCCAGGTGCCTGCCAGGAAGAAGAGGGGCAGAGGGTGCGGGAATCCCACCCCAGAAGTTCTCACGGCCTGGGAGGAGGCTGAACCTGAGGGGGGCACCACAGAGCCTACAGGGGAACACTTGCTGAACAGGGGGATGTGCCTCAGCTGACCCATTGGCAGCAGGAAGGGGGCCCCACCACAGAGGAGTTCTGCGAGGCGTAGAAGACATGCCCTTTTCTTGAGGGTCTGCAGCTGCAGGCTACAGCCCAAGCGGCTGGCTGGGAGCCTGGATCACATTGGATTTACTGCGAGGAGGACCTCCTGTATAGTGAGCCTAAGGTTACTGAGCCTGGCCAGTACAAGTTCTGGTGGTACCCAATCACTTCAGAACCTTCTTGCTGGGTCTGGCTCATTATATGCTTTTGGCAGGACATTTGGGGCAGGGCAAAACATTTGAGATGATTGTCACCTACTTTTACTGGCTCCAAATGTGCAGGCACTCTGATGAATTCTGTAGGTCTTGCCAGACTTGCCAGGCAAGTGGTAAGAGTGGGGGGGAGATGCAAGGGTCCCTTCCAACCATTCCCTGTTGTGAGCACTCGTTTTAAGCAGGTGTGAATCAACATTGTGGGGGAATCTGGGCCCAAAGACAGCCATGGGCAACAGGTTTATCTTGGGTTTGGTGGACCATGCCACCTAGTGCCCAAGGTCATCCGTCTGAAGTCAGGCTCCACGCGAAGTGGAACCGCTCTGACAGGCTGCTGGCATGGCTGAATTGCGGCGAACAATGCCAAACTCCCATAGGGCTATTAGCTTGGATACTGGTGATGTGGGTAACACCCAGGCATCCATCAATGATGCCTTTTGAGACTATTATAGCATGCTCTACAAAGTCGAGCCTGAGCCCTCCCTGGATCAACTGGCGGACTTCTTTAGTGATCTTCTCTGACCCAACTCACCCCACTACAAAAGATCTTGATGAACTCATTGGTATTTGTAGAAGTCCAGACCACACTGCTCCAACTAGCTCATAACAAAGCCCCCTGAAAGGATAGATTGTCAGTGGAGAACTATTCCACATTTTCTGCTCACCTAATCAGACCATTTTTGGGAGTGCCGCATGAAGCAAAAACATTGTGTAATCTCACTGACTTTCAATGAAAAACGCTAATAGTGGTCCTACCTAAACCGGGTTGTGATCCTTTGGATGTGCACGTGGAGCCTAGTGAGATAATTTTGGTAGTCATGCCTAAGCAGGTGTGATTCTACTTACCTGTGTTGAGCACGTAGCTCTCGGAACATGTCTGGGCTTGAGCTACCCTGTTCAGCTCCTCATTCCAAGATGTGCAATTCCGTCTCTACTGAGGTCAGTTCATTTATCAAGACATGTCTGACTACCCCAGTGGTTGAGAGGCAGTGGCCCCAAACAACCACTTTGCAGTTGCCCTATTTAGCTCAAAATATCTGGAAATACATTCTGCCAGCTCCTGGCGGAATAGAGGGTCAGTTAGCATTTCAAGCTGTAGGCACCACATTGATATGCTCGCGTGTGATCTGCCCCACCGGAAGCTTACCCGTCCTGGCCAGTTATTCCACTTACAGGGCATCCTGAGCCAGATAGGCCGGTCCTAGAATCAGGGGGCATATTTATATTATATTTGTGCCAAATTTGTGACATTTTTTATGCAAATTCGGTGCAAATGTAACTCCATAGTTATATTTTGACATTAGACACGTCTAGCGTCAATATATTGAAGTTTCATAATTTTTTGGATGCGTGCACCTACCTTACGTCAATGAGATACAAGGTAGGCGCTCCCATCTAAAACATGGTGCTATCCCAATAGCCCCATATTTATCCCCTGTGCTAAAGTGACGCACGGTTGGGAGGAGGGGCAAAATAATGGCGCAAAGCTTGCTTTGCACCATTATTTAACGCCTGGGTCAGACCATGCATTAGGGGACCTGTGGACCCATTTCCATGGTTAAACGCCATGGAATGGGTCCACAGGTGCCCTCCCCAAGCCCCAGGATCACCCAACCCCCACCAGAGGGACACCGGAGGATGGGGGACCCCACCCCAGGTAAGTAGGGTAAGTATCGGTAAGTATATATTTTTTGTAAGTACCATTGGGGGCCCTGAAATGGGCATCCGTGCATGGCACTGGGTGCAGTGGCCATGCCCAGGGGACATTGGTCCCCTGTGCTGGCCACTGGGGTGATGGGCATGAATTCTGTTTTCATAAGACAAGAGCCATGTAGTGTGGATGGTTTTGTGCCAGGAAATGACTCTAGGCTGGTTAACTGTATTTTTTTTGCCTCTAACCAGCCTAGCATAATTTTTTGACGCAAAACCCCCTTACCCCGTCCCACCACCCCCATCCAGCTAACGCCATTTTTCCTGACGCTAACCCACCCTGAGCGCTGGCTTTTGGGGTTCCATAAATTTGGTGCTCTGCTGGCGCTCTGGAACAACTCAAGCTGGCGCTATACCTTTTGCCAGAAAACTGCATTTGTGCAGTTTTGCAGCAAAAAGTATAAATATAGGCCCAAGTCTATTATGCTATGCAGGCTATGCACTGGGGAGTAAAAAGAGTATTCCCGCTCCTGGGGTTGTTGTAAGCACCATATATTGTGCAGCCCTCTATCAGACATCCAGGAACGGAACCCCTGTGACATGGTTCAGCTGGGTGCACTAAACAGTGGGGGGGATGAGATCTATCCCTTTCACCATCGGGTACACAGTTAAAGTTGCCTGCCCATATACAGGCAGCAGAAGGATCCTGGAAAAGTGTAGGCGTGAGGGATGTAAAAAATTCTCTGTGCCTCAAGGTGGGAGCATACATGCTGGCTAGCGCTAAGGGTGTGCTATCTAGTGAGCCCTCAGCCAGCACGTATCTGCTCTCCTTATCTACATAAGGCACCACAGGTTATAAGGAACATCAGGAGCCACCCAGATTAAGACCCCCCTTGTGAATGCTGATGTTGTTGGGCCCCTCGCTTGCCCCTTTCATTTAGCCATGAGTTCCTGCAATTCCCCACCGTGAGGTGTGTTTCCTGAAGTATACCTATGTGCGCAATGTGACATTTCGAGAATGTATATCTCCGATGCCGCTTGGCGAGTGCCGCCATGCCCATCACATTCCATGTTAATACACTGTATATTGTGACCTCCATATGTGCATGTACATATACATTGCGTTGTGTGCTCGATGCCTTCTAGCCACCCAGTGTCTGTATCAGGAGCCATGAAAGGACATAAAGAACCACAATCACACCAATCCCCAGAGGCTGACGGCCAACAGGCCCATAGCCACAACCCCCTTTATAATCCCAACAGAAACCAAAACCATCGGCGGGTTGAAAAAAGTACATTCAGAGAGCCATGTTGGGGCTGTGAGTGTTCAAGTGGGGTGCACAAGGTCGCTCTGGCCCGTTTCTAGTGCGATCATGCCCTCACTATCCTGGCTCCCCAATGATCTTAGGACTTTTGTGTACATAGAGTAGCTGCCAGAACACCTGGTTTCAAGTATGCCAGGTGTTAGCAATTATAATGTCAAGTCATTGTTGCAGTCATAAGTCTGCAAACAAGGCCATGTTGAATCCTTATTCTGATAAGGGTGTCCAACCATCTTGGCCTGACTATACACTATTTTCTGTACCAAGCATGTAGCAGCACCTCCACCGAAGCGTTGATGCATCCTCATTCGAGTGCCAGTCAGCGCAGATGTGAAAGCAAGGCTAAAGATTGTCTGCTGTACGTGGGGTGATATCTGGTCCCCACAGAGAACTGATTTTCATGCCCTTGGAATATCCTAATGACAAGTTGGTGTTCAAAGCACGGTCCCCGCAGAGCACAGCAAACGGATTTGATGTGTGTTGAGTTGCTTCGATGAGGACTTGAGCCTGGCCCTCCACCACCTAAGCCTTTGTTGGGCGGGCCCTAGCTCCAGATCTCTTCTTATGCCGGGATCAGGGAGTCAGCTATACCTCGGACAGGGGCTCTACTCGGGTCGATTGTGCCAGACACTTGTCATTTAGCCACATCCATGCATCCTCTGAGGTGGAGAAGATGTGGGCTTTCTCCCCGTCCACTACCCTAAGTCGTGCTGGAAAGAGCATTACATATCTGATGTTGTGTTCACAGAGATGTTGCTTAACCTTGACATATGAGTTTATCTTGCGCTTCACTTCTATTGTGTAGTCCGGATAAGCTGTGATGGTGTTTTTTTCAGCCATCCATGAACCCTTAGTCCAGAAGCACTGGAGGATGAGATCCTGGTCTCAATAATTGACGATACAGGTTATCAGCGGCTGAGGCGGGGCACCAGGCGGTAATGATTTGCCCAGTATCCTGTGTGCTCACTCGATCGAAAAGAAGGGCGGCACTTTGTTTCCCAGCAGCGTGGTTGTCAACCACTGTTCGATGAAGAGTTCAGCATTAGGATCTTCTGCCACTCCGGGAACCCCAGGAAGCAGACATTATTCCGCTGCAATTTTCCCTCTGTGTCTTCAGCCCTGCAGTGGAAAGAGAATACTTCTGCTTGTATTTGCGATATCCGAGTCTGAAGTTCCTGAACCGTTGGTTGAACAGTTGCTTGGGATGACTCAGTGACATCCACTCTGCTTGCCAGTTTACAGTGGTCCACATGGGGTAGATTGACTTCTTGCGACACAGTGTCGATTTTAGTCTCTAAAGCAGTTTTAGTGTCCAGAACTGCTTGGAGAAGCTTCTCGAATTGGCCGGAGTGAGCTTGTAGTATAATATTCATCTGTTGGAGAGTGACTGCACCATCCTTGGAGGCCACAGATGGCACAGCAGAGTCCCCTCCGCAGACAGGGATAGCATTGTGTATTTGGGTTTTACCATACTAGTGGCCGGTGGGCACGATTAACATCCGAAGACCCGTTGTGCCAAAGCTCGGGCCAAGACAACCACAGCCAGGCCCAGCGCCTCAGTCCTGGTGTTGTGGCCCAGTTAACGAAACCCGGGCAGGGTAGGCAGTGTCATTCAAGTGGCCCCAATCCATAGCCACAATCACATCCAGGGATCAGGGCCCATGGCAAGAGGACCAGCGCGTCCAGAGCCCCAGTCGGCACAGCCTCCAGGCCCCGCCATCCACCCCAACCACAACCCTGATGGCAGGAGTGTTATTGCTATGCCTCCGGTCTCCATTGTGTGCTTTTGATCTGGTATCTGGGGATTCCCCATACTCCCAGTCACTGCTCTTGTCAACCTGCTTTCTAGTGTGCAAGGCTGTGGGCCTGTGCCCCCAGTGTACTTATCATCCTGGATGCTCTGGTCACGTCCTGTGGACCTGAAGTGGGCTATCCCCCCCTGCGGTGCCCCAAGCAGACACCAGTCACCCCAGCAATGGCTATGTTTGGTACCTTCTGTTGGTCTGCTGTACGAAGTGTCAGTGAGAATGGCCGTGATCCTCAAACATCCATTATATTTTTAAGGGAGGTAGTCCCGGTGGGCGTGCAGACTTTATATGGCGTTATAGTAGCAATACTGGGCACCCTTCTTCCACTGAACGCGAACATTGTTCCTGTGGCCTAAAGGGTTTGGCAGTCCATGGCCGCTCCATCTGTCGAGTCTTCATGATTGCCGCAGGTCCATGGTGCGTGCATGGCCCAGTGGGTGGGCAACATCACTGCTCACAGTTCCGCACAGGGCCCCTGGCAGTAACAGCTTGTCCTCCCCAGGCATCTTTTCCCCCTCACCATACTCCTGGTATGGCGGACACCGTCGGCAGGTGACCCAGTTACTGCGGGTCCCAGGGAACCCTGGTTCCGACTGCCTGGGTACCCGGGTGAAGTTATTACAACAGGATATTAGGCGGCCGGGAGCGGAGCGGGGTATTAAGCGTCCACCCCGGTCTCCATCTTGGCCACGCCAATCATTTATGTACTCATGATGTGGATACTGGAGACAGTCCACCAGTGAAACATAAGATCTACAGGGTGACTGATAAGGTTAGAGCCAGCATTAAGGATGAGGTTTCCAAGATGCTAGCCTTAGGGGTAATAGAGTTCTCCAGCATTCTTTGAGCCAGCCCAGTAGGCTTGGTCCCAAAGGCTGCTGTCCCAGGTGCCACTCTTAAACTTAGGTTCTGCATGGACTACCGTGGACTTAACATCATCACTAAGACTGATGTGAACCCCATCCCCCAGAGCTGATGAGCTCATAGATTGGCTAGAAGTTGCCAAGTTCCTCAGTACATTTTACTTAACGTCTGGGTACTGGCAGATTGGCTTAACCAATTGAACCAAAGAGAGGTTAGCATTTTCAACACCAGAGGGGCACTATCAGTTCCGTGTCATGCTCTTTGAGTTGAAGAATGCCCTTGCCACCTTTCAGAGGTTGGTCAACCAGGTTTTTTGCTGGGCTGGAGGATTTCAGTACTACCTACCTGGATGACTTTGCACTGTTCAGCTCCAGCTGGGATGATCACCTTCATCTTCTCTGCAAAGTGTTGAAGGCCCAGCAGAAGGCAGGCCTCGCAATTAAAGTCAGTAAGTACAATATAGGCAGGGATCTGTGGTTTACCTGGGACACGTGATTGGTAGTGGCCAGGTGGCACCCCTACTGCCCAAAGTTGATACCATCCTGGCTTGGGAACCCTCCAAGATCCAACAGAGGTGTGAGCCTTCTTAGGGCTCACCAGCTACTACAGGAGGTTTGTCAAGTTTTTCAGGTTTGTCATTGTCAGCACCCTTGACAGAGCTGACTTCCAGGAAGCAGGCCAAGAAAGTCATCTGGGTTGAGGCTTGTCAGAACGCTTTTGATGCCCTGAAGGCAGCCATGTGCATGGCACCCATGCTGAAAGCACCCGACGTCTCCAAGGAATTTATTGTGTAGACAGATGCTTCAGAGAATGGTGTGAGGGCAGTTCTAGCACAGCTAAATGAAGAGCATCTTGACTAGGCTGAGGCCTTCATTAGTGGAAAGTTACTTCCCAGAGAACAGAAGTGGCGCACAATTGAGAGGGAGGCTTTTGGTGTGGTATGGGCACTGAAGAAGCCAAGACCCTACTTGTTTGGGACTCACTTCTGGGTTCAGAGAGACCACCAGCCTCTCAGATGGTTAATGCAGATGAGGGCTCAGATCTCAAAAAGTTTAGGTGGCCATCTCTCTATAGGGAATGGACTTATGGTGGAACACTGCGCAGGCACAAAACAGATTCTTCTGATGCATCACTTACCTGGCAGAGAAAGAATCAACGCCCGTCCTCAGTTGCGAGTAAGGAATCAATGCATTGCTTGCTTTTCTGATGCATCCTCACCCCTGCTCCTTTGTGCAAAAACAATGCCTCCATTGATTCTTATTGATTAAGACTCCTTTTATTTTAAAATTTGATATTTATTTTTGTGTGTGTTGGATTTTTGTTGTTTTGGTCTTGTTTGATGTAGATAAATATTGCTTATTTTTCTAAACTGGCATGTAGTTCTTTTGCGTTTTTTTTTGTACTGTGTTACTGTGTGTGTTTGTACAAATAATTCACACATTGCTTCTGAGATAATCCTGACTGCTTGTGCCAAGCTACCAAGGGGATTAGCAGGGATTTTCTGAGCTGTGTTTCTCTCTTACTGTGACTAGAGTGAGGGTCCCTACTTGAACAGGGTGTAAACTGACTGCCATCTAGAGATCCTATTTCTATCAAGAACCTTATCCAGTCCTGTTCTTTTATCTTTACATTCTAGAACTGTAGTTCTGATTGCTGCTGGGATAAAAAGAGCTACAAGTCCCATAATGTAAAACACAAACCTCTACTGGACGAACTACTCATTTATGCACATGAAAACCTTGAGAGATCTGTAGGGTGATGGTTTGGTGATGGGGCGTGAATTGGTTAGGTGGACAGGCTGGAGGCGAAAAGTGGATTTAATATCTGTTTTTCCAAGAGTACCTCCTTCCCTGTTGCCTTAATCAAATCAATGGCATCATCAACAGTCACAAAGGAAACTGAGTAATCATTCTGGTCTATCCCATCAGTCACAGATTCACCCTTTCACCCTCTGGGTAGAAGGAGTGGTAAATGAGCTTGTGTTTTCAAGGCTCCTCCTTTGACACTAAACTCAGAGGGGAAACAATAAAGCTGTGCAGGAAGGGTTCACAAAAGGGACCTGCTATCCTGCCCAGGTTTGCCTACTTTTTCACTTTCTGCTCTTCTACTCTGGGGTTGACCCTGACTGATTTCAGGTTCTCACAAGTGCAGGGGTCCGTCTGCCCTGGTAAGGGATGATGCAGCCAACGTTAAAACACTCCTTCTAACATCTAGCTTTCTGTTTGTATGCCTTGAGAGCAAGACTGTATGTATGTTGGGTTGGCAGGGCAGTTGTGGGTTCCAGGATACCCCCCTCCCTGTGATCCTGTGTGAAATTGTTACTTCTTGCTGCCACTGGCCTTGGCATCCTTTGTTGTTCTCTTGCAGTCCACTGCAGTGTGGGTGTTCCCACAATTGCTGCAGGTGTGTTCGAATTTGCAGGCTTGTTCGCATTTACACTTATCTTTCTTGTACTTCCAACACACTGTGCTACAGCTGTTTTCTGGTTTCCCACCTATGTGGGCTCTTTGCTTGCTCCTCTGTAGGAAGTCCATAAACTTTCCTTTTCATTCATTCATAGAAAAACTATGCTCCTTTGTGTTCAGCTCTTCCCTGGCTGCCATCATATGGTTGGTTAATCCTTCTACATCCTGATGATCCCATTCAGTGACTGGCCATGTTTGAATTTTCTCTCTGAGCCTGTCGTCATAGCGCAGCCATGTGTCCCCATGGTATTTTAGTTGCGCTTCGTGAACCGTCTGTTCATGTAGGAATAATGCTCTGGCACTCTGGGAATTTCTCAACAAAAACACACACCAAGATTCTAAATGATCTCAGCCAGTTCTCTATGGATCTTTCTACCCATAGTCATAGTCCGTCCCTCTTTTCCTCTTCTTTCTTGTTGTGTGTAGTCAGGTCTAAACCCTCCCTTCGCACATCTAAGAGTGAGAATATGTCAATGAACTCCTTGCGCCATATTTTTTCTTTGCATGCTAATGGTATAAGGCTGGTTGGTTCTGCTTCCCTCGTTATCAAGGAGAGATTCCTGGGGGAAGGCTAAATCATTTGTTTGCTGGCTTGCCCCCTTCGGCCCCTCCTGTCCAAGCGTTGGTGGCGTTTGTCTCTTTTTGTGAGGCACTGTTACTTGGGGCTGCTTGTTCTGGTTCTCTGGCCTCCCCTCTGCTTTCACACTGCCCAGTTGCTAGACTGCCCTGCGGTGTAGGGGTTCCCCCCCCGTTTTTGATTGGGTCCTCACCTCCCCGGCCTGTTCCCCTGCGACCTGTGACTTTGCGCCACCTATAGGTTGTCCAGAGGTCCCCCTGCCACTGTTTGGCTCTGTCATGGGTTCATGTCCAGCCAGTAACATGAAGGGAAACTAGAACGGAAGTGGGACTCTGAATATATGGTGGTAGGGGTTGCGCTTGCTGGGTCCATGCTCCTGTCTCCCTCTGCCACACTCCTCCCAGGTTTGCCTGCCTGGCATAACAAACTCACCTTGCAGATTGGAGTACAAAACCCCGACCTGTATCCTGACGTTGGCTATGCCCACATTGCTCCCCCTTGTACTGTTCCACCACGCAGGTGCAGCTGCTGTGTGTGTCCCCCAACACCATGCACCTCCTGCTCACCGTCCAAGTTATTTTGTTGCTCCAAAGGCCTTGGATCATCTTCCGCAACTGCTGCTATACAGACTCTAGGCACTGCGTGCTGCTCCTCCTAATAGACCCCTTTGCTCCCATCAGAATACTCCCCTCCATCATCTGATGAGGGTGTGGGGGCTTTCCTCTCCTGGGCCCTGTGGTAGTGTAACCTTGCTCCGGTGGGCTTCGCCTTTCTAGTGGCCCAGCTTCTCACTTGCCCTAGACCTTACGTTGACCTTGCAACAAGTGCCATTCTGGTTGCAGTCCCCGTGCTGCTGGGCCTGGGGGGGACAACGCGCTGGACTCCCCAGTGTCCTTGCTCCGGTGGGCTTCGCCTTTCTAGTGGCCCAGCTTCTCACTTGCCCTAGACCTTACGTTGACCTTGCAACAAGTGCCATTCTGGTTGCAGTCCCCGTGCTGCTGGGCCTGGGGGGGACAACGCGCTGGACTCCCCAGTGCACCGCCTCTTGGCCCCTGTTCGCAACTCCTGTGCTCCCTTGTGTTTCTTTGGCGCTCTTCTTCCACCACCTCCATGTCCTGCTGGTTGACCCATTCTTTCCCTTTCCTCTCTTGCTTTCTCCAGCATCACCTGTAAATCCTCATCCCTGTTGGGGTCAGTTTTGTTTGGCACAAATGGGCACTTAGCTTGTTGATTCATTGGTCCTGTTTTAAGAAAAGTGCTGCTACACCCAGTGCAATGCAAATATTCTTGCGCCCCCCCCCCAACGTCGCCATGCATGTACCATTTCTAAGGTATGGCGCACCAAGGCATTAGTTAGGGGTACTAGTCTCAAAGAATGTTAAGCTAGTTTGGAGCTTTGCAGGATAAGCGAAAAAAAATGGCCCATTGAGGCCCATTAAAAACAATGGCATGTCTTCTTTTAACGCCTGCTCTGAGCAGGCGTTAAAAGTGCAGAAATAAGTGACACAAAGAAATCACTTAGGTTTCTCGGGACCATTTGGAGAATGCCCCCCTTTGCATACATTATGCCTGACGCAGGCATAATGTAGCACAAATTGTTACAAAATGTGTAAATTTGGCACAGCGATTTTGCCCTTGTTGGGCCCCATTAGTGTAGAAAAATGACACTAGGGGCTCTTAAATCAGCCCTTTTGTGTCTACCACCTCTACAGTGTCCCGAAGCAGGCAGGCATTTTTCTCTCCCTGCTCTGCCTGGCATAGTGTCCGCTTTCCATCATGTCCCTGGAGTTCCTTTGATTCCTGTGTGCTGCTCCTATCTTGTCTAGCTCACGGTTTTTTTGGTGGGTTTCTTTCTTTAAAACCTCTGGAGACCCTTTGTGTTGTTACTGATTCCTCATGATCACTGGCCTTCCTAATTGATTCCCACTTTTTGTGGCTGCCATTTTGACTGAAGCCTGGTTCCAGGCAGGTAAAAGGAAGATAAAGAATATAAGTGCCTATCTGATGTGCGCGGCAAAGTTCCCAAGCACTTGTGCCTCAATCGTCTCACCCTTGCCGGGCTTGCAGGGTCCCCCTGCAACTGCTCCTGCCGCCAAGGCCAAGCGCCTTAACTGAGCTACTCAAATGGGATGCCCCTTACCTCTGAAGTCACCTTGCTGCAACTCCCTATTTTCCTGCCCTGCATTGGGTGAAGCTGCACGCCTCCCTCATTCCACACCAGCTTCTTCCATGTTCCTTGCTGCGTCCGCAGAGTCTCTCACTTTACACTCCCAGCCGGAAGTCCTCTCTTGCGCTGTGAAGTTGCCTGACTCCCAGGCTCCTCCTGATCTGTGCCGGTGTCCGCTCCAGTGCAGAGACTCTATTTACAGTCAAGGAGGTAAAGCAAAGGCAAACAAGGAGGATCCAACCAAATAAAGGGTGTCACTTGCTTCCAAGGGCTGCTTCCACCTTTTCTGACCACCTTGCCTTGCAAAGATGATGCTCCTCATTGGCTGCTTTGAACAACATCAAACAATTGCCTTCACAGGCTTGGCACCTTCTTCCACATGGCAGCAAGCCTCAGGAGGCATTTTCATGCAGCCCCTATCTGGTCCCCCTTTTATCCCAGCCGTGCCATTACTTGTCTACTTGTTTACTTTTAGTAGTCTGCAGCACCAGCAATAAGGAGTATGTATCAGTCTGTTGAGTAAAATAAATGATTTTAGCTGTTTCACTGCTGAAAGAACATGTTTTTGTTCTGATTGCAGCCTGACAACTTTCAGGACCTTAAGGCAGCAGTCTGAGGTGTACTCAGCTGTAGTGTGTGTGTATAAAGTAGTATACTTCAGAGGAGACGGATCGAGCAAATAGGCTTCTCCGTATCTCTTTCTGCCCTTTAGGATGGAATAGAAATCTAGAAGACTAAAAGAGAGAGAGAGAGACTCTAATCCTCTAATCAGTGGGGAAAGAGTCCTGGGAAAGAAAAAGAACCTAAGACTAGGCAGCGGACACTATAGTGAATTGTGGTTAGAGAGACAAAGCGAGATGTGTGTGTGAGAGAGATAACAAATGGACAGCTGAGAGTAAGAGAAGCAGACAGGAGAGAGACTGGGGAGGCAGGTGAGAGAGATGATAGATCGGTGACAATGAGACAGTTCAGAGAAACAAAGAGGTGAGAGAAAGGTGGTAAAGATGTCTACTAGTGAGAGGATTGGGCAGAGAAGGGGAAACAGGTAAACAGGTGAGAGAGGGAGATAGAAAGTCAGACAAAGAGGCTGCTGAGAGTGTTGTAGAATTAGATGGGTGGAGGAGAGACTGATATTATATAGAACCATCTAATAGAGACTGAGAGTGGAGCTGTGTGGTAAAGACAGATCGTGAGACAGCTGAAAGAAAGATAGATGAGGAACGAAATTGAGAGACAGAGGGGAATCATGAGAAGATAGATGCAGAATGTGAGAAATTAGGTTACTGGTTGACTGGGGTGCGAGCCCAGGTCAAGCTGCAACAACAATGCTTACCAGGGTAAGGCACAAGCAAACCCTAAATTAACATGTGCTCAACTCCCTGGCAGTTTGGCACACAGCAATCAGGATTAACTTTGAGAAAATGTGTACATTTATGTACGACACTCCAAATAGTACTAAAGTAAAAACACCACACAAAATGGGACCCATGCCAAGTTAGATAAACAGTACTTTATTTAATAAACAAGACAAGACCAAGATGCCAAAACTTCAGTTAGAAGATCTGGAAATATTTGATTTTATAATTTTAGTGAAAATAGCACCAAAAGTGTGCCTGTGCTGAGGATGCATCACGCAGTGGCAAGTCCAAAGGGATTGAAGGTTGCAGAGGCAAAGCAGGTCTTTGCGACCGTCCAATCCAGGCAGCAATGGAGATTAAGCCCACTTCCAAGGGCGCAGGACTGGGGTGAAACCACCTGGCTGGGTAGACTCACAGATAGCAGAGACCAGGTGCAGAGACACGGGTGTTGGGAGTCGGTTATGCCCCTGAGGTTTCAGATCAGGAGGCCAAACAACTAGCCCTTGGAGTCACTCTAGGTTCTAGATTCAAGAGATGTAGGGTAAGACCTTCTCACACAGGCAAGAGGGGAGCAGGCAGCAGGTCAGCAAAGCAGGGCAGCAGTTTCTTCAGAGCAGCAGTCCGGTAAAGTGGCAGTCCTTGTAGCAGAACAGAAGTCTTTCTCTCTGGCAAAGTATCCACAGTTCCAGAAGTCTTCTGAAGTGGTGATATCTGAGGTCCAATATATATATACCCAGTCATGCCTTTGAAGTGTGGAGAAGCTTCTAGAGACATGCCTTTAAAGTGGGCAGGTGCTCTGTCTTCGTGGCCCTGGCTCCAGACTAACTACATGGGGTATGCAGCCATTTGTGTGGGCACAGGACATGTTTTATTCAATTGTGTCAGGAGATGGGTCCACCTCCTCCATTGTTAAACAAACTCCCTTTTGTGTAACTTCACTACTTTAAATGTTCAATTACTATCTGCCCCAATTATTAATTAGAATGCACTAAAAGTGGAACACATGCCCAACATGTTTACAACAATAATCCTTCACCCCGGTCTCCATCATATAAGAATCAGTAGTGTGTATTCATATTTTATAGACAAACCTCCAAATTGTCTATTGCTCATGTACCAAGTCATATGCATGTAATAAAAAGAAAAGTTGAAACATACCTTCTTCACATTTCATCATATTCTATTGAATTTATAATAGACCAGCAATATCATCTCTATTTCATTATTTACATAACTATGTTTGAAACATGGTAAGCAGATCAATCATTATTTACTGTGTTGCACTGCCTATGCACGTAATCTCTCCGGGGATACTTACCTTTTATGGCTCCCGTCTGTCACAAGTTGTTTTGTTTAGATGCCATAGTGGAATGCTGTGCTTCCTTTATACCAACCCGCCTTGCATACTCTATGACCCATATGTCTTTCTAATTGGTCTTACGTAGCAGCCATGTTAGAATCGGGCCATTGCTGGAATATCAATAACGTATCCTCCTAGTCTTTATTAACTGCTTTTCACCTACTCATTGAATATTCACTTGATACATTCAGAAATACTCAATTTATCTATGGTGATAACACCTTTTTATTTCTATATATATCTTAAACTTCCCGATTCCCACAACATGAGCTACTTAGTGCATGCACTTTTCAAATAGACCTTCTCCCATAGTACCATCAGGCGCTTCATTATATATGTTGTTATCCTACCTTAATTTAATACATTAGGACGCTATTAAATTCCACCATTATCCATGCTCAGGCACTTTTTTTAGAACCATTAAGGGTAATCTTTATACATTATCACTAAAGAGGCCTCATGATTAAATGTTACTTATTTCTACTGGTTCCCTCTTATGCAGCCTATTATATGTGCAATCAACGTTTACTGAATATTACATAGACTCCATTAAAAATGTAGTTGAATCATAATGTCTGTACCATTGTTTAATTTCTTTCCTGAACATCTATGCTGGATACATCCAGGGCAATCCTTCAGTCACATGTCATCGTATTATCCTTTCCCACTCCACTTTACTATTCAGTCCGTAATTACCAACGGTTCTCAAAGAGAAGGCCTTACAGGTACTTCGATTCATAGGCACCAAACTCTTTCGCTTGTGCATCTTAGTGCCACTGCCAACCTAGACCTTAAGATGGCCCCAAGTTACTCCCAAGAAAGTGGCCAGTGAGAAAAGGCAGCTTTCTGCCAGTGGTGTGCCAACCCCCAACCCTTTTTGGTAGACGTGTGCCTGCCACACAGGCCTCCGGGGAGAAATCTGGGAGCAGCACTCCCTCATCAACAGCACCACCCCAACCCAAGCCCAATACTATGCATATCAGTGAGGCAGCCACTGCAATCATGAGATGCCGATGAGCAGTGGATGTTGAATTGGATTTGTCACTTTCGCAAAGTAGTACCCAATTGTTTCAGGAAACAGAGTAAGTGGACAGCAGCCACAGCCAGATCTTCCCTAAGTTGGAGCAGAACAGGAGGACAAGCTTCCTATTGAGCAAGAACCTCTTCTTTTAAAATCAATGGCTCCCAGATCTCCAGCAAGAAAACGGAAGGGTACTACTCCACTATCTTTTCTGAGCACCATTTCTAATGACAATGATAGGGACATGGAGTGGACCCTGGCAGAGCCTGGGAGATACCAGGAGAGGCAAGGGAAAGAAAAGTTCCAGAAAGCCTTAAAGTCATGGAAGGGGATGATGATGAGGAGAATGATGAGGACGAGCCAGTCATTGTGGAAGCTGCCACAAGGAATCTGACATTATTATCCAACCTGCTCCGAGGGATGTGGCACAGGCAGCACTGCCAGCCCCCATATTTGTAAGGCCCAGCAGAGACCCACAACAGCCCATACCTCAATAAAAGTATGCACTGCAGAGAGGCAATTGACACACCCATCTACATCAATTTCTTCCTCAGGCATTGGCCCAATAAGAAAGTACTCCTCCTCCATATGGGACTTTTTTACAATTAGTAAACAGGAGGAGAACACTGCCATATGCTCCATTTGCCACATGACTTCTCATCGAGGTAGGGCAGGTTCACATTATCATCCTGGAGTCCAGACGATCCATATGAAAAAAAATCATACAATCTGGTTGGAGGACCACCTCAAAAAATGGCTGTTGAGCACCTTACAAAATCACAGTTGAAGGTGAGGAAGAAGAACATAACATCCTCATGCAAAGCAGGTCTGTCCCCAGCAGTAGGCCAGAATCACCCACCCTAGTGACCTCACAATAGCACAGGAAGACTCAGAGTCAGGTGGAGACACCACAGAGTATGGTAACTGTGCCAGGAAGCGCAATGAGTCTACCACCACTTACATCTCAAAGGTTGCCTGTGTCAGTGACCCCACAAAAGAAGAAAAGCCAAGCTACAATTACGGACATGTTTAGGCCAGAGGGGCCCTATGAGCGCAACCACCCAATAGCACGTTTGTACAATGGGAAGCTGGCAAAAATGTTAGTAGTGGACTTTTTCTTTAGTGGAAAGAGTAGGATTCTCAGAGGGTGTGGCAGCCCTCTGTCTGAAATGGAAGGTTCCAAATCAGACTTATTTTGCCAGAGTTGCTTTTCCAGCTCTGCATCATGATGTGCTGCAATTGGTTGGGCACGTTTTGCAGCAAAGTGTTGTCCACACTATCCACCTGAAGACAGACATATGGACCAGTTGTCAGGCGACTGATTACATGTTCATCCCTGCACACTGAATCTCTTTTGTGGGGGTAATGCAAACGTTATCCACAGGTCTTGGCCCTGAAGAAATTTTTATGAGTGTTCTGCGGCATGCAACCATAGCCATGTTCACCATGGAGAAATCACATAAGAAAACATCTTAGAGGAATTTAATAGCAAGTTGTCTGGATGGCTGCAACCCAGAGGTCTTTGCATTGGATTTGTTGCCACAGATAATGGCAGTAGCATAATCAACGCCATGGCAGATAGTGACTATTTCAGTGTCCTGTATTTGGTGCACTATATCAAACTGGTTGTACAAGATCTTCTTAATAAGCAGGACATAGTCAGCAACATACAGACCACCTGCAGATGCTTCTGCACTCATTTCAGCCATTCTTTAAAAGCCCGGAAACAGTTGTGGATTATTCAGTATGGTAACAGAGCACCAATTAAAGCCCTGATAAAGGAGGTGCCAACACGTTGGAACTCAACCTGTTATATGTCGCAGCATCTGTTTGAGTAGTACAGACAGATCAATGACTATGTCATTCAAAGAGTAGCTGATTCAATTGGGAAAGCTATGACCATGGATGTGGACAAATGGGGCTTAGTCAAATGCCTGACACAGATACTTCTCCCTTTTATGGTTTTCACATGGGAAGTTAGCAAGGAGGACAGTACAATGGGCCAAGCTATTCTGTTATTGCAATTGCTACAGGAGAAGCTAAAAAAGGTGTCTGAAAGGTTTGCATTTGGGGGAGCGAATGAAAACCCAGAAGTGCATGCCTTAGTTGAGAGCCTAAGCTATCGCTTGACTTGTCATGCAAAGCTGCAAAATGACATAATCTTGTCCAAAGTGTACATCGGTGCCAGTCTACTTGATCCATACTACAAAAAAAATCTTTCCACTTTCATTCCTTTTTCTGAAAGGGATGTTTCATAATACAAGAGACTGGCCTGCGTTTTTTCCCCGGGGACCTGGATGGCCCGAGGCAGTGATCATTGGGACGCTCTGGGAGGGCCATATCGGCGGTGGTGTCATGCCGCAGGTCCCCCCTTCCTCCTCCACGGTTGAAGGCCCTCTCTTGCCGTGTCTGGAGAACGCGGCCTTGCCTTGAGGCCTGGCCTGCGTGGCCTGGAGGTGAGATGGTCGATGTGGCCTGGGGGGGACATTTAAAGACGATCGAACAAGTGGAAGTGGCGGGATCGTGGCCGAGGTCAGGAGGTGCGATGGAGGCGAGGGAAAGTCCGGAGCGGGAACTGATGTAGTGGGCTCTGGCCTAGTGCCGTTGACGTAGAGGCTTATTTCACGCCGGACATTAGCGAGATCCATAGCACTGCTAACGCTGGATAAAGCTGATTAGCAGGAGCCGGGTGGACTTTGTGAAAGTGGATTGAACATCTGGCCTCCCCTCTTGGACCCCCAGGGGGGTCAGCGGAGTGTCAACGACCCACTGGTTGAGTGATGGGGAAGGCGGAGCAGAGACAGGCTAAGCTCTCCTTTGAGGGGGGCCGACGGAAGGGGGGTGCACCCGCATCCCAGTCGGAGGGGCCTGCTACGAGTAAGAGTATTCAGATGGTTCAGTTAAGGCTATGTTTCTGGACCTTAAAACCAGCCTTGCTGGAATAGATGGGAAGCTAGATCACGTGACAGAACAACTTGGCCGTATCAAGACTCGGGTGGACGAGCATGACGCCCGCCTTGACCAGCTGGAAGCGCATACCTCAGGTCTGGAAGACACGCAGCGAGGTGAGAGTGAACAATTGCTGTGCATGGAGAGGGTGCTGGAGGTCATTCGGGCAAAGAACGAAGATTTGGAGGCCCGATCGCGTCGGAACAACCTCAGGTTAATGGGGCTCCCTGAGACATGGGCAGAATGGAGGATTTTGTGGAGGAGATGCTATCTGAACTGTTACCCGGCCAGCTGTCCCGTTTGCTGGTAGTGGAGAGGGCGCATAGATCGGTGGGGCCGCGGCCCCCGCCTGGAGCTCCTCCGCGCCCTATCATTATTCGGCTCCTGAACTATCGAGATCGTGACACGATTCTGCGACTGGCCAGGGAGGGCCGCCCGGTGATATATAAAAACACTGAATTGAACTTTTTTCCAGACTACACCCCTGGCGTGCAGGCGGCGCGCAGGGCGTTTTTGCAGGCGAAGCGCTCGCTGGCCCTAACTGCTGCTAGGTTCTCACTCATATACCTGGCGAAACTAAAGGTGCAACATGGTGGGTCTCTACAGTTTTTTACGGACCCGAAACTGGCGGCGAGATATGCCAATTCTCTTCCTCGGAAGCCTGAGGCAATGCCGGAGGCTGGGAGTGCCGCGGAACGGGAGTCGCTGAGTGATAATGACTGATCGTCACTGATTATTTTTTGTTTTTTCAGCAGAGAAGACGCCGCTGCAACTAATTGTGCGATGCATTTCTTTTTGTGCCGCTCGTCCTGAAGACACTCCTTTTGTGCTGGGCCCCCGCCTGCCCTCCCTGCCTGATACTAGGTGGGTTGGGCGGCTAGCCTCCGCCCTCTGGATTTGTCCTCATTACTTGCATATTTGGGTAATTGTGGTTTTTGGGGGGAGGGATATGTCTTTGACCCGTTTGGGGGGTCTGTGTGGGTGAGGGTGGAGTGGGTCTTTGGAGTTGTTGTATTGTGTACTTTTTTGTTTTTCATTTCGTGTTTTGTGGCTTTTGGAGATTGGCCGGGATGGAGGAGTGATGGAATTGTGCTGTACGTACGCTGAGGAGAACAGATGACACAAATGAGAGAGTCTCTGATTCTCTGCTTAACATGGAATGTGCGTGTCTTGAATGATAGATGGAAGGTGCGCCTTATGTCAGCATCCGTCAAAAGGCAGAATATAGATATATGCATGCTACAGGAGACACACCTGGTGGAGAGTACCTTACTTTATTTGAAGGCGGGATGGATTGGGGAATGCCACGGGTCCGTGTATTCGAGCTATGCTAGAGGCGTGGCGATTCTGGTACGCAAGGGATTGCAGTGGCGCACTCGCATGGTGATTGTTGACCCTTTGGGACAGTATGTTCTGCTTAGCGGAGTGCTGATGGATAGGCCGTGCCGCCTCGCGTTGTTGTACAGGCCTAATTCGGATGACCCTGAGTTCTTTAGTGAGGTCTGGCGACTGATCGAGTCTTTGGGGGGAGGAACTGTGCTTTGGGGAGGAGATTTCAATGTGATTCTTGATCCCATTCTGGATAGAGAAAGCTCGGCCCGGACGCAGCATGCTTGTGCTGCTCGCGTTTTATCTACGATTATGGACGATGCGTCGCTGGTAGATTTGTGGCGGATGAAGCACCCTGTGAGACGGGACAGCATTTGTGTTAACTATGTGCACAATAGCTGGTTGCGTCTTGGCCGTTGGATGGGCTCTCGAGACGTGGCTTTATGGACCCGCATGGTTGATCACATGGCGCGCACGTTGTCTGACCACGCCCCGGTGCGCGTAGAGTTGGAGATACCCGGCGGACCTGCTCAGGCCTATATGTAGAGGTTGCCGCCTGGGGCACTCAGAGACGAGTTGTTCCATGAGGAACTGCGTCGCGACATCAATTCTTTACTTTGAACAAAATGTGGGCACAGTAGATTCAGCTGGTATGCTGTGGGAAGCCTTTAAGGTGGTAGTTCGCGGGATATGCATTTCAAAGCAGCACGGCGTGCTACGCGCGTTACGTCGGGAGCTGGCTGAGTTAGAGGGCCGGATTGTGGATCTGGAGGCTCGACTGGTGTTGGACTGGTCTGGAGCCACATTGGCGGCTCTGAGGGCTGCGGTCTCCGCGTATGAAGAGGCTTCCTTGAGAGAAGTACATTTCTTGGGGAAATTTGCACGGGCCAGGCGATATGGAGAGGGTGATAGAGCCGGACGCACTTTGGCAAATCTATTCCGTAGGCCGTGGGCTAGTGGCTATGTGACTGAAATGGATGATTCGAGTGGGGAGTGAGTGGCGGGTACGTCTGAGGCTCTAAGGGTCTTTACTACCTTTTTCCAGGATCTTTATTCGGCCCCCTCCGCGGTACCTATGGAGGTGATTCGGGGATATTTCTCTGATATTAGCCTCCTCCGGTTTGACAGGGCACACAGAGAGTACTTTGATGCTCCTTTTACTATAGAAGAGGTGAAGGCTGCTATTCGGAGCCTCCCTGGAGATAAGGCCCCTGGGCTGGATGGATTGTCTTCGGCATTTTATAAAGAGTTTGCAGACATTTTGGCGCCTTATTTGCTGGAGGTTTATGACAAGGCATTGCGGAATGGAGTACTCCCGGCCTCTTTGCGCAAGGCGCTTATTGTCACGATTCTCAAGCCTGGGAAGGCTGCAGCTAGCTGCAATTCGTACCGGCCCTTGTCGATGATTAACATTGATAATAAGATATTAGCCAAAATGATCGCAGCGCGACTGCGACCTCTTATGACGAAACTGGTGCTGCCGGATCAGTCGGGGTTCATACCGGGGCGGTCCACGGCACAAAAGTTACGTACATTCTTTGCTATCGCTGGCTCAGTTCCTGTCGATGATGGGGCTGTGGTGGTGTTTTTGGACGCTACTAAGGCGTTCGACTCATTGCTGTGGCAATATCTGTTTGCGCTCTTGGAGAGAGTGGGGATGAGTAGTCGTTTTGTGAACTGGATACGTTTGCTATATTCACAGCCAGTGGCTCGTTTGAGAGTGAACAGCTGCGTGTCAGAGCCTTTCCAGGTGGCGTGTGGAACTAGGCAGGGCTGCCCCCTGTCACCATTGCTTTTTGCAATTGCGATGGAGCTGCTGGCAGCCTTTATGAGTCAGCACCACAGTAAGTGGGGCTGCCGTTCTGCCAGAGAGCGATTCTGATATCCATGTACACTGATTATGTGGCGCTGTATGTACGAGATCCCGTGCGAAACCTTGATGTGCTGCTGGATGAAATAGTCAGGTTCGGAGACATATCTGGAGTGGCGATAAATTGGTCTAAGTCGGTTGTGCTGCCTCTGACGTCTGGAACGGCGGATTGTCGGTCCCGCTACCCTATTGTGTGGGCGGACGGTCTTGTTAAATATTTGGGCATCTGGTTAAGTTGTGATGTAGACACGCTCTGGCTTGCTAACTATGGTAAGGCCATGGCCTGGCTGGACGATAGGGTCACGGCATGGCGCTCCTTGCCATTGTCCTTGACTGGACGGATTGAGGTGGCTAAGATGCTTGTGCTGCCCAAGTTTTTGTATTTGTTTCTCAACCTTCCGCTGGTGCTTACAGCTAGTTTTCAGCAGCGCATTCGTTCCGCGCTGATCCGATTGGTATGGGCGGGCGGTCAGCCTCACATAGCCTGGAAAACACTGATGCTGCCGTTTGAGCTGGGTGGTCTTGCGGCCCCTGATTTGGAGCTCTATTATCTCTGCGCGCAGGCTCTGTTTGCCTATTACTGGATCAACCCGATACGCTATCTGCCACACCTGGCTCCCGAGAGCGATGCGGTGTGGCCAGATGGGCTCGAGCGGGTGTTGGACAATCCGGACAGGGCTCGCCCCCGGGGCATTGATACGGTGGCCTCCACGGTCCAGGCTTGGTCGGGTTTGCTGAAGCGTTCAGGGATAGATGTGCCGTTTGCACTGTCTATGCAAGTGGTGGCGGCCGGAGATGAGGTAATGTTTCAGGACTCGCGGCTGCGGAGCTTCCTATGGGACTTTGATCTGCTAACCCTCGGTGATTGGTTTGTTGATGACAGATTGATGTCCCCGGGGGAGATCCTGGGGGATAGACCGGTCACTGCTCTCCACCGGTTCTACGTGTTGAGGATATGCGCTATACTGCGCCCTCGCTACTCCTGCTTGCCCGTGACCCCAACTTCTTGCCGCGCGTTGGAAGTGTTGTGGAGTGTGCGGACGCCTGAGAGGCTGATCACTAAGCTGTATGGCAGTACGCAGGGGCAGGGAGAGGAGATGGGGCTGTCTGTAAGGATGAAATGGGCGGAAGATGTGGGTGAGGACATCGCAGAAGATGTTTGGAGGATGTGCTGTACGCATATGAAGGAGTTGTCACCGAACTATAGATTACGCCTTATACATTTTAAGTTTTTACATTGTCTGTACTACACCCCCAGAAGTTTATATGCTATGGGGCTGCGGATGGACGATACTTGTGTAAGATGCCGGGCCCCTTCTGCCGATTTTATGCACTTGGCGTGGACCTGTCTGGCAGTATGTGCCTATTGGGGAAGGGTCTTTTGTATACTCTCTGAGATGATTGGGCTGGAGATTCCTCTGTCTCTGGGGGGGGTGAATGACGTGCAGACTACAGTGCGGCGCATGGTTGGCATGTTGTTATTGCTAGCTAAGCGCAGGGTGGCAATCTGCTGGGGTCGGGCCCGGTCTCCCCAGATATTGGATTGGCTGCGAGATGCCGCTTTTTGCCAGGAACAATTAACAAATTACTGGGAGTTGACTCCGGTTGGCTCCAGGCCACAAGACATTTGGGCACCGCTTCGATCCTATCTTGAATCAGCGTCTGTTTAAAGAACCTGCTGCGGATGGGTATGTTGAGGTGATGAGTGCTGTTCACTCTACAATGGGATAAGGTTGTACAGAATGGTTGCTGAGAACTGTGCTTGCTCCTCCCGGCCTTCTCTCTCCCCTTTTTTTTTTTTTTTTTTGCCACATCTGTTTGGTCCTGCCAATGGACTTGACGACCCGCTGGGTCCTCCCAGCAGGGGCATACTATTATATGGACATTCAGCAATGTTTTTTTTTGGTCTTCCCCTGCCTGATTCATAAGAGCTACTGAGACGTGGGGAACTTGGAGAGTCAAAGATAGATTAAAGTAGCTGACTGATCTATTTCTGTAAGGACCAAGGTGGCATTTTACTTTATGTTATATGTTGTTGACATAAAATTATAAATAAATACATTTAAAAAAATAAATAAAAACATGGCACATAGCCTGTGTGCACTATCCACAACACACTGCACACAATATAGGTAAGTCACCCCTCTGGCAGGCCTTTCAGCCCTAAAGCAGGGTGCACTATACTGTATGTGTGAGCATAGGTGCATGAGTAATATGCCCATACTGTGTCCCTGCCACACCTGGGTCATAGTAAGTGAACAGAGCAGCCGTTTTAATGCATGTGCTGTACGCTGGTCAGTACAAGTTTCAAAGTTACATGATGGCTACTTTGAACCCTGGGTTGTTTGGTATCAAACAACTCAGAATGATAAATCCAAACTGTTACCAGTATTGGATAATATTACCTTAGAGGTGTCCCCTTCAAAAGCTAACTAACCGGACATGGTTGCTGGTCGGTTCAAACCAGCCTGCCACCACCAGACAAGATTCTGAAACCCTGGGGTGAGAGATCATGCTCTCTGAGTCCCAGAACAAAGCTCTTCCTCGGTGAAGGTGCTAACACCTCTCCCTCAGGAATGTGCACTGCCCTGCTAGCAAGCTTCAAAGGGCTTACCACCTTTGAAACTTGACACCCAAGCCTCCTGCTAGCAGCGGATGGCCGCCCCTATTGAAAACTCCCATGTTTGACTGGAGCAAAGGAAGGAAAACCACACAAAGGACAGGAGGAGTGACCAGCTCCAGCTTGCACCACCCCTAAGGTACTGCATGCAAGGTGAGCCCCCATTACATTTTCCTCCATCTTGCATGTGAGAAAAATAAGCAATCAGATGTAGGAAAGTGACCTCTGTTTACAGGAAGTGGTCACTTCATGGATGTAGCCACCCTATGGTAGATGGCCCACTGGTCACTACTAGGTACTCCCCTAAAAGCCCACTAAATACTGTATTTAGTGGGCATCCCTAGATCAAGAAATCAGATTCCAAGGACAAAAGAAGAGCAGCAACAAAGAAGATCCAAGGCTCGAGAACTGAAGTTCTGCACCAAGAAAAGGCACCAAACCCTGCCTGCTACACCCAGGACTTGACAATTACCGCTGAGGGGTGCTTGGACATTGGACAGACTCTACTTACCCCCAGAGGACCTACACTCTTTGAAAATTGCCAAAGATCTCCCTCCAGAGTGAAGGCACCACTCTCCTACAACCCAAGACCAAAGTCCCAGTGAAGGCCACTTCACTGATCAGCTGACCAAGGAACCAGATGCCACAGCTGGACTAAGCTCCCCCCAACAGATCATAAGGACTAACCCTGGAAGTGTGCCAAATTTGGTGGCACTGCGCTCTCAAGTAGCCAAACCGTGCAATAGCCCTAGGTACTGGGCAACTCATGTCAGACACCAAGAAGGACAATCCCCTAAAGACTGAAAAAGTCCCAGGAGGAAACCCAAGTCAAGGGACTTCAGAAACCACCAGGACCTCCCCCCAGAGTGTCCCTGCGGACCTGCAAGCAATCTTCAAATAGACCTGCTTCCTGCTTCCAAGGGCACCTTGCACACAGCTCCTGGCTCACCGATTCGCTCTGCACCCGGCCGCCCAATGCCCTGCACTGATGCTCCAGCTGTGCCCTAAGGGTCCCCACCCCTTACGACCTCAATACTCCAAGGGGACCCACCGGATGTACCTTTAAGTCCACCTCTGTGGTGCTCTTCCAAGTGGTCCCATTCAGTGGCCTAGCACTAGCTCCAATGACTTTCTGCAGCTGCTTCTGACGAAACTGGGAGCTGCCCAAACTTCTCCAGCTGGTCCCTAGTGCCCATCGATGACCACGACATACCTGCAAAAGGAGACATTGGTAAGAGCATTGCCTGATTTTATATGTATTTTTAAAGTATTTCTCCTTTGATTCCTATGGTGCATAATTATGCACAAAAGACTATTACTATTATAACTTCAAATATTCATAACTGAAAAAGTACTTACACAATTTTGATGAACATGGCCTTAAACTTTTTATAAAAATCTGAAGTATTTTTTAAATTGGTCTAGAGATATTCCTTTGATTGTGTGGTCTCATATATTGACAACGTGAGTACAACAAATGCTTTGCACTTCTCGAAGATTAGCCAAAGACCTCGACCAAGCTACCACAAACATTAGAGCATTAGATGGTCAATTTTTTACCTTTGTAAACCAAAGTGTGAGTGCCTGGACCGTCTACACAGTGTGCCTAGTTTTGCACACTACATAGAGGCTGACGCCTCGTTTGAGAATCCCATGGGGGTAAATTTACCCCATTAGTGCCCTGGCCACTATGGTTGCAGTCATCGTTCTCACAGGCATAGCCTCAGGGTACCATGTGACATGGTCCACTAAGGCCAGGATGAACCTGTTGCTGAAGGCTGTCTTGGAGTACAGGGCCCAATAATGTCGATGCCCACCCTTTCAAAGGGGGTGACAATGACAGGAAATGGATCCATGGGGCCCTTGCATTTCTCTCCTGACTTACCACTGGCCTGGCAGGTAGGCCAGGACCTGTAGATAGCATCTGTGGCCCTTTTCATTTAAGGCCAAAAGAAGTGGGTGACAAGCCTATTGAAGGTGTTGTCCTGCCCCAAATGACCCTTGAGAAGACTATTTTGAGTCAACTCGATCAGAAAGGCCCTATACCACTGGGGGACCACCAACATAGATGTTGCCCAAGGATCCCGAACCTTATGCTCGCTATACTGCAGACAATTCTCTCAGTATATGAGGTGATCACCAGAGGTGTCACCATCTGCCTGGGACCATAGGCTCTCCTGAGTGGGTTACTCCTTCTGTGCCCTGCAGAGCTGCTCCCTGATGAGACTCCCTTCCTGCTTCCAGTTGGCAGGCTCAGGTAGGTTCCCCAGGCTGGCAACATCCTCCCTTTGTAGGCTCTGGGGTGTCCCCCTCAGGTTCAGCCTCCTCCGAGACCAGAGGAGTTCAGGAGTGGGTTTTCCACACCCCAATGCCCTTTCTGACAGGCACCTGGGCCATTCCTCTAGGATCTAGGTCCTCCTGAATACCCCTCAGGTTTTCCATAGACTGTTTGGTCAGGCATACCCACTCAGGCAACCCTAACATCTCCTAGAGTGCCCGCTTTCAACACTTGACATCCCACTTGAAGTGCCCTTGCTGCTGGCACACAAAGCACTTGGGGGAGGTACCTTCACAGATGACTTACTCTCATGGACCAATGCCTTCTTTTTCTCAGTTAGGGGGTGGGAGTCCTAACAGCTGAACTAGTTTGGGGGGCTTTAGAGAACTCCTTACTTTTATTTTTGTCTCCTGCATCCTTCTTCTGGTGGGAACCCTGTCCACCGTTGTGGCAATCCCCCCAGATACCTTCTTGTGGAAGCTGGTGCTGTCTCAGTAGTCCACCTCCTTAGCTAGCTCCCTGGAGTCAGAGAGCTTACTGTCAATCAGGTGTTGGCACATATCTGCAAAACAAAGACTGAACATGTGCTCCATTGCAATCAAACTGTACAGCACCTGATAATCCTTTACTTCACTGCCATTCACCCAGTCATCCAGTGCCTTGCAAAAGGAATCCACACAATCCACCAAGGACCACTGGGCCACTTTCTGAATGCCCCTAAATGTCTACCTGTACTTCGCTGGGGTAAGGCTGTACTTCCTGACAATTTCTTCCTTCATGGGGGATACCTCCTACTGTCCCATTTCTCTAGGTATTTGCTTCCACAGACTAGTGCCCCAATTCTCCTCGGGCATCCTGTGCAGCTGTAAGGCAATTTCACTGGCTTCAAACCACTTATCAATGTCATCTCTCACAACAACCTCAGGCAGCAGAACATTAGGAATATGGACCCTCTTGTCTTCAGAGGGCACTGAAGGTAAGCTGCCACCATCACTGCTGAACCCTGCCTGCCTGGTTTTGATGCCTGGCTCTTTTAGACTTTTAGTTTATGAGCCAACACTATTTTCATTTTTGTCTGAGGCTGTCTATGCCTCAGGCCAGGTTCTTCTACTCTGATCCATGGCCAGTTTCTTTTCCTCCATCCTCAAATATGTCACTTGCAGCATAAACTCTCCCTCCTTTGCACTAGCTCCTCTGGGGACAGCCTGCTGTAATAAACAATGCTCCCTAACTTGGTAGAGGACTCAACTTCAGGGGTCAAGTCATCCCTCTCAGCAGAAGGTTTCATCTCAGGAAGGCCCTCTAGTTGTCCTTCCATCATATCATCGCCTTCTGTGACTTCCACCACTGACTGTTGAGCTTCCACCCAGGCCCCCAGTGCCTTTCATAGCTCCATCTTTGTGGTGGTGCTCTTTGTTGAAAGTACCATCTCTATGTAGAACTCCTTGAGCTGGGTCACAGTGTAGGCATTCATGCTGGCCAGCGCAAACTCCATCCTTGCAGGTGTGGTTTCAAAAACAACTATCAGAGATATAATTCAGAAAAAAAGCCAATCACAAATATTTTAAACTCCAATTGGACTTAGATATGGGATGGTAGTGTATATCAAATCACTGTATGCCACTGCACAATCACAAGTCCTGATCCTCACTGTTGATCACCATTGTGAGAAATATGGTTTACTAGTTGACTGGGGTGTGAACCCTAGTCAAACAGCAACCACAATTGTTATCAGGGAAAGGATCAAGCAAACCTCAAATTTGTCTGTGCTCAGCTCCCTGGACGCTTGCCACAGAGTGATCAGGCTTAACTTAGAGGCAATATGTAAGGTATTTGTGTAGCTCTTCAAACAGTAATAAAGTGAAGACACCACGGAAAAATTGCCCGACACCAAGATAGAAAATGATTACTTTGTTTAATTAAACACAAACAAGACCAGACAACAAAAATCCAATTGGTAAAACTGGAGATATCAAATTTTAAAGATCTTAGCGAATATAGTGCAAGGAGGCACAAAGCACCAACTGTGGATATCTGGTCGCACCAGACCAGGACAAAGACACTAGTTCAGGCTGATCATGATGGAGCGGTGGCTAGCTACGGGAACCCAGTTAGGTCCCCTGAACAAAGTATCTTAAATCCTGGTTTGCAGAGCATTGTGAGGATCTGCAGTGAAGATGCGTTGTGCAGCTGAAGCAATGTGTCGGTCTGAGATGTGGCAAGGCTGTGATGCAAGAGCCTAGTCATCTTTGATCCCATTGACCGGGGTTGTGATGCGAAGTCCAGTGTCAAGAATGCAGCTCACAGACGGGGCGATGAATCAGTTCTGAAGAGTTGAGTGGCTGCAATGTGGAGGCCGGCATCATCACTGAGGCTACCGTCAATGAGGGATGCAAGTGTTTGCACTGAGGATGATTCATGAAGTTCCAAAGACAATGCATGCAGCATGGGAAATGCAGGTTTTTGTGAGAGATCCAATTCAGGCAGCAACAGAGATGTGTTGGTTCTGCTCAGGTTTGTGACATGCAGCAGAGGAGACATGTCAGTTCCGCTGCTACCACCAAGGCTGGCAAAATACCTGAAGCACACTTCCAAGAGTCCAGGACTAGGCTGACACCACTTGGCAGAGAAGACTCACAGATGGCAGACTCCAGGTACAGATGCAAGGTCATCGGAAGCGTGTTACGTTCCTGAGGCTTCAGATCAGGAGGCCAGATAACTAGCCCTTGGACTCACTCTGGGTTTGGGATTCAAGAAATGCAGGTTCAGTCCTTCTCACCCAGGCAAGAGGACAGCAGATAGCAGTTCAGGACAGCAGAACATTGGTTCCTTTAGAGCAGCAGTCTAGCAGAGGCGCATTCCTTGTAGCAGCACACCAGTCCATCTTCCTGGCAGAGTATCCACAGGTCCAGAATTGTACTGAAGGTCCAGTATATATGCCCAGTTTTTCTTTTGAAGTGGGGAGAAGCTTCTAGAGGAATGCCTTTGAAGTGGATAGGTGCCCTGCCTTCCTGCCCCCAGTTCCAGACCAATATACAAGGAGTATGCAACCCTTGGTGTGCAGATAGGACACAGCCTGTTCAAGTGTAAATGGGGATGGGCCCAGTTCCTTCCTTCCATCCTGCCAGTGGTGTCCCACCCAGTCATATCTAAACTCTCCATTGCGTGTGACGGTGTGGAAGGAATACACAAAACGTGTCACCCACATCCAGTCATGTGACCCAGAGACAGGCTGCAGGCACCAAAAGGCTACGGCAAGAAAATGACAGCTTTTTAAAAGTGGCATTTTCAGAAGGATAATTTAAAATTTGACTCCACCACAAGCTAGAATTTGAACTTGTGATTCCAGAGACACTTAGGAATAAGGTAATTCCAAAGTTTTTCAATGGGATGGCCTTGCAGTAGTCTAAAATTAATTTTAAGAGTTTTGCACTACCAGATATGTAAAACATAAAAGTACATATCCAACTTTTCAAATACACTGCACCATGCCCTCTGAGTTGTCTAGGGCCTGCCTTGAGTGACTGTATGTAATAAAAATTAAGGTTTGGGCTTGGCAAAAGGTTTATTTTGCCAAGTTGAAATGGCATTATAAACTGCACACACACGCTGCAGTGGCAGACCTGAACATGTTTAAAGTGCCTCTTAAGTGGGTGGCGCATTCAGTGTTGCAGGTACGTTAGTGGCATTTAATTTACAGACCCTGCACAGAGGTAGTGCCACTGTAATAGGGACTTTGAAGTAAATTAAACATACCAATTCAACATGTTTTAAGGAGAGAGCGCAATCACTTTCACACTGATTAGCAGTGGTAAAATGCACAGAGTGCTAAGGCCAGCAAAAAAGAAATCATCAAAACAGGTCTAAAGGCAAAAAGCTAGGGGGAAAACCAGGCCATGGATGCCAGATCTAATACAGAATATAGACATCGGGTGGAATAGGGAGGAGGGCCCATGCCAGATAGAATGGTGATGTAGACAGAGAAACTTGTGAAGAAGAAATGGCAAGGGAGTGAGACAGAGGAAGACGAAAAGTGTCAGAAAAGGGATAAAGAGTCAGAGACAACTGAAAAAGATAGCTGAGAGAGAGGAAGAGACCTATGAAACATGACTTTGATAAAGAGATGAGAAAGAGACAGTTGAGAAAGATGGTCGGGAGAGATAATAAAGAATCAATGACAGATGAGAAAGAGATAGTAAGAGATAGACGTGAAAAAGAGAGGGAAGGCATAGAGAAACGTGGCAACAAAAATTTAACTGTAGAGAAAGGAATCCCTGAGCTAGAGAGAAAGAGAGGGAGCGCAAAAGAGGAAAGATTACCAGGTAAACTACAAAAATGCCAGGAGAGAGGGAACCAGATGCCAGATGAGAGACAAACCAAAGTACAGGAGAATAACTGGACAAGACGTGTGAGAAACAAAACAGAGGAGCAATACAGGCCAATAAGTTGACAAGTAAGGAAAGAGAGGTGAGAGAGAAGAAATTAGTGAAGAGGAAGAAAGATTGAAGAGAAAGACAGGTTGAGAAAAATAGATAAGTTCTCTTGCAAAAGTACATGTATTACCTAGCACAGGATGGTGGATGTACTTACCTTTAGCACCAAGTGATTCATATGCATTCTGCGTCTTTTTATGAAACCAGGCATGCCCTCTGGGTGCATTGGGGCCAACCTAAGCCAATGCAATCGATTACAAAGTAATGCACTCTCTCTAGCTCAGGCGTAAAGTGAGTGAGTTTGCAGCCGCGCTGCAGAATGCGGCAGTGAAAGATAGATTGTTGGTTTCTGAACATTTCTTTATCTTTCAGTGATGGCAAGCTTATCCTCAAACGCTGAAAAAAACATTCGAGTAATTTAACCGCAGCTTCATAGTGAACATGAATGAATTATGCAAGCGTTAAAGGTAGCAACTGTGGCATATGGACAAAGAACATCAAACGAATTGGCATTGCAGGGTGGAGCAACATCTGCCAGGTTGCACAAGGCATTGGATAGTGTGCTGGAGGTGTTGGCACTGGGCAGCAGAAGTTGGGTGTGTCATGTGGTGCTAAATAAAGTTTAAACATCATTGAAATTGTACTATTTATTTAATGTTATGATTTATATATTAGATTTTTATTCTTGTTAAATACAGAGGACAGTACAGTTAGATTTCCATAGACTATAGATTAAAACATTCAGATGACATTTGTACTAGGAATTGCAAATTTCCACAATTGGTGGGAAAATCCTGGTACAGAGAGAAAAGCAATATTGCTGAATGCCAGAACGTAAAAGTGTTATATACGTATTTCAGGCTATAATTTCACGTGACCACCTTTGGAATGTGATGCTTGTAGAATAAGTACTGGCACATCTTGGTAGTACCCTGGTTAAAATACGCGTAGTGACTAACACAGCTATTTAGATGTTTCGAAGGACGTCTTTTAAACAAACAAATAAATAAATCTTAATCTTAGTGTACAATTCTTAACTACAGTAATGCCACTTCCTTTTATGTCATCAGCGCAAAACATCATGTGACGTAACTTCTTAGGATGTTTCAAAGTTCTTATCATGTCACTTCCTATGATGTAATTGGGGTAAAGTGGTCTGTGAGTTGACTCTGGCTATCTCTAGCCTTTTGGTGAATTCACATCCATGTAGAGCAATGGTTTTCCTTCTCCTCCGTATTTGTATGCAGAGAACCTCCGATTGCTGATATGTCTTAAGACCCTAAACGATTCCCCGCAGTCACATAGTGAATCAAACCTTTTTGGAGCCTTCGGCAACCCCTCAGAATCTAAGATGCAGATTTCCTTTGCTAATAAAGGAAGCCCGCCAGCCTACATTTAGAAGGGAATGAGGGACAGACAGGCATATACTTAGGACCCCTTTGGACCCTTCGAAAGGGCACACAAATAGTGTACTATATGCATACTACCTTCTAAGTGTTGCATAACCCCAGAGGCCGTTTGACCATTCAGATGCATAAAAATAGGAAAATAAATTGTATTGCTTGCATAAAGCCACGCCATATGAAATCAAGAAACGTCCTCTTCTCAATCCACAGGCACTATCTTTGTGACCATATATTGGTTTCGGCAGAAGAGGGCTCACAAACAGTTGTGTTTTTTAGTAAAGCACACTTGCAGTGAGTGCTGACAAACATATATAACCATCCATCCGGTTCTCAGGCTCTTCGGTTACCTACATTTGTAAATATCACTTTTCTCTACTGTAGCTTTCAACGCAAGTATTAAAAAAAAGTCAGTTTAAAAAAAGATGGCTCCTAAACGGTCTCAGAAATTACATGATGCCATTTTTGGAGAAATTTTCTTGGTTTAGATTTAACAAATGTGCTGATATTGCTGTCTCAGGAGAGTCCTGAACACGCAGGAGCCCATTTTCCATTCCAATATTGTGGGGTCAATTGCTTTCCACTGTGGGATTTACTCATCCAGCACTCAGAGGCACTCGGTCTCTAGTGCCCCCCTCACAACCTCCCTCACAAAAAGAAAACAAATAACGAATTTACATTTTTATACGGTGTATTTTGTTTTACTGTCACAAAGTCTTACTCACTGGGTGTGTCTTATTGGGAATAGAGGTGTGCAAAGTCAGTTTTTTTCTTATCAACATCCAGGGTTGGCTTTAGTGATGATAGTGACGTTCAGTGCGACAATCTTCTTTGGCACCCCCTCATGACCACCTTAGATTTTCTCACTACCACCCTGCAAAAGAGTGCCCCTCATCGCTCCCTAGTCCCTTTCTCACATAAATTTCATTTATTTTAAAGTGCTGGTAAAGGTTGGCTTTATTAATCCACTTAGCTATCCATATAAACTAAAGATCTGTCCTTTTTAGCAGGCATATTAACCTTCTGCGCTACTTCACGGCGAGTCAAAACTGCCACTAGACAAAACTCCAGTCTCTCTCTCTCTAGCAGGAACATTAATCACAAGAGTTATCTAGATATTTTTATTACTACCTGGAAGCTGGAAGCACAAGAAACTCTGCAGCAGGTGCTTTTACATCTTAAGTTATTGCTAAACACAGCACCTCCCCCACTGGCGAGGTCAATGCCCACCCTCCATGTCAACACCCAGTGCAGCCCTAAAGCAGGCCCTGTCACAATCACATGCTTCTAGCAAAGCTATGAAAAGTATACGAAAGTCATAAAATTCTACATCAGTTGGTCTTCCCTTGAAAATCTGCATTTTTTCAACTATATAATAACACATCCTCGCAAAAGTCGACATTTTACACAAAAGTGTAATTTGGCATAGCCTTCTCTAGCAGGTGTTAAGTCACTGGCAAATAAAACCTAGAAATGTATACACTTAAATACAAAACACTTGTGAATTACGGGCACAACAAACATGAGAAAAAGACAACCCAATATCAGGGCCACACACAAGAGAAAAACTTACACTTGGGTATGTATAGACCAAGAGAAGTAAAAAAAGTCTGCCGGTAAAGGCCAGTAATATATACAATATTTGAATCTTTACTTGCTTAATAAAACCTTGCACCACGAATTGGAAATAAGTTTTACTGGGACAGACTATTGCTTCCTGAGCCAAGTCCTACTCAGCTGGAACAATTCCCATCAGGAGTTATTTTGTTTCACAGGGAACAAGTGTCAGTGGGTGTGTGACCTTCTCATTAACCCCTTCGCTGCTAGAGCCTCCCCACCCCTCCCCATAGCCCCCGGTGCTAAGCCTTTTGTGACTATTTGGGGTAGTTCATGCTTAGGGTTTCATAACTTTTTTTCCAGATTAGGTGTCCCTTTGTTCCAACATCCTGGGAATGAAAAAAATACCCAGGGTTTGTGGATTCCTCTAGAGGGGACCGCGAAATTAGGCAAAATATACCATAATTTAGATTTTTTGAAATACACAGGAAAAATATGCTCCAGATAAAAGTGTGTTTTGTTTTCCTAAAAATGGCATCCAGGAGCGGCTTACTGTGCTGAAGTTATCATCTTCCCAGCTTTCAGGAACATGCAGAGATTAATTAAAAAAAACTCTAAGTTTGGAGCACAGTTTCAGCATTTTTCTAAGAGGTAGCGTATTTCCCTATTTTTTTGTGCTCTCAACCTACTTCTAGTTTGTAGTGGATACCAGTGTGAAACCCATGGGTGATACAGAAAAGCTATAATATTCTGAAAACTAGATACATTTCGAAATTCAGCAAGGGGACATATGTGTAGCTCTCTCAAGGTTTTCCTAAGGAAAATAATTTGAAAAAAGGAAATATTGAAAAGGAGTAGGGAAAAAAACAGGCATTTGTGGCAACATTTTCATCTGTAACTTTTTGTCACTATTGCCGATTGAGAAAAGCAATATACCATTACATCTGCTAGACCCTTCTGGTTGTAGGGAGTTATAGGGTTTGTAGGTTCCTCAAGAACCCAAGGTACACAGAGCAAACAATTGATCTGCACCATACAATGGTTTTTCATTGAGTACCTAGTATAGATCAATCCGTATAGCGAAAGTTTAGGCAGAGTGAAAGATGGGTATCAATGAAACGTATGTATTTCTGAAATGGGCACAAAATATAGAGCTTAGGAGCAGTAGTAAATTCTACATTGCTTAAGATGTGGGCACCCATACTAGCAGATTATTTGGAGGGTATTTTTCAAAATTGCATGTTTCATATACACTGGTTTACATTTGAAAAGCACAAATGCAGTGAAATCCAATAGGGAATAATAAATGTTTTACTATTCTATGCTCCCTCGAGTTTCCTGATATAAATACTACTTCACTTATGTGAGTAGACCTAGTTCCTGCAACAGAAAACAGCCCAAAACACAACATGAATGCAGCACATTTTTCCACCCAAAAGTGACCCTGTTTTTCCAATGTGGGTAGCTCTAGATTTTAGAGCCTAGCTCAGCTGGCACCAAGGGAAACATAGCCAACCTATATATTTTTAAAAACTAGACACCTTGGGGTATCAAGGGTGGGCTGACTTGCCTGACTCTCACTACGTTTTGTTACCCAGAATCCCTTGCAAACCTCAAACTTTGACTAAAAAACATCTTTCTCACATTTCGTGATGAAAAGTTCTTGAATCTGTGGGAAGCCAAAAACTTCCTCCCACCCAGCATTCCTCACAAGTCTCCCAATAAAAATGGTACCTCACTTGTGTGGGTAGACCTAGTGCACATGACAGAAAACAGCTCAAAACGCAACATGGATGCAGCACATTTTTCTACTCAAAACAGACCCTCTTTTTTAAATGTGGGTAGCTTTAGATTTTGGAGCCTAGCTCAGCTTCCACCAAGGGAAACTTACCCAACCTATACATTTTTTAACACTAGACACCTAGGGTTATCCAGGGTGGGCTGACTTGCGTAGCTTTCACCAAGTTTTGTTACCCAAAATCCCTTTCATTCCTCAAACTTTGACTAAAAATAAAAAAAATCCTCATATTTCTTTTAAGGAAAGTTCTGGAATCTGTGGAGAGCCACAAACTATCTTCCATGCAGCATTCTTGCAAGTCTCCCAATAAAAATGGTACCTCACTTATGTGGGTGGACCTAGTGCCCGCAACAGAAAGCAGCCCAAAACTCAAAACGGACGCAGCATATTTTGCTACCCAAAATTGACCCTCTTTTTCCAATGTGGATAGATCTAGATGTTGGACCTTAGTTCAGCTGCCAACTAGGGAAACCTAGCCAACCTGTACATTTTTGAAAACTAGACACCTAGGGATAGCCATAGGGGACTGATTTTCATGGCGGTTACCATGTTTTGTTACCTAGAATCCCTTGCAAACCTCAAATTTTGACTAAACATTACATATTTTCCTCATATTTCTATGATGGAAAGTTCTAGAATCTGTGGGGAGCGAACAACTTTCTTCCACCTGGCATTTCCCAATGTCTCCCAATAAAAATGATGCCTCACTTGTGTGATTGAGCCTAGTACCTGTACCAGAACAAATGAAGCCATGCTCAAGGAAGGTCCCTTTGCAAGGACTCCCATTCATGTTAGTTTGATCAGTTCCTGTTACGGGCACTAGACCCAGCTGTACAAGCGGGGCAGCATTTTTACTGGGCCAAGTGTGGATAGCTGGGTGGTAGGAATGTTCTGGTTTCCTTTTGATTCCGGAAGAAAATGCACAGAAATGCTTGGAAAATGTGTGATTTTTATTACATTTTGAGGTTTACAGGGCATTGTGGGAAAGAAAACTTGTTGGGATGCAGAAGAGGCACACCGCCCTGTTCTCTGCTAGGTATCTAGTTTTTTTTTTTTTTAAATATTTTTTTTATTGATTTTATGTTTCAGATATGCAATACAGATTGTTCAATTTTCAACAACAGGATCACCCAGTGCAAAATCTAGTATCTAAACCATTTAACAATCGCAAACCCCCCCAATAAACACAACATGGAACACTTCCAGTTTTACAGTATCATTTCTAGCTGTACCCGCCATGGGTTTATCATTTGTTATTTATCTTGTAGAGGTGTTCGCTCATGACCAGTATGGATACTATTTTGCGTGTGTAAGTTCCCTGGCTGACTAATGGGGGCTCCATTCAGATTGGTGAACGCGGGCGGTTACCCGGGTTTTGCTGCGCCCCGTGCGTCGTTGGTAGTGCTGTGTCGGAGAGCTGGCAGGTTGTTGCTACAAGAGGGGGGGCAGGGGGTGGAGTGCATGTGCTGTGGTGCCTGGGCGCCCTGTGGGTTATATCTCTGTAATGGGGGAAGCAGAGAGATTTATATCGCAATTATTGCGGGTGTGTGTTCCCCAGTTCAAGGGGGCATCTTGTCATTTTTGGCCTCCAATTTGGTTACCAAATTTTCCCAGGTAGTATGTTGTCGCCCCTCGCGCACCATTCTTTTTAGTACCTGGTATTCAGTGCGAGCCCAACGTAGTATTAGGGAATGCCAAGATTTCCGATCAGGAGCTTTGGGGGCTTTCCAGTGTATCGCTATTAATCTTTTGTACATTAAATAGGCTAGGTCTATAAACTTGTGTAGGTTTCTTTGTTTTTTTGGTCTCTTTCTCAGTCCCAGTAGACAGGACCCGGGGTCTGCTATCAATGCGAGCCCCGTTAACTCGGATATCTCTCCTACCACCTCCGCCCAGGCAGTTTGTATATTAGGACAGTCCCATACCATGTGGTAGAAGGGTGCTGACGGTGCTTTGCATCTAGGGCATACTGGCTCGGAATCGGGGAACATTCGCTTTATCCTGGCTGGGGAAAGATATGTTTGATGCGTGAAATTGAATTGGGTGTACCTAAATCTGGGATTCCTTGACACGCCGCGGGTGTGGGACAAGGCTTTTGGCCAGTCTGCTTGTGGGATCGGGGTGGGGAGTACAGCGTTCCATCTCCCCCAGGCTTTCTCCGCCTGTGGCTCGGGAGTCTTGTTGAGGGTTCTGTATAGGCTGGATATTATTTTTATTTGGTCATTATGTTGAAAAAGTTGGTGG
The DNA here is from genome assembly GCF_031143425.1 of Pleurodeles waltl. NCBI lineage: Eukaryota > Metazoa > Chordata > Amphibia > Caudata > Salamandridae > Pleurodeles > Pleurodeles waltl. Next base: position 876,750,840 of record NC_090444.1, read on the forward strand.
ACCACGGGGGAAATCGCCGGTTCCGAGATACCTGCCCCCCATATTTTTCTAATTTCGTGACATAAGGCGTGGTATGTCAGGAACTGACGGGGCTTATCTCTGTGTGGGCCTGGAGAGCCTTGAATGTCATTAATTTGCCATTTTCAAAACAATCTCCCACTGTCTGTACTCCTGCTTCACTCCACGCCCTCGCAGCTTGCATTCCGGCTGCGGTCCCCTCCAATAAATAGTTTAGTGGTATGTGTGGGGAGTAAGGTAGCTTATCCGCTCCTTTTTGCACATATTTAGCCCAGCACACATGCGCAACTGCAAGCACTGGGTTGACCTGTTCCGTTTTGGGGAGCTTAGATGTCAGCCATCTTATGAGGGGGGTCCCATTCCGCGGGGGCTCCAGGCTCGTGGATTCTGCCTGCTCTGGTCTGTGGATCCAATTCTGGACCCACTGAAGTTGTGCGGCTGCGTAGTATCTTTCAAAGTTGGGGGTTCCCAGGCCGCCATTGTCCAGCGGGCGTTGCAGCGTGGTTAGTGCCACCAGTGCTCTGCCACCGCCCCAGATGAGCTGCAGCAAAGATGTATTTAAATTGCTAAAGAAGCTTTTGGGAATAATTATCAGAAGGGCCGCAAAATAATATAGCAGCCTAGGTAGGATCAACATGTTGGCAATCGCCACCTTGCCGGGCGGCGAGAGTGGGAGCTTGTTCCAGAATTGCAAGGAGCCTTTTATGGAGGTTAGCGCCCTCCCTAGATTCCCGTCTCTTAGATCTTCTGTGTCATGGTATATGTTTATCCCAAGATATTTAAATGTTGTCGGGCACCACTTTAGGTGCCCTATCTTAGGAGCATCCTGATTATTGGGAGCCTTCTTTACCAGGGGAAACGCACAGGACTTTTCCCAATTTACCACAAGGCCTGACAGGCCTCCGAACTCAGCCAATAAGGATATTACAGAGGGAATAACTGCGCGGCCGTTCCTGATATATATTAAGGCATCATCTACGTATAATGAGACCGTGTGGTATAGCCCGTTCCTAATTATTCCCCATTCATGTTCCATGAGACGTATTCTTGCTGCTAGTGGTTCCATTGCTATGGCAAACAATAGCGGGGATAGGGGGCAGCCCTGCCGTGTACCCCGGGAGATCGAGAAGCTGTCGGAAATCACCCCGCCCGTCTTCACCCTTGCGCTTGGATTGGAATACAATGTCCGGACCCAGCGAATATAATTGGGGCCTATTCCCATGCGAGCCATAGTGGCCAGTAGGAAATCCCACTCAAGCGTATCGAAGGCCTTTTCTATGTCCAGTGAGAGCACCATTTCCTCTTGTGCGTCACGGGGAGTGTCCCCCATTATTCTCAGTAGTCTGCAAATATTTAGGAAGGTGTTGCGCCTTGGGATGGAACCATTTTGGTCTGCATGTACCAATAAGTGCATGAGGGGGGCTAATCTGTTAGCTAGTATTTTGCCTAATATTTTGCAGTCTGTATTTAGAAGCGATAGTGGTCTATAGGATTTGACATCCGTAGGGTCCCGGCCCTGTTTGGGGAGTACCGCTATCATAGCTTCCCTTTGGGATATGGGCAGGCTTTCTTTAGTCCACGCTTCTGTGAACACTCCTAGCAGATGGGGTTTCAGTCTGGGTAGGTAGGCTTTATAATATTCCGAGGGGAGGCCGTCTGCCCCAGGCGCTTTATTCCTGGGCAGCTGTGCAAGGGCTAGTTCTATTTCTTCTGTTGTTATGGGGGTTTCGATCATATCTCTATCTGTTTGTGATAGTTGGGGCAGGAGGGAATCCGCAAGCAAAGCCTCAAGTTGTGTAGCTGTGCATGAGGTGCGTTTAGTGTATAAGTTTGAGTAATATTTCCTAAACGTCTCGTTTATTTCTACTTGTGTGGTAGCCATATCTTGCGTGCCAACTCGGATGGCACCTATCGGAGCTTGCTGTCTATCTTCGCGAAGTAGCCATGCTAGCATTCTGCTTGATCTATCCCCTTCCGTTTGCAACCTAGTTAAGTAATAGTTATAGTCGTGGCAGCGGAGTCTGCTATCTGCGTCATTATATTTTGAGCGCTTTTCTTTTAGGACAGTATTGGAGATTTCCCCTAGTGCTACCGCTATTTCCGCTGTCCTGAGCTCCTTCTCTAGTTTGCCAATCTCTGCCTGTAGAGAGCGTCTCACTCCCCATGTGGTGGATATACATACTCCGCGTGCTACTACTTTGTGGGCGTCCCACTCTGTCGCCTGAGTTGTTGCGGACATAGCGTTTATATCCCAATATTGTCTTATAGATTTTCCCAATGATTCAGCGAATGCTTGGTCCTGTAATGCCTCCGCCTGGAACCTCCAAGTGGGGACTGCCTGACGTGTCCTTCCCCAATTCAGTGTTACTCTCAATGGCGCATGATCCGACAGTGTCTTTGCTAAGTATTCCGATTCGGTAACCAATGCCCCTATTTCGCGAGTGCCCCATATTATGTCTATTCTAGTGTGGGTGTTGTGTGGTACTGAGTAAAATGAATATTCTCTTTGTTCTGGATGGCCTAGCCGCCATATGTCATGGAGACTCATAACGCTTGCCCATTCTTGCAGGGGACCTGTGGATTTCCTGTTGGTTAGTGAGGTCGGATAGGCACTGGTTCTATCTAATACTGCAGATGGGGTGCTATTGAAGTCACCGCCCCAGAGGGCTAGGGCCATGGGGTGGGACAGTAGTGTTGGAGTGAGAGTGGTGAGAAAACCCGTGATGCCGCTATTTGGGTTGTATATACCGACCACTGCTATTTGTCTGCCATCTAGTCTGCCCTCCACCACTACATATCTCCCTCCCTGATCTATCTTGTGTGTCAACAAGAGGAATTGGACTCCTGCCGCTATCCAGATCAACACCCCCCTCGCAAAGGCCGAGTATGTTGTACCTATCAGCTGGCCTCCCCATTTCGTGCGCAGGTCACGTAGGTCCCCCTCTAGCATGTGTGTCTCTTGCAAAATGGCAATATGCACTCCTAGTCGTTTGAGTCGAGCGTGCACTCTAGCCCGTTTACTCGGCGCCCCCAGGCCCCTGATATTCCATGTTACTATGATATACTGGTTTTTGGTATTATTGCTGGAAGACATCATATGGGGTTTTGGGGGTGCATTGCTGTGTTAAGGATCTGGGCTCTAGAGTTGGCCCACCTGGTCACTACCTTCCTGTAGCTGGTATTTAAAAATAGCGGGTGCAGCTGTTCATTTTGTGCTTTAAGTGATTCCGGTACTTGCGTTCCTACTAAACTATTAACCCCAACTCCCCTTATTAAATCCCCTATACTACTTTCAACTATTGTGAAACTACTAAACTTAAAAATACGTGAAGTAACCCATATCCGGTTTGATTTGCATAGTGGGATTCTCATATCGTACAGATGTGGCTCTTATAAGGGGCTCACATCTTTCCGCAGACTTAGTCTGCTGATATCGCCGGGTGCCCCTCGAAACGTGAGATTATTCCCTCCAGCACCGCCCGCCAACCGTGATCCGCCCCCAGGTGTCCCCAATAACTTAGCTTAGTGTTTATATCAAAGATACACATTGTTGGAGGCGCATTGTCCCCACGCCTCGTCGGTGCCATAGAGTCTCTGGAAGTTTTCAGGTTTCGAGCATCGTCGCTGGCGGTCTCTCTGGGTGAATGTTTGTAGTTTAAAGTTCGTCAGTGGATCTGGGGGTGACCTTTGGCCCACCTAGCGCTCCTATTAACGTAGATGTGGAACTGGCCGTGTCTGAGTCCGATCCCAGCTCTGAAGGTTTCCTAGTAATTGCACAGTGACTTTGCATGTGTAACGGCGTCTCTTTCAGCACTTTTGCTCTTTCTTCTGCTGCCTGCCAGTCGTTAGGCTGGCCTCTGGTCCGTCTTTTGGATCGCTTCCTTGCAGCAGGAGTTTGCCATTTCTCATCCCCTTCCGTGTCTTCCCGGGGGTGAGCTAGGCCCTTGGCATGTAGCCATGTCCAGGCATCTTCGGGGTTTGTGAATATATGGGTGCAGTCCTCCACTACTACCCTTAGTTTCGCAGGGAAGAGCAAGGCATATTTTATGTTGTGTTCCCATAGGCGTTGTTTAATTTTGACGAAAGAATTGCGCTGGTTCTGCACCTTTTTTGTGAAGTCTGGGTATGCGTTAATGACCGAATCTTCATATGGGCCTTTGCTTCGGAATTGTTGCAATATTGCATCTCGATCTCTGTAGTTCAGGAATCTAGCAATCAGTGGTCTAGGGGTCTGGCCAGGGGCCGGGGGTCTACCCGGTATTCTGTAAGCCCTTTCAACTGAGAAAAACTTGAATGGAGCCCCATTTAACACCTCCTTGATTAGCCATTGTTCCAAGGAGATTTCTGATTCCGGTTGTCGCATACTTTCTGGAAAGCCCAGAAACCTCACGTTGTTGCGACGCGCCCTACTCTCCATTTCCTCCGATCTCCTCCAGAGTACCTTCAGCTCCGCATCCATGCGCTGGATCTGTTTTTGGTTTCCTTGCGCTATTGGAGTTAAGTCGGTTATTTCAGCTTCGGTTGTTTTCACTCTTTCAGCTAGACTTCGGTGGTTCACTCGTAGGAGGTTCAAGTCTTGTGCAACTGCGTCAGTTCTGTTTTCCAGAGATTACTTAGGGCCATATTTATACTTTTTGACGCAAAGCTGCACCGGCGCAGTTTTGTGTCAAAAAAATTACCGCCGGCTAACGCCATTTCGATGCGCCGTGCGGGGCGTCAAATTTATACTTTGACGCACGGCGGCGCAACCAACAGGTGGGAGTCATTATTTTTTGACGCACACAGCGGCGTCAAGTCGTAAAGGAAAACAACGTTAACACGACGCAAATGACTGTGGGTCGATTTACGACAGCGCAACCCGGAAAGCGCCGTTTGTTTTGGGCGCAATAGCGTCAAATTCACCCGCGAACACTGCCCTTTCAGCAGAGGAGAGCCAAAATGGATCCCAGATGCCACAACAGACCCCAGGAAGATGACAGCAGACCAGGAACCAGCCAGGATGATCCATACAGGAACCAAGACATATATAGAAAAAAAAGAAAGTGTCGCTTCAGTGCAGAGGAGCAGGAAATCCTGGTTAAAGAGGTGACAGAACACCAGCACCAACTGTTCATCACCTCTAAGTTGCCAATCAGCAGGAGAGAGGCCATATGGCAACAAATTGTTGACAAGATCAACAGAGTGGCTGAAGAACGCAGGACAGTCACTGAGTGTAAGAAACGCTGGCATGACTGCAAACGTAGGACAAAGGAAAAAATGGCCAGGAACAGGAAGGCAGCACTGCAGACTGGAGGTGGGAGTCCAGCACACCAGGAGGCCCTGGACCACATGGAGGAGATGGTCGCAGCCGTCATCCCTGAGGAGATCGTCACAGGGATTCAAGGACAGGACAGCGCAGACTACCACGAGACAACGCACATGCAGGGTAAGTCGCATGGGGAATTATAATGCAATAATGATAACTGCAACCGGGGTGGGGAATCTCTACTACACAATGCATGTAAGTCAGCATATATATGGAGTGGCATGGGTAAAGGGGCACGGCAGGGGGGCATGCCCAGCACAGACAGAAGCTGGGGCACGACATAACACAACACCAACAACAGTCCCATGGGGGCATTCTGTCATGACAACAATGGAGCTAAGGGAAAGCCTCGACAGGTGGGAAGGCCACTACGTCAAACTTACATCCTGGCACTCGTCAGTCAAAATAGATCCTACATCAACTAGGTCCCTATCAGTAATCCAGTAGCCAAAACAACAACTGCAATGTAACTGCAACAACAGTTGACACTAACACCTCTGATCTCTGTGCAGCTATAGTAGCCGATGGCAGTAACCTCCCCATGGAACATACATACCCAAATTAGGGGGTGAGGATGACATCTGCAACAATCTCCAGAAATAAGACAAAGGCATCAGTACACTCAAATGTCAATGCCCATAGTTGACACATACATCAGCCAAAGTAAATAGCAATAGGAGCCACACAGCACTAAGGACACACACATGCTACATACGTCAGGGTCCCTCACGTGCCTGGCTAACAAGGCAACATCACTAATGTCATACTGCTCAGACAACAACATTGAGAAGGGGACACATGCAACTGGTCACTGACAGACACCAGCACAGTCAGAGGACCAAATAGGACATTGATACGATAAACAGGGCAATCCAATTAAACACACATTACCCAACATCAGCTGGAAACATCAACAATGTCTACATCCATATCACATCGTAACATTGCCATGCATAGGATATGCCACATAACAATTACAATTAGGTCAATGTGAACAAACAGATTTTGGGGCAGGTCCTGAGAGGCAAGTGTGCTGCCAAGGCAATCACAACACCCACAGCTAGTGAAAGGTCTCACCATAAGAATAGATATACACGGAGGGTCGAGTAGGACAACAAGATGGCTATTCCCTATTTGGTACAAAGCAACACCTAGAGGCGATTAGGCAGACAAGTCTGATAACTCTATATCATACATGTGACACACAGGTGGGCCATAGGCCTATAACAATGCCCATATGAAGGACAGCAGATACCAATACCAAACAAGATCACAAAGTAAAGTCATCAAAAGGCTTGCATGTTACATCAAAACTGTCACAACACAGACACACTAATTGTACCCTGTTTCATTGCAGAGGAACATGGATCTCCTGCCGAAATGACTGTCCCTGATTTCCCTGATGACATGGATGACGAGCCCATAAACATTTCCCAGGAGACCATCCAAAAGGTCCTTGAAACCCTCCAGACCCCACCTTCAGTCACAAGGAGGAGCACAGAACAAGCAGCCATCACAGAAGAACCACCCACCACCCCAATTCTAAGACCTGCCAGCTCCAATATAGCTGAGGACTCTGACGACACTGGCACCAGCTTTGAAAGAACTGTAGTTGGTGTACAGCGGGAGCTGGCCAAGGAGGTGCGGGTGGGGATGCAAAATATGGCAGCCAGCCTTGAGGGGGTGCGCTTGTGCATGTTGTCATCTGCAGATCAGGCAGCAGCTATGCAAGCCCTAACATCCATACTGCAAGGACTACAAGAAACCATAAAGGAATTCACCACTGCAGTAAGGGGGTTGCCACAACACCTCGCACCCCAAACTTTCCACTGCATGCACGAATGCAATCATGACTCCCTCAGGGCTGACCTGGCTGCCTACCATCGTGATGTGGCTGCTATTCTCAAAAACCAGCAGGCCCTCCTTGCAACAGTACTGCCCTTAAGAACTTCACAGGGAGCAGCCCCTGGGATGTCTGACTCCACGTCTTCTAACACTGAGGTGTGTGTTGCCCCTTCACAACCAACAACAACAAGGACAAACCAGGCAACACACATATCAGAAGAAGAAGACATGGAACAGATCACATTCTCACGGAAGAGTACCCGGAAGCACTAGTCCCTGCACCATGGCCTACTTTGACCAAGGTCCTACGTTTTGTCGAATGCCAGTCTCACTACAACTACACTCAATGCCTGTTCTGCTAACTACTGTATGACTTGTCACCATTGCCAGTGAATGTCTCTCTCCTACTATTTGGCAAATCCTGTCCCTCTGCACTGTCTGTTACATCACCCCAGCATGTCAGGAGCATCATCCACACCCCTTCTGTAGGATCACGATGTAAGAATGCACCAGAACGGACTCAGCAAACATGGACAATGGACATTTTGCACTACAGCACCTATCAATAAATAGCACTTGCACACCTAATATGTCTCTGTGTTATTTGACACATAAACTGTGCAGTAGATAACTCTAAAGTGCCTGTGTGACAACCATGTAGCTTGTCAATACAACTGTCCTGACATCATGTTGTCTGATACATCTGTGCAGTGGCCAGTATTGCATCATAGCCTGACCATCCTGAGGAGAATAACTGATGAAGGGACAAACCACACACAATCATGCTGTGTTGGACAGAATAATGCTCCATCTATAGCAATTCAAGTCAACTAATGGTGGCTGATAAATGTAGTCACCATGCAATACTAAAACATGAAATTATGCAGCATAATCTAAGCAAACACAACTAAACACTGCATCAATCACCCTTTCTGAGTATACTTCCATGAAGGAAAGTCATGCAGAATTTTTACACACATGATCTATGTCAGCAATGAAGGCAACAAGACAAGAGTGTTAACAACACCTCATCTACAAAGATCTCCCTGAACATCACACTGCAGTCCGACCTAATAAATTACCCACAATGCCAAGTCTGGAAGCACACTTTGTGATGTAGAATACCTACTCATCAACACAAATCCTTGGTGATCGATGTAAACTACCAATGGTGGGTCTACCAAATGGTGGATGCTTACCAAGTTAGCACACGGGTAGCTGCCATGTTAAAGCTCCATGGTCTGTGGTGTGTAGCATAGGACACAAATGTCATAGAAAAACATTCACCTACACTGATGTCAAGGCCATGATCAAGTAGCAGTTAACGCATAATGCAAAGGGTTAACTATATGTTTATTCCTATGTATTCACACCAGAGGCAACTAAGGGAAAAGTCATACCTACACTAATCTAACCTGACTACTCCTAACCCACAACTGTCCGTAACTAACCTAAGCTAAACTTACTCTACACATATAACGAATCGATCTAAACATCAACCCCCCACCCACCATTATGAGACAGGACACATGCAGGACAACACATACTAACCTACACACATACTATACTATCCTAAACAATCATATATTTTTTTGTAAATGTTTTTTTTATTTTTAGATATTTTTTTTATTTTATTTTTATAAACAAACAGGAATCCCAACTTTGACCCCCACCCACCCACACAAAAATGAACAATAGAAAGAATAAGGACCCCCACCCTCCTCCCTAACACTAAGTAAGCTAACAACCTACACTAACCTAACACTAATCCCCAAAACCCAACTATCAGTACAAAAAGGAAAGAGGAGAGAGGGGCGGGGTAAATGTAAAAAATGCAATAAAGTCTTAGAGGTTGGCCCTCCGTAGGGTCCACCTGATGGACCGAACCCTTTTCTTAATATATGCCACATCCTGGCTTAGCTTGTCGACCTTTGAAATAAATTTGTCCATTTTCCGGTTTAATGCCAGGAATGCCGCTGGGTCAATAGGAGGGGCTGCTGCAGTCTGTGTGCTGGCCGAGGTGCACGGTGTGGCAGTAGTTGTTTGCCCACTGGACTGTCCTGCAGCTTGGAAATTGCTGGGTCCAGGTCGTGCTGATGAGGCAGGGTCAACTGTCCCCGCCGTTGCTGGGGCCACTTGGGGAGACCTGGTGGATGTGGTGGTGGTGGATGTTGTGGGCAATGTAGGGCCCCCTTGTGGTGAGGCCCACCATGCCCCGGAGGCCCGATCGGCTTGGTATTTTCGGGCCATCCTCCTGAACCCCGACTGCACCTGCAGGATGTGCCGGTATCTCATTGCACGCCTTTCGAACTGATGTCTCTGTGCGGCACTCATGTTTGCAGCTGTGAAGAGATATGGCAACTATTTACCATAGGAAATGCATTGGGTGGAATAGCACAATGGGTCAATTGCACATTACTTGTACTGTATTTGTTACAGCGATTTTCACAACATAGTTGATTGAAAGTCTCAGAGGAAGTACATGTGAAGCCTGCATACAAAAGGGCATCTCACACCTAGCATATCCATGTCTCAACATGATGGGTGACATCAGCCTAAACTTCTCATCCAAATAATGGGTAATGCAGCTGACATTATGGCTGAACCTCTTCCGCATACTGACTTCACTACATATGTCACTCTATGTGATAACTATCACAACCCTCAATCAATGCCCTTTGTAAATGTTTTTTGCAGATATTGAACTCGTGCCATAACCGAATGTGTACACTAGGTTCTAAACAAAGTTGCAAAAGGTCACAAGTATGTCTAACATACTGGTTGCTACAGTCCTAGGTACCCTATTCCCAATCACATGGCAGTCTTTGAGGGTGGGGTGGGAAGAACAACCAACAATCCCAGATTCAATGCACACCCAGTAGTATATAGAAAGCTCAACAAGTATTTGCCTCCACACACAACACCAATGAAGGGCTAGCAACAAATTGGAGTCAGCCAAACCTTGTCCTATCCAAGGTCCACACATGTCAAAATGCACTGACTTAGGCCAACATCACATACTACCAGTGAGGCATATTTTAACACACACACAGAGGAGCAAGAACACCCATGATCATGAGTAGAATGAACACCTAGGCCATTGCACTCTAGTCCCACACACTCCTAGTTCAACTTGTGGAAGTACATGCCCCCGGAAGATCCAACCTACAGTGTACTCAGTCCATCCTCAACTAGGGAAGCTGCATATTTAAGACAAGCCTTTTGCAGAAGCTATCTGGGAGAATGTCAGTCTGAAATGCAGACTCAGTCCAAGCCAAGTCCCAGAGCAACTCTTAACCAGTGTATTCCACATGACTCATCCCATTCCCCATAGCGGGGCCGACTGGAATGACCTACAGCCCCTAAATCTGAGAGATGGATAAGCATTGGTCTATTGAAACTGAAGTGATATTTGAAATCCCACTAATGCAACAATACCAATGAATGGGCAGGGCAATAAAACCTTGAATTCTGTTGAACACACAGTAGTCCATCATGCATCACTAGCAAACAATAAAAATAGCACTCATGCCACACTCACTGTAGGTGTCGGGGTCCTCAAAATGAGCCACCTCTCCCACGGTGTACGGTCCACCTGTAAAGCATGGAAGGAAGAATATACTCAGACTCCGTGCACTGACAAACAATTGCACTTACAAAGACAATATGAGAATATGACATGCGTAATAAAACACTTTCACACATGCTCATACTGCATGGAAGAATTCTTAATCAACATTTACATTGGATGAGTCTCCTGCTACAGTTACACACCCTACTACACACATGCAGTGGCCAGGACAGTCATGTGGTGTAAAAGATACACCTCCATTAGTATGCCTCAACAATATCGGGGTGCATTCATCTCATCATGTGCATCCCAGAGAGACATCCAAAAGCTGGTTACTTGAGGACTGCATGACCCCTCAAACTCAAACAGCCTATGTGGTCATTTTCAACACACACCAACCAGACACACATGTGACATATGTGTGGACAACATAGCTAACTCCAATTGACGTGAAGGCACCACTCATATATAGCATCATATTGGGTTTACAAATTCCTGTCTAGCTATGGCGTCTACATATGTAGGTATGATGTTTCAACATCCATTTTTCACTGGCTATTATGACCTGTAGAGTTCAAATAGAGGCAGTAACGTGTCGCTTGTCTGACACAAAGGCAACACTACATTACATACAGCTACAGGCATCCGGTATGTGTAGGAAACATGAGCTATCTGACTGCTAGCATTTGTCTTCCTACACATTGTGCAACAATTATCCAGTAGGTTTCCCTAGCATTACACACAGTCAGCTACTTATCTAGCAGATTGGGTAACAATCATCACATGTCCCCACACAGCTTTCAATTATTCACATGTAATTGATTTGTACTCACCAACATGGCCACCAATCCTGATTCCCAGGTGGTCCAGCAGATCCTGCTCCCTGGATATCAGATCAGCCCAGCGGTGCTTGAGTTGATGGTCATTCCTCAGGCTACCGTAGACACGGACCAAGTGATGGCGCACCTTCCCCCACCGGACTTTACGCGCCTCCGTGTGATACCCCTGTATCACACGGCCCCCAGCCTCCAGCATGAGGGGGAAGAAATGGCAAACAAGCCATATAAATCCCCCCAATTCCTCCTCACCCATCCTGGCAAGCCTTGGCCTACCTGACATCTCTGCACTTACAAAGGTGAAAAAGTTGGACAAAAAGGAAAAGGGGGAAATGGGGAAAGGTAGAGTAGTGAAAAAAAACTAACCCCAAATTTACACTACCCAGAACAGACTCCCACAGACAATAAAAGAAACACTGGACTTGACAAAAGTATACAAAAAAGACTCAGACAGTATTAAACAACAAGACAATGATCACAAAAGCACAATAGAGAAGGTACACTGGACACAAAAGCACTAAAACACAGGACAACACTTTCCACACAGCCACACCGTCTAGAATAATCTGAGACTGCAAAGTGAAAGAGAAAGTACACCCACAGTACAGAATCTGTAAACAGGATATCCTATTACATCACATCCTGCATAAAATGGCCGCCGTTTTTATTTTTCCGTTATGCGTCATATTTTGACGCATACAGATTGTGCGTCATATATTTTGACGCATAACAGTGCACATAATGCAGAGTCAAAAAAAAATCCGACATTGTTCCCTTATATTTGTGTGAGGCTTATTTTACAGTTCTAGAGTTGAAATTTAAGCCGCTGGCAAATATGATGACCAGATATGAAAATTAATTTTGACTCTGCATTATGTGCACTCCTGTACATCAAAAAATTACGACGCCCAAGCTGTATGCGTGGAAATATGACGCATCATAGAAAATATGGTGGCCATGTAATGCTGTTTATTAATATATTAATTTTAAAAGGATATTTTTTGACTCTGCATGATGTGCACTCCTGTACGTCAAAAAATTTGGACGCCCAAGCTGTATGCGTGGAAAAGGATATTTTTTGACTCTGCATGATGTGCACTCCTGTACGTCAAAAAATTATGACACCCAAGCTTTATGCGTGGAAATATGATGCATCATAGAAAATATGCTGGCCATGTAATGATGCTTATTAATATATTAATTTTAAAAGGATATTTTTTGACTCTGCATGATGTGCACTCCTGTACATCAAAAAATTATGACGCCCAAGCTGTATGCGTGGAAATATGACGCATCATAGAAAATATGGTGGCCATGTAATGGTGCTTATTAATATATTAATTTTAAAAAGATATTTTTTGACTCTGCATGATGTGCACTCCTGTACGTCAAAAAATTATGACGCCCAAGCTGTATGCGTGGAAATATGACGCATCATAGAAAATATGGCGGCCATGTAATGGTGCTTATTAATATATTAATTTTAAAAGAATATTTTTTGACTCTGCATTATGTGCACTCCTGTGTGTCAAAATTTATGACGCCCAAGCTGTATGCGTGGAAATATGACGCATTTTGACAAATATGTCTTTATTTTGTCAAATTGTGAAAGGAATGTTGTCATGACTAAACGATGCTAAGTGATTCACATTTTGGGTTAGCTATGACACATGTCCCTTATAGGATGTATAGAAGGCATTCACAGTGTAATAGTAATGATTGCTCAAAATGGTTATTACCCATATTTGTACACATATTTTGGGTAATTGCTGATGGCTAATTTCAAATGATGAATGGGATACCAGGATGTATTCAATAGAAACAATGTGTCCACATTTATCACGATAATCCAATTATCTATAGTCCAAACAGGTAGTGCAATTGTCACTTACACTTTTTATGGGGGTAACCATGTCCTAATTATGAATTTGTGTATCTTATATGTGTTTTACTTTTGACATGTAGGCCACACATGCGCCTTATGCATGTGTGTACTTCACATGTGCATATTTCATGTATATTTGGGGGGCGGTAGAGGTGGACTTAGGCCCCCAGCACCCTAGGGTTTGCCCTTCCAGATTTGCTAATTTATCCAAGGGTTTCATTTATTCAGTAATGCTAAACCTGCAGCAGCAGGCTCATGGAAGGCCATAGGGTATGATTCACTGTTTGCCATTCAATAATCCCATTTGCCCATTTGACGTTAGCCCTATTGATTATTTGGAGCAATCTGACATACCATTTTGCATTGAAATGTTTTGCTAAATCCTGGCGTTCCTCATGTGCTGATGACAAATAGATTGTTGCTGTATATGGCCCTTTATGCATTACCTGGTTTTGTGGCATGTTTCATTCTTCCTGCTAGGTTCCAACTGGGACACTACGGTGATCGGCTGCTTTCAAATATTTGGTTGATTGGATGGCACATGTTTATATGTGTGGTTCAATGTAGATCCACTATTAACTGTCTGGGTGTATGTTGTCACTGTAACTTCCAGGTCCCCTCATGAGTTAGTGGCAGCTAATCTTGTTCCAATTGGGCATTGTTTGTAGCAAAAATGGAGAGATGCCATTGAGGACATGGTCACCTACACATGGATGGTCCCACCCTGTCACTGAACACGTGTAATGAGACTTTCACATGAGCTACATTTTTGTGCTGAGTGAGAGAATGTCTCAGGTGTCTGGATCAGGCATGTGTCATTGCCACATTTGTACTCCTGTTGGCCTCTGTGGATGGTAATGTATCATGAAACATCATAGCCTCTGTGCAGACGTAAATGGCTGGTATTCAACACACAACTCATCTTTAGCATTTGAAAAAAAATGTTACTCAGCGTTTTGAACAGTCAGGGTCCTCATATGTGTTGACTTTTCATGGACATTATCTGAGGTTGCTGGCTTTGATGGAGGCCATTTACACCATCATACACTATGGTCCTGGTCCACTGTCACACTTTAAAGTTTAGGCAATAATGAAGGTCAGACAACGGAAAGGCCAAGATTTGCCTATTCATGGGTACTGTCACAAATCTGATGCAAATGACAGTCAGATGATGCACTACTATGTATTTGAGTATACATTGATGAGGCTATTGACAAATGATTGTCTGAGGTACAAAAGGTATTGGACAGCATGTGTGGTCCATAGGTGGACCCCAGGTATCTGTAGAGTGACCCACGGACAGGTGCCAGTCAGGCTGACAGGATGCTGGGTCAATCAGGAGCACGCTCTTTCAGTAATTACATGATCACGTGTTCTGACTAGGACTGGTCAGAGGGTGCATTAGACAGTTGAGATGTCACACTGTGTATGTCCTGTGTTGCTTTGAAGGTGACAGATGACCCTGATAAAGTGTTACACGGCAACATTAGTGTCAAAGCTTAATGATGTAATGGCTCACATTCAAACATGTATGCAGTAGGAGGCATCTGCAGGGACAGGGCATGTACATTTGGGTGGTGTGCATGGAGGGGATCACAGGTGTGGCCTCCATCTGTGTCTCACTAGTCCTGTCAGATGGGATTAGCTGATAAATAGCCTACAGTACCTCTCACAGAAGAATCAATCTACAGGTGATACCAGGCCTTATAAACTCCAAGGCAGTGTATTATATGAGCTGAGTTCCATGCAGTGAGATGGTAGTATGACAATGGTCGGCATAGTAAAGGGTGTGGCACACTGGATGACTCTTGTGAGTGTGTGTGTGTTGATGAGGGAATCTGAGTGTACACAAATCGGCATTCCAGGGACCTCTTCAGACAGGTGGGGTGTGAGCAGCTGCATGTGTGTGTATTGTTTTTAGAAAAGGGCTGACATGTAGATGGGATGTGATGTGCTGGATGCTTGTCATAGGTGTAGCACTTGTGCTGTGTATGTTCTGCTTATGTGTAACTCTAGTGACAGATAGTCATTGCAATGATAGTAAGTAGTTGGAATTACTGTTGGCAAGAGTCTAGTACTACTTTCCTGTTCCTGAAGCATTAGCATGTGAACTGGCTGATGTATGAGGCCTGTTTTCCCCTAGTTGAGTGATGGTGTTTTAGTTGTGTGCCATCTGCTGCGATGATCCATGTTTCCTACATGTATGTGAGTCATATGTGTGGTCCTCAGCTATTGCCCTTCAAAGGTGAACTGTACAGGATGTCTGTCATTTACATGGTGTGTGTATTTGACCATTGTATGGTGGCCATTACATTTGTGGTGTATATTTTTTGTGTGATGAGTGTTATGTCATTATTGCTCAATGAGACGACATTCTTCTTCAGCAATTTCAAACTAAAGGTGGGCAGAAATGAATAGGCCAAACCATGATGTGGTGTTTGTTATCTGTGTTTATTTACAATGCATTAAGGGGTGATAGAAAAAATTATGAAAAGAAATTATTGACAAGCTGTTGCCGCCTACGCACTCCAGCAGCCGTGTTTGGTTGTTCCCCCTCCTGTTGCAGGCCAGCATCCTCCTCTTCGTCGTCTTCAGGCATGTATGGGTCTGGTTCCAGGAGGGGAATGTTCCTTTTTACACAAATGTTGTGCAATATGGCACAAGTGAGTTTGATCCTACAGACCATCTCTGGGGAATATAGTAGGCTACCGCCAGTGATGTCAAGGCAGCGGAACCTTGACTTTAGGATCCCAAAGGTCCGCTCGACAATGCTACGTGTCCTCTTATGGGCGTCATTGTATGCCCGCTCTGCATCAGTAGTCGGATTCCCAAATGGTGTCATTAGCCACGGCTGGATGCCATAACACTGATCAGCTGAAAGAAAAACACAGAATGGGATCATGTAGATGTAGCAGGCACTCTTGTAAAGACCTTTAATGGCAGTAGTAGTCTTGTGTTGTCTGTGACTCTTTTGTGTACTAATGTGACAACCTATACTTGTAGGCTATAACTTTTGCTTTGTGTTTTTTCCTTGGCTGAGCAAGTGTTTGTCAGCTAACCGTTTGTCAGCAGTATGTTTTGGGAATTGCAATAGAGTGTGTCCTCCCTAGCATTGTGACTTGTGATACAGGTGTCCGTGTGTCTTCACTGGGGGTGACATGATAGTTCCATGCAGAGTTAAAATTGAAAGTGTTGTTAACACGTTCATATGAAAGTACCCTGGACATCCCATACCTTTAGACTTATGCAATGTATTAATGTACAGGTTATTGTGACACTTACAATTTGCAAGGTGACATTTAGGCAACCACACTCATTAATGTCTTCACATTAAGATGTACAGTAAATTCCAATGTATGACAGGTTCGATGGTGAGTTAAGAAACATGGCTAGTGATGTCAGGACCTCAGTGTGTTCCTGTTCACATGTTGCTGTAGTGGTGTATGTGTTGTGTGTCCTAGAGGGTTGCTGTGCAGTGTGTATATAAGTAGGTTTCTGTACTTACCAACAAGTATTCCATTGCCATACCGTCCATCCTGGAAGTGTTGGTTGATGGTGCTGTGACGGAAGATGAAGGAGTCATGGACACTCCCAGGATATTTAGCCACGATGTTCGTGATCAATCCCTGGTGATCGACTATGGCCTGCACGTTGATGGAATGTGTGTGCTTCCTGTTGCGGTAGAGGTGTTCTGTTGCAGCAGGTGGCACAAGGCGTACGTGTGTGCAGTCGATTGCACCAAGGACATGTGGGAAGCCACTGATGGCGTAGAACCCCTGTTTAGTTTCCTGCTGCTTCTGCAGTGTGTTAGGGAAGCAGATGTGGAGGGGTGTCAGTCGAATGATGGCATCCAGTACTTTTGGCAGAAATGCGGAGAATGATGGTTGTGATATTCTGCCAACCAGGGCACCAGTTGTTTGAAACGAGCCACTTGCCAGCAGGTGAAGTACGGCAAGCAGCTTTGTTTCTGTTGGGATGGTGCGGGTATCACTAAAGTGGGGGCCAACTGCTGTTCAATGTTTCTCAGCAGCTGCTGAATGGCCTGCCAGTTCAACCGGTACCTCTGTATGATGTCGTGTTCCCTGAGGCCATGCAGGGTTGTTCTTGGGCGGAATATCCTCTCCTGCCTTCTGCGCTGCCTTTGGGGTCCCTGCTGTTGTTGTTGTAGCTGCTGTTGTTGCTGCAGGGCTCTGCGTCTATGTGCACGCTGGATAAAAATCACCTCCATGTCTCCCTGTTGCTGCTCTGCTGCTCTGTTGTTTGTTCTGTGTGTTCTGATTAAATACAGGTGTGTTTGCCCCATTTTAACGCCTGCCCTGACCCAGGCGTTAAATTTTGACGCACATCGGGCTTTGCGTCATTTTTTTGCTCCGCCTCCCGTCCGAGAGTCATTTTTGCCCAGAAGCATAAATATGACGCACGGCCGTGTGCGTCGTTTTTTGGACGGGAACGCCTACCCTGGATATCATTAACGCAGGGCAGGTTGCCGCATCCAGGAAAATGACGCACACTGCAGATTTTTATTGTCCGCGGGCTCGGGCGTCAGGGTTTAAATATGGGGCAATGTTTGCGCTGATTGTGCGTCAAATTTTTTGACGCACATTCGGCGCAAACAGAGTATAAATATGCCCCTTAGTGTCCAAGATTGCCTGCAATAGTTTCTCGAACTGAGCAGAATGCGCCAGGAGTGTGTTTTCTAGTGGCTGCAGAGATGGGTTGGATTGTTGGTCGGCAGGTGTTGGTCCTTGAGTGGTTCGGTCTAAGTTCTTGGCTGATTTGGCCCTGCCGGTCATTTTGGCTGTCTCGAGATCTCCTCCTAGTCTGCAATAATTTTGCACTTTTGGTCCTCTTAATTCATTGAATTAAACTTTTGCTGAGTGTCCTGGATGTGGTGTGCCCATACGGCGTTGGGAGCGTCGGGTTGGCCAGCAAGGCCAAGGGAGGGCGTAGCCTTGTTTATGCGTGCTTATAGCCTGTGACCATGCGTTCATTGACAAATGCTACAGCCGCTGATTTTCACGGTGGTCCGACGTTGAGTTCCCGTGGGGCTTTCTGCGGGGCCCACCGGTGTGTGTGGGGAGCGTAGCAGCTGTAGGAGAGCACTCTCACCCTCATAGGTGGCGGCGGAGCCTGGTGCCAGAGGTTTCCCCAGAAGGAGGGGGAGCGTAGTTAAGGGCCGAGGCATGCGGCGTAACCCGGGAGAGACCAAGGAGTGGGGCGAACGTCAGGAGCCGCGGATGGGCTCCGCTCTGCGCAGGGCAATCGAAGCAAGCACTGACCACGGGGGAACCGGCGCGGCCCCAGCGCCCGCAGCACGCACCAGCCGTCTATACTGTGTAAGTTAACAGGATCAAGCCTATGGAGGCACGCGGCGCTTATTAGTCTTGCGCCCTTTATTTTTTTCGCTCCCCCCTTTTAGGGTTCAAGCGCCGCCTGTCCCCATCCCCGAGGGTGCAGGTGGGTTGCATTGATGATGGGGCGGTGAGGGGGGGGATGGCCAGGAGTCCAGGAGTGTCCCTTCTGCATTAGATTTTAGTTTTCCCCCCCGCGTTTTCCCCCTCACCGCATTACACTGGCTCCTGCCAGTAATCCTCTGTTCCATCCTGGGCTGCCGCAGCGATGCGTCTTTGATTCTGGGCAGGGGCGCCCCTTCTTTGTCTTTGGAAGCGTGTCCGCGCATCCCTGCCGCCGCGACGCCCAAAATGGCGGTCCGGCCCCCCGGGCCGGCCCCAGCCCCGCGCACCTCGGGGCGATGTGCAGAAATCCTTGTTTGGCCCGTGCGGCCGTGGCTCCTCAGCCCCTCCGGTCGCGCATAGAGAGGGCGGAGGCCGGCCGCACGAGGCGAGAGCGTGCCCGGAGCCACAAAGGCAGCCCCTCCTTCCCGTCGCCGCGCCTGGCGTGAGCCCCCAGGGCCCGGCCTCGGCTCGCCAGCACACCGAGGGGCACGCACGGCCCGCTGCAGATGCTCCAGTCCCTCCCGGTAGGGTCACCGCCCCGGCTGCTTCACCAGGGTTGCGGGGGTGCCCTTCAGGATGTCTTGAACGAGCTTGAGACGGAGCGCTCTTTTCAAGCGACCGTCCAGGCCGCCATTTTAGCTCCTCCCCTGCTGGGTATCTAGTTTACAAAAATATTTAGAGTTGGTAGATTTTTTCCAGAGACAGTGCACACCCTGACAGTACACACACATACTGGTTGCATTTGGCACGAGGGTGAGTGAAGGTTCAAAATTTAAAATTGTATTAACAAAAGATTTTACAAAATTATAATACATTGTTAATATTAGAAAAGTAAAAAAACTGAACCAATGACTCACAGCTTGTGAGCTGTAAAGCCACGTCAAGGCACCAACTGCATTATAGTCTATTCACACACCTTTCATACGTGATACACACAAGACCATTCACACTGCCAGTGGCTGGCCCTGCACATTACAACCCTCACATCAATAAATAGTCCTTTCAAGGGCCCATCACTTTCATATTGCCATATGAGTGATACAGCACTCACACCGGCTGGCAGCTGACAAAGTGTGTTGACTTGCATTTGGCTAGTGGTGTGTGAGGTGACCAGCAGCAAGTCACTACTCACACACTGCCAAATGCCAGTTCACACACACTGCCAGCCAAGTGCCAGCTCACACACACCACCAGCCAAGCCCCAGTCCACGCACACTGCCAGCCAAGTGTCAGCCTACGCACATGGGCAGCCAAGCTGCAGTCCACGTACATCCCCAGCCAAGTGCCATTCCACACACACCACCAGCCAAGCACCAGTCCACGCCCACTGTCACCCAAGGGCCAGTCCAGGCACACCATCACCCAATCACTATTCTGCACAAACCAGCAGCCAAGCGCCAGTCCATTCACACAGCCAGCCATATGCCAGTCCACGCATACCGCTAGCCAAGCTCCAGTCCATGCACACCACCAGCCAAGCGGCAGTCCATCACATTGTTTTTTTAGCAAAAAAGATAACACAAACCAATTAGAAGTAGAGACAAAACTATAACTACAAACACAACAGCACTAACTAAATACATCAGACTGAAATCCAAACAAAAAATATAAATGATACAGACAAGCCAGTTCACTTTTATGTTCATAGTTGCTTCCAATAACTCTGTTGCATGTGGTACAATTTAAAACAAGTGAGCACACATATCCCAGGATTAGAAGGAGACTGGGGGCAGTACATACAACTCTCCTTATACAGACTCTACATCTCTTTCAGGGATTTTCTTTTGGGTATGGGAGGAATGTAATGAGGAAAATGCCAACCTTACAATCTAACCACATCCTCCGCCACTCCAACTCTAGGAACACTTGCCTGTTCCACTACAACAAGGCTGTCTATCACAGACTGCTGAAACTGAAAAAAAGTCAACTTTGACTGGAGAACAATCCTTGAATACAACAAAAGCATTGAAGGTTTCTAGATTAAACAAATGGATAGCCAACTTCTCAGACCAAATGTAAGCTTTACGAACAGCAGTGTAAGGTTCCAACCTCTGATCTCCTCTATCTATACTACCCATGTGCTTATTGTGGTCTAAAGTGCACACATTTGCGCATTTCAGCAACCTGACCCCAAACAGTCACAGGTGAACTACTTACATCAAGGATGGTAATCAGCATATAGACATCTCTCTTCTCCGCAAATTTCATTGCTAGAAATTCATCACCATGAAAGGCACTGTCCCCTCTTAAATTGTTTGCAAAGAAGCTTTTTTGGGTAACCTTTACAGTTAGAGCTTACTATGCCACAAGCAACAGTGTCCGCTTTGAACAATTCCCTGAACAATTGCACACCAGTGCAGATGTTATCCATGTATAAATGGTGACCTTTGTTGAAAAGTCCTCTACCAAGAATCTACGCAATTTCTTACTAACTCTGAAAGTGGAAGGAAAACCAGAGGGGTCAATAGTAGAATCCTTACCAGTGTACAACCTGAAAATATAGACATATCCAGTGCTACTTTCAGACAGCATATACAAATTAATTCCATAATGTGCCCCCTTGCTAGGGATGTACTGCATAATAACCAAATGGCCCTAGAACAGGACTAAGGACTCATCCACAACTATTTCTTTCCCTGGAACATAGATCTCTGAAATTTGATTTACAAAGTGATCAAGAACAGGCTGGGTCTTAAAAGGATGGTCACAATCAGGGTGGTTTCATGGCAACGCTGAAACATCATCAACAAAATGCAGCATCTGAAGCAGAAGTAAATACCAATCATGACTCATGGCTGCAGGAAATATAGCCGTTGTCATCAAGGGACTGGTAGACCAATACGAAGACAGTAATAGCATCCTTATCTAGGCCATCAGCAAAGTTAAACCCAAGAACTTAGTCAACAAATCCTGATTTGTGGAAGTGTACCGGGTAGCTCTAGAGTGGGGCTTTAGTCTGGCACTGTTATCCCTCATATATTATTCAGCATACAAATTAGTCTGGTCATCAATCTCATCCAAAAATACATCACTCATAAACAACTGAAAGAAATTTATAGACAAAACGTTTTAAGTATTAACTCTACACCCTGCGATACCAGTAAAGGCAGGCAACGCTGGCTGTACCATATTTGGGGCAACCTAGAGTACAGCTCTTCGAAAGGGAAGCCTTTCAGCCCCACACTTCAATCTAGATGCCTCTTGCTGCACTATGGGCACATTTATGTCCTCCTCTAAAAGAGGCTCTTACTTTGCACTGAGAGTGACCTCATCATCATATGATTCCTATGGGACAGAAAATTAACTGCCAGAATCTTGCACTTCCTCCTCTACCTCAGATGCAGTCAGTCACATAATCATGGTCAGGAGAAGATTCAAAAAGCATACCAACAACCTGCAGAGTGGTAACCCTGTGGCTAACCATAATACTTACTAAAAAAAAGTAACTTGAGAAATAAGTTAACGAAAAACAATGCTTTGTAAAAAAAGTAATACACAAGGTGTGGCTTTATCAAACAGTAATGATAACTACTGAAATATAGTAACCTGTAAAGGAAAGTCAATTAGTAAAAATCACACAAAAACCTATATACTCAAATACGAAACCACTCCTTTGCCAGAGACAGCTAGACTCAGGATCACCTGCACCTACTCTGCACAGAAACAGCAAGCATCAACAATACCCTACTAGAAAGGTAAAACAAACGGAAATGACACACAAGACAACACACATCATGCACAAATCCAAGGAACATTTCACACACAATAAAACGGAAGTTAAATATGCTGCTATTGTTACGCCATTTATCAAAATCGTTCATGCCGGGCAGTGATACTCATTTGGAGTAAACAGTACAAAAAGCTTTTCTTACCAAACACATACAGCATATAAACTACAGATCCACCGGTGCCAATACTACTAGCAGGAGCCACAGCAAAGGAAATCAAAAACTTTGCACTAGGATCAAAATGAAAAAATAAAACATTATGATCACAAATGTAAATGATGACAAGAAATAAAACAGTTAACATGATAAAACACAATGAAATCTGGCCATCACCATCCAAATGCCAGCCACACACATAGCCAGCCAGTCAACACACACTATCAGCCAGATGTCAATCCACACACACCGCCAGCCAAGCGCCAGTCCACACACACTGCTAGGCAAGCACCATTCCACACACACTGTCAGGCAAGAGCCAGTCCACACACACCAACAGGCAAGTGCCATTCTATACACACTGTCAGACAAGCGAAAATCCACACACATCGCCAGCCAAGCACTAGTCCACACACACATCGCCAGGCAAGAGCCAATACACACAAACAGCAAGGCATGTGCCAGTCTACACACATCACCAGAAAAGGGTCAGTTTACACACACCGCCAGCCAAGCACAAATCCACACACACCGCCAGACAAATGCCAGTACATATACAGCCAGCCAAATGACAGTACACACAGAACATCAGCAAAACTCTAGTTCACAAAACATTCACACATTTTCCCTGGTGTCAGTGGTTTTCTGCCCCCCCCCCCCCCCCGGGCAGATGGGCCTACAAAATATGGTTGATTTGCCCCAATGGGAAATTGATAAAATATATGCCCCCTAAAGGGGAGTGAACCTTGCCCAAGAGGCCGCTCCTCAACATGACTAAATAAATCAATCTCTGGTGGTTAGTGGCTTCTGCCCCCCTTAGAGCGGATGGGCCTAAAAATATAGCTGATTTTCCCCCAATGGGGGCAGAAATTGCTCAAATATATACCCCCTATGGGGGAGTGAAACTTGCCCAAAAGGCCGCTTCCCAGCATGGCCAAATAAATGAATCTCTGGTGGCTCGTGACTTTTGCAGAAGGGCCTACAAATATGGCCAACCTGCCCCCAAGGGGGCAGAAATGGCCAAAAATATATATCCTCTAAAAGGGAGCAAACTTTGCCAAAGGGGCTGCTCCCCAATATGGCCAAATAAATGAATCCCTGGTGGCTAGTGGCTTCTGCCCTCCTTTGGGGGCAGGTGAGCATAAAAATATGGATGAAAAGGGAGCAGACCTTGCCCAAAGGGCCTCTCAACAACATGGCCAAATGAATGAATGATGGCTAGAAATGTCTGCCCCCTTCGGGGCAGATAGGCCAAATAATATGGCTGATGTGCCCCAAAGGTGGACAGAAACAGCCAGAATATATGTCCCTAAACAGCAAAACAACAGCAAACCAACATCATAAGGCACCCCTGGTGGCCTAGTGTGAATCCCTGCTGCACGATCGCAGCTCCAAAAGCGATTGTGCAGCAGGAATGCTCTTTAAAGAGACACCAGGGGAAAGGAAAATCAATTTCTTTTCCTGCCCGTGCTTCTGGAAAATCAATTTCCTTTCCTGCCGGTGCTTCTTTGAAACCCCCCATACGTCCCAGGAGGAAAACTTGCCTTTCTTCTCATTGGTTATAAAAGCAAATGGCATCTAGTACCTCTGGCCTGCTCTTATGACACTGACTTGCAGTATGCATGCTGATGTCATCAGATTTTAGACGGTAGTTGTTCAGTACTTCGTTGTAGAGACTTTTTTGTTGTTTAGCAGTAGTGGTTTAGGCAAGTAGTTCTTTAGGAACTAGTTGTTCAGGATGTTTCCCGTGAAGCATATTGTCTGGAGGCTTTAGGGATGAGGGGTCACCAGTGTTACTCAATGAGAATCAGAAGGGTGGCTCGGCATGGGCAAGAGCACTGAATTTATAGAATGCTTAAATTAAAACCATTTTCAGTGAATCATTGGAAATATTCAGGTTCCCCATCCCTCGAAATGAGAGAGTGGGAGCCTACTAGTGTTTCAGAACATAACTATCTGTAGCTGGAAATCCTACATGCGGGCATGGTTTTCATGTGTTTTATTCATTGATAGTGTATTTTGTATTTTTAGCTGCAAGGTCTACAACTGCTTTCCAACAAAGTTAAGTTCTTCACTGTAGTGTGCTAAGGTATCCAGAACATGACCTACTAGCTGGCTTTAGAGAGCAGCTTTATGATCCCAAAGCTGCTTACCTGTAATCAATTTTCATCTTGATTCATTGTACACATTTGGGGCCGTATTTATAGGCCCCTAGCGCCACAGGAGCGTCACTTTTTGTGATGCTCCTGTGGCACTAAGCACTGCGTCCCAGGGGTGGCATTAGCAGGGCACAACAAGGAGGAATACTTTTATTCCTCCTTGTTTTTTGCTTTTTCTATATGTGCTGCATTCTGCAGCTCGCATAGAAAGAGCAAAATGCCAGAAATTATTGTTTATGTGCGGGAAGTTGTCCCTTCTTGCACATAACCAATCATTTGAAAATGACGCTTTGGCACTTCTGTGTGTGCTGCATTGTGTAGCACCCACAGAAGTGCCAAAGTGCCATTAGTGATTGTTTTATGTGCAGGAAGGGACACCTTCCCGCATATAAACAATCACACCCCTCAACACAGACATCATTGCACGATGGTGCAAGGATGCCTGCGTTGGCGCTGGCAGGTAAATTTAGCGCCAGCGCAAGGGGAAATGCAGGGGTGCGCCGTTTTCACTTAAATATTGCGCATCTCTGCGTTTCTAAAGTGACGCAGCGCAGCCAATTTTGGCACAGAACCGCGCTGCACCACTTTTCCTTAAATCTAGCGCTTGATTTTTCATGCTTTAGACTTATGTTATCACCTTGAACACAAAAGGCATACTCTGAAACCACTAAAGTTAGAATGCTTGAACCAGCTCTTTTCAGGGTCAAGAGTTATGTTGATATTCCATAACCCTTGTGTTATTAGGAAATGTTCATATTTCCAGTGTACTTCAGATGTCATATGAGGTGCCACCCACTGAACGCAGAGAAGATGTGTAGCTCCGGCGTTGCGAGTGTTTGCTTAAACAGCAGCTTACAAAGAGGGGACCACTCAAACAACAATGTTTTTTTCACCTTGTCTCTAGGATTCTCTTTGGAATCTTTGAACTGTTGTGTGAAACTTCTCCACTGGTGAAAAGCGCTCTTCTGCTATTGGATAAGGGCACTGATCTGGTGCGAATCACTCAAATAACTAGGTTAGCTTGTCATTTACGGAGTGACTTCATTCATGGTAGGCTAAAGGCATTCGATGGTGGTATGCTTTTCTAAACATTCCTTGGCAGAAAGCACAGTAGTAGTGTTTTAAACCTGTCTGCAAAATGTAGCAAGTCGTTTTGCCCAAAGTATGGGAAGCTCAAACAGGTTTGAACTTTAGGAAGTATGGTAGGAGGCTGAAGCCTTGCTCACTTTCCAAGCAAATCAGGGGTAGCAGTCCTCTCCCTTCACATGTTAATTCCGATCACAGGATTGTAACATTTAGATAGGAGGTCCTGGATTTCTTAAAGTTTATTTTAGACCTGGTAGTGACAAAAATGTATATGTTTCAAATGATGAGTGAAAAAATAATAATGTTGTAATTATCACCAACATAGTACTCTACCCCACCCCTCTTTATAGGAGGTCAGTTCATAAAGTGAACATCCTAGGCTAGTCATATAACCTTGGACTAAATGGGCGAATGTATGTTGGCATCACTAAGTGTGAATGTATTTAAGTATTGTGACTTGACAGCAATACTCTGAAAGAAGTACCCATTAGTGACGTTAAATGTTATTTTACATTTCTTCATTAGTAGCTGGGTCGCTATGTATGAGCTATGGGTGTTTTATGTACACCATAACGTTAACATAGGAGTTGAGAATTCGATAATACAGAACTAATCCTCAACACTTGTCAGGTTTACATGCTGGAAAAATTAGACTATTCACAGAGGACTAGCTTGGAGTGATTACGTCCCGGCACACCAGCTGTTTAAAATCAATTAATTTCCACTCCTGTTTCAGACTTTAGAGGGTATAGGTGTTGATATTGGCCTAATGCTTCTGGAGTTCAACCTGTTCATTCTTTAGCAGGAACCATGTGTAAAGCCCCCTTTGCGCCACATGAATTGAGAAGAGGACTATGATGAATTCTGCTATAATTTTTAGTTTGCAGGCTGTCGGGTTATTTGAAGAACTTTCTTGCTGCGAGGCACTCTGTTTCTAATTAGCCACCACTTTCAACTTCTGTAAATGCAATCTCTGTCTCGAGCTTTGTGCTTTCCCTTTCCAAATATACTCATGATCTCCTCATCCCGATTGTCCTTTGTCAAGTGATTTGTTTAGAGATGGCTGTTCCGTTTTTTTGAAAATATACGAAATCTTCTTAAAAGCTGACAAATTGTATTCCCCTTTGTGCTCCCTTTAATAGTCTGACGTCATCTTTCTTCTGTGAGACATAGCCCAACTGTCTTTCCCCAACACTTCCGGTTCATGTTTTTTTTTTTCTTAGGGCTTCCCTTAATTTCATTTTTCACTATCAAATAAGGCTTAGGCGGGCTTGTTCCCATGTGTCTCTTTGAATGTATCTGGGACATAATTTTAGGTAGCTCTAATTCTTTCCAACTCTGTGAGCTATCTGCTTCTCCTCGTATGGCCAAGAGGACAGCATCTCTCTTTACACTGCCTAAAGTTATCTCCATGATCTCTAATTAGTTTCATACCAAGATCTACTGCAGAAGGAAATTCTTCTTGGATTTGACTAAGCACTTCATAAAGCAATGAAGTGCGGGTGCCATGGTGGTAGTGCATAGTACTGTGAACATGCTCTCTCCTGTAACTCGTTGTAGCGTTGGAGTCACCGCAAAGGTCAGGAACCAAGTCATATTGTTTTTGTTTCTCTTGAGTTCTGAGTGACGTATGCAGTGTATAAATGATGCGCTAGCAGGCTTTCTAATAAAAAATCTTTCCTTGTTTACTAAGACAAGCACTCATGCTTTTATAATGATTGGCGGGTATTAGGATGTGGAAGTTGCTGAATTGGTTCCAGTCTTAGTCCCCTCCCCACCAACTGCCCGTATATTTCCATAAGTTCACACAGCATATTTCTAGTATACTCAACATCCTATTCAACCATTAACAGGTGAGGAATATATCCTACCAAACCAGGCCATGTTTGCCCTGGTGAAATCGAAGGACCATTCCTTACTGGTCCCCTTATAAGTGGCATATTGCCCAAAACCATTTCATTGCTCAGCAGATTGCTCAGCAGATGGCAAGGGCACTTTTATGATTTGGCATGGATCGAATTGGATAGGCAGGTCATGAGGAGAGCATCTAGTATCTAGTAACTTGTAAAAAACATGTTATTGCCATTGACTGCAGATAGAATATAAATGCAGCATTAGTTTCAATAATAAGGACAGGATTGGGGCGTGGCTTGCCAGCCAAAATGGCGGATGCAGTTTAGCGCAGTTCCGGGGCAAAGCCCCGATCATCCGCACTTAATTCGCTAAAGGGTGGCTGATGGACCCCTGTGCATTGATGCATGGCTGAGTGAACCTTGCCGGGAGCCGGCCGTGAGGTTCGCTGCAGCAGGGAAGGTCCCGTGGGCACTGGTGGGGCCGCTGTCCCGAGCTTCGCTGTGAGGGGTGCGGCCTAATCTGAGGAATCTCCGCCCGAGGCCTGGTCGAACTCGAGCCTTGCGGCAATCCAAGTGAAGAGAGGAGAAGGAGCGGCTGGTTGTGGTGAGCTGGGTGGGGTGGAGTCAAACAGTGGTTGGTGCTGAAGGGAGCGGGGACCTTGTGGTGACGAAAACGTACCTGCTCTTCGTGCCCCTTGAATCGGCTTCCGCCATGGTGGCCCGAGTGAGGACTTTGCGGAGAGGGGCCCAGAGGACACAGACCATACTCCGCCCCACCCCACTAATACTAATACTCCCTGCGACTGCCCCAACACTGCGAGGGTTACGAGCTCTGGAGTGTTTACACAGCAAAATCCCGGTGCCCCTGGCTGCCGCAAGACTGGGGCTGCTCATGCTGCAGCATCTTCGTCCCTCAAACTGTGCGTGCAAGTGAGCCCCTCCTGCACCTCTGTAGAACTGCACCTTGATGATAACTGCGACTGCGTCCTCTCAATCAATGAACGCTGCCCTCTCGAACCTTGAAATGACAGAGATGGACCTCCTTCACTCTCAGACAGTTACTAGGCTGCAGGCGCCGGGAGCTGAGGCACTGCAGTCAGACAACCATAAGTTAGACGCAGTGCTGCAGGCTGTGGAGAGGATAGGCTCTTTCCTGGACCAGGCTCGGACCTCATTGGAGGGTAACGTAACAAGTGATCTCACCCTTCTTCATGTGGATCACAGCAAACTGGCAACTAAAACTCACTCACTAGAAGACCAGTTACATGAACTGATGCCTAAGACCGGCCAATTTGAATCCTCACTGCGAACAGCACTAGACTGGATAGAAGTGCTGGAGTACTGGGCGGAGGATGCAAAAGGGCGCACCAGGAGGAACAACTTCCGTGTTATGTTCCTCCCGGAAGGCGTGGAGGGCTCAGATGCGGTTGCATACTCCGAGACCTGGCTGCAGGGCTGGTACCAGAGGGTTCGCTGACACCTTTCCTCTCTGTTGAGCGTGCCCACAGGGACCCTATGAG
Source organism: Pleurodeles waltl (assembly GCF_031143425.1). Lineage (NCBI taxonomy): Eukaryota > Metazoa > Chordata > Amphibia > Caudata > Salamandridae > Pleurodeles > Pleurodeles waltl. The sequence continues at coordinate 876,780,258 of NC_090444.1, forward strand.
GGGCCGGCTACCAGGAGCGAGTCTGCTCCCCTTCTTGCTACGGCAGTTGCACTATGCGGACAGAGTTATTATTCTGCGTGTAGTAAGATCCCTCCTGGCAATCCAAGTGGATAACACCCAAGTTATGATGTTCCCAGACTACACCACTGCTGTACAAAAACAACATGCCTCATTCTTGTCTGTGAAGTGCAAACTCCGGGCCCTTAGCCTGAAGTACTCCCTCCTCTTCCCCCCCAGGCTGCGAGTGGCAACCGATGGAAAAAACACTTTTTTACCACCCCGGAAGCCGCCTGAGAATGGCTGGAGTCAACAGACCTGATCACTCAGCAGGACACTGAATCCGAAAGTCCTGCGGTGCGGGGCTTGAGGCCCTCTGAGCAGAGAAATCATAAATGGCATGGGGCTCCCACGACAGACATAAGCCATGCTCAGGATCTAGAACAGATTATACAGGAGTGACACTGTGCCCTACAAACTGCAGCAGCTATCAGTTTCTCATCAGCCACATCAGAAGTAGACGCAGAGCTGACAGATTCTGGTGGTGACAATGGCTCCTTTCTTGAAACGCCTTCTGAAGTGGGGTCCTCTGCCCTTCCTACAGTGACACCTCAAACGACGGATGACCTACTTTGAGCTCACTGAGTTGCTGCACACGGGTCACTCAACTGGACATTCCCTCACAACATTGCCTTTCGTGGTGACTGAAAGACCAACCGTCACTACATGCCGGTTCTACTCGCATGTAAATTTATTGTTCTACCTCTGACCTGGCCTGTGGCTCTGTGCCTCCGCCTCTCTCCACGGCTAATAGTTGATGTTCAGTCTGCATGCCAGTCAGAAAATTCTTTATTCTGCAAATTGCCATAAAAGCACAAGTCCATTTTATACAAATAAAAATAATTAAAATACATTACAAAATGTGTAGGGGATTATTTACATTATGTTTTATAGACATAGCCCTAATCTGAACCTAATTACGTTACTGTGTCGGTACTACACAAATTGATATTATTTCCTAGTAACAATAACACAACTAGCAGGTTTAAAAACCATTATAAATATGCAAAAAGATAAAATATGACATTTTCTAAATTATGTTAAAAAATCACAAGTTAATTTTATAATCCATATCCAAATTAAACTAATATACAGCTTCATCAACCAGTTCATATCGTTTCCTGAGAGCAATGGCAGACCTCATAAAATTTAGTACAGAAAAACAGATTTGAATTGTTGGTAGTTTTTTAACATAAGTCAATGCTTCCTTATGGAGTATACATTTTAATTTGCCTAGACAGGGCAGTATAAAAGCATGTCTAGGGACAGTATATAGAGTACAAAATAGGAATAAGTGGCATGTGCTCTGCTTAGATCTGGCATCACAGGGGCAATTTGGAAGCTCTTTTAAATACATTGTTTAGGGAAGGTCACTCTAAAATGTATTAAATTTAATCTAAATGAGGACAAGAAGTAACATAATTGTGGGCTTGAGTATCAAGTTAAATAAGGTTCCATGGTATTCGTACTTGAGATTTGGACATAGGGGTCAAAAGTTTTCAATTTCAAAGCTCCGTGGAGTCTGAGATTCAAAATGTTCTCAGTGTGCCGTTTTTTCACCAGCTCCTTTTAATTTATAGGTAGGGACCTTGGCTCAGTGAACATATTCTCGAGCCCCAGGTTTCGAAAAGATGTTTGCAAATATAAAAACCAAGGAATTCTATTTGTTTTAGCCATTTGAATAAAATCAATCATACAGTCTTGTACCAAACTAGCCTCTGGGTTGCCCCAACATCTAAGCCACAATAAAAGAGGGGCAACATCAATCAAGTCCTCTATATGTCGTAAACCCAATTCCTCATGGCAGATAATATTTGCTACATTCTTAGGTACCTGCAATAACCTATGAGCAAATTTATTCTCAACACGTTGAGGCTGGTCTACTTTAGCATAGCCCCACAGACCCGCCCCATAAGTGGCTGCTGATACACGTTTGGAGTAATAAAGCCTAGTGATCTGGTATATTGGTCTATGGCCCAGTTTGAGGGTGAAGCGAAAAACCACTTCAACGTTTCTCACCATTTCCAGAGTCTTAATTCTAAAATGAGAATTCCATAACATGGAGGAACTTACATTCATGCCTAAATAACAAAAGTCTCTCACTTTGTTGATGGTATTTCTTCCCATTGTAAATCGTTTCAAACTTGTGTTTTCAAGGACCACAAGTCATAGCATACATCTTTGTAAGGTTTACTTTCAGATCAAGATCCTGAATAAAAGTTTTAAAAAGTCCAACATACCTTGAAGACCGTTAGCTGTACGCGCAATTAAAACTACGTCGTCAGCATGCAATAAAACTGGGAGCTATCTCTGTCCCATCCTAGGAAAATCCTTCCCATTTTTTTACTAGGTAGTCATAAAGCCCATTAATATGTAACAGAAATAGGAATGGCACTAGGATGCAGCCCTGTCTTACTCCTCGCCTTGATGGAAAAGGGCGAGTTCTCTCACCATGAGTACCAAATTGCAGTTTGCATGCTATCCCTTGTTTCCTACACTGAATGCTATGCACTGGCCCATTGGCCACCCACACCCATGCTGGGTTAGGGGTTCCGTCTTAGAGCTTATTGGGTATCACACGTCCTCTCCACACCACCCCAGCACCCCACTTGTAGGTACTGTCTCCGCGCACTTGTTACGCCAGGCAGGTGTTTTGATTTATTTGGGCAGATACCAGTTGTCCCTCTGCTCGGTTTTAAACTGTGTTTGTTTGTTTCTGAATGGAGCCCGGATTCCCCCTGTCCCGCTCCCCTTCTTCTCCCCACTAGGATGTCCTGCATCGATCACGTTAAACCCTGCATCTCTGGGAGTGGAAATTTGAGACATTACCGAGCTATTAGAAGATGCAGTATACAGAGCATCACTAGATAGAATGATTCCCGAATATATTGAACACAACGATGGCACAGCAGCCTCTGGTCTTGTTGAATGGGATGCATTTAAAGTCTCCGTCAGGGGGCACTTCATGGTGCATAACACCCGTCAGCGACTTACCAGTTATCGACTGCCAGAGCAGAACATACATCCTTGTTGGAGAGGCTGTGCTGCCTCAACTATGCAGCCCACTCGGCCCACATGCATTCCACGGCCGACCGGTCAGCAAGCTGCAGGCTTGGCTCATCCGTCAAGACCAAGTTTGCGTTCCTATCGTGGAGCTTCGCTCGGCAGTGGGGGACGTACTCCACACCACCCATGACATACACATTAAGTTCACATGACAGTACGCAAAACTTTATCGCCCCTCTGCGGAGCTGGACGCCATAGTCTATGATGAACTTTTCTCCCTGACCACTATAGCCCAGCTGACACCTGACCAACGATAGGAATTGGAGGCACTCCTGATGCAGCCTGATGTGCCTGCAGGAAAAACCCCAGGCCCTGATGGCCTCCCATCTGACTTTTATAAATTGTTCTCTACGGTGCTTGCACCTCGCCTTCTCCGTCTTTATGAGGAGGCACTACAAGAGGCATCTTTGCCTGCATCGCAATGGGAGGCACTGCTGATAGTGCTCCCCGAGCCCGGCAGAGACCCGACCAAGTTCTTACAGACCGCTAGCTATGCTCAACACTGACTACAAAATTTTGGCCAAGGCCTTGGCATCGCGCCTGGTGCCTGGTGCCTCTGGTCCCTCAGCTGATTCACCCTGACCAGAATGTCTTTGTGCCAGCCCAAGACACTTCCCACAATATCAGGCACTTTTTCAGAGTCATGAGGTCTTCAAAACAAAAATGGCCTTGCGCTGGATGTCTGGTGCTTGATCTGGAGAAGGCCTTTGATTCCTTAGAGTGGCCCTATCAGTTCGAGTCCCTCTACCGATTCAGCCTAGGTCCCCGTTTTCTGCGCATGGTGAAGCTGTTGTATACCTAGCCCCAATCCAGTTTCAAAATTGGAACAATCACCTCTGCACCCATTGATGTGGGCAGGGGTACTTGACAAGGCTGTCCCCTCTCCCCACTGCTATTTTCTCTGGCGATGGAGCCCTGGCAGCAGAACTTCGTAAGAGGGGAGAGACATGGAGTATCCCACTAGGTGATGGCCCACATACCATATCTTTATATGCAGACAATCTTCTTTTGTACCTCAAAGACATTGATAACGTCCCTGCTGAAATTGCAAATATACAGCACCAATTTGCTAATCTTTCCAGGTTAAGAGTTAACTGGGCAAAATTCCCTTCAACCCTGACTTGCCAGACCCGCGGCTACAACTTTCTATGGTTTATATCCCCTGGCAGCCTAGAACGGTCAGATACCTGGGTATCCATGTTTTTCACAATGAAGAGTATCTCCATGATGGCAACCTTAGAAGAGCAGTGTCATCTATCCATGCCCAGATGAACTTTTGGTAAAAGCTTGCACTTTCAGTGGCTGGAAGAATTGCCCTTCTGAAGATGGCGGTGCTGCCGCGTTTAGTATACTACTTCTCTAACTTACCATACTATGTCCCAGCCTGCTTTTTTAGAGAGCTAGGGGCCAGATGTATCAAAGGGTTTTACCCATTCTATGTCTATGGGAAAATGTGTTTGTACGTATGGCACCTAGAACCCTGAATCTGAGAGTTTATTTGGAACAAGGGCCGATGCAGAGTGGTGCTGAAGAAACTCTACTCACCTCTGAATCAGGGCGGCCTATCTGTGCCAAATATGGAGCAATATTACCTGGCCTCCCAGCTTCAGTGGTTGGCACAATGGCTATCTGGCCTTCAGCTATCTGACAATGGATGCTCCCTGCAGCTCTACACCTCTTTTACCCCCTCACAAACGTGAGGGCACCTGCAGAGCTCCTGCATGCGCATGGCTCATCTTTGTTACCGCAGGTGTCTGCGCCTCACACATACGACTGTCCCATATGCTCCGGCACTGGCACTACTGGGCAAACAATGGGGTTCACAACTCACAACCACCGCTGAACTGGAGCCCTGGCACGCGGCTGATTTACACACACTGGGCGATCTCGATAGTGAAAGTAAACTTACTTCATTTGACGTACTAACAGCCGAGACAGGCCTACCAGCAGGGCAGTTTCTGCTGTACAACTCCCTGATAGCGATACTGTCACGTCGGTGGGGAGATGCGGCATCTGAACCCCCAACACACTTACTAGTACAAAACATGCAGGTCATGGGACAGGGCAAACACCTGATACAGTGGTTCACCAACTCACTCAGAACGCACACACTACACACCTGTGCTGTGCTGCGTGCCAGCTGGGAGGAAGATTTACTTGAGCCCTGCACTGATAAAACATGGGATCCAGCCACACTAACATCCCCCGCAACTCCAGATTCTGCCTCATCCAATTTTATATTTTCCACAGAGCCTACCTCACACCAGCCAATATTAACAGGCCCTTGCTCTAAGTTGATGGGGACGGAACTCCTCTACACGCTGTGGTCTTTCCCCTCTTCAAGCACTTATTGGCAAGATGTAACAACATGCTTATCAGCTTGCACGTCGCGCCCACAGTTATCTACTTGGGAATCTTGTATCCTGGGTCTTTAAAACACAGAGCTTCTACAAGATTTCTAGACCTTGGCCTCCTGACGGCCAAACACTTAATTACTAGGAGATGGGGGCCCTTGAGCCCCCATCCATTGAGGCATGGAAGGGTTCTGGAAGGGATGGAAGGGTGCTACCGTACTCCACCTCATGGGGCAACAATGGGGCATCCAGGCACTTCAGGGAACAGGGGCAGGGGTGGTGGTGGTGGGGAGTTGTGACAGGGGTGGGGCTTGGATTTGTGTTCGGAAGGTGGAGGGGGTTTGGGTTTGGCCTTGGAAGGAGGAGCTATGTACTTTGACCGGGTGGAGCCAGATGGAATTGGCTCTGCACAGGGCTTCTTCCTCTCTGGGGAAGGGGTTTGGGAATGTGAAGGACGGACAGGGGTGGGCTGTGAAGTGGAAGGAGTGGAAAGGGCAAGGAGGTGTGCACGTTTAGGGATAAGACGGGGTAGGCCAGTGGGTTGGAAGAGGTCAGAACGGAAGAGAAAAAGTATTTTGAGAGCAATTGGGTTGGGCCTGGAGGAGTGTGTGGGAGGGTGTGGGAGTGGAGGCAGAGGGTGTGGACGTAAGTGGTGTAGGGGTGTGTGTTATGGATGCAGGTGATTGGACAGTATGCTGAGGTGTGGTGGATGCGTGATGGGTGACTGTGTTGGTGCGTTTATGTGTTTTTGGAGGAGGGGATGGTGGACACAGTGGGAGAAGACAGGCTGCCAGTGTGGATGTATGTTGTGTGGGTGTCTGCAAGTCTGGTGAGTGTGCTGCATGTGCAACTACAGTAGTAGTGGTGAGTGCAGGTGTGGTATCTGGGGTACATGTTTGGATGTTTGCTATTGTGGTGAGTGCAGGAATATGCTCAGCAACAGTGACTAAAGGTGCAGTGCCTGGGGGTGTGCATGTAGAAGGGACAGACAGGGAGGCGGAAGAGTTGGACACACTAGGGGAAGTGGATGTTTCTGTGTGTGCATGTGTATGTTGGCTGTGTGAATGCTTGTGGTGTGGTGCTTGTGTTTTGAAGTGTGCTTCTTGTGTGTTGAGGTGCTTCACTGCGTGTCAGATTGTGTGCTTTGGACGGGTGAAGGGAGTGGGGTGCTGGAAGGGGTAGAAGAGGTTGGAGGTGGGACGGAATGAACAGGGATACTGGCTGCCGTCAAAGAGGAGGCCAGAGCCTGAAAAGAAGATGATACTGTAAGAGTGTGCCCACTAGGGTCCGCCACCGCCAGTGAGCCCCTATCGGAGGAGGTATCGGAGCCACTACCTCCAGTGATAGTTGTCTCCCCTGTGGTACTCCCCTCGCCCTCCAACCCACTGGTCCCCTTGGTGTCAGATGACTCTGTGTCCGAGGATCTGTGGGTCGCTGCAACCCCACACGCCGGTGCCTCAGCTCCCTCGTCAGATGATGCTGATGTACACAAACAACACAAGAGAACAGGGATGGTGAGACAAAACAGGAGAGACACTTGTAAATAGCTGAAAGGAGTCAGCATAGTGGCCATGCATACACCCACCCAGGAAACCCTCCAACAGGCAGCACCTTCCACTATGCCCATGGCCATGGCCCTGACTAGTGATCAGAACCTTGCTCTACACCCATCCCCTGAACTACCTAAGGACCCGACATGTAGGAGACCTGACCCAAACACCCCTTCACCCTACGGGGGCCATCATGTAGATGGACCTCAGTCAGAGTCCCTGCTACTAAGCAACATAAACCCTAATGCACACACAGACATCCATCAAGGGTTAAGATTGTAATATGTGTACTCACCCCCTTGTGACTGCTGTGCAGCCTTAAAATGCCCATCCAGGTCTGGGTACGCCATTGCCAGGATGCGTAGAATGAGGGGTGGTCAGTGCCCGACGGGCACCCCTTCCCCGTTGGGAGGACTTCCCCAGCTGGGCCTCACAGATTTTTCACACCCAGGGTCGCAGGTCCTCCCACCTCTTCCTGCAGTGAGTGCTCCGCAGGTTGTAGACCCCCAGGGTCCGCACCTCCTTGGCGATGGCATGCCAATGTGCCCATGTCTGGTGGGCGCTGACCTAAAAGGGACACACAGAAATGTAAGACAGGGGTCAGGCACTTAGAAAATATGTACAGCTGCCTACACGTCCACTATGGGACGGACAGTACGAACAGACTTACATGACATACGCATGCAGGATGTCATAAACCATGGCCCATGCAGGGTAAGAGGTGCACACATATGTACTGCCAACACCATCCATTACACACAACTATTGCCCACAAATCCCCCACTCACCTGTACCTCTGGCTGTCCGTAAAGCTTGGAGTACAGGGGCAGGACCCCGTTCACTAGCCTCTCCAATTCCTCATGGGTCAAAGCCAGGGCCCTTTCCCCTGTAACACAAGCCACATTCATGACCAGAGGCAGGACACAGAAGTACACTCAGTGGAGTACCTGCTTGCACGAGATCAGGGAGTCAAGTGAATTTGGGGTGACAAATTTGCGTACGTACCGCTGCGGTGTGCACCGTCACCGCCGGCAGCGATCATGATACTCCAGGATTCCCCATTGGCATCCATGTTAACCAATGACTGTGCGAACGGCAGTAAACACTGCCTTACGCTGTTACGTCAACCGCTAGCTATGCATGTGACCATTAACAATACCACACATGACAAACCCTGTTTAATCATTATGGTCTGGATGAAATTCTGTCAAAAACATTTAGCATTTGAGTCCCTACAATCAAGTCAGCAGTGCTCATTGTACGACAGTGTGTGCCTATGTATGTGTGTTCCTCACACGTGTTTCAAATCCCTCCTAGGTACTGACCCTTGTGGCGAGGAAGGGCCCCATTGGTGCACAGACCACTTGTTGATTTGCGGACCATGGTGGATCGTCACATCATAATCAATTACAGACTCACCCATGAAATTTGTGCATTACTGGATCCTGCACTGACTCCGGCAAATCGTAATCAGCATGCCATCCCTACTGAAGTGCAGATGCTTTCTGCACACCATTTCCTGGCCACGGGCTCATTTCAAGTGACAGTGGGCATGGGTGCTGGATTTTCACAGGCAATGTTCAGCATGATACTGACAAGATTTCTAAATGCATTTGCACGACACCTGCAGTCCTATGTGAGGTTTCCAAAAAGTACTGACCTCCCTGCCATCAAGTCGGACTTCTATGCATTTGCAAACACACCCCATGTGATAGGTGCCATCAATGGCACCCACATACCTATAATACCCCCAAGAGTCAGTGAACAGGTGTACAGAAACAGTAAGAACTTTCACTCCATGAACATTCAATTAGTATGTACTGCAGACCAGTACATCTCACATGTGAATGCCATGTTCCCCGGTTCAGTCCATGATTCCTTTGTGCTGAGGAACAGTAGTGTGTCACACAAAATGGTAGGTGTTTCTGTCACTAACTGCTACCTAGCAGACAGCCGGGCTGTCTGACTCAGAGGCGTGACAATTACTGCTCTGGTTTGCACCTATTCCTTGGTGATTCTGGCTATCCCAACTTGCGTTGGCTCCTGACACCAGTGAGGACTCCTGGATGCAGAGAGGAAATACAATGAGGCCCATGGACATACTAGGAGGGTGATAGAGCACACAATAGGTCGCCTGAAGGCTAGATTTTGTTGTCTACATATCTCTGGAGGTTCCCTGGCCTACGGGCCTGAAAAGGTGTATAAAATAGTGGTGGCCTGCTGCATGCTGCACAATGTGGCTGTGAAAAATTCTATCCCCCTCTTGGAGGTGGATGGTGCTGTATATCCTGACCAGCTTCCTCAGAGAGGGGAGGAGAGTGATGCTGATGATGAGGAAGGGGAAGATGTAAATTCCAGGACCCAAATGATACCACTCTACTTCCAGTAACTATGTGGGACTGAGGGCTGACATTGGTGTTCGTGAACAGTGTGTATAGTCATGGAGGGGGGGTTCGAATGTAGTAATTGCAACTGGGTCCATGTCTGCATGGGACATAATACAATTTAGTGGTTCTTTTTTTACAACATTTAGGCACAACAACATGTAAGGTGAGTGTGTACTTTCATGCTACGCATGTACAAATAAAGTAGTTATCAGCCAGTTGCATCCATACTTCACTTTGCTCACACAGTATGACAGGGGACAGTGTTACAGATGTGATATGTGTTTTATTTGGTGCAGGGATTTAATAGTGCAAATTACAGTGATGGCAGTTGGTCATGGGCAGTTGTCCTCAATGCCAACATGGTGGCAGCCTTGTTGTAAGTATTGATGGGTCCATCACTGTTTACATGAGTTCTTATTGATTGTTAGCACTGTTTGGTGGTTGGTTGGTGAGCAGATTGTTGCAGAGTCACTTCTTTGAGGGGGCCTTGTTTTAGGCAGGGGTTCCAGTCCCCTCTCTTGGCCTGAGGGTCCGTTTGTGCGCCTGCTGTTGACCTAGAGGGGATGACATGGTTGTTCCTTGTGTTTCCTCTGAGGGTAGTTTGTGAAATGTTGCTGCTGATGCTGTCATTGTCCGGTCTGTCTCCTGTGCTGTGGTGGGGGCCTCCTGTCCTGTGTGGGTCTCAGACTGGGTTTGTACAAGCTGTAGCAGTGCTCCTGCTATGCTGGTCATTGTGGCATTGTGCAGTTTCCACTGCTCCATGGCTTCTTGGTGGTGTTCCTGCTCCATCCTCTGCTCCAGGGTGGATACTATCTGGGTCAATCTGTCATGGGTATGCTGGTAGGCCCCCAGGACCTCAGAGATCATGTCCTGGGCTACAGCATCCATCCTGTGACCTCCTCCCTGGGCCACTGATGCCCTCCCACTGGGCATAGCCCCCTGTGCCTGTGTCCTCAGCACAGGCATGGCAGTACCACTTGTACTGAGGCCATCATCTTCCTGCCTCTTGGTAGGGGGTGACTGTGGCCTCTGGACATGTGTTCCACCAGTCTGTGGCCTGGATACACAGGTGTGGGGACAGTTGCCCTGGGCTGATGTTCTTGCCTGGGTGGTAGGGGTGTCAGTGGTATCCTGGGTGGGGCTGCTGGATGGTGACAGTCCAGGACTGTATGAGGGGCCAACCTGCTCATCAGTGTCCAGGGTTCCATCCCCAGTGTCATGTGAGGTGCCTCTGTCTCCATGGGGGGCACTGCCACTCCTTGTCCGGTCGGTCAGGGTGGCATGGGTGGTCGTGCCTGTTGGGGAAAATGGACACATCTGTTACAATTGTATGATCGGATGGGGTGCACAGGGCTGGGCTGTTTTGTGCAGGTGTTACACTTTGGGGCCATGCGGGGTGCCTTTGTGAGTTTTGCACTGCATTTTGCTTAGGATGTGGAGTTGCATTGTGGGTGGTGTAGTGACATTGTGAATCCTTGCAGGGATAGGTGGCTGTGCACAGGGGGAGGGATGTGGGCCTGTTGGTGGGTTTGTGGGCATGCAGGGTGACTGGATGTTGTCAATGTGGGCTGGGTGGGGTAGTGGTCCTGGTGGGTGTTGGAGGGGTGGGGTGGTACATGCATTCCATGTATGATGAATATGAGGTAATTACCCCAGTCCATTCCTCCAGTGAGTCCAGTGAGTCCCTCAGGGTGCGGGATGGCCAGTACCTTTTCCACCCAGTCAGTGTATTCGGGTGGTGTTGGTGGTGGTCCTCGCCCAGTCTTCTGGACTACAATGTGGTGCCTGGATGCCAAGGCCCTGACCTTCCCCCGCAGGTTGTTCCATCTCTTGCGGATGTTGTCCCTGGTGCAGGGATGGTGTCCCACTGCATTGACCCTGTTGACAATGGTCTGCTACAGCTCCATCTTCCTGGCAATGGGTGTGTGCTGCAACTGAGCACCGAATAGTTGTGGTTCCACCTACAGGATCTCGTCCACCCTGGTCCTTAGCTCCCTTTCTGTGAAGCGTGGATGTTTGGGGGGTGACATGGTGAGTGTGGTGAATGGTGTCGGGGGTGGAATTGTGGTGAGGGTGCTCTTCTGTGGTTCGGTGTGAGTCTTGTGTATAGTGGCGTTCGGTGTTTGCTTCTGGTGATCTCTGTCTTCGTTGGCCTACTTTCTTGCAAAGGATTGGGGGGGTGTGTGTGAGTGTTTTATGGTATTGTGGATGTGTGTCAGGTGTGTGGGTTTCTAGCTTATCCAATGTGTTGACTTCTTGCTGTTGGGTCCACTTACCGCCCGTGGCGGTCTGCACCGCCAATGGTCGTTCGGCTTCCACTGACCGACAAGGTGATTTGTGCATCATTATTTGGAGGGCGGGATGTAGGTGTGCTCGGGGGTGGCGGGTGGGATATCCAGCATTTCTGCCGACAGGGTCCTGGAAGTGAGTGGTGGACTGGTGATTTTTGGCGGATTCAGAATTTTGGTTCATTATATGGAGGGTTTCTATTCACGGCCAACTGCAGTCTTCTGTTCACCATCACCACGGCGCTCATCGGTGTATACCACCGTGTTCATAATGACCCCCTAAGTCCTTTGATTGAAGCGGGTTCCCTACAACAGTGGCCCGTGGGCCCGAGGGAGGGGAAGTGCGAGTGGACACGATGGGGCGCTCTTTTTAGATTGCAGGGTGGAAGCATTGCAACTGCACTCCAAGTTTGTTAACTGTTTTAGTAACCTTACTGTTTTATATAATAATGTCAATGCTGAATCTTCACATTTATAAGCTGTTATCCATATATGGCAGTTATTATATAGATGCCTCACGGAGACTTTTTATCCACGGGAGTACACTTGCTGAGTGAAGGATGAAATCAACCTGACTTCCAGATTCTTTATATTTATAATTTCATGTAAAATCCAATTGAGACTTGCCAATGTTTGCTAGCATAACCCACATGCACTGTGAATATTCTCTTGACTATTCCACTGCACTGTATACAAATGTTTTGCCAATGTATCAGCATTATGCACCTATACTGTAATTTCAACTGTTCGAACCACACGGTACAAAATTAAAAAATAATAATAATAAAAAGATTCAAGCACATTTTTTTTACTAAGGACAGGATCGGTCCCTATAATAAACATAAATTCTTCCTATTTAATGAGAACTCTATCCCAGTTAAATGAGCAGTCAGTGCAGGATGCAAGTTATGGGAAATGCCTAACTTCATCATACATTGTTTACAAAGACGTAGGGCCTGATTTAGAGTTTGGTGGAGGGGAGTACTCTGTCACAAATGTGACAAATATCCTGTCCTCCTTATTACTACCCATTGATATCCTCTGGCGATAGTAATAAGGCAGAAGAGATGTCCATTTCATTTGTGACAGAATATTCCCTCAGCCAAGATCTAAATCAGGCCCTTAGGTATGCAAGCGTACCTGGTCCTTAGTAAGTAAGCTTACAAGGGGACGCATATAGGTCGATGAACCTTTTGAATCGCATGGAGTATCCCAGTCATGCAGTGATCACTGAATCAATAATTAACATCAATAATCAAGAAACATTCTATGATAAAACAGCTCAAAAACCATTTACTCATGAATAACCACAACTCAGTAAAGAGTTAAACAATTTTTATTTCCCTATTGATTACAATTCTAAATCCTCCATTAGTTCAACCTTTATTCAATTCACTCAATTATTAATTTGTTAATGAAAAACATCATAACATAACTTGAAGAAAACCATATGCGTAAATGCATCTACATAAGCCAAGAATACCAGCATTATTAAAAGAGTTCAGCAAATAGCTCGTCAGTCAATTGTCACTGTCAACGTCACCCTTAACAGCCTACCTAACCAAGATTAACATCAGCATGTGGGCCGTCATGCAAAACAATTTAGAGAAACACATTAATTTGGAAAAATCTATCTAAGTGAGAATTCTATAATCAGAGCAGTTGGTACCTAGAAGAAAAGGCACAATTTGTCAGTCACATATTCATAGCTACCTATCCAGGATGGATCAGCAACAAGAAGGTCTTCATCTTCAGGTCATCAATTAGTCAGCCACGCATCAGGCTCCCAGAGTATGAGCCCAATGACAGAACCTCAGACAACGTCTCCTGACGTCATCAATTCTTCCCTCGCATCTGAAGTTTTAGCCCTTTGTCATGGCTTTTTATTAGGGTCTCCCAGTCCATCCCCCTAATTCCTAATTGGTCAGTCAGTCAGCGGATATGACTTTAACAATAGTATTTGTTTACCAAATCTACCAATTTCAATATCAGTCCGTTCACAAGATGTGGATTGGTCTGCTATACAATCTCCTCATCATCCGGCTCTTCAGGTATCGAAATTGTTGCATGTTCCTGTTCAGTCAGTGCCTTCATTGTTCAAGTCCTGGGAAAGTACATTTAGCCTACTCTACACATAATTGTATCAACATGTCTTCATCATCTCCTGTCCGCTGGTACATTGCAGAAAATTCTAGCTAAGCAAATTTAACATCGGGTGAGTCAAGGACAGGTCGTAGCAGCTTCTTGCAAACGTGGTTATTGTTTCTGCTCTCATTGTGCGAGGCCTAGGAAGACTAGGCCTTAAGTTCGGCTAAGTTAACACTACAAATTGAAGTAAAACATAGCTTATACATTTCAATGTGACATATTACTACATTTTTCTAATATATTTTCATTATTTCATACAGTTTCGGTTATATTAGTACAATCTCGTACACATGGCTGCCATACTCCGAGGGCACATTTTCAAATGTGCACATTATTTTCTCTACGGTTAATTTCTCTACACATTTCTCATTATTAAGCACATGAACATCATTAATAATTTTCCTAATTAGCATATCTGCTTCAACAGGTACTATGCAGTAAGTATCTCCTTTGTATTTGTTAAGCTTAACAAACATTGTTAGGGCAGTTGAACGTCTTAAGAAATATTTATTATTAGATGGATAGGATAAAAATTGAGTTCCTGGCCCTTAGCTGCCCTCAATGGACCGTTGCACATAGGGCACCACTGTTAATTGTGTACCCCTCTTTACCTATGGCATAGACAGTTAAGTTTCCTTAGCTTCTGCAATCACAGATATATCAGTTCCTCTCCAGAGGAAAAGAACATTAAGGTCACACCCTCTCTCTGAGCTATCTACATTTGGAAGAGAGATGTTTGGAGAACAACAGGCCTACGAGATGCCTCACAAAATGCAGTGTCTGCCCCTTTTCTCACCCTCCCTTAATCAGTACACAAAATATGAGCAATTATATTAATGGCGTTTATTATACCCAAACCTATCATAAAAATAAGGATTAGGATTTTATTCAGAAAGTAGATGAAGAAGCACGACTGGAGGGTCATGTTTCAGCAAGGCTCAGTGTTGCAGAGCTCAAAAACCTGCCTACCCCGAGGTTACTGAACCTAAGGAAAGGCCAGCAGTTTGTGCTGAGTGTCAATGCCTCTTGGTCGAAGGCTACGCAGTTGGGATGGTCTCTAGCTTCTGAAAATTCAAGTTTTACAATTTCTAAACTCTCACGCTTTTTGTGAGTGGTCATCTTAGGCAACTATGATTATGCAATGGAATTACTATATGACTGCTGTCAAAACCCTTGCTTCCTCGTTTGAAGATTTGTGTATGTGAAACTTATCTTCTTGAGAGAAGCCAACCAAACTTCAGAGACGTATTATGGATGGAAACATGTTTAGGAAACAAACTGTGAACTAGTCTTGTTTAGAAATTGTAACTCTTAACTAATTTGTTTTGACATTTAAGCCACAGACTCTTAAGGAATGACAGTCTTTTCAACTCGGATTATTTTGTGAAGTTTAATAGGGCTTCTTTTATTAATGCTCATTGACATCATTTTGCATAGTTTATAGTACACAGGTGGTGGCATTTAGTAAGAGATACATGTATTCTCAGGATAAGGGTTCCCAAAGAATTAACAGATGTTTCATTCCTTTCCAGTTGTGTCAAGGTTATCAGGAAAGTTCTACTTCCAGAAGGCGCCTATGTTTAATGTCAGATACAGGACAAGACTTATGTCATGCTTAACATTGAAAAGATAGAAAGATTGCCTTTTACCATGGCCGAGATTCCCTCAGCAGAGTGGTTGATACACGGGGTTATTAATCTGCCTATTTCTACATTACAATTCACTTCTTGTTTGAAACATGTTCCGGTAGGCAGATATGAAAAGTTGGGAGATAGTTACATCCATGAGGTGTGGGAGCTTCCCTTCTCGTACAAATGCCTCAATGGTATGAAAGAGGTCTTTCTTAGCGGTAGTGAATGCGAGACTTCAGTCAGCCATTCGATGATTTGTAAGCAGCTGCCCTTGCATGGGGCGTGTAATGCCTTGGTTGTAAACTTGGCTTGCTATCTGAAGGGAGTTCCAGTCCCCTTGATTAAACGCACATTCCAGGTGCTTTCAAACAGCAGCTCCGTCCTTCTCAATAGTGAAGACTGTTGTGGCATGCGGGCTGGAATAGTTTACGTTGTTTCAGTCACTAAGGTCGTTACATGCTGCGGGAACGTGTTGTTTCCCCCCAATAAAATTATGGAGGTAGCAGATATTTGGCCTCACATTGCTACTTCCAAGGTGAATTTTGACAAGTTAAGTAGACTGAAGGCTTTATTGTTTCAGAAGCATGTGGCCCTTAGATCTGCATGTGAGACCTACGCACTTCAGGTGGCAAGGTCATCGGCAGAAATACAGTCCCTGTTAAATACAAACTTTCCGAGACACTTTGGTGAACTCGTGGGACGTATATTTAATGCGTTGAGCATGGCTGTAATAGCACATTTTTTCAAAGCTGTTGGTATTGGTTTTGTTCACACCTTTTCCTCCATATTTGGTTTAATACCTTCGGCTATTCATTCAATTTTCTGAAGCATTTTTGAGGGATTTCCGATAACTTTGGCTTTATTAGCCGGCATTTTGCTGTTGCTGTTGTTTTTCCGCAATGGCTGTCCCGCCGCAGCAAAGACAAATGAGGGCGCTCCCATCAGCGCAGCCATGTCGTGAACACATGATGCAGCACTTTGGAGCAACACTCCTGGAACATTTGGGGTGTGACTGGTCTCTGTCATTCATACCGGTTTTGGATTGAGTGCAGCACGTGTTTCGGTGCCGTTTGAGCTCTCTTGAACAGGCACTAGAAGTTTGTCTCTCACAGCAACGCCCCTCAGTGATTGATGCTGATCTGTTGGTGTTCTCGTTGAGGGTTCATTACCAGACATGCGCGCTGTGGCTGCGTTTGCTCAGAGAAGCTGGAGGAAGTTACCATTCACTCATTCGCAGGCACTGCAGGGGATGCCGCCGTGGTTGACGTTGGGGCTATGGAACACACCTGCTCCTTGATAGTTTTTGGCGTGGATTTACCGGTTTTGTCATCTGCTGAGGTGGAGAATCTCCTGCTTTCCATGACAGATGCTTGATTTGGAACAGTCCTAAATTGACATTTTCCTTTGAATTCGGATTTTTGGCCGCATGCTCTTTTTCAAATTACCAAATAGTATGCTTGTGTGTCCTCTTAACTTGTTAAAATTAAGTAGGGTTTTACATTTATTTTACCTTAGGGCATTTTAGCTTAGGCTTAAACCACTTTCTACCGACAAGGGGAGGGTGTAGTGTAGCCATTTTTAATATAGCTTCATGCATGTTAGTTGAGCATACTAGGCCGCTGTGCACTTTGCCCTAGATGTATTTTATTCAACTTCGTACGGTTATTTTACAATAACCAGTTTTACGGTCTTGTTTTAATTTCTTTTATCGCATTGTTTAGCTTAGTTCAGCTCTGTGTTCTCAAATAATGCATTCTTGATCACCCTGTGCTTCAGTCAAGGTTACAGTCTGGTACATTGCCGGTAAACGTGGTAGAGGTTTAGTCTCCAGTATTCATAGAAAATACACATCCTTACGTAGGGACATTTTCTTAGAACATCTGCGTGTTAGTATAAAAACACTTCCTAGTCCTAGTACAGGTCAAGAGGGAGATTCCGGCCAGGAACCTACTACTAGATGCTGAATGCCCCGTTGCAGATGCTGATGCAGATTACAGGCCTTTGCTCAGGTATGAGGGTCGATGTCCTCCCGGGGGAACCTGAAAGGCAGGCTTAGAGCTTCACATGCTGTGCTCGAAATATAACTTAGAGAGAAAATAATCCAGCGGCACTATGATAGCCTTATTCTTGTGCTTCACTCTCATCGTTACTATTTTAATCCTACTGTGTTGTGTAGTTCTGGTTATTGCAGCTCACGCTTTGCTATCTAAAATGAAGTCATTTTATTAAACCAATCTTCAAAACTTAAACTGCCTTTGTCATTTATATATGAGACCGTACTGTGTATGAGAGAACCGGTTGTGACCTGAGTGACCACGACTTCCCTGGGAAGTGCTAAGATGTCATGCGCTCGTCTGCCAAATTGTCTCTCCCATTTGGGAGAGATGAGGCACTGCTAGTTAGCCGGAGCAAAACCCGGATTTAGAGTGATAAGGGTCCTTCACCGTGGGTCAGACTTAGTCCCCCACACTGTGAACGATCTTGCCGGTCAAAATCAAGTAGTCTCATTAGGATAATGAGAGCCTATGCGACAAGGGCACTCTGAAACCTGTTTTTGGGATCAGATGGTAGGTAACCTATTGCTGAGCAAGGTGGCATAGCAACAACCCTTCCTAAAAAGTTCTCACAAGATCTTATCTTAAAAGCTGTAAATGAATTCAAAATTTTTAATAATAATTATTATGATTGTATGAAATTTGTCTAGTCACGTCATCTCAATATTTATATCATAAAAGCAGTCAGTAAGGATAGTCAGTGAACCGTGCACTTCAAATAGTAAGGCACTATAGTCTACATCACAGATAATCATGGGTCTTGTTTAAAGTTTGGTGATAGGATATTCTGTCACAAATGTGGTGGATGTTCCATCCACCATATTACAAATTACTTATAAAACAGTGTGCGCTGCATTACATTGTAGTTACATTTTATTGTATTGTAATGCAATGTACTACGGCAGACAGGAAATCCATTAAGGGCCTTATTATGGGTTTGATGGTTGAACTGCACAAACTCCAATACGGTGGTGGGAAGGTAGCCGTCAAGTCGGCGGCCTCCCCACCATCATATTACAATGTTTCCTGCAGACTGACTGGTGAAAACAGTGCGACAGCCACCGCACACAGCACCCTCGGAATGCGTACTGTCTCCCATGGCAGACAGTCGGTATTCCAAAAGTGTTAATAGAGGGACCCCTGCGCTGCTCACAACATGGTTATGGGCAGTGCAGGGGCCCCTCTGTGGCCCCCAACCCTGTCTTTCCGCCAGACTTTATGGCAAGGACCCAGCCATGGAAAGGCTTGTGAAAGGGAAAGTTGTGATCAGCACAGCAGTGCCGAACTTGGCACCGCCATGGCTGACCACGACTTTCACTGCCGCCAACCAGTCTGGATTCCTGATCCCGGCTGAGGTGGCAGACTTAGAGAATGAGGAGGAGGAAAAGAAAGGTCTTGCCACAAGTCCTAAGCAGCAGCAAGTGAGGAAAGGCTACATGCCCATAGGAGTGAGGGTCCCTGTCATGGCAGGGATCAGTGTCTCCTCCTAGAGCCTGTCCCCTGAGGAGCTGGAGGACAGGAGAAATGAGAGGGAGTTTTAGCTTCAGATTCTTAATTTAATCTCATGAAGTGAGTCAAAAAGAGTTGGACCTGAAAGTCAAGCAACCCAATGGGTCCAGCAACAGTTGTGGCAGCAACATAGTGCCTGGTGAAGAAAGGAGGGTTCACATTCCCCAGGACCTGGTGCCTATCTAGGTAGTAGGGGAGGAACATGATAAATGGTCTTCAGTCTGAAAGTCATGAGGTGTCACCAAGAATCGACGTGGTCCCAGAGGAAAATTGTGGGGGGGGGGGTGAGTCTCTGGAAACACATGCCCACAGTGGTGAGCAATACCCTGCTGGACTTAGAGGTAGGGGACCAGATGAGGTATGTCCCCATGAAAAAACATTCCTTAAATTTGGGCTCACCCCATTGAAGTGCCACATCAGATTTAGAAACAGTAATCAGTAAGGCCCTAAGGGCCTGATTTAAGAAAAGTGGCGCTCTCCCAGTGCAGCACCACTTTTCTTGCACCCCTTAGCGCCCCCAAACACCACCATCTGTGCGCCATAACCAAGATACAGCACACCATAGCTGTAGTTAGTGTAACTAGCGTCAACATTTTTGACGCTAGTTCAGATCTTTGCAGAATTAACGTAAAAAATGTTGATGCTAATCCTTGAAAGCCCATTGAGGCCTATTGTTATCAATCATGTGCCTCCTTTTTATATGCCTGCTCTGAGCAGGCGTTAAAAGTGCTGAAACAAATGACACACAGAAATCTCTTCATATTTCTTTTGCCCCCCCTAACAGGGAAACACCCCCTTTGCATACATTATGCCTGGCGCAGGCATAATGTTGCACAAAGGGTTGCAAAGTGGCGCAATGCATGCATTGCATCACTTTGTAAATTTGGTGATGTGATTTTGGCCACATTAGCGCAAAAACAAATGTGCTAATGTGGTGCAAGGAGGCGCTAGGGGCTCTTAAATCTGCCCCTAAGTTGTTGGGTGAGTGGCAGTATAGTCAGTGATTTCAATTAGCTGTATGATCTGAGTCTGAGGAAGCATGATCAGTATTTGCCAACACCTAATTGACAGCAAGCTCACTTCATCTATAGAGCTTGCCCACGAGGCAGACCTCGGTGTCAGCACCAGACTGTCAATGAAAAGTATCTAGGGGGGTTACCAAAAGGGTGGACAGGGTCCCCACAAGAAGACAAAAATGACAAAGAGTTCTCTAGAGAACCCCAAAGCAGTTATCAGGGGAAGGATTTCCAGTTCCAACCGGACCAAATTAACATTGGTTTCCCTGAAAAGAAGTCCTCTGGGAAATTCTCCCCCAAATGCTATGAGTGCCACAGGTATGGGCACCACAAGGGGGATGCCAGGTTTCCCAAGAGGGCACAGTCCCCCTACTGGTGGACATACACCGGGGATGCCTTGTGTACCACTTGGGAAGGAAGTTGTCCCAGGTAACATGAGGTTAGTGCAGAGGTTACCCTAGTGTCCCTGGATGAAGGGCCCATATGCCTAACAATACTTCCAAGGTTAGGCACTGGGTCACTATGAGGAAATCCAATTTATTTTATGGTGTGGTCAGGCGACCTCACAGTGTGATAAACTCACATGCTCATCTTGGGTCCAGTCAGGCATGTTTGTAAAACCTTAGCTCAACTCTGAGATCACTGTCACAATATCAAAATCAACAATATTGTGTAACATAAACACTATGTCAAAAATATTCCTCACAAAAATATTGTGTCCCTATCATTATAAAGGTAAGTACAAAAATATTGAATGCAAATATTATTTCACACTTATATTGTTCAAAAACATACAAACATATAGGGTCTCATCTAGGTCTTGGTGGAGGGAAATACTTTATTACAAACGGATATCCCACCCACCGTATTAGGATCCAATTATCTCCAATGGGACAGTAATACGGAGGATGGGACATCCGTCCCATTGGTGATGCAGTATTCCCTCTGCCAAAACCTTAATCTGGCCCAAGTTTCTAAATATATGCATAGTTTAAAGTAGTACATCTTAAATATTTTAATAATACCATTAATATAATGTTGATTAAATAAATCTTACTAATATTTGATACTATATATAAATATATACTTATTTAAACACATACACACATCTATCTGTCTATCTATCTGTCTATCTATCTATCTATCTATCTATCTATCTATCTATCTATCTATCTATCTATCTATCTATCTATTCACTCAAAAAAGCAAAAGGTACAGAGATGTTATAGTTAACATTTTATCTATACAAAACCATAGAAATTCACCTGTTATGCTTAGAGTTAGCTCAAGTAACTATACCTTGTTCCCCAAGTATAACTTGGGCCCCTGTATATGTAAAACCAATTGTCCCAGGGAGGTGGCAGTCCCGAGGGCCAGGGAACTACAACAGATCCCATACATTATGTTATTTAAGCCCACAGAGGTGGTGGTCCCCAGGGCTGGGGTGGGCATGTGGGCCCCTGCATTCATCAAACATGCTTTGCCCCAGGGAGGTGGCTGTTCCTGGGGCTTTCAGAAGCCCTAGGATGGGGCCCCCTGCATCCTCCTCCTATATTTTCACAATGCCCCAGGGACCTGGCCCACATGTGGGCCAAAATAAAAGAATGTGCGGGAGACCGCACTTCCTTTTTTTTAAAAACGTTTGCAGCGAAATTCACAAGTTGCCATCTTTGCCACAATTTTTATTAAAAGCATGCTTTTTAACCTGGGGGTGGCCTGCACCAGGGCTGGTGGGGCCGGGGGTAGGGTAATGGTTCCTTGCCATCTTTTCTTTTTTTTTTAAACTTTATTTGTAGACTCAGCTGAAGCCGAGTCTCAAATTGGCTGTCAACACTTCATGGGTGAAGTGTTGGTAGCCAATCAGATCTCTGCAGAAGATCATCGGTATTCACAAAGTTGTGGCAGCCCCATATTTGCAAATTTGTTTTTCTTTAAATATCTCAAAAACTACTGACCAGATTTACACCAAACAACATAAAGCACTCTTTCTGGACCAAGAGATACCTTCCTGCCAACTTTGGTGTACTTCCGTCCAGTAGTTCAGGCTTTAGTCATGTCTAAAATCTCTATGGAAAATAACATGGCAAACTGGCACCCCAAAACGTTTCATACACAACAAGAATATAGGGAGCTTTTTTTGAAAATTTTGTGAAGATTCATCAAATGGTGCCAACGATAAATGCAAGTAAAAAAACGCTTTTTCTATGGAAACATGTTCATAAATATAACTACCTACTGGCGAGCGCCAGTAGGTAAAATAAATAAATATTTATATATTGTCACCTCCTGCTTCGTGCAGGGGCCACAGACCCTGCAGGGTGGACGGGGTTGCTGAGGCGAAACGTTCCACAGTAAATATCTTCCAATCACAAAATGCCCAGGCACAAATACACATTGAAGTCCATGCATTTCTTAACACATCATGGCAGCAAGTTAAAACAATTATGCTGGGCAGCAATCGTAAAAGCAAGTGGATAATTAAGAAATATATACCAAATGCATGAGTGAATACTTCATCAGAACTGAGCGCCTCTGACGCTATTGTAAATATATGAAAATTAAGTGCTCCAGTTAAAGAGGATATCAACATGAAGCTGGGTATTATGGGAACTGTAGTTTGTAATATGAAGTCACATGATTGTTAATTTAAAAGCACTGGCTTAAATCACACCTACTCTTACTTACCTGTGAACAAGGCATGTTGTGCCAAAACGCGTTAGGATTTTCTAACTTGCTGCCCTGATGTGTTAATAAATGCATGGACTTTAACGTGGATTGGTGCTTGAGCATTTTGTGTTTGGAAGACCTTCCTGCCATTGCCGTGCTTTCAGGCATAACCAGATTTCTCCTCCAAGTGGCCATTAAGGGAAGAGGCAGCACACAAAGGTATGTCTTCTGGAAATTACGCACATTTATTTCTTCATTTATAAAGTGCAAGGTACAAGTATGAGTGTGAGTGCTGAAATGTATGGCAACGCATTTCAACTGGAGCCTACTACTGGCCACAAGGTGCTTACATGATTGTGAGTTAAAAAAGGGGGTCACATAACCCACCCACTAGCAAAGACAGAAGAGTTACTTATAAGTACAAAACTTTTTTGAGGTTGCAAAAACAAACAATATATATACTAATACCTTGTAGACTCTTAGTTAATGGCATTTCATCAAGATATCACTGCAGAGAATCACTGGCTTTCAACACTTCAACAAGTGTTGGCATCCATCTTGGCACTCAGCTTCAGGTGAGTCACATAAAAAAAGTAAAAAAGAAAAAGGGCCAAGGTAGAGTCATCCTGACCCCTTAGCTCTAGTGATGGGGTCCCTGAGGGACCATACCAGGGCTAAAAAGCATTTAGAAAAAAAAATCTTAGAAAAATCCACAGATCCGGATCCAGAGAGTTTTCAGAGATTTTGTTTTAGAAAAGGGTGGTCTCCCACCCTTTTCTTTTCATCAGCCCCCAGGTGGGACAGGTCCTAGGGTCATGAGGGACTTTTATAATGAGAGGGGAGCATGGAGCCCCCCTCCTTGGGCTTCCATTAGGACAGGGGGCTGCCACTTCCTGAGAGTGATGAGTAATTAGAATGCGGGGGCCATGTGACCCCCCATACCCAGAGGACCACCACTTCCTGGGTACAAATTATATTGTGTGTATGGGGAAGGCCAGACAGCCTCCCAATCAGCCCCAGGGCCCATCACCTACCCGGGGCACTTCATACACTGAATACAGGGGGCTGCGCACCCACCCCGCATCCCCAGGGACTGTCACCTCCCAGGGGCACTTTTACAAATTGAATGCTGGGGATCCACATGGCCCCTTTGCAGCCCCGATGACCACCACCTCCCCTGAGCTACAATAACAAAAGTGAAGGGGGTACTCCATCTCCACGGGGGATCCCTTGTTGGTGGGGGGATGCATGGCCCCCTCTGCGCATCCCCCCTCATGGAGCCAATGATGGCCCTGGGGACTGCCACCCCCCAGGGCCGGTTCCTGCTGTGTCCCTGGGTACCCACCCCCAGGACATAGCTGTTTGCTGTTGTTTGGTGGCAGGTTTACAGCTGCTGCCAAGTCACACCAAACAATCTGCTTCCAATGAGGGACAGCTGTCAAGAGCTCTCCCTTGCTGCAAGCAAAGGTTTCCTCTCTCTCCCTGCCCATGGAGAGGCATGCAGGGAGACAGAAGAAATAATTGCTCTCACAGTTCTTCCTGCCTTTTATCTTCTTCTTAAAATCCATAAGAACCCAACCATTCTACCTAGTAGACCTACTGTCTCCTCAAGAGGAAGCCTTTTGGAAAAGATATCTAGGTTCATTGATCATTTCCTAAGGGATTTTGTGACAACTCAGCTATCCTACTTGCAAGATAGCAAGGATTTATTTTTGGAAGGGGAGGGCATCAATTGGACTGAGAAGTACTTATTAAGGACCATGTTAGATCTTTACATACCAATATTGATCACGAGCATGGCACAGAAGCATGTAGATAATTCTTAATAGCACACCCCATGTATCTACTGTCCCACACTAACATGATGTTGGAAATGGTGCATACCTGTCTACCTAAGAACATCTTTCTGTTTAATAGGGGGCTCCTTAGACAGAATACAAGACTGCAATGGGCACCTGCTTCACTCACAGCTTTGTGAATCTGCTCATTGGCTGGTGGGAGGAGCAGGTGGCCAAAGTAGAGAACACTGCTGAATAATTGGGACAAGTTGCACTGTGGCTATGAGATATAAATGATGTGTTCATCATTTGGCAGAGCAGCGAGGGAACCGCCAGAAACTTTGTTACTAAGGTAATGAATAACAGTATAAATCTGGATTTCACTATGAACATTAGCAAAGAAAAGAGTGAATTTCTTGATACTGCAGCAGAAATCAAGAATGGGTCTCTGACTAGTTTCCCCTATAGGAAGGCTATGGCCAGCAATACCATTCTTCATCCTTCAGTAGCCACCCTGACACTAGGAAATGGATCATCCCTTATGTGTTTTGTAGCAACATTTCTGCATACATCAAGGTATCATGTGTGAAAGATTTAGAGGGAGGCGATACCCAGAAAGAGTTTTGAAGAAAGCTATAACATGTGTTAGTCCTCTCACTAGAGAAAATATTTGTTCAAAGAGTCCTCCAAAGTCTTACAAAACAATAATTCCACCATGAGATTGAACACTACATAAAGCAAAGATGACAACAGGGTTTCCAACATAGTGAAAAAACGCTGGGCCATTTTAACTACAGAGTCTACTTTGGGTTCACTTATTCAAGGCAAATCTAATTTCACATATACGAGAGAGGTAGAAAACTCTGGGATTTACTACTCAAAAGTTACATTACCTCTAGAGGATCAGAAGAACAGGTACTTAAAAGCTTACACCCATGCAACAATTGTGAAGTTTGCAAGCAAAGTCCTAATAGGAAATCCTACCTTGTACCATTTGGAAAAGGAGAAAGAGAAATAAAACATGTTCTTACATATAGTACTAAATATGTCATCTATGTTGTGGAGTGTCTAGTTAAAAAAGAATGTTAGAACATATTCATGCTATCAATAAAGAAGATCATTATTACCCTATGGCAAGACATTTTGCACATTTTCATGACAGGAATTTACTATCCTAATTTGCCATTGCAAACATTTCTCTGAGCTCGGGAGGGAACAGGGAACTCAAACTTAGAGAAAAGTAATCTAGATGGGTTATTGACTTGGGAACCAAGATCCACAATGAGAGGAACAATGAAGAAGAGCTTGGCATCCACCTTCAAGACACTTAAGATGTTTTACTTTTTTTATACTACCTGATCAGAATGTCTAGTTCTAGGGTGTATATACAAGGGAGTTGTATGTAATTGACTTTACTCTAGTTTTTCTTCCTTGATGCTTTCCCTTTTTTCCTTATGTTTCAGATGAAAAAGAAAGACATTTTGGTTGAGATGTTGTGGTGCCCATCAAGGCAAAAAAAACCTACCCTTTTGTCCCCTCTTAGAGTGTTGTTTTTGGTATATCACAGATAAGAATTTTAGTATACTATTTGGGTATTGAAGTGTAGTTGTTTCAATGCAGGGGATACGTTGCAATGTTACATTCATATAATGTGGGTATATGATTTATGATGTTATGGGAAGAAGAGTATGGGATGACACACGGGGATCTCTAATACTGTTTTATAAGGCCACACTATAGGAACTATGGGCCATATGTACGAACACATTTTCCCATAGACACAGAATGGGCAAAACTGCTTGCTACATCTGGCCCTATATGGTTAGCACACTTGGGTTATACTCTGTGACTTTTATTTTTAATGATTTTCAACTTGTTGAATACAGAGATATAGTTGATTGTGGATCACTGTACAGACATATGCTAACTTGGGCGTTATTCCTTTTGATCATTGCTCTTATTAAGTATTTGCTTGGTGTTCATTTGAACCTGGATATTCCTGACTGATAAAGAGTTTGCCTATCCTCTCAGCATGGTATTTTATCAGTATTTTACAGGTCAGACATATATTGTAGTTAGAATGAGAAAGCTAGCAAGTCGATATTGGAGGCACAGCATGTTGTTGAATGACTAATGTTGATTTTTAGTCTTATTCACAGACTTTAGCCCAGTTTGGCTTATTGATATTGTTTTATTTAATCTATTCCATATAAAAATTAAACATGTGCTGACAATAAATGAGTAGGAAACATGGACAAGTTTGCAGCTGTGTAAAATGGTTACACATTAAGTACCACAGTAATGTGTCCTGATGAGGTCACATACATACATATATGTTCATGCTGATCCACCTTGAATTATGTTTTCATATTATTATGTGCACAGTTACTTTGGTCTGTGATTGTTAGAGAACAATTATTCAGCCAGTGATTGACATTTATGTTTTCACTTCTGTATATTCTTTTGATGGAAGATAATGCCAGTCAAAGATGGTGGACGAATTGATGTGTAATGTTGCGCCGCTCCTTTATGCTCATGGTTATGCATTATTTACAGGTGTACCTAAATTACCTAAAATAGAATGGTCATGTGATCAAGGCTTGAGGCCGAAACGTGTCAGGTGGTGACTCTAAATAGAACTTGATCTCCAAGCTACACCTTGTGATGAACGGAGATTCTATTATGCTGGATTTTATACATATACATATATGAAGTAACACAATTATCAAAATACATATTTTACATAATTTTTTCTATCTAATTTTTTTTTATTACTACTATAAAAATCAGTGTGTGTGTGTGTGTAATTAAATAAATTACCTCAACATAATAATTAAAAAAACACTGTTTTTACAACTATAATATTGAAAGTGATATTAACAACAACAATATTGTTAAAAACTACATTATTTATGCAAAAAACATTATTCTTGACAATAATATTTGTGCATCACAATAGTTTTGTATCACCATATATTTTTCTAATATTTCTGTCTCCCGATATTTGCGACCTGATATTTTGTCCAAACACCCAACCATGGGTATCTCTAGCTTTAAGCAGTCAGGCTTTAACAAATGAACAAGTACAAAGCATGTATAAGTACCAAAACAATTGCATAAAGGAAGTGATTCTACAAAAAGGAAATCTAACACCAATTTAATTTTAAAAAAAATAGATCCTATTTTAATGAAGTTTTAGACACCAAAATGAACAACATTCTATGGAGGGTTCTGGAAATGTAAATTATTAAACAAATGAGAAATCACTGCTTTTCACACAAACAAGCATTGTCAAATACCCTGGTTAACGATTATTTTGAAAACCTTTGAACACCTTTTACCAAGTTATGTTTGGGTACTCCGGCTTTGGACAACCAACTCCAGCAGGGGGCAAGTCACAGGGGCCATTAAGGCTCTATGGGAAACCCTCCATGGAAATCAGTATAATAGTCCTGATGCAAGGGATACAGGATGCCGAATATATGGAGGATGTTGATGATGCTGATCCAGTTGACGGGGGTCTTCCTGGGGACACCCCTCAGTCCACACACATGGTGGGCCAACTTGGGCCACAGAAGTAATTGTCCCTCCAAGTGCGATCCAGCCAAAAAACAGTTGATACTGGTCTGCTGTTCTCCGGTAACAGTGAAACCAGTGGTTCCCTTTAACTGAGATTAGTGTCTACGTTGAGTGGTCAAACTGCACTCTTATACCTTTCTGAGGTGCAGCAGAATCAGGCACAACTTTTGAGTGTTAGGACCGTGTCTCCCAGGTTGTGCTTTGAAGGCCAGTGGCATTTGTGGCTACCAACTCACCAAAGCAGCTTCTTCAGCTTTTGTGGCCCTGGTGCTGTAAAAGGAAGTCAGCCAACTGACTCTTGGAGTTCACCCATATTGTCCTAGGTTAGGACTTTACTCGAGCATGGCCACCAGAACAGTTCTTTCTTTGCTAGCCAAAGGGTCAGCAGGTGCGGTCCAGTGTTTGGTGCAACCTCTTTTTGCCAGGTTCAGGGAACAGCAGGGCAATCCTTCTTTGGTTCTCTCGCCAGTGCAGATGTGATCTGAGGTCTGGGTGTCAGGGGTACCACATTTATGCCTACCAATTGCCCTCGAGGACGTACTTCCTAAAATGTGTTCCATCTAGCTATCCTAGAGTGCAAAATTCTGGCTACTCTCAAGATCAAACAAACACAAATGATGATACTCTTAAGATTGCAGAATCCTTGCCTCGATATGTGGAGCTTGGTAGCCAACCCTAGAGGTGCAGCTACCTGAATGCTACAAACCCACAGGAAAACCAGTTGGGCAACTCTTTTCCACTCACTGTCCCAGACGCCAACCTGTCTAAAAGAACAAAAGAACAGTGTCTCACATGTGAGTCCAACATTGGCCCTTCAAAGGAGGCTTCCTCTTTGAGGCTCATGCTTTGGGATTAAGCCGTGTGTGGTTTCCTGCCAGAGAGAGCTAACACGTCTTCCAAAGCAGGTCTCTCTTGTGTCCTTTCCTGAGAGTCAGTCACATGTCTCCCTAGGAGGTCAGAAGCCTGTTACATGACCAGTCTTCTGCCCTCCACTGGAAAACCTGGGCAAAGGAGAGGCAGCTTTCTCAATTTGCCATTTTCAAAAGTTACATTCAATTTGATATGAGCATCAAGACAGAATTAATGTAACAATTACTTTGATACCGTGAAGTACCAACTATAGTAGTCTCATTCAGGAGATAACACAGCTGAATTGTCAGTGTGTAACCCTGTACTTGCTAATGGGGATACTAGTCTTTCCACAGTAAAATGACATTTAGGGTGTTTTACTGGTAGGGCATGTAAAAACACACCTTCTGCCCATTAATATACCACACCTTGTCTTAGGGCTCAAAAAGCCTACCTTGGGGGTGACATATATATTAAAAAGTGGAGGCTGGACTTTCTTATTAGTTTAAATGTAAAGTTGAATTATCAGTTTAAACTTGCTCTTCCAGTCTGCAGTGGCAGGCTGGAGGACATGTTTTACTTTGTCACACTTATGATGGTAAAATAAGTGCTGCTGCCCATGAGGGGCACTTTAACTAACAGGCCCTGGGTATCTCCGGTACCAAAAACGAGGGAGTCGATAAACCAGCAGCATTAGTCTGCATTTGTGGAGGTGTTCATGTAAAAAGAGTCATTTCCTTACTTGGTCCCCATCCAGATGAACGGTTATAAGCAAGTAACCTATACCATGGCATGTCTCATCATCTAAGTCTAAGAACCTAGAAAAGCTATCTTCATTGGCATGGTCAGTCCCAGGTTTGTATTCAACTGTGGCATCCAAACCCTGTAGGGAAATGGATCACCTCAACAGTTTTGAGCTATCTCCCCTCATCTGCATAAGCCACCGGAGAAGTCTGTGGTCAGTTCAACTCTGAAGTGAGGCACAAATAAGTAGAGTCTCCGTTTTTTAGGGACTATACCACATCAAAGGCTTCCCTCTAAATAGTACTTCAATGCTATTCTTTAGGGAGTATTCTCTTGCTAATAAAGACAACTGGTTGATCCTGTTCCTCATTGTGTGCCTGTGCCAACCCTGTCCATGTTCAAAAGCATCTGAAACCATCCTATGCTCCCATATTCAATCCCACGTTCAGGAGCATCTGTCTGTAAAAGAAACTCTTTAATGAAATGTGGTACCTTTAACACAGGTGCAGTGCACAGTCTCCTTGAAGATGACAAACACCTTTTACACTGCTCAGTCCAGATAACCTTTCTGAGTTGCTTCTTAGAAGTGAGTTCTGTTAATGATGACACAATAGTAGCAAACCCCATTTCAAGCCTCCTACAGTATCTAGTCAGGTTTAAAAAGGCTCTGACTAGGGTCTGTGTCTTAGGGCACTCCTAGGCCAAAATGGTCTGGATGTTTGGCTGGAGAGACTGTCCATGGTTTCTACCTACTTGTACATGCCCATATACACAACTGAGTCTTGTGGTTATGAAAATCTGGCATGACCAGAAGGACACTCTGGTTGAGTTTCGACCTGGTCAGAAAGTGTGGGTGATGGAACATGTGGAGCCCCCGGCCCTGCAGGACGTAATGAGGTAAAGGAGCACAAGGGGGAGGTTATATACCAGGTAGACCTCAAGATCCCAAGAAACCCCTTAAGGGGCCTATATGTCAATTGTCTCAAACACCACTATGAGAGGTCCAAAGTCACCATGCTCCTTGTGATGGATGACAGAGTGGAAGAGGAGAGTATGCCTCCTCCAATCTTTTGTCTTCCAAGGAGAAGAATGGGCCAGTGGGAAGTGGCCACCTCTCCCCTACCCGGACCCCAGAGCAACAGAGGGACTGTCAGCACTTGCTGAGGCAGTTGGGCTCCCTGTTCTAACTGACCACTGGGCTCACCCGTCTGTTCCCATGAAAGGGGACAGCATGCCTGTGAAGAATAAGACCTATATGCTGTCTGATCAGAAGAGAGCCAGTGTCAAGGAAGAAGTACCCATTATGGTAGAACTAGGGGTGATTGCACACTCCAACAGCCCTTGGTGTAGCCCAGTGGTGCTGGTACCCATGTTCACCACACTGGGTACCATACCAGAACACTGGTTTTGTGTGAATTACAGGGGGCTGAACTCGATCACCAAGACTGATGCACATTCTATCCCCAGGGTAACAAGCTCATAGGTCGATTGAGAGTTGCCACGTTCCTGTGTACCTTTGATTGGACATCTGGTTACTGACACATTGCACTGCCTGAGGGGGCAAAGGAGAGGTGTGCATTCTCCATCACAGAGGGCTACTCCTAGTTTAGGGTGATTCCCTTTGGGCTAAAGAATGGCCATATCACCTTCTAGAGGTATGTCAACAGGGTTCTAGCTGGGTTGGAGGCCTTCACTGCTGCCTACTTGAACAACATTGCGGTCTTTAGCTCGGGCCGGGGTGACTACCTGTTCTACCTCCAGGAAGAGTATCAGGCCCTGCAGAAGGTAGGTCTGACTATCAAGGTCAGTAGGTGCACGATAGAGCAGGGTTCAGTCTTCTACCTGGCACACCAAGTAGGTGAGGGCAAAGTGCATCTCCTCCATGCCAAGATTCATAATATCGTGGCTTGGGAACCCCAGTGACCCAGCCTGAGGTGAGAGCCTCAATGGGCCTCAATGGATAGCACAGGAGGTTTGTCAAGGAGTATAGCAACATTGTTGCCCCGTGACAGAGCTGACTACTAAGAAACAGCCCAGATAAGTGGACTGGGGAGAGGCATTCCAGAACGCTTTTAACACTTTGAATGAGGCCATGTGTACAGCACCAGTGCTCAAGGCCCCTGACTTCTCAAAGGAATTAATTGTTCACATGAATGTCTCAGAGCATGGCATAATCACACAGCTAAATAAAGAGAGCCTAGAGCAACCCATTAGCCTTCAGCAGAAGGCTACTTCTCAGAGAACAGAGTGCAATTGAAAGGGAAGTCTTTGCAGTATTCTGGGCATCAAAGACGTTGAGACCAAACTTGTTTGTGACTCACTGCCGGGTTCAGACAGACCGCAGACCCCTCAGAGGCTAATCCGCATGATGGGTGAGAAACTCAAAGTGTTGAGTTGGGCCATCTTCCTAAAGGGAATAGACTTTACGGCAGAACATCACCCTGGAACTGACCTTGCCAATGCTGATGGTCATTCCACGTTCTGCCGTAACAGTGAGAACTCCCATGAGCATGTGTAGTTCTCCCTGCTTTCCAATGCGGGAGACACATGTTAGAACTGTAAATTCAATTCTATTAGTGAGCCTGCAACACTCATTGTACCACCCAATTAAGTTGCCTTTTAACATCTCAGACATGACACTACAACCTGTAGTGCAGATTTACAGTTTTAAAGTGCCATTTGACCTGACAAAATAACCTTTTGGGAGGCCTAAATCTTTCTTTTGAATACATATGTCGCCTCTAAGGTATATCCTAAAGGCTTATAATGCTACAGCCCACAGCTTTGTCCTGTTGGAGGTGTCCAACTTTTAAAAAGTTTTCTAAGTCCAAAGGAAAACATTTTAACCAGACAGTACAGCGATGACTGTCGATTGACGTTGATGACTTCCTCAGCCTGGAAATCCAGCTTTTCCCACTTAAGGCCTTTTCCTGCTATTCTTGACTGCTTTACCCAGACATTGGCCAGAGGGTTATCCGACGACAAGGACTCTTCCTCTGATATAGCCTTCTTACTTGCACTGTTGAACTCTACTGTCTCCAGGACCTTTCTTCAGAAACTTTTCCAAGTCTTGAGGTAAGCTAAGACGGGGCCCAATTCATCCCTTGTATCTGACCAGCGCTTCATTGCAGTTTTTATTTATTAATTTAATTTTATTTATTTATTTAAAACATTTATAAAGTGCACTGTGACCATTCAGGTTTCCTGCCACTGATAGAAGTCCACTGGGACAAGGAAGTAGAGAGAAAGGGGCAGAGGAAAAGCTGCCACTGAGAGAATGTCATAAAGAGATAAATGCTACAATATATGAAATACTACAATAATACAATATTACTGTGGAAAGAGCCAGGCTTACAGGGCTTTTGTGAAATGCAAGAGGTCCATCAAGGATGTGATCGGACAGGGTTGCTGATTCCAGATTTGGGGAGCTCTCACCATAAAGGCACGTCCGCCATGTCTAGACTTTCTGACTTTTGGAATGCACACAAGGTTGGCAGACACAGAACAAAGGAACATCCCAGGATAGTATTGATTTAGTTTATTTTGTAGTGGCACTGAGCCCCTGCCCTTGAGAGCTTCGAATACAATACAGAGGGATTTAAAACTATGCGCTGCTGCAGCAGAAGGCAGTGCAGATCTTTCAGCACCATAGAGGCAGATGATCTCCTGGGTCTGTTTAAAGTCACCTTAGCAGCAGCAATATGGACTTTATGCAGTCTGTGAAGAGTTACTGTGGTACACCTAGCAAGAGGACATTACAATAATCCTTCCTGCTCAAAATAACACTGAAAACATTGACTTTTTTAGCAGAGGGAGGGTATCAGCTGGAGAATCTTTTGAAGACTTCAAAGTAATGAAAAACATGTGCCTGCAAATTTGTTCATGTGTTTTCATTGATAACTTACTGTCTAAGTCACAAATAGATTCAGAAAGGGTTAGATCTGCGTCAGAAGGCCAGAAATTAAATGAAACAACATTTAGAACTTTACTTGCAGAGCAACACAAAAGCTTGATTTTGTCCATATTAAATTGAAGGGAATTGAGGTTGAGCCAGCTGATGACATTGTTCATACAGTTATGAAAGGCAGTTACAGATGCTGATTGATCATTGTCAAAAGACAGATTTAACTGTGCGTTGTCTGCATAGCTCACCACACTGAAATTGTGGGATTTATTAGGAGTAATAAGAGGCCTGAGAAAGATGTTAAATAGGACAAGACTCAGAGCTGAGCCTTGAGGAACTCCATAATCCAAGTTCTTAAAATCGGAGCTGTAGGGAAGAGGAGCAACTGCCTGAGAGCATTCTGATAAATATGAGTGCATCTCACATTTGTGTGTGGTGCCATATACACATATTCAGTGCCGTGGTTCAGCCTAAAGCTAAAGTGAGACAGTATCTGGCAGGATTTTAAATGGGAATGGCAGGAGAGAAATAGGCCTCAGGACTCCTGGGTCCAAGAAATACATTTTTAGTATAGAGGTCACCATTGCTTTCTTCCAGGCTGATGGGACAATGCCCAGTCCAGAGAATGATTGCAGAGTTGCATTAGCAGTGGAAATAGTTTGTCCACTAATTATTTCCAGGCCCTGTGAGGTAGAGGGTCGGGAGGAGAGCCGGAAGAGATAGACATGCCAATGACAAAAAACAGATCCTCTGTAGGAGGTTCAAACTGGTCCAACTTATTCTCAAGCTGAGGAGTATACTTACTACTAGAGAAATCGGCCTCAGGTTTAGGGTCAGATGGCGAATGAGGGACACTGATAGTCTCCAAGATCATACAGATCGTGTTCTCAAAAAGGGTAGAGAGTTTATCACAGAGTTCCTGTGAGGGAGTTACTGCTTGGCTCATGAACTCCGGATTAGAGATTTTACACACAATGTCAAAGACCTTTTCCCTTTACTAGGGGCAGCCAGGATAGCATCAGCATAATAGCATGCTTTGGCATTTCCAGTCTCTTTTTTGTATTCCTGTATTGCATTTATACTTTGCTTTTGGCCTTAACTTTTGAGTTTGCCCTGCTCTTTCACAACCAGATACCCACGTTTGGTCGCTTTGATGTTTATGGAGCTAGATTTCACAAAAAAATCTAAACATTCATGATGTCAAGTCTACTGATAGGAGTGAATGTGTTTTAGTGTAATTTTATTTATTAAAATGTACACTATTTTCCTAAATTGGTTTCAGATTTTTCTTGTTTTGTGTTTTTTCACATTTGTTTTTTTTTTTGTGCTGTGAGAATGCTTTACACATTGCCTCTAAGCCTGACTGCTTTTGTGCCAAGCTTCCAGAGGGGTAGTTTAGCATGGATTAATTTAGTGACTTTTGTGGCTCACCCAAACAAGAATTGTGGTTGTTGCCTGAGTGAGGCTTCCACCTACCTCAAGCAGTAGCCCAATTTCTTATGATACTTTTCTATCACAGCTAATTTTTTGCTCTCAGAAGTTTCTTACATAACGTGAAATGACACACATTTCACTTCAGATCGTTTTGACTTCATGGGTTCCGCATAACTTTATATAAGGATGTGGCTCAGAATATATCTACGCTTTGGAACACTAGTTATTCCATACAAGGAACACATTTTGCTTGCGCTAAGAATTGAAATAAATATGTAAATGAAGTGCTAATGCAATACTTTATATGTTCTTTGAATGCCGCTGTAGCTGAAAACTGTTGTCTATTTTTATTTTATTATTATATTTCTGTTTTCTATAGCAATGGCATACCTAACAAAAGGTGTAACTGCGCTTTACCATGGACCACACAAATACAATTTAAGAGAGAAAAATTAAAACAAATAATGGCACAATGTTAGTACGAGGGGTGGGAAATGGCATGAGCACAATATGGAGTCAGTGCGGCCATTTATTTCTCTATAATAAGATCACAAGGCCCTCAACCTATAGTTAGGAAGCTATCTTGACAACAGTCCCAGCTGCTGCTATTTTTTCCAGCAATTGTTCTCTTTAGTGGCATATTGAGGTTCAATTAGGAATGTGCTAAAGATGGCAAGAAATCTGCTATTGATTTCCAGCGGTGGCTACCACAACACTCAAGGGAAGGGATGGGGGAGGGACAGGGATGGGGGGCAGTGGGCGGCAAATAAAAAAAATATAATAATTTATTTTAAAAGTACCTTTTCCCGTCGCTGCTGCCTCCTGCCGCTTTACTCCTCTGGTCTTCTTGTGGTGTCCCAGCGAATGCTCAGGTTCACCAGCAATCCTGAGGCTGCTTTCATGCTAAACCTAGCATGAAAGCAACACCAGGCTTGGTCTGAACGGCTTGGACTGCAGCTCAGACACAATCCTGGGGTCTGTGCAATTTCTCCGTCCTGGATGTGTTCTCAGCCGGGCTTGGGACACCTAAGTGTGTATGTGTGTTTGGCTGGCCTGAGACGGCCGGCCAAACACACATGCGCACTTAGTGCACTCCACTTCTCCCCCTCCCATGGCCCAGCCTGCCCCACTCTGAACACGCTGGCGGCTGAGTCAGCAGATGAAAAATGTAAATGTAAATTAGCACTTGTATAGTGCACTAATCACCCGTTAGGGTCTCAAGGCGCTGTACTCATACCGCTATGGAACCCCTCTTGGCTTTTCCCTGTGAGGCACCCACTCATGAGCACCCCCAGGGTGAAGCCAGGCATCCAAGCGCTGTTGGGGCCATTGTGGAGATTAAGCAAGCTATTGCCCAGAGTTGCAGAGTGGGACCCATGAATTAGATTAGGCACCGAGGTGAGAATTATCTGGTCAAGGGGAATTGAGCCCAAGACCTGCTGAAGCGGGACTTGAACCCTGGTCTTGAGCCAGATCTCTGCTTCAGGGTCTGCCGCTCTAACCATTGAGCCAGACTTCTCGACATGAAAGATAAAATGATAATTAAATATTGCTTTATCTTTCATCTCCTGGCTTAGCCTGGGGGGCGACGCTCTGTATGGGACCGTTTGCAACCCAGAAAAAAAGATCTGTACATCTGGCCTTATATCTGTAGATATGATATTGTACTGCGCTGAACGTAATACAGCAACCTTGGTTGCTGCACTGCACTCTGAGACATTTTAATAAATATATCCAATCTTATGAAAAAAAAGCAGATGCTTGGCTATGCACAGAGCAGGTGCAAGCCATCCTGTTATGGCCACAGATGATCTACATTAAAAGCACTTCAGCATCACCGCCTGTTTGCTCTCACAATAACCCTCTTTTCCCACCAACATATTTTCGTTGAACAATATTTGGGTATAAAACCAGCTATAAATATATGTATATCAATCAATAGGGAGAAAATAACCTCCTATAACCCACTTGTTACCACTCCCACCTATCCTTAAACTCTAAGGAGCATATTTGTGAGTGTGGTGGCGCAGGGCAGCCCAGCAGATCACCTTGCTGTGCTGCCCTACATCCCAGAGAATGGTCAGGAGTGCACCATATTTATCCAATATGGCACATTCCTGTCCTTTCCCCCTGTACTGGCGCCATTTTTGCAGCCTAGTGCCAACACAGGCACCCTTGTACCTTGCATGCCAGGTTGTTTTGTGCAGGAAAAGCCACCAACCTGCACAGCAACAATCCTGAGAGGCTTTTCCCTCTTTTTATGTGTGCTGCAGAATGCACCACACATAAAAATTGGAAAAAACAAGGAGAAATAAAGATATTTCTCTTTGTTACGCCTGTCCTCAGTAGGCATAGGAGTTTGGTGCCTTGCGACCAACCCCCACAGTGCACGGCTAAAGGCCATGTGCGGCGGGGTTGGAATTACGTATAGTAATTAAAAATACTTTACGTTAAAAAATCATAGAAATTCACTGAAAAAAAACAAAGGTTGCAGGGACGTTATATTTAGATTCTGAATTTACTCACACAAAACCGTAAAAGCAACACCACATTCTCCTTGAGGTCGGGGCTCTGGTAGTTGTCAGGCAAATCCCTGTTCGACCCTCCTTCATGTAGTGTGATTGGCAATATTCTCCATTTATTGGTGACAACATCCATGACAAGCTCATTATTAGGTCATACTGATTCAGCATTTAGCCAAAAGTGTTTATGGTGCTACACACCAGTAGCAGCGAGTCCATAGGCCCAGTTAACCCTTTATGTATTGCACTTCATACAAGCACACCTACACCCAGCACATGCTTCTATTGCACACACTGTACTGTACCTCTAATGTAATGTATCCCCAATAGGCATACATACATTCAATACGTGCACTAACTACACATGTACTGCACAATACTGTTTTATTCCTGTACTGTATCCTTCGCAGACACACATACATTCAGCATAAAGTCACTACTCCTGTGCGGCGCAGCACTCAACAGCTACCTTATGTAGGACAAGGGTGAGGTAAGCAGATAGCAGCAATACATTTATAAAGGTCAGTGAGACAGAATACCTCACTACAGTTGACACAGGATAAAAAGGACCTGTTCACTACTACAGATTACTAAATGGTATGATGCCACCACCATGCTTGTGCTGCTTAACTACTGGTGAAGGCTTTAGCCTTTCACCACTATTAGGGTTGAGCTTTGGGTGCCTCTCCTGGTCCAACATACTAAAATCTGTAAGACAGGCCTCT
This sequence comes from Pleurodeles waltl, assembly GCF_031143425.1. Taxonomy (NCBI): domain Eukaryota; kingdom Metazoa; phylum Chordata; class Amphibia; order Caudata; family Salamandridae; genus Pleurodeles; species Pleurodeles waltl. The sequence continues at coordinate 876,818,520 of NC_090444.1, forward strand.
GTCATGACGCACAAGCTTGATCTAAATTTGTCTATGCCAAAAAAATCAACATTAGGATCCAGACACCAGTACAGCTGGGCACTCAAGGCAGTGTACATGTCTCTAACCATGCCGTGAACATTTCCAGGGCAACAACCTATCTCATTTGTTTTTCACTCACCTTCTTGTGTCTACTGTCATCATCTTTTTTCTTTCAGAAGTTTTTGGTTTACAGATTACGTTTTTTTTCCCTCCTGTTTTATCACTGTTGCCTATTGCAAAGCCTTAATCACCAAGATCTTGGACAAGAGATGATTACATGGTTGAGGACTGTGGCAGCTGACAAGAAGCAGGTTGCCTCGTGTGCCACTATTATTGCTGAGTTCGTGATAAAGACCAGTGACCCTCCTGTACCATGACAGGGGATCTGTCAGAGACCTGCAGCCATAGTCTGATGCAGCTGTCACTGCAAATGGAAGTCACATGAGGGTCACAAGAGTGCTGTGAAACCCTGGCTCTCGATCACACCTTCCAGCTACAACTGAAGGATGAAGGGGAAGACACAAGCCAGACTGTCTGCCAGTAGAATTGCAGTATTATTGAGAGTTCTCCCTGCATGCTGCAACGTCATCACATTTTAATGTTGCCGCCATATTAGGTGAAGGAAAACTCTCCAACAGCTAACAGGAGCACAATACCAGCATTTTTTTAGACACCTGCTGCCCAGTCAAAGCATGTACTCCTTGTGTGATGATAACATAATTGTCTGGTGACAGTAGCGTTTTCAAGACAGACGATTGTGGGGTCTGGTTTTGGAATATTATATTGGGAATTTGGAATGTAGAAGAGCCTAACGCTCCAGGGGTTCTAGGTTTAACAGTTGCTGTCTGGACCAGGAGACCTATGGTTGTACTTCATTAAAGCTCCTTTCTCACTGTACCTTTGGAGGTCCCGATCTTCTTTTCAGTGGCCAGAAGTTGGTTGCCGTTGGTTACTTGTCATCCCTGCTATGGTTATTCAGGTTATCTCTGACTGTGAATGCTGCCAGTACCCTGTATGCCATTCTTGGAGTGGTCTCTCTGGCAGTTTGTGCTTGAACTGACAATGCCATTGGGATAACATGGTTGAATTGCAGCAGTGGTTCCTGATTGTAGTGTCGATCAGGTCAGTTGGAGGCTGCTAGTCAGTTGGAGTGCTGCCTCTGGGGGAACATAATTCACTGCATCAACCAGCAGTCATTATAATTTGTTGGGCTGTATCTATTGCAGTGCACCTACCACACATGAAAAGATTGTAGGCTTGTGTACATGGCAGCCATTTTAAATGGTTGGGCTGACTTGTGCAAGTGAGGTGAATGAACATTGTGGAACATGATCTATTGGCTTTAGAAATTATGTTACAAAGGTTTGGAGACCATGTATGAGTCAATTCATTTTTTAACAATTGAATAGACTTCATTAGCAAACTATGCTATGTACTTTTGTTGGCTCTTTTTTGGACATGCTGCAATCAGTTATTTAACAATTGAAGAGAAACTGGTGACAGGCACACTTTTCATTGTTGCCTGTCTGGAGGTCAGTTTACCGATGAGAGGCACATCTATTTTGGAAATTGTCAGTAGTGTGCATCTGTTTATTGGTGACAGGCACACTTTCCATTGCTGTCTGCTTGATGGTCAGTTTACCAGTGATAGGCACACCTTTTACTGAAGTACTTTTTATTTCTTGTATCTAGTAATTTGGTCAGAGCAACTGAATATACTATTTTTTGCATTGGTATGTAGAAGATAGAAAGGTTTGTTGAATATGCTTTCTGGTGAATTTTCGTGAAGTGGTAGGGAGTAACCAACTAGGCCAGCATTCTGTAACCATGGAAAAAATAGTAGCATCTCCTCCATATCTGCAAAGTCCTGGCACTCCTCGCCTTAACTGGGTAGAGTGGCGTGAAGCATTTGAATCGTACTGTGAGGCTGTTGATGGTGATACATTACTGTGAAAAAGAAAAAAGCATTGTTGGTGTACAATTCGGGACCCAAATAAAGGAGTATTATTCTCAAAAAGTCACCTGTGGAAGTTGTAACAGTATGCATAGGTGGTGGTGGTGATGGCAATATGGCTGAGACACAGAATGAGTATGAGTTCATAATTAAAACTCTAGACAAACAATCTAATCCTAAGAAGAACACTATGTTAGAGCAATATATATTTCTTCAAAGGGTGCAGTTACCAGGAGGCTCTACTGATGATTTTGTGTTCTGCACTAAGAACGTTTGCTGCCCCGTGCAATTATAATGAATTTAAAGATGAAATAGTTTGCTATCAACTGATGGAAAGGACAAATAATAAGAGCATTCAGAAATTATTATTACCTACAGTGGATCAAGATCTGGAATCAGCTTTGGCATTGGCTAGGTGTATTGAGCATACTGAAAAGTGCATGAGGGAACTGAATTTGAATTGAATTGAATTTGAATTTGAATTAAGGTTCAGAAGAAGTTACTAAACGAGAACATACACATGGCGCAAAGGTTGGGATGATAAACAGAAAAGTGATGCTTCTACTAGTTTTGGTGATCATGTAAGACGTGAAGTACAGTGTTTCTTTGTAGTAGTCCCAGCTAGGTAATGCTAAATTTTGTAGGGCTTTGAACTAATTTTGTTATACAGAATGAGACACTTTTTAAGGGTCTGAAGGGCTTTAATAAGAAATACATCTCATGTACATTCTACAATCAGACATCTTAGTGATTGTATGAAGAGGATGAAAATGTTGCACTAATGTTGTCCTCTGCCGGGTGTGAAGAGAGTAGTGTATTTGAGATTGTCATGGATGAAAAAAGGCAGAAGGAAACCACCATTGTGTGCCATATCTGTTAACAACAAATGTATAAGGGTCATGGCGGAATCTGGTTCTCGACATAGAACCCAAAGTCAATATATTAAAGGCTAATGAGAACGCACCAAAACCTGGTAAAAGGGGAAATGAGATAATTATTGGGTCTCATTGAGTACTATGCCAAATATATTCATACTTTTGCCAGTAAAACTTCATGCTCACTCAAAAACTTGAAGAAAAATGTTAAGTATGCGTGGACTGAGGAGTATGATAGTGTATTTGATTCAATCAAATTTAAAATAGTATTGGCCAAGCTTTTAACACTAGAGATGTGAGTATCATTACTACCAATGCAAGTAATCAAGGGTTGAGTGTGGTGCTGATGCAGAAACGATACAATGGATATGAAGAAAGTGTAGCTTGTGCATCCAGAGCATTTTGTAGTGCAGAGTCTACTTACTCTACAATTGAAAAGGAGGCTCTTGCTTCATGGTCGGGTACACAATATTTCAAGAACTTTGTTTGGGGAAGTCTATTCAATGTAAAAACTGATCATAAATCTTTTGTTGACCTGTTTAATACCATGGGTGGTGGGAAAGCAACCCCTCACACTGCCAAGTGGCAGTTCAGGAATTCCAGTACATATTAGAATTTGTTGCATGTGAAAAGAATTGTGTGGCTGGTTGCCTATCTATTCTACTTTTATCCATGGACAATTTTGAAGAACATGTTTAGAATCCTGAAATGGTGTGTGCTTCAAATTCAGGAGGTGCTATCTAAGGAAGAGTGGAGGCAAGCTTTACTGTATGATAGTGAGGTGTAGACTTTTATGAACAGTTTGAGTCAAGGATGGGTTCACTCCAACCAGTTGCAGGATAGTCTCATCACTTATAAACATGTGCCAGATGAACTGTCTGTTGTGGATGGCACATTGCTTAGAATTGGATTATTGGTGGTTCCAAGAGGTCTCTGCAGAAAGGTTTTGGAATAAGTGCACAAAGAACATGTGGGAATACGTGCTATGAAATGAACGTTGAGAGAGGATTTTTTTGTGGCCTGGAGTTGACCAAGAGGTTGAACATATTGTAAGAAACTGCACTGCATGAGTGTTGAGTGACAAATCTTAGGTGATTGTACCTAGTACTACTTCTCTATTTATTTTTACAACCTACCTTGGTATAAGATGGCTTTGGACATTTCAGTGCTCTTTGGAGTCGCAGGTAGCAGACCCAAGTTTGGTACTGTTTTAATTGATTATTTCTCCTGATGACCTAAAGTAAGGTTTTTGGATAATGTTAATTCGTGAGTCATCGTAGAATTCTGTCAAGATGTATTTTTGAGAAAAGGTTACCTTGAGGAGTTAGTAAAAGACAGTGGCACTCAGTTTGTGACCAATGAAATGCAAGAACTTGTGAAGTCTGTGGGGGTGAAATATGTGTGAAGTTCCTTATATTACTGCTGCAGTAATGGATTGGTGGAACGATTGAACCATGTGATCAAGGATCAGTTGCCACTTGCACTGGTTATTGGATTTGAGTGGAAGTCAATTGTTAAAGATATGGTGTGGGCCATATGATCTACCACACATATCAGTACAGGGATTTTACCTTTTACCCTGTTAACAGAGAGGGTTGCTGGCTCCGAATTGAATAAGGAATGAATGAAGAGGAAAGGTATTGATATTGACAAAATGGAGAGTGTTGCTGATGTTAGAAGTATGGTTCAGGATAAGTACTATTCAAAAAATATGTATTGCCTTTTATAAGTCACTCTGAGTGTTTAAGTTAGAGTTAAAAAAACAGTTCATTTCCAGAAAGGCTTTTCATGTTTCTTTTCCCCAATATGGGTAAATTAGGTTTGAAACCATGTTGTGGTATTAGAAAATGTTAAGGTGTGGAATAAATCTGTAATATCAATTGTTCCTAATTCAATTACTAAGCAGGTGTGATTGAAATTTAGAACACATACCAGAATGTTCCTGTAAAATACAAGGATTTTGTCCTTTAATCTGAAAATTGTCAACTATGCTCATGTATTCTTTTTATTGGTGTGTTAATCCACTCAAGCAAAATATTGATTTGTAACTGTACATAATGCAATTATCTCCTCGTACTGTGAAAGTATCCCATCATTAAGGTGGCTTACAGTTATTGGGGTATTGTTTTATGATTATGTTTTCTTGCTTCATTTTTTTCTATTTTTTGTTGTGAAGGAAAGGAGATATGTGGGGTCTGATTGTGTTATGGAAATGTGAAATGCAGAAGGGTGGAACATTCCTGAGTGTTCTAGGTTTGGCAGTTGCTTCCTAGGCCAGGAGAGCTACGGTGGTACTTCATTAAAGCTCCTTTCTCACCGTATCTTTGGAGGTCCCCATCTTCTTTTCAACCATAAAAAGATGTGATCACTTTGTTGTGGCATGCATGCTGGTAACATTGAAAAGATCTAACTTATGTGCAATGTCCCCAATGCCATGTGACTGAGACAGAGGTTGAGCAAGAGAACGTACGAGTCCAACCCATTTTGCGCTATCTTTGAAAGTTTATATTCAAGGTGAGTTTGGATAATGCTGTCTTTTGGAGTGTAATAACCGATCCTTAAGGAAACTGGAAGAAGCAATACACAATACTTTCTAAACTATTATAATTGTAATGATGTACCATACATTAAAACGTAATCAACAAAGTTGGAAAATACATAAGGTGTGAGGATTATGATTTACCTAATACTTTTATTACTGATCACAACATGAATCATTAGAATACAAAGACAAAGTACAATTACAAAGAAATCAGGGACCCAATTGTCAACATTTCAACACTTCTTTTCCACCATGTGACTTTCATTTAATCAATAGAGTCACGCTGATTCACTTTGTCCAGTTTCTGACATCTAACTGCCTTGTTCTGGACTTTGTAACGATCAAAAAACAAACACAACCAATCACAACTCTTTCTCAAACCAACTGTTTTCATTTTGCATCCACACGGCTGAACAAAAGATTTCAATTGTAGGGGTATTCAATTATTTTGTAAAACTGCCTATCCACGACTATCATGTTTCACCAAAATTGTGTATGTCTGTGGGTAGGGATATTCCTCACCTACTAATCCATATTAGAAACAACTATGGCCCCACAGGGTATACGTTATTTATCAGCACAATATACATTAATGACCTGGATATGGGTTTTTATCAGGACCAATGAATAACTCCTATTACAAGTTTTCTCCATCCAAATGGGACTTAACATGCAAATGTTGGTACCTACAGCCCAAAATCCCTCAAATCCAGGAGCTGCAGAGTGCAGCAAACTCTGAAAGAGAAAACATATACAGCCACTGCACAAGTATGTGTTCATGCATGACATTTCATTAGTAATATTGTTGAGAAGCACTAGGGCCCTCATTCCTACTTTGGCGGGCGGCGGGCGCCGCCCGCCAAACGGGAACCGCCAGAAGACCGTACCGCGGTCAAAAGACCGCGGCGGTCATTCTGACTTTCCCACTGGGCTGGCGGGCGACCGCCAAAAGGTCGCCCGCCCGCCCAGCGGGAAAGCACCAGCAACGAGGAAGCCGGCTCCGAATGGAGCCGGCGGAGTTGCTGGTGTGCGACGGGTGCAGTTGCACCCGTCGCGATTTTCAGTGTCTGCCAAGCAGACACTGAAAATCAATGTGGGGCCCTGTTAGGGGGCCCCTGCAGTGCCCATGCCAGTGGCATGGGCACTGCAGGGGCCCCCAGGGGCCCCACGACACCCGTTCCCGCCAGCCTGGTTCTGGCGGTGAAAACCGCCAGAACCAGGCTGGCGGGAAGGGGGTCGGAATCCCCATGGCGGCGCTGCTTGCAGCGCCGCCATGGAGGATTCACAGGGGCAGCTGGAAACCGGCGGGAAACCGTCGGCTTCCCTTTTCTGACCGCGGTTTTACCGCCGCGGTCAGAATAGCCCCAGAAGCACCGCCAGCCTGTTGGCGGTGCTTCCTCCGTCCTCTACCCTGGCGGTCTCGGACCGCCAGGGTAGGAATGACCCCCTAAGTGCCAATGACAATCAACAGTCCGGGAAGATTGGGAGACCTAGGTGCAATTTGAGGCAGGGCACAAGGAAACGTGATTCAGATATACCTGACAGCTTCATCCTGCTCAAAAATTGTATCCTCTCACATCAGTTAATTAAGTTTCAATCCACCACAGGAGTACACTTTTAAAGCTCCCCAGGACCTCAGAGGAGGCACTTAGAGACTCACAGAGTGTTAGGCACAGACCGACAGCATGGTCCAGTGCAGGTCCAGCTGCCAACTGACTCTTGGAGTCCACTTCTTTGTCCTGGGTGCAATTAGGAGCAGGTCCAGTGGTTCAGGGCTCATCTCAGTTCAAAAACAGCAGTTCCAGTACTTGTCTCTGTTTTTCCTGAGGTCCAGACAGTGTTCTAAAGTGGGTAACTGGAGGTGCCATATTATGCCTGACACTAGCAAGTAGGTGGGAATGAATTCAGGACATAACCTGGGGTAAACGTTTCTTGGCCAACCATTCTCACTTTGGGCATTTTCAACAAGAGAAAAGTGTTTGGGCACACTAAACCTGAGCTCTGTGTCCTGGGGTTGTGTGTGGGGAGTGTACTACGATGGTAACCATAGCGTCCTCCCAGAGCAAACACTAAAATCCAGTTTAGATCAGCCACTGAACCCACAGTAAACCCAGAGACAGAAGTCTGAAGGGTTAAAATCAAGATTCTTCAGCATTTAAACAGTCGATACACAAGGATTGTCTTGGGATCCTTTTCACGTCCTTTCACGTGCCCCACAAGTGTCATATGTGGCTCAGAAAAATGTTCAAGCAGATTTTGAAACTGTACTGTCAAAAAGACAAGTATACCCCTACCCTATATATTATGCAGATGATAAAAGAGTTATCTCTGCTTGTCCAGGTCTGCCAATTGTTTGCTTCTGGGGAGCACTTCAGACCTATTCAAAGGCTAATCCCTTAGCTGAGTGCGAGTGGAGGATTACACTAATCAATTTTCTGATAGTTCTGGGAGGGAAAAAGTAACTTTCTAAAAGTTACTTTACATAATATTTATTAACAATCTGATTCCACCATTAAATTGGATTTTTAATATCTGTTAAAAATACCTGTTTATTTATTTTTCTATCTGGCTCCATTCCATAGATTCAGTATTAGTATTTTATCTGTTCTCTGGGTTTCTCTATAAGACAGATAGTTCTGCCACAGTGAAAAAAACCTTTTGGTGCTAATCACTGTAGGGACATATTAACATTACATTTCTACAGGTTCTACTTTTAAACACCATACATCCTGTTTTGTGGGCTACAAGGGCTACATAAGAGTGAGTTATTATTATTTAAAGTATTCATGTTTACCTCTAAATGGGTTTTTGACTGGTCGAATTGCAATTTTTATACTGCTACATTCAGGCTACAATGGAAAGCCTGAAGCCATATATCCACTGTCCTTGTAGTGGAGTGCACAATAGGCGCTGCAGTCCAACAGTAACATGTAATTTCTAGGCCTGTGTGCACTGTTTACCACATACTATGGATGAATAGGTAACTTAAATATACCAATTATGAATATGCCAATGCAATCTTGTTTAGAGGGGGAGCATAGGCTCTTTAGCAGGTGAAAAGTACACAATGTCCTGATGCGAACTCAAAATCCTCATCCAGCAAAAGGTGAACCGTCTGGGGTAACCGCACAAGAAAATGTAGATTTCCTGCAGCCTGCATAGAAGAGCCTGCATTTATATATCTCTTTTAAATGTACATGTTTGTGGATGGATTATAGAGGCAAACTACCACTATTAATGTAGGCCAGGACAATAGATTCATCTGACATGAATGAAAATGTGCAACAATTGAAAATTGACATACTGATGGTGTATTTGGTGTTCCCTAAATTGGCCCCCAGTAGAAGTGACTGTCTTGTCAACTAGAGGGAAACCTATTTTGTTATATCGTCCGTGTCTACATTTCTTGTACGCTTGTGCCTGACATTGTAAATAAATAAATCCAGGATTTGTAAAGTGCAGCGAATTACCTGTGAGAGTCTCAATGCGCTGAATTATGGGCACAGAGCGATTAAATGATTTGCCCAGAATCACAGGATGTTGAACCTATGGCGCGATTCGATCCTGATTCCCCCACCTCCGACAGCAGCAGCGCACATTGTCTTCTGTACTTTAGTCTTTACAGTGTCCCTTTACACATTGGAAGCATTCACCTTCTAAATAATGAGATACTTAAAGGTACAACATCCTGCTTTTGATGAAAAACACAACTTTGTCTACTTCACCACCCATGAATGTGAACGTGCCATCAGGTCAAATACCTACTGGCATCATGTCTATGCAATAACAGGTGACGTATATCCCATTTACACCTCCATTCGAATGTAAGTACACTATTAACTGGCAAGTGACACAGGCACAACCTAACTTAAAATAAGAATGAGATTAAACCTCAATTGATGTCTCATACTATGGAGTATATCATATGAAAAACTTCTGTAGCACACATATGGTGCATAAATGAACAGCCTTGTCACAGCCAACAGTTGAGAGAGAGATCGGTATGACCAACAGGCAAGGGTACAACAGCTAGTGCCAAGAATGTGTACCTGTAATACACCATTTTTTTTGCTACAAAACAGTGAGATTAACCAAAGGGATGTGGTTACCTGGAACAGAGAAATATGTAGCACTAAGGTACTGTACTAGCTTAATGTATTACAAACCCAGCCTGCACTTTGAAATATTACTTTATGACAAACAACCATAGAAACAACCATCGAAAAGCCAATAGGGCTGGCTTGCATTTTGAGCACTGACGAAAATATGAACAACAAAAAAAAACAGCTGCAGAGAAAAAGCAAAGCAAAAAAAAATTATTTCTGTAATTCATGTACTAGACAAATAATTTAATGTTTCATGCTTCGCTGTACTTTTGAAATATAAAAAGTTTCTTGTAGATTGCATTCCAAGCACTACACAGGAAGCCAAATGGCATACTAAACATCCATTAGAGTGCAGTGAAAAATAAATATTCTCTTGGTATAGCCAAAGCCAACTCAATGTATATTTGAAATAGTTTGTAACAATAGGTAATGCAGGCAGCTGTTCTGTCAAGATAGAGTTAAAACAGCAAATGCCTTAAGGACCCCTGTAAAATGTTGTTTCACATTGGGCATTTGTGAGCATGTATTGCGTTAAGAAAAAAAGTATTGTACTAAAGCAAACTTCTACCTATACCACTGTAGTGCCTGTTCCCCTGTGGGCGTTACCTAAGTCTTGTCTTTGTCAGGAAACACCCACAGTAGAAGGCGCACACACTTGCAAATTAGCCAGCGACCCATATGCACGTGATAGGGTAATCATCAAACCTCAGATGCTTTTGTGTGCTGGGACGAGGGGAGGCAAAAATAATACCTCTCCCCATCAAGACTTATATGGATGTGGTATTGCAATGTAGCTGCAACAGGCACAACACAGCTCCCACTTCCTCATAAAAACGTGACTGGAGCGCGATGGATGTGCAAGCATAACAGGAAGAAGAATAGGCAAATCAGCAGTAGGTGGGACATACTGCATGTTGTAGTCAAATTAGCTTTATTCGATTTTTTCAAAATCATAAAAGCACAAAAACAAGAGGTCTCATACAACTATAAGTATAAAATATACCTCTCAGTCACTGATAAAATATATTAATTTCCTATTTCTAAAAATAGCCCATAAAAATATAGACATGATATAACAGATATCTATGGTTGGCAGAGACTGTAAAAACACATTAGCTGGGCGACATTGTACCAAGTCCATATATCTCAATAATGGCAGCAAAAATGTCTTTCTTGGCAAATTATACAGTGGACAGAATAAAACCGTATGAAAAGTACTTTGCTCAGTAACCTTGTTGCACGGGCATTTGGCCATAGGCCTCGACCAATCATTTCCGGTTGGAAAGGTCTAGCCTAAACCTGGTTAAAACAAATCTATGCTGTTCATTGTTTACTTCCTTTAGATACAGTTGCATGCCAAATGAGGTTAATATCAACTGATTTTTAACAACACTTGGCTTAAGCAATATAACAGATAGACTTAGCTCTTCTAAGTGTGACAGCCACTCTTTTTTCAGGAGTTTTCTTGTAACAGCTCGTGGAGTTTCTAGTTTGTAGTAATAATCTTGATGCCCCAGATCGCTCATACTATTTTTTACATATCGTAACCATTGTACTCCTCCTGCATTAGAGGACCTAAAACAATTCCCTATAATCTTTTGGTTCAGCTTGGTATACTCGGAAGTCCATACCTTGTGCCATAGCAGGATCAGTTGTATTTTTACTAGATTAGAAATGAAAGGGACCCCTAGTTCAGAGTGACATACATGTGACGGACTACTCTGTTGGAGAGAAAGAAAATGCTTCAAAAAGGCATTCTCTATGAGCTGTAAAGAGTCATGGTTTACATTCCCCAAAGACCTGCCCCACACAGGGCCATACATTTGGCCTTGTACACTGTCAATATCACCCTAGGGGGTTTCTTCCCACCCTTGCAAGCAAAGTTGTGGAAGGTTATAACAGTTTTCTGAAAGTGTAGCCCTCTGGTTCTAGTTGCTGTCTGCCATGTTCTTTTTTGATCGAATATGATCCCCAGGTAGGAAAAGAATGTGACATAGTCAATTCTAGTGTCTTTATCATGAGACTGGGGGTTTTCGGTATCACTTTCCCACACTCATAGCAAATGTCTTGCTTTTATTAACTAAGAGCCCCAGTTCTTCCATATAGGATACAAAACACGTTAGTAACTGTTGCAATGCAAGGGGGGTTTGCGCTATAAGAACAGCTTCATCAGTATACAGTAGGGCAGGAATGGGCTGGGACCCTATTTGGGGCAGGTTGTTACTGTCAGCAGATAGTACATTACCCAATCTATTAATGTTAAAGGAATGAAGGAAGGTTGCCAGAACACAACACTCTCTTACCCCACTCTCTATGCTGAATGGCTGGGTACTTTCGCCCGCTAAACCATAGCGCACCCTGGCCCTACAGTATTAATATGTTTGTCTGAGCAGTTGCACGATCGGTGGGTCCACCCCCAGGTTCCCTATAATAGCCCACAATTTACAATGGATTATGCAATCAAATGCAGCTGTTAAATCAACAAAGGCCAAATACAATCTTCCTTGTTTGGTGGTGGAATATTTCTCAAACAGCATGCTTAAGTTCAGACCCTGCTCCACGGTCCCTACTCCCACCCGGAACCTATACTGTAAGTCTGATTAAACATTCTTCTCCTGGGCCCTTTCTTGCAATCTGTTCAAGACAACATGACCTGCCACTTTCAGCATCAAATCTAGGAGAGAGATAGGATGATATCAGGTAGGACTGTGTCCGTCTCCCTTTTGAAAAATTGCCACAAAAATTGATTCCCTCCAAGACCTCAATAGGCCAACTTGACAACATGCATTCAAGACGTGAGTAAGCAATGGCCCCAAAAGGGTCGTGTTGGCTTTAAACAGATCTACAGGTATGAAATCTGGGCCCAGCACCTTGCAGGCTTTACTTGCATTTAGGGCAGTAATTACCTCTTCCAGGGTAAATGCAAGCTTGATTGGGAAGTTAAAAGGGGCAGAAAAGTCATTGTCGTGCGCATCATCTTCTGCCAGGCTTAACCTATCAGTTGAATTAGAATAAATGGCTGAGAAGTGAGAGATCCAATCTCCCTCACTAATGGCCATTTCAAGGCGTGGTCCAGTGTCTGACTGAAGATAGGGCAAATTGATTACCTTCCAAAAAGCTGCAGAATCCTTACTATTGCTGGCTTCTTGCAATTTGTCCCATAATTCCTTTTTCAATACTACTTTCCTCTGTATTAAAACATACTTATAGTTTTTCTTAGCAGCCCTGACTTAATTTACACAGTGTGGGAGTTAGTGTAGGGCTAGTTTCAATGTGCTATGGGCCTTACTACAAGACTAATCAAACCACCCCATTATCCTATTATTGCTGCTACCCCTGCCTGTAATGACCAGTCCCTCCTTACTGTCCCAAGAAATCCTTTGGAAACTCTTGATGACATCCTCGGAATTAGAACCCAAGTGTAAACATTTCTCAAAAGCCTGCATACATCCACAGATCAAACTTCTTAGGAATTTTTGGGGCTCAATCTTGAACAAAGCAAGGTTTAACTGTTAAGCCTATTAACGTCCACATAACCCATTGTGCAATAGTTAGGAGGTGGTGCTTGGGATAAAAAATCCCCCGATGCCACGTCCAAATCTATACTCAGTGGGTAGTGGTCACTGCATGCAGTTGTATGGGTGATAAAGTTTCCAACCCTTGTGGCTTGTCTATTTGTGACCAATATGTAGTCTATCAAAGAGTTTTTTCCTTGACCATTGTATGTGGTTGCAAATGGGATTGGTGGGGAGCATATTTCATTGCAGAACGCAAGGTCAATACTAAATATGAGCTCATTCAATTGCTCCCCAAGGAAGGAGTATATAAAATGTTAGTGTTCACAATTCCCCCTTTCACTTAGGCTGCATATCTTCGCGGGGCCCCTAATACATACTTCAGTATTGAAGTCTTCCCCACATAGGAGTACTAAATCCTGGTATTTCCCATTCCTGAGAGCTTCAACATCCCTTTTTGATAAAGTCAAGGCTGTATTTATCTCAGCTTTTGGGATGTTATTGTAAAAGTTGATTAATGCCAGCACGCATGTGGGTGACATTTCAACAAAGACAATCTGATGGTAGGGTTGGGATGCCCTCAGGATGTTTGATACATAGGTACAGATTCCCCCGTTTGCTTTCCCCGAGTTAGATGGTACCGCCAGGGTGTCATAGGTTATAAAACTATTTAGGTGGATTGGGTTTACTGCCCATGTTTCTTGAACACAGACAACAGTAGAGCTATTGACAAAATCACACCAGTCTGCTATTGCCACTTTGGACAGTAGGCCTGCCACGTTCAAGTACGCTATCCTTATCTTTCCCTCAGGAACAATATTTTCACAATTGACCAATTGGTCCTCTGAGTGGGCTGATGGAGTCTGTCCAAAAGGGGGCAGAGGGTATTTTTAGAGTCAGCAGCAGAAGGAACAACCAAACCAGAGATGGTTATATTGTGTGGGTGAATGGTAGATCAACAGGAGTTTCAGATGGTACTCCAAGTCAGACATTCTTGTTTAAAGCAGAAGGGTTGCCTACTGAATAGTTGGTAAACTGGTCCCCATGACACGGGAAAGCCTGGGATACTTAAACTGAATACGGGAGTACCCAGGGGCACTTGGCCTTGCGTCTAAGGCCACTAAATTATCAACCTGCTCCTGTCCCTGAGTGTCAGCTCGATCGGATCATAGCATGTGTCCGGATCTGGTCTTCTAACTGCCTCGATTATGTCCTTGTGTATTATGGAATAACAGCCCCTCACATGCCAGATCCAATGGATCACCTTGTTTCTAACAGATTCTACCCCTTCACTTTGGACCGGTAGATGTAATTTAGGGACATTACCTATTAAAACAGTGTTGTTAGAATTGAACAGGCTGTCCAACACGATTTGGGAGATTATCTTTCTTAGATCTGGAAAGTTGGCAGCAAAGTTTCGGTTTCTCACCCAGGTTTAGACTATTAATGTGGGAGCCTGACAAGAGTTCTCAGTGCTGCCTAATAGAAGATAGCCAGCACGGGGCACCAGACAGGAAGCAGCAGTGCAAGGAGCACAATTATGGTTCTTATTACAGGTATTCAAGGGCAATTTGAGCAACAGCATTGGGGGACCTGAGGGATTAAGAGTGGAACTAAAGTTGCGGCCCATAATGGTTGTCACATCTAAAGGTATTAACTGTTTGACTATTGCAATTAAAGAATTAACCATGGATTTAAGCTTGGACACCTCATTCTTTAGGTCTTGAATACATTTGATGTACTGAGCATTAGGAAGGTCTGGATTTACGTTTGTATCTACTGTGTCTACTATCCCACCCATCAGGGCACTGAGGTCAGGATCCTCGTATAGGTATGATATATTGTTTAGGGGGCTGAAGCGATTGCTGCATTGAAGAGCTTCACTATCAGCAGGTGATAGCTCATTCACTGGTGCTGAGGGACTATGGATGATAGCATTTCTGACTTCTCCCTGCCCTGTAGGAGCTAGATCCTGTGTCACACATTTTTTTAAAACATGTCTGGGATTTTCTTATGACCCCCCCTTGGCCTAACTGGGGAGTACTCAATCTGGATACCTTTAGAGTCTCTATCCAGAGAGGAAGTTAAAATGTCCTCACAATCAACCTAAAGGTTGTCAATCCTATCCATTACACAGTCGTTTGCTGCATCCTTCTGCCTTTTGTGTTTTTTCCTGTTGCCACCCCAGCCCCACCCTCGTCGCTTTATTTTTACCCATCAAAAATGCTTTAACCAAAAGATGAACCCTTAAAGGCAAGATAGATCAATGGAGCAACCCACAGAGGCTGCAACAATACAGAAGAACCAACAAAGCCTACTTGATGATAGGTGTAAGGGGGGTGGCCCAGCCCAGCCTCCTTCAGGTTCCGATGGGCGTAGCCGGGCCTGCCCTTGGCCTGGGCTTTGCGGTGTGCTCCCTAGCGCTTTATAGCACTCGTTGGTGTGGCAAGTGGGAGTAGGTGTTGCAGAAAATGGCTGCCTCCTGGGGCCACAAAGCAGTCTGGGATATGAACTCTTTCTTGGAAGAGTTAGCGCGTCCCGCGCTGCAGTGTGTTCCATAGCGCTTTATAGAGCTCGTTGGTGTGGCAAGTGGGAGCAGGTGTTGCAGAAAATGGCTGCCTCCTGGGGCCACAAAGCAGTCTGGGATATTAACTCTCTCTTGGAAGAGTTAGCGCGTCCTGCGCTGCAGTGTGTTCCATAGCGCTTTATAGAGCTCGTTGGTGTGGCAAGTAGGAGGAGGTGTTGCAGAAAATGGTCTCCTCCAGGGGCCATAAAGCAGTCTGGGATATGTAATCCCTCTTGGAAGAGTTAGCGCATCCCCGCTGCGGTGTGCTCCCTAGCACTTTATAGCGCACGTTGGTATGGCAAGTTGGAGCAGGTGTTGCAGAAAGTGGCCACTTCCTGGGGCCACAAAGCCGTCTGGGATATGTAGGTTGTTAGAAATGGGGTCTTTGGTTGGCAGTCAGGTTACCCCCTGTCCAAGCAAGGACTCTCTCTCTAGTCAGGGTAAGTCACACACAATCCAAATTATCCTGTGCCCACCCTCTAGTAGCTTGGCACTGAGAGACATTACACAAATACACCACACAGGTTTAGAATAATATAGAATATTTATCTGAGTAGATTAAGATCAAAACAATCAAGATTTGATGAATACAAGTTGAAATATCACTTTGGTAATGATAAATAGAGTCTTTAGTTCTTAAAAAGTAATAAGTGTCTTTTGCAAGTACAAAGTACATTGTTTGCGTCTAAATTATCCGCATGGGACTGCAGAGGATGAGATGTGTGGAAAACGGGGAGGTGTGCGTTGTTCTCTCCGGGCACACACAGGCGATGCATCAATGCTTTTCCATGCAACAAGGGCTTTGCGTTGATTTCCGACGCAGGCTCGGATCCTCTTTGGGTTGAGGGGTATTTGGACACACCAGGGATGATGTAAAGAATTGCAGTCGCAACGCTGGTGCTGCGTCGATCTCCACTCGGGGAGCTGGGCTGCTCATTCCAGTTCGGTGATGCAGTGATTTTCTCACTACAGGACAGGCTGTGCATCGATTCTGGCAGGCTGTGCTTTGATTTTCGCCGCACAAGGGGTTCTTTGCATAGATGAAGTCTTTTTGGCCCGGAGACTTCAAGAAACAGGAGGCAAGCTCAATCCAAGCCCTTGGAGAGCACCTCTCAGCAGAGCCATAGGGCAGCAAGGCAGCAGGGCAACAGAAAGGCAGCAGTCCTTTGCAGAAAAGCACTCAGGTAAGTCCTTTGGGCAGCCAGACAGCTTCTCTTGACAGGTTGCAGGTTCTGGTTCAGAGTTTCTTTCCCAGGAGGTATCTTGTCAAGAAGTGTTTGAGTTGGTAGGGTCAGAGACCCAGTTTAAATGCCCAAATGTGCCTTTGAAGTGAGAGAGACATCAAAGAGTGGCTTAGAAGTGCACAAGGTCCCCTTTCAGTTCTATCCTGTCTGCCAGGGTCCCAGTAGGGGATTTGGCAGTACATTTTGTGAGGGCAGGCCACTGTTCTTTGACATGTAAGTGTCAGGCCCTCCACCCTCCCAGCCCAGGACGACCCATTCAGTATGCAGATGTGTGCAGGTGTGTCTGAGCATCCTGTGTTTGGGGTTGTCTGAGTGAAATGCACAAGGGAGCTGTCAACTAACCTAGCCAGACGTGTATTGTAAGGCACAGAAGGATTTAAGTGCAGAGAAATGCTCACTTTCTAAAAGTGTAATTTCTAAAATAGTCTTATTAAATCCAACTTCACCAGTCAGCAGGATTTTGTATTACCATTCTGGCCATACTAAATATGAACCTGTTACTCCTTTCAGATCAGAATCTACCACTCAAAAAGTATATAACGGTAGCCCTAATGTTAGCCTATGAAAGGAGCAGGCCTCACAGACAGGCCTTGCAATGGCAGGCCTGAGACATGGTTAAGGGGCTACTTATGTGGGTGGCACAACCAGTGGTGCAGGCCCACTAGTAGCATTTATTTTTCAGGCTCTGGGCACATGTAGTCCATTTTACTAGGGACTTACAAGTAAATTAAATATGCCCATTGGGTATGAGCCAATGTCACCATGTTTTAGGGAGAGAGCATATGCACTTTAGCACTGATTAGCAGTGGTAAGGAGCGCAGAGTACTAAAGTCAGCAAAAATGAGGTCAGAAAAAGAGAAAGAGGAGTGCAAAAAGTTTGGGGGTGACCTTGCAAAAAGGCCATTTCCAACATAGTCCCTCTTGAAAGAGTTAGAGCATCCCACGCTGCGGTGTGCTCCCTAGCGCTTTATAGCGCTCGTTGGTGTGGCAACTGGGAGCAGGTGTTGTAGAAAATGGCTGCCTTCTGGGTCCATAAAGCAGTCTGGGATATGTAGTCCTTCTTGGAAGAGTTAGCGCATCCCCGTTGTAGACAGTAAATATACTTGTATTGATGCAGAAGTTTCTGAATGAGAAAAACATGTTTGTATAGATTTTGTCGCAGACAGAGCAAGTAGGAAGAACAAATAGAGGTGGACACATACACAAATACGTAGAGCTATGCAGGGAAGTGCATTGCTTAGACAGACAGGCAGAGACAGGCATAAATAAAAAAAAACATTCAAAGACAGACAGAAGTAAATGTATACAAAGTAAAAGATTCAAACGCATATATACACAGACTGATAGAAAAACATACTGGTACATAACCAGAAACATACTTAAGTACAGACATAGCGCATATGTAGACAGATACATTCATACATAGAGGGAAACAGATATGTACATAAGGAGAAGCAGATATATGCACAGACGAAAACAGGCAGACAGACATATACATATAGATTGAGAGATGCATAAACAGTTAAAAATATGTATATCTACAAACATAACCAGAGACATGAATACATTCGATCCATACATATATGGACACGCAGATGGCAGTTTCACAGAACAAAAACAGACTAGCAATAGAGATAGATGTTCAGGTGGAAGAACTGGTATATCCTTTAGTTTTCATGAACCTGTCTACATATACAGGTAAAGATGCATACCTACAAACTTAACCAGACAAATAGATGCATAAGTTCTACAGCTGTACAGACAGGGGGATGGCCAGAGTCATAGCAAAAACAAACACAACTACAAGTATAAGTGAACAGGTGGATTACCTGTTATATATTTAATTTTTCATAAATGCAAGTACATATGTATTAAGTGTGTGTGGGGTGCTTCAGTATGTGTATGTTGTAGATGTGCATGAATGTAATGTATGTACATTTGCAGGTATGTATATGCAATTTGTATAAACCACGTGTGTGATTTGCATGTCCCCATTGCTCACTACCAGTTCCACTTTTGGTCACCGAGGCAGTAATCTCAGATCAATTTAAACCAAGTGAACTATCTCTGCTCCTCATTTCTTCTGCCTGCATTCCGCACTCAATGAAATTGCGGTCCTCCATCGGCCAGCAATGACTCTTATTCTG
Source organism: Pleurodeles waltl (assembly GCF_031143425.1). Lineage (NCBI taxonomy): Eukaryota > Metazoa > Chordata > Amphibia > Caudata > Salamandridae > Pleurodeles > Pleurodeles waltl. The sequence continues at coordinate 876,837,490 of NC_090444.1, forward strand.
TCTCCAAAACTTGAAGATCTATTGGCAAAACCAAAGTGACTAGCTTATAACTGAAAAAGCAAGCTTTCTGAATGTTTCCTTTATTATGGCACCCTTTGGAACATTGTGATCCAAATGTACTGTCCATCATGCAACGTAGAGCAGAGTGAAAAAATACTGAGGATTGTTGTATTGCACAAACAATAGAAACAGACATGTAGCCTTATTAATAAAGAGTTGCCTTCCGACGTGGTCCTCACACGCGCCAAAAAAGCCAGCTGCTTTGTGCCATGCACACGCCTGCACTGTCTAGCAAAAGCTTTATGCTCGGGTATCATCTTGTACAAACTCCTACATATTGACAACAGCACAGGAGTCAGACATGTAAGAAGTGTCCTTTTAGGCAAAGTGCACGTGACATTTAGGTATACCAGTTGATGCACTGCTTCACTCCTTGCTTATATTTGACTTTACTTGGAATTAAGATCTGGGGCAAGATCAGCTTGCACTAATTTAGTAGATCTTGTTTTGTATTTAAACCTAAGGGTATGTGCTCGTATGCCTACCTTGCATAAAATGTCAACTTCTGGCGCCAACATAGATTTTTGCGTGTGAAAGTTAAATCGTTGCTTCTAATTGCACTACTTTCCGTCACGCAAGATTCAACGCAAATATTTAGAAAATCTGGATTTATATCATCTCGGAAAAAAATCCTTTTAGAAAGAACCCGCAAGCATATGAATACAAATTGTTTCGTGAAAATACTTTTTGGGAACTTGAACGCAGCCACTCTATGAAACTAATATGAACTATAAATTCGGGAAAACAATGCCACAATGTGAAAGTGTTCCATTCATCCTGTATCTCACAGCAGTGTAGCTATTAGTAGTGCTTCAGGAAAAGTGGTACCGTGAACATGGGGAGTGAAGGTCCCACTGCATCACAATTATATTCTTTTTTCTGCCAGATCAAGTAATGTGGGTGCTGACGCAGATATGTTAATTAGAAATACTGATGAGTGTTTATGCATTTTTGACCAATAAGAAAATGGTAGAAATACATAGAGGGTCATTCTGACCCTGGCGGCCGGTGGCCGCCAGGGCCACCGACCACGGGAGCACCGCTAACAGGCTGGCGGTGCTCCCACGAGCATTCTGACCGCGGCGGTTCAGCCGCGGTCAGAAGCGGAAAGTCAGCGGTCTCCCGCTGACTTTCCGCTGCTCGTGTGAATCCTCCATGGCTGCGGAGCGCGCTCCGCAGCCATGAGGATTCTGACCCCCCCTACCGCCATCCTGTTCATGGCGGGAATGCCGCCATGAACAGGATGGCGGTAGGGGGGGTCGCGGGGCCCCTGGGGGCCCCTGCCGTGCCCATGCCAATGGCATGGGCACGGCAGGGGCCCCCGTAAGAGGGCCCCGCAAAGTATTTCAGTGTCTGCCTTGCAGACACTGAAATACGCGACGGGTGCCACTGCACCCGTCGCACCTTCCCACTCCGCCGGCTCGATTACGAGCCGGCATCCTCGTGGGAAGGTCGTTTTCCCCTGGGCTGGCGGGCGGTTTTTCAGCAACCGCCCGCCAGCCCAGGGGAAAACTTGTAATACCCGCCGCGGTCTTTTGGAGGGCGGCATCCTGAGGCCCATAATATAGAAAATTAATGTGCTCGTTTGAAAATGTGCCCACAGAGTGTGGTCAGCAAGATTCACAAATTATACTAAAAATGACAAAAAATATGTGAAATGTTGGAAATGCGTAATAATAATGTAGTAGTATGTCATATTGAGATATATAACGTATGTTTTGCATTATATTGTAGAGTTAACTTAGACGAAGTTGTGGCCTACTTTTTCCAGGCCTCATGCAGAAGCTGAATTACTAGCATGATGTAGAGAAGCTAATGTGCTGAACTGACCCTGAACTGCTTATTGTTTAATAAAACCTGCTCAGCAAAAATCCTATGTGCGAACCAATGGACAGGAAATGGGGGAATCATAATTGTAACAAGGACTGTGTAAAGCAGATGAGATGTACTTTCCCAGGACTCGAACAATGGAGACACTGACTAGAGAAGAAGATGCAACATTTCTGATACCTGATGAGCCGGATGATGAGAACATCATACAATGAACCAATCAACAGTCTGAGAATCATGAAATACTAGAATCTATAGATTTGGTGTGTTTTATCCATTGGCTATGTAAATAAACACATGACTAATTAACCAATTAGCAATTGGGGGATAGGCTGAGTGACTTTAATATAATGTGATGACAAAGGGGGAAAACTAGAGAGAACCGATGGAGAGAATAGATGTTCGAGGTTAGGCATGGAGGTTCAAAGGGATTCAAGATTCTGTCATTGGGATCATGCTCTTGAGAGCCTGATGCAATGCTGATCGATTGATGACCTGAAGACGAAGACTGACTTTGTTGCTGATCCATACCGTGGATAGGTAGCTATGACAATGTGACTGATTGATTTTTGTTCCTTTTCTTTCTAGGTATCAACTGCGCTGTTTTATAGATTTTCTCCTAGTTAGATGTTTTTCCAAATTCATGTTCTAAACTGTTTTCGCATGAAGTCCCACATGCTAATGCTAATTTGGGTTAAGTAGGGTTCTTATTCTGAGATGTTGACATATATGTTGACAAATGATTGACGGACTGGTTTGCTGAACTCTGCTACTCATGTTAATATATTCATTGTTATTGGCTTATGTTGGGGCATTAGAACGTATGTTTTCTCAAGATCTGATTAGATTATGTTATTGGTGGTCACTAATGAATTAATCTTAAATTGATTTGAATGAAGTTTGAATTAACCTCATGACTTAGTATTGTAACTAATAGGGAGTAAAAATTACTAAACGTATCCTGCGTTGTGGTTATTCATGACTTAGGGCCATGGTGTGGTTTATTAACTGTTGAATAATGATTTCCTTTTTGTTATTGGTTTGTGTATTGATTATTGATGCACATTGGTCACACTGTAGCTAGGATACTCCATGCGAATCAAAAGGTTAATCGACCTATACGCGTCCCCTTGTAAGTTTCCTTACTAAGGACCAGGCGTGCTAGCAGTTTTTGGAAGCAGAGGATTGTTAGTTTCCTTGGAGAACCAGTTATGTGGTGACCAATGGTTATGGCGGTAGTTTAAATTAGGGTTAGTTATTCATATTTATCAGATTTGAATTTTGTTTTTCTGAAATGGCAATTGTAGCAAGAATGATGTCCCCTTAAGCCCAGAAATGTCTTTCCCAGACCCTGGATCCTGCAGGTAGGGTTGAGTATGTTCTCTGCGTTTTTGTGATAGTATAAAAATGGTAGGTTGTTCTTGCAAAGGCTTATGTAAATCGCAGGTGAATTGTGATGTATGTGAGGGAAGTAGGGAGACTGCGTACTCCAGTTGAGGTTTAGTAGGAGTGTGCGTACTCTCCAGTAAAAGAGTAGGGAAGTTGTCGAACTTCATATATGTGTGCTGCTTTGTGCTAAAAAATTGTCCACGTGGTTGTTGGTGATATACGTGGTCTAAGACTCTGGAGTGTATTGAAAAGTGTAGGAGACACCTGGTTTTATGTTGTAATCTGTCTGGTTTAGTAGGTTGATCGGGCGTGGTCAACAAGTCGGTGTGAGAGCTAAGTGAGTAAAAGAAAATTTCAACTGAGATTTGGCGAGTCCTATGTGCACCAGAACAGACCCATTGATCAGTTGAGAGTAAGATTTGCGGGTCAAATCTTGCTTGCGAATGCGGAAGACAGAGAAAGAGGAATAGCTGTATGAGCAAAAAGGGCCATCAGTGAAAATCCGTAAGGTCTCTGAAGCGACTGTGTACCTTCCTGTAGTAAACCAGCTGATTTGTTTTGGTTATTGTTTTTTGGTTAGTACTCGCAATAATTTGCATTAGTTTTGTGTGAATTGGAATTTAGGAGGACAAGCCGCAAGGCTTTGTCAGACGCAGTGTGTGAGTGTGACATCAGAGTGAGCCAGCGCTGTGATAGGTTGGTTAGTGGGAAGAGTCGCGAGCAGATTGGCAGCCACCCGTAAGAGGCAATTGGTTGGGAAAGTGGGTGAAGGGAATCTTGGGAGTAAAAGTCATTTCCTTATTGAATAGAATACCTAAAAGATAGAAAAAAATAAGTTTTTCAAAGCGTTTAGGAGTGCCATGAAGGCCATACATACATTAAGGCGACAGTGGGGGAGCCTACCCCATCTGAAAATTCTCTGGCTTATATTGTAATGGAGGAGCGAGGTGTAGCGCCATGTCTTTGGTTAAAGCAGTGGTGCAAGTTGACTGAGAAACAGGGAACTTTGGCGTTCCCAGAGCATGGAATGTTTAATTTGAGAACTTTGGATCAATTGCGAATGATATTACATGAGACAAAGCCACTTCCGAGTCCGGCACGGTTTGGGAGCTCATAGCAAGACAGCAGCAAGAAATGAAATTCCAGAGGAGAATAAGGAAGGTAGAGAAGTCTTTAGTTAAGGCAAGATGGGATTGGGAACAGAAGAAGTGGAGAATGGCGACGTTAGAAGGTGTTAAGTTATTTCCTGCTATCACAGAGAAAGGTGAGTCGGATGAGAAAGAGGATACTAGCAAGAGTGATAAGGGTTCGTCAGGAGGAAAGAAGAAGAAAAAGACCTATGTAGAAGAAGAAGATTCAGATGTTGAGGATCTATTTACTCAGGTGTTGAGAGGCCGACCTCCAATCTATGCGATGCATGAAGAGGGTCCAAGTACTAGTTCTGCTCCAATTGCCCCAGCTCAAGTGACGGGGACAGTGGGACCATTGTAAACAGATAATGGACACATACAAGGGGTAGTGCGGAATACTCCTAAAGCAGTGACTACTTCGGCAGTGCAAGCGCAGATGCACCCACCACCGGTACAGAGAATTTATCCAGAGGTACCGTTTCTCAAGAAAAACCTTGAACTTAGTGGTTCCTATGGAGCAAGTGGTTCCGAGGCCGATGTTAGTTCAGACTGAGCCAACTCCAATGTTGATGCCTCAGGCACAGCTACTGGGTTTGCCGAAGTTCACACCAATGACAGGGACACAGTCAGATGTGACAACAGTAATGAATCGGAGGATGGGAGTTGCCCTTCCACGAAATGTGGGTGTCAGAGCGACACCAGATGCAATATCGCTGCCAATTACAATTGGTCCAGCGGTACCATTATTTGCGCAGAAGAAGCCGATTGCAGAAGAACAGGATGAAATATCACAAACGTTCATGAGGAGGGGGGTGAGAGAGCATGTGCAGGTGGTTTCATGTATGGGTCAGACCTTTGATGGATTCAGGCCATTAATGGTCCTTAGTCCCCTTGTTACGCTTCCAGATGCCGTAAATGGCCTGAGTGCAGGTCAGAGCTTGAAGCTTTTGACACCACAAACTCCGGGAGCAGTGGTACAACAGGTTCCATTGCCGAACGCAAGTAACATTTCATTACAGGGATTGATAGCACAGCAGTTAAATGAGTGGTTAGATTGTCTGAATACACCACAAAACACATCCAAGGGTGAAGAACAAATTGATCACGTAAGGCTGGCTACAGAATTGACTGAACTGGTTGAGGGATCAATGGGAGTGAATAGGTTAGAATCCTATACCAAAGAAGAGCTGAGATATTTGTGTCCGAGAATGACGAAAGAAGTGGGCAAGATACATCAGAAATTGGCAGATTTAGCAGAGAAGCATGACATGGAAATTGAGAAAATGAAGCATTTGAAAGCTACAGGTTAGATTTTGAGGCAAAAGAATTTTAACACATAAGGTCAGCTGGGATGAATGCACATCTTAAAGAACTATTGCAGAGTGCTCAGATTTGGGGAGCATTAGAGAAATGGGAAGACATATGGGCAAAGAAGAATGATAAACGGAAACAAGATTCACAGGAAGGGTCTGAAAGTGTTCAGAAAGAAAAGGATCCGGTAAAAGTTTTACCAATGAGGGAAATTCCAGGAGGGTAGTTTGTTCATGTTCTTTGGCACAGGAGTGATATTTTGTCATTCACAAATGATTATCCAAAGCTGAGGAAGAAACCGGTTGAATGGTACCAGCTTAGAGATAGATTTGGGAAGCTTTCAAAATGTCTGTGGGAAGACCTGAATACTTTGTTGGAGATAGTCGTGCCAGATGATTTATGGGTTGAGTGCAAGAGAGCAGTAGATTGGCTGACAAGTAAACCAGAAAGAGATAGAGTTACAGGTGAACCACCACCTGTACTAATGAAGCATTATTATAAGGTGATTGAATTCCTGAAGACAAGAATCATGCCTAAAAATATTGATTGTTAGAAAATTGACAGTGCAGTGCAGGAGGTAAAAGAGTCAATACATGCATACTATGAGAGGTTGCTGAAGGTGTTCAAGGAGTACAGTGGCAAGGAAGCGATTGAGCCGAAAGACATGCTATACTTTGTATTCAGGTTCGTGGAAGGATTGAGACCTGAAATAGGTCAGATGATTAAAAGTCATTTGATTTATTGGCACGCAAAACCAATTGATGAGGTATTGCAGTATGTGAAATACTGTAGTGATGAGATTGAGTTGAAGCAGAAAAAGCTGAGGGAGAAAGCAGTGGTGATACAAATCAAGGCAGCTCAAACAGGAGTGCAGGGAGCTTTAGTGCACCAGATGCCGCAGCAGCAGGGAACTGTTATGTTCCAACTTCAGGTGAGAGGTCGAGGTCGTGGAGCTAATATGAATTGGGGTCCAGATTTGAATACTATAGTGGTTCAAAATGATGTGCAAGGGATGAAAAAGATGTTGCCATGTCATCTTTGCGGAAACGTGGGACACTGGAAACTGGAGTATCTGATGATGGTGCAGGATGGTGTTGTTCAGCAAAGTGGTGATGTCAATACGTTTCAAATTGTAAAAGTCCCTAGAATGAGAGGACTGAATCCAAATTTCCAGAATAATATGAATCAAGTGCAGAATTTTCAACCCAAGCAGCAGATGCAAATGCCACATGCACAAATGCCACAGATGCAACCAATGCAGCAGCAAGTTCCTATGGTACCTAGCCAGCAAATGCCGATACCCCAAGCCCCTCTGGAACAGCAAAAGATGATGCTTACTCAGCAGGTCACAGGTCAAAGACAAGACAGAAGTAATGACACAGTGCACCAATTTCCATTACATAGTGAGAATTAAATAAACAACAAATCGATGTGCAAGAGTTCAGATGAGGAGACATTCATGCCTGCAGCATCCCTAGAGGTAGATCAGAGAGGACCTTTTGTGATGGGAAAGGTGATGGGTCATGGGGACTCATTTCTGGTAGACACAGGAGATACGCGCTCTACAGTGAGAAGTGCAGAAGTTCCGAATTTACCTCTTTCAGGCAGGACAGTTCAGGTTGTAGGAGTAGCGAATAGACAGTTGATAAATCCAATCACAGACCCAGTACAGGTTGAGATTGGCAACTTCCAGGGACTGCATACGTTTGTAGTCTGTGACACAAGTCCAGTATCTCGACTGGGAAGGGACTTTTTGTGCAAGACCAGATGTTCAATTATTTGTTCAACTGCAGGAATAGAGGTTCAGATGAATAGTGATGATAAGGAAGAACAAGTTCCTGAAACTGAGAATGAAACCATTAATGAAGAATACTCATTGTTTGAGTTTTTCCCGATGTTTACTGTGAAAAATTACATGCAGACTTGCAGGGAATAGTGCAGGAAAATGTGTGGGAACTGACAGGTAAAGAAGTGGGCTTGATTAAGGGAGTGGAGCTGATTAAGATCACCTTAAGCTGAATGAAGTGTTCCCGCAGCTTCCACAGTATAACATGGCACAAGACGTTCTGATGAAAGAGGCGCAGATAATTGGAGATTTTCTGAAACAAGGGGTTTTGAAGGAAGTGTTGAGCAGCCCATTCAATTCACTGATAAAGGGCCTGAAGAAACCTGTGGGAAAGTACGAATTGTGCAAGACTTGTGAAAAGTGAATGACATGGTTGTCAAGTGTCGTCCTGTGGTGACGAATCCAGTGGTAATATTGTTTCAGATTCCATGTGATGCAGAATGGTTCACAGTGGTTGATTTGTCACAAGCTTTCTTTTCTGTGCCTCTTCATGACTATAGTCAGTTTCTTTTTAGTTTCAAATTCCTAGACAGAGTCTACAGCTGGTGCAGGCTTCCTCAAGGGTACACAGAGTCACAGTCCTTGTTCAATCAGATTTTTAAAAAGAATCTGGAGTCATTGGAACTAACATACCAATCCACTCTCATGCAATACATCGATGAGTTACTGAGTGCATCCAAAATGAGGAACGAGTGTATGTATGACTCGATTGCCCTGTTAAATCTTTGGGTAACATTCGGACATAAAGTGTCACTATTGAAATTGCAGTATTGTCAGAAGTCAGTGAAATATTTGGGACACCAAATTGAGAAGGGGTCAAGGAGAATTTCCAGAGAAAGGATTACAATGATACTGCAAAGAAGTCCCCTGACTTCACAGAGATGTCAGGATGTTTTTGGAAACGGTAGGTTATTGTCGTCAACGGATTCCAAATTTTGCTGAGATTTCCAAACCGTTGCAGCAGCTGACACATAAGGATGTTACAGATCCCATTACCTTAGATCAGATGAAGGCGTTCACTGAGTTGAGAGAGAGTTTGTGCAGACCTCCAGAGTTGGGAATGCCTGATTACACGAAGCCATTCATATTGTTTTGTCATGAACGTGATGCTTGTTCTTTGTCTGTCTTGACACAGGTCCATGGAGGAGCTTATCGCCCATTTGCCTATTTTTCAGCTACATTGGACCCAGTTGCAGCAGCTTTACCAGGCTGTTTGCATGCAGGTGCTGCAGTTGGTCAAAGCCATTCACAGTGTGAGGGAGTAGTGATGGGATCCCCTTTGACGGTAATGGTACCTCACTCTGTTGAGATCTTACTGACAAGAACGAAAACACAGTATTTGACTGGTGCCAGACTGACACGGGATGAGACGAGCATTCTAGGTGCTCCAAATGTAACATTGAAAAGATATACAGTGATGAACCCGGCAGCATTACTTCCAAGTGATACTGTCGAAATTGAAAAAGAAGAAGGCATTGAGCATGATTGTCTTGAGGTATCTGAATTGTGCACGAAACCCAGACCTGATATCAGAGATACACGACTGGAAGATAATGACCAAACTGTCTTTGTCGATGGCTCATGCCTCAGGGATTGTACAGGAACATTGAGAGCAGGATATGCTGTGTGTACAATTACAGGTACTTTAGAAGCTTCTTGGCTTCGAGGTGTATATTCTGCACAAGTAGCAGAATTGGTAGTTCTTACTAGAACATGCCATGTATCTGCGAGATTGAGAGTTACTATCTATACAGATAGTCAATATGTATTTGGAATCGTCCATGATGTTGGTCAGTTGCAGTCACAAAGGGGGTTCCTAACCTCTACCGGTACACCATTAAGAAATGGCGACAGAATAAAAAGATTGCTGTTTGCAATACAATTGCCTGAAGAAATTGCTGTGGTGAAATGCAGTGCACATCTGAAGTCACAAGACTACATCTCACTATGAAATGGATATGTGGATCAAGTTGCAAGGTTTTGCGCATTGAACTGTATATCGTTCAAAGACAAGTGGGAACTGATGTCAGAAGAAGATAATACATGTACAAGTTTTGCATTAAAGGTGATTGATACTTTGGAAGAGTTGAAAACACTGCAAAATAATTTTGACAAAGAGGAGAAACAACTTTGGTCTAAACAAAAATGTGTCCAAAGGACTGATGAGATATGGGTTTTTGAGGAAGGTCAGATGGTCCTGCCAAATAGTTTTTTGTTGCAAATGGCCAGGTATTATCATGGGCAGGCACACATTGGGAGGGATGCAAGGGTCCGGTTGTTCAAGATTGACTGATTCAATCCTAAATTTAGGCAGGCAGCAGAGGCAGTATGTCATCGCTGTCTAATCTTTCAGCAGCTAAATGTGGGAAGAGGGACAGTGGTGAATTTGAGCCACATTGGAAGAGCAGGAGGCCCATTCAGCAGGATGCAATTGGATTTCATTGAGATGCCTGCATGTGGAGGTTTAAAGTACATGTTGGTGATTGTATGCATTTTTAGTCACTGGATTGAAGCATACCCCACAAGAAGGAATGACAGTCTCACAGTAGCAAAGTTGTTGCTCAGGGAGTTGATACCACGTTTCAGGTTTCTGATCTCTTTAGAATCAGATTGGGGAACTCACTTCAATAACAAGGTGATTAAACATTTATGTGCAGCACTAAACATTGAGAAGAAGTTACATTGTAGTTACCGCCCAGAAACATCAGGACTAGTGGAGCAAATGAATGGTACTTTAAAATCAAGAATTGCAAAGATGTGTGCAGCTATGAATCTGAAATGGCCAGATGGATTGCCTTTGGTGTTGATGCCAATGAGAAATACACCTGACAGGAAGACAGGGCTGTTGCCCCATGAGATCCTCATGGACAGAGCAATGACATTACCAGCAGTTCCAGCCAATGCACTTGTGAATATTACAGATGATATGGTGTTGGACTACTGCAAGGGTCTGGCTGATGTCGTTCGCTCTTTCTCTCAGCAGGTGCAGGCCACTACCCTGCCACCCATCCATGATCCAGGACACAATCTGAGAGCCGGTGACTGGGTCGTTGTCTGAAAACATGTTCGCAAGACGTGTTTAGAGCCACTTTTACCAGGTGATCCTGACAACCACAACAGCTGTGAAGTATGCAGGACTTCCGAACTGGATTCAGGCGAGTCATACAAAGAAGGTGGCATGTCCACTGGATCATGAAGATGTGTTGTTGAGAGCACCAACAACAGTGAAACAGGTTGCTGCACCTGAATCAGAAAGAGAACCAAGAGAGTCTGAAATTGACCGAAAGCTTGTGGAAGATGGTTCTATGACCCCTGTAAGAGATGAAGGTGAAGATTTACAGAGGGTGCTGAAGAATCAATCTCTGCAGATACAGCAGGAGTGCCTAGCTCAGCAGAGGTTCTCCCAGAAGTAGACGGTGCTGAAAAGCAAACAGAGCAAGAGCCAGACCATGAAGGTAAAGGAGTTGAGACGGAGCAAAGTCAAAGTGATCCGACTCCTCCTGGACCTGTTGCAGGTCCATCAAGACAAAACACCATAGAAAAAGAGAAAGAGAAAAGTCCAATTTTGAGAAGGATATTGACAGAAGGATTGAGAAAAGGAGCCAGTTGGCCTGAACTGCAAGTGGAGAAAAGAAAGGAAGTGGTCATAAATGAAACAATAGAGGAAGAAATACATACTACGAGAAAGAAAGAATTAAGTGAAGTAGAAATAAGTGGTGATCGAAAATTGAAAAGAAAGAGAATAGCAAGTCGGCGTTACGCAGGTCCTGAATGGCCATATGCAACTACAAATGAATGGCAACACAAGTTTATGTCCTTTTGTTTTGATAGAGAGGTTCCGAGTCAGTACTTTGATGTAACCTGAGGGTGAACAAGAGGCTGAATTGTTGAACCAATCTGAAATACTTTAAAGAGACTGTTGAAAAATAAACCGAAAAAGACATTGATGACCCAATTTGACATAAAACCGGATGTGACAAGCTGCTAAGCGATCTTGACAATGAAAAGGGTTCTTGGATGTGAAACTGAACTGTGAGAGAAGAATTTATTTTATTATTTTTGATTTTTTACTGTACTTATATAAGAGTTTCTTCTGCTTTCTGATTCTTTACAGATCATGGCTGAGTTAAATAATCAAGTTAGGGATGTTTGTGTTTATAGTAGTGATTGTGGGAATGTCTGTTCTTGATATGAAAGGAGCCAATCGTACTTCGGTTCCTGAAACTACTACACTAATGGCTTTAGAGAGGTTTAAATTAGATGAGAAGTATTTGCATGACTATACGAATGCTCAAGGAGAGCTTTCTTCTAATGTCTTCAATCGCTTGTTCATTGAATATGTTGAGACGATGGATGCAAGGGATTGTCTTGTGTTTACGCAAATTCCTTCATCAGTAGAGGAAGGAGTTACGTACCATAGCTTACCATTAACCTATGGAATAAGCTGTAGTCTGCTACTAACAAGTCTCTATAATCAAGAGTAGATATAGGGGGTGATTCTGATATTGGCGGGCGGCGGGAGCCGCCCGCCAAGCGGGAACCGCCAGAAGACCGTACCGCGGTCGAACGAGACCACGGCGGTCATTCTGGGTTTCCCACTGGGCTGGCGGGCGACCGCCAAAAGGCCGCCCGCCAGCCCAGTGGGAAACAGCCTTCCCACGAGTACGCCGGCTCAGAATTGAGCCGGCGGAGTGGGAAGGTGCGACGGGTGCAGTGGCACCCGTCGCGTATTTCAGTGTCTGCATAGCAGACACTGAAATACTTTGTGGGGCTCTCTTACAGGGGCCCCTGCAGTGCCCATGCCATTGGCATGGGCACTGCAGGGGCCCCCAGGGGCCCCGCGGCACTCCCTACCGCCATCCTGTTCCTGGCGGGAGACCCGCCAGGAACAGGATGGCGGTAGGGGGTGTCAGAATCCCCATGGCGGCGGAGCGCGCTCCGCCGCCATGGAGGATTCTCAAGGGCAGCGGAAAGTCGGCGGTACACCGCCGACTTTCCGTTTCTGGCCGCGGCTGAACCGCCGCGGTCAGAATGCCCAGCGGTGCACCGCCAGCCTGTTGGCGGTGCTACCGCCAACCTCCTCCATGGCGGTAATTACCGCCAGGGTCAGAATGACCCCCATAGTATTTTCATTCTAATTATGATGTGGTGTTTTCGTTTGTTCCTATTGTTAGGTATCTGAGTAGAATCACTAAGGATCATGATATAGTATTAGTTAAAGGATTCTTTGAGACTACACTAACATTTGGAACTGCTTATGCGCATAAGAATAATCTCACATGCTTGCTTACACCTTTTGAAAAGAGCTTTATAGAGCATGATGATGATAGGAGAAAAGCACTAAAAGAGAAATTAGAGAAAAGTTTAGAGAAAAGGACTTACAAGAATGATTATGCTTACACTGCACTTAAGACGCAAGGGAAATTAGCTTTATATGCATTACATGTAGGGAAGATTTGTATATATAGGCCAAAATCACACACTGACACTTTATTTGTGGGAACGAGTGAATGTAGGCATGTGTTTTTGTTTCAGAGTAAATGGACTTTTATGTTGAATTGTCAGGACCCTGCGATTCCTAGTATCTATTATTTTTGTGGACCTAATGTTTATTACAGTCTTCCAAGAGGATGGTATGGAACATGTTATTTGAGAATAGTGTTCTTAAAGATTTACCAGGTAGAGGACTTGAAAAGGTTTCCGAAATTGACTGAATTACATCATGAGCGACAGAGGAGGGAATACTCTTCTGCTATTGTGGGAGATATATTTGGTGCAGTGATTCCTTCACTGGGGGTCATCCTGAACTCAATTAAGATACAAAAGTTGTCTACTATTGTGGAGAACATGCTGACAAATTTTACAGGGGCAATACTCCTGATAGATACAGAATTAGCTGCGGATCGAGCTATGACGCTTCAGAATCACCTTCCTTTAGACATCCTTCTAGCGAAGGATGGCGGGGTCTGTAAAATGATTAACCCTAGGCATTGCTGCTCACATATACCTAACAATAGTAAAGAGATAAGAGACTTACTCACTAACATGACTATCTCAAGTAAGGATTTGAAGGAACCAGGTGTTTGGGAAAAGGTTGGAAAGGGAATTGCTTCAGTGGGGAATTGGCTTAGTAACATTTGGAATGGGGTATTATTAAAAATTATCCAGGGAATATTAGTTGTAATCGCTTGCATGTTAGGATTATGGGGTTTATGTAAATTAAGTCAAAAGATTACATTGAAAAGGACTAAAAATAATCAGAGGAGGGAAGAAGGAAACAGTGAAAGAATTTATAGAGAAGATTTGAGAAGGAGACAAAACACTGAGGAGATCGAACTGTGAAAATGATGATGATAAAAGTAGTGTGATGGCATACTTAGTCATCAGAGGAGGGATTGCTGCCGCAGATATGCTAATTAGAAATATTGATGAGTGTTTATGCATTTTTAATCAATAAGAGAATGGTAGAAATACATAATATAGAAAATTAATGTGCACGTTTGAAAATGTGCCCACGGAGAGTAGTCACCAAGATTCATGGATTATACTAAAAATGACTAGAAATATGTGAAATGTTGAAAATGCGTAATAATAATGTAGTAGTATGTCATATTGAGATATATAACGTATGTTTTGCATTATATTTTAGAGTTAACTTAGCCGAAGTTGTGGCCTAGTTTTTCCAGGCCTCATGCAGAAGCTGAATTACTAGCACAATGTAGAGAAGCTAATGTGCTGAACTGACCCTGAACTGCTTATTGTTAAGTAAAATCTGCTCAGCAAAAATGCTATGCGCGAACCGATGGACAGGAGATGGGGGAATCATAATTGTAAGAAAGGACTGTGTAAAGTAGACGAGATGTACTTTCCCAGGACTCGAACAATGGAGACACTGACTGGAAAAGAAGATGCAACATTTTTGACACCTGACAAGCCGGATGATGAGAACATCATACAATAAACCAATCAACATTCTGAGAATCATGAAATACTAGACTCTATAGATTTGGTGTGTTTTATCCATTGGCTATGTAAATAAACACATGACTAATTGACCAATTAGCAATTGGGGGATAGGCTGGGTGACTTTAATATAATGTCATGACAAAGGGAAAAACTAGAGAGAATCGATAGAGAGAATAAATGTTCGAGGTTAGGCGTGGACGTTCAGAGAGATTCAAGATTCTGTCATTGGGCTCATGCTCTTGAGAGCCTGATGCGATGCTGATCGATTGATGACCTGAAGACGAAGACTGACTTTGTTGCTGATCCATACCATGGATAGGTAGCTATGACAATGTGACTGATTGATTTTTGTGCCTTTTCTTTCTAGGTATCAACTGCACTGTTTTATAGATTTTCTCCTAGTTAGATGTTTTTCCAAATTCATGTTGTAAACTGTTTTCGCATGAAGTTCCACATGCTAATGCTAATCTGGGTTAGGTAGGGTTCTTTTTCTGAGACGTTGACATATATGTTGACAAATGATTGACAGACTGGTTTGCTGAACTCTGCTACTCATGTTAATATATTAATTGTTATTGGCTTATGTTGGGGCATTAGAACATATGTTTTTTCAAGATCTGATTATATTATGTTATTGATGGTCACTAATGAACTAATCTTGAGTTGATTTGAATAAAGTTTGAATTAACCTCATGACTTAGTATTGTAACTAATAGTGAATAAAAATACTAGACGTATACTGCATTGTGGTTATTCATGACTAAGGGCCATGGTGTGGGTGTGGTTTCTTAACTGTTGAATAATGATTTGCTTATTGGTTATTGGTTTGTGTTTGGATTATTGATGCACATTGGTCACACCGTAGTTAGCATATTCCATGCGAATCAAAAGGTTCAGCGGCCTATACGCGTCCCCTTGTAAGTTTACTTACTAAGGACCACGCGCGCTAGCATGGGTTAATTTCCTTTGCTAACATTAGGGCCCATGGCCCTCTTAGTAGGCCAGTGGCCAGGCCTCTACTGGACTTTTTCAGGGAAGCAGCTTCCAGCAATGTGTTTCCAATTGAAGAAAATTTCAAAATAAAAGGTCAGCTGAGCGTAGCGCTGAAAACAGTATCTCCCATAAGAAATCACTCATAAATAGGTGACATACGGCTTCCAAGTAAACTTCATTTACTCTGAGCCTGAACTGTGCCTTAAGTGGTGTAATTTTACTAAGTGCCTTTTGTTGTAATGATGGTACTTCCAGGCTCTCATATACACAGAAAGGTTTTAGTAGATGATACAGCTCTTGTTTTAATTATGTTTTTACAACTTTTATGCAGTTTTATGATTGCGCTGTTCTATTCTGTGCTTGTATTGCTTGAAATCAGCCAAATAAAGATATTTGGCTGATTGATTGATAGAGCTTTCAATGTGTGGTGCTCCCTCCTCCTGCCAGCGAGTAACTGTCAGTGGACAGAATGTCCATTAACATTACTATAACAATAGAACAATAACATAATCCTCTTCACATCCCCAGAACACACCTTGACCCAGTCACCAGGATTAATCCTCCTTCTGACCCAGACTTCCGTTGGAGTGTTACCACTCAATGACAAACTCTTCTCCTCAATTAAATCCCTAATCCAGGATGGAATGTGCTTTGTGGCTGGTGTCCTTCCTCTCATCACATAAAAAGGGACATATTTTGTGACCGAATTCTCTGTGGTGTAATAAACCCACACAAAGTCTCAGACTACTTCCTCAACGTCCAACAAAGCACCATCACCCATGCAGTTTGCCCTCTCAACAATATCTCTGGCCTAGGGATTGTACAATGCTGTGAGTGAATGCCTTACTCCAGAGATACTCAAAAACTACTTAATTTCCTGGGTTGTTAATTGGGTACCATTGTCCGTAATGAGGACAACAGGAAAACCCTCCTCTTGGAAGACCTCACTTAACAACCTTTTCGTTGTTTAGGTAGAAATCTCTGAAAGAAACCAACCTTATAATTAGCTATCTTGAATGAACATTCATCATAACGACGGCAAATCAGCTTCCACAATCGACACCTGACATGGGACTAATAAAGTTGAGACAAATACTATACTACACCTGACCTGAGTCACAAATACTGCCTATAATTGCCTGGGAACCAACTTTCAACCTTTTTTATCACATTTCATACACTTAACACAATGCTCAAACCATTACACAACGTCACTATCCATCTCTGGCCATCAAAATGTCATCCTCAACCTTTTTGTTATAACTGTTTGACCAAAATGCCCTTCATGAGCCATCTCAAACAGCCTCTTTCAAACATCAACAGGCAGTACAATCTTGTCACAATGCATAAACACCTTACCAGCAACCAGGGGCAACTTGTCTAATACTTTCCTAAAAGGCTTTAGTGCATTGGGCAAAGTGTTTTCTCTTCTTCCCCCTTTCTGGATCATCTTCTGCACTACCATCAAACTTTATCATTGCTCATGGCACAATACCACTCCCAGTTGTTAACAGCTCTATGACTCCAATGAATCACATCTTCGACATGTGCCACTGCTCCATCCTTTGCACTCCTAACTACACCTTCCTCATCCACACTCTTCCAATACAGTGGCATCCATGATAAGCAATCCGCTTGGAATTCCCCCACCTAGGTATGTACTAAATGGTAAAAAGGTATTCCTGTAAGCATGAGGCCATCCTGGCAAGCCCTGTCAAACCCTTCCCAGCCCTACCTGGTGATAAGATCTTTACCAGGGGCTTGCGATCGGTACGGAGAATTATTTTGCATCCCCACATATATATTTTTAAATACTTAGCTCCCCATACTGCCGGTAGCACATCTCTCCCAAACACAGAGTAATGGCCCTTAGTTGCAAGTCAGGGAATGCAAGGCAAGCGCCACTGGTTTCTCCAAGGAGCTAAACATTTCTGATAACACTGCCCCTATGCCAATAGCACTTGCATCCATAGGGATGATTGCTTTCTTTTGCTGTCCTAAGGGATGGGTATTTCTGCACTGCAAACCTTTTTTTGATACTTTCAAAACACATTTGCTAGTCCATGGTAAGGAAGACATTAACCCCCTTTCTCATCAGCACTTTCAAGCATTCTGTTTTGCTGCAAGATTTCAGACATATTTTGAACAATATTTGATCAATTTAAGAAATGACCATAATTGATCTTTATCTTGTGGTAGGGGTGCCAATGTGTTTGCTGCAAGCAAATTCTTCTTTGGTTTGACACCCTCAACAGATAAAGTATGTCCCAAATATTCGACCTCAGTTACCAAAAATACACATTTCTCTTTATGCAGCTTTAGACCTGAGTTCAATAGTCTACCCAATGCCTTCTTTAAAGTCATGTTGTGGCTTTCTACACTGTCACTAAACACTAATATATCATGCTGAAAATAAATGAAGTTATTTAAACCTTTACATACCTCACTAACCATTCTCTGGAAGAAACTGGCAGCACTGGCAACATCCCTCTTTGCAGCACCAGAATAAGCTCATTTATGTTTGGCGGAGGAACATTATCAGTGACAATGTTCTGATTGAGGATCCTAGGATTCACACAGAATCTCAATTTTTCATCTGCTTTCTCCATTATGACTACATGAGAGATCAAGCAGATGTTTCAATGTCTTCAATGACTCCATGTTTTAGCATATTGTCCAACATTATTTTACTCCCTCTCTCACCAAGTTGGGTACCCATCTAACCTTAGGTTCTACACGTATGACTGCCTGTTTCAGCTTTATTTCATGTACACACCCTTTAAACTGTTGATTTCTTCCCTGAAAACATTCTTTGTCTCATCCTCTTTGCCCCTTCCAAAATATTACTCAATGTTGTGCCCTCTACTACCTTCGCTTGAGTTGGTACATGTGGGTTGATTGTAATATGAAGGTTGTATTGATCAAACCATCCCAAAATAGGTGGTCCTTGACTCTGCTATGTATATTTACCTATGATATGCCTGTATTTGAATTTGATATCTGTGGACATGTACCCTATGATATCTATTTGCTCACCCTGATACGCACTGGATTAATGTCCTAAAGCAGCAATATTACGTGAGGCCATTAGGAAAGAAGCATACTTTTGGGAAGAATAGTATGAAATGAATCAGAATCTACCATTAATTCTACTTTTCTTTTTCTTACTGTAAACTCTGCTTTAGCCCTGTTCATTTTCCCCACTTCATCTTTAGTTTCCCCAACACACACTCTTTTGGGATCTGCACTATGAGCTATAGAAGGTGCTTCCTACATTAACACTGCCACCTTGCCTTTCCCATTGTCCTTAAATATTCTGGCAAAGTGTCCTTTGCATCCACACCTTTTACATTCCTTTCCAATGGTCAAAAAAAAATTGAATCCAAAATGCCGTAGCTACTCCCACACCTATTGCACACCTTTTTGGAGAATTTGTTATTATCAACCCCTTTTCCTGCTTTTGCACCAAACTTAGAGATAGTCGCTACCTTCCTATGCACTCTTACCCCCTTTGACGTCCCTCTGATCCATCACCATCATTCAATACTCTGATTCTTCTACAATTTTAGCTATTTAATTTGCATTATTTAAAGATGGATCCTTCCCAGCCCATAACCGCTCCTGCATTTTCCAGCTCTTGCTTTGTACCATAAGCTGATCTCTTATCATTTTGTCTGTCATGGTTCCAAATTTACATTTGAATCATACTTCCCGCAACCTCCTTATAAAGTCATGTACAGATTTGCCTGGTCTTTGTGGCTGTGTATAGAATTTATATCTTCTTATATCCACATTGGCACCTTTGGAAAATCTAATCTCTAGTCTTATCCTAGGTTCGCACAACACATCCTCTATTGGTTGACCCTCATTGTTAAATGCAGGAGGTTAATATTTAAAAATATGCTGTTCTTCCTTCCTTAAAGTACTTAGAAAAATTGCTTTTTTTTCAACTGGACCTAAAATCCTGTCCATCTAGTGCCTCCAAATAATTGTCAAACATATCCACCTACTCCTACCACTCTTTGTGTGTTTTTTTTGGCTAGGCCAAGAAGAGTGGCGAGGGTGAGATTGAAGTAGCTTCCCTGTTTAAACAGACATACCCCCATATTTATACTTGCTTTGCCCCAAATTTGCTAGCGGGAAACCACCTTGCATCAATGAGATGCAAGGTAGGAATTCCTGGGCAAAAAATGATCATATGGCCTTAGTGCCATATTTATCCTTCTGTGCTAAAATCAAGCACGGGTGGACAAGGGGCCTTAAATAATGGTGCTAAGCTTGCTTAGTGCCATTATTTAACGCCTGGGTCAGGGCAGGTGTTACGGGACCTGTGAGCCTATTTCCATGGTCAGAGACCATGGAATGGGCCCACATGTGCCCTTACCTAGCCCCAGGGCAACCCCACCCACACCAGAGGATGGGGGGACCCCATCCCAGGTAGTTAAGGTAAGTACAGGTAAGTATTGTTTTTTTTTCAAAATGCGGGCCTTGCTTGGGCCCCCCTACATGGCACTGGGCCCAATGGCCATACCCAGGGGACATATGTCCCCTGGACATGGCCATTGGGGTGGTGGGCAAGACTCCTGTCTTGTTACGTAAAACAATGACGCTGAGTTTGGTTAGAGGCATTTTTATGCCTCTTCCCATATTAGCGTCATCCTTTGACGCACAACTGTGGTACTGAAAAATTCTGGACCCGTGTTATAAACATCGTCGTATCACAACGATTTTGGTATCAGCAGACCGAGAATGATT
The DNA here is from genome assembly GCF_031143425.1 of Pleurodeles waltl. Lineage (NCBI taxonomy): Eukaryota > Metazoa > Chordata > Amphibia > Caudata > Salamandridae > Pleurodeles > Pleurodeles waltl. The sequence goes on from NC_090444.1 coordinate 876,857,770, forward strand.
AGAATAGTATGCACAAGCATTGTATTCATATTCAGGTGACGAAATCACCTGAATATCAGAGTTTCCGTCCTGAAACTCTGAGGTTCCATTTAAACGACAGCCATTTTGTGATTGCCCTCACATAGGCCAATGACTAATGCCGAAAACGAGTCTGAAGGACACGTACATCTTTGCTGACTCCTCTGTGACCTGGGCAAGCTGACTCCACTGCCTGAAGCCAAACCTGTTCGGCCAGTTTTCTTTCCCAGTGGCCGAATGAGATTAGTATCAAGGCACAACACATCATAAAACCTTTCATCACACACAAACCATGCCTAATCTTACACATACCTGTCCCTGCTTCTTTCTTTATGACTTGCTTTACAAGGAGGAGGTGCCTGTTTATATTGGGGGTCCGTCGATATCTGATGAAAGTACTGAGCCTTGCCGGGTAATTGATTGAGGGCTGGACAACCTGAAATATGGCTTGTCATCATAACCCTGCTATTTCTTTGTAGTGAAAATATGTGAATGGTCAACTGTAAAATAAGGAATGTTTGCCTAAAGCATAATATTTTGTATAAAAGAGAAGGTTAGCTTTGCAAGGGAAGCAGTCTCCTGAGAATATACACTGTGTTGTACTTCTAGGATACCTGTTACTGGCTGCAGCCAATAAACAAGATCTTTGACTTCACCAAGAAGACTCTGTGTTTCTGTAGTCTGAAACAGGAAGGACTCGAAGTCTTAGGGTGTGTTCCCTGGCACCACTGGGTTCTGAAAAACCCAGTACTTCACAACCTCCGGTTCCCCTCACGTCTTCCCCACCCAGCTAGCGTTTTTTTTAATGATGCTAGCCAGCTCTTACCACCGGCTACTGTCATTCCATAAATATGACGCCCACCCGGCATCTTGGAATAGCGCTAGCCGGCTGCATACTTTTTCACGCAAAACTGCGATAGCTCTGTTCTTTAAAACTTGTGTCTTCAGACATGCAGGTGCAATAAGCTGTTAAAATAAAACTTTTCAAGCCTGTACAAGGCTTGAGTTATTGTGGACAATAGTATTTCCTCTAAGACACTAGGCTGAACATGCCAAGCTGATATGCCTCTTATCACTGTGTAATGCTCTTACCTCTATCCCTCCACAGTGGGCATACATGGATGCTTGATAATATCATGAGCCCTGAGGGAAATGTAAGAGATGACACTCTTGATCAGCCAAATTGCCATAGGCACTGACTACGGGGTACAGAGCAGTCAGCGATCCTCGCAAGCGACGTCAGATTTGGCTTGCAGATGTCCAACAGGCCATCAGAGCGCTGTTTAGCTTTAATGATGGTGCCTTGTCTGTGTTCTGCAGCCTGCGCGTCTAAGGACTTTACAGCGGATGAGTCTACCCAACGCAAAGCGTTCACGTGGGGTTGCACATACGGGGCTGATTTATGGCACGGTGATAAACTAACAGTTTGTTTACTTAACGTCTTAATGTAGATTTCAACCCCTCTATAGCCTATGGGCTTAAGTGCTCCATTTCCTCTCTCCTATCTGATGGTAGATCGCCCACTGTCCTTTGGTATTCCCACATTGGTCAGTTACCATCCACGCACAGAGTGAGTCCAAGAAATCTTCTTCGCTGAACTGGCAATTCATCACCAAAATTAATTATGTTGTAATGATGGTACTTCCAGGCTCTCATATATACAGAAAAGTTTTATTAGAATATGAAGCTATCAATACATGGTGCTCCCTCCTCCAACCAGTGAGTGACTGCCAGTGGACAGAACTCCCATGAACAGTATCATAACAAGGGGAAAATAACAGAATGGACATTCTTATCTTAAAGGGACACTAATCACCAGTACTAGATCACAACAACCTTTAACTTTGGCACGCTTTTGTGTTGTTCTTCAGAGAGAAACATCACACTCTTGTTAGTGCGTAAGACCTTAATAAGTAAACTTACAAGGGGATGCGAATAGGTCGATGAACCTTTTGACTCATTTAAGATGTTCTCGCCATAGCTCCCGTAGATGAACAAATAATCAATTCACAATAATCAACAATCATTAGTAATCAATAAATCAAAAATCAATAGAGTCAGTAAATATCACGCACCATGACCTTTCAGCCATGGACAACCACACCATTAGTAAAAGTTTAGTACTTTTATTTCCCTTAAATTAACAATACTAAAGTAATGTAGATTTATCTGCTTTCAAATGAAACACATATAAAAGCAATACTGGTTGACCAAAGCGGCGGAAGAAGCGCAATCTAATCAAAGTTTGAATCACAACACATTCTAAGGTTACGGTACAGATCAATAGCAGAATCAGCTGCAATAAAGATATAAGATTCATAGAATTCAGGAAGATAACTTGTCAATCGTTAGTCCCTGTATTCGTCAGTAAAATTTTAGTGCCCTCAACTAATGTCAGATCAGCATCAGCATGTTGGGCTTCATGCAAAACAATTTAGAACACAAATTTAGGAAAAAAAACATCTACCTATGGATCTATCAAAACAGCGCAGTTGGTACCTAGAAAGAAAAGGCATAAAAATGCATAACAATCACATTGTCATATCTACCTATCCACAGTATAGGTCAGAAAGCAGAATCAGTCTTCGTCCTCAGGTCATCAATCGATCAGCAAAGTATCAGGCTCTCAGTCAGAGACTATGAGCCCAAAGACAGAATCTTGAATCTTTCCTCCAAAGTATCTCCTTCTCCCCAAGTCACTCTAGATCTCAAATCGGGATAAGGTCTGGAATCTCCCTCTAGTCTGAATAATTTTCCTCTGTCGCGTTGTTATATCAAAGTCACCTAAACTATCCCTTAATTCCCTATTGGTCAGTTAATCACATGGTTATACTCTACCCAATAATATTTCTATACCAAATCCATATATTCTGATATTTCACTCTTCACATGTAGTTGAATGGGTCACTTTACGATGTCCTCATCACCTGGCTCATCAGGTAACAATTTTGTTGCATATTCATCTCCAGTCAGTGTCTTCTTTATTTGCGTCCTGGGAAAGTATATCTCACACACATTACACATGGATTGTTACACTGCTAGAAACATCATCTCCTGTTAGTCGGTTCTCATGGAAAGCTTCGGTTAAGCACTTTTAACAAGACAATGGACATTTCACAGTTTAGTTCACTCTGTTAGCTTTTTTAGTGACCGCTAAGAAATACAGCTCCTGCATGAGGCCTGTCAAACTAGGCCAAGACACTTGCTAAGTTAAGGCCTATAATTAATAAAACTAAAACATACTTCATAACCCTAAATATGAACTATTATTACATTAGTCTACTACATTTTCAGTATTTCATAAGTATTGATCATTAATTAGTACATATCGTGAACACTGATGGCTATTCTTCGAGGTCACATTTACTAACGTGTGCATTATTTTTCTGTACGTTATTCATTTTCTACGAAATTCAAGTTTTCAAATACATAAACACTCATTAGTAATTTCTAGTTAAGACACCTGCTTCAGCAATCCCTCCTTTCATGACTAAATGTGTCATAACACTAATTACCACCCACAATTGTATAGTTCAGTTTCTTCAAAATTCTGTCTTCACTTTGAATTTTCCCTGTAAATTCTTTCCCTTTTCTTTTCTTCTCTCCTCTGATTATTCTTAGACTTTTTCAATTTCATTCTTTTCCATCATTTGCATAATCCCCATATTCCAATTAGACAAACCATGACAATTAATTTTCCCTGAAATATTTTTAATAGTACCTCATTCCAAATGCAAGATGGAGGATTTCTAAAAGTCAGAGTCACCTCAGCTCAGGACACCTTAGGGGCTGTCCTGACTGGCCAGTGACTCCTCCTTGTTTTTCTCATTATCTCCTCCGGCTTTGCTGCCAAAAGTGGGGCCGTGGCCGGAGGGGGCAGGCAACTCCACTAGCTGGAATGCCCTGTGGTGCTGGAACAAAGGGGGTGAGCCTTTGAGGCTCACCGCCAGGTGTTACAGCTCCTGCCTGGGGGAGGTGATAGCATCTCCACCCAGTGCATGCTTTGTTACTAGCCACAGAGTGACAAAGGCACTCTCCCCATGTGGCCAGCAACATGTCTCGAGTGTGGCAGGCTGCTAAAACCAGTCAGCCTACACGGGTAGTTGGTTAAGGTTTCAGGGGGCACCTCTAAGGTGCCCTCTGGGGTGTATTTTACAATAAAATGTACACTGGCATCAGTGTGCATTTATTGTGCTGAGAAGTTTGATACCAAACTTCCCAGTTTTTAGTGTAGCCATTATGGTGGAGTTCGTGTTTGACAGACTCCCAGACCATATACTCTTATGGCTACCCTGCACTTACAATGTCTAAGGTTTTGCTTAGACACTGTAGGGGCACAGTGCTCATGCACTGGTGCCCTCACCTATGGTATAGTGCACCCTGCCTTAGGGCTGTAAGGCCTGCTAGAGGGGTGACTTATGTATACTGCATAGGCAGTGTGAGGTTGGCATGGCACCCTGAGGGGAGTGCCATGTCGACTTACTCGTTTTGTCCTCACCAGCACACACAGCTGGCAAGCAGTGTGTCTGTGCTGAGTGAGGGGTCCCCAGGGTGGCATAAGATATGCTGCAGCCCTTAGAGACCTTCCCTGGCATCAGGGCCCTTGGTACTAGGGGTACCAGTTACAAGGGACTTACCTGGATGCCAGGGTGTGCCAATTGTGTAAACAAAAGTACAGGTTAGGGAAAGAACACTGGTGCTGGGGCCTGGTTAGCAGGCCTCAGCACACTTTCAATTCAAAACATAGCATCAGCAAAGGCAAAAGGTCAGGGAGTAACCATGCCAAGGAGGCATTTCCTTACATATACAAAGCTTCCCAACGTGTAATACATCTAAAGCTAATTTCCCTTGCATTTTATTTGCAATTCAAGCACAATCATTTTTGTAAGTTTTTTTCTCTAAGCCTTTTTCTAATTTCTCATTTAGCGCCTTTCTCCTGTCATCAGTATGATATAAGAAGCTCTTCTCTAAAGGTGTAAGCAAGCATGTTAAATTATTCTCATGCGCATAAGCTGTGCCAAATGTCAATGTTGGTTCAAAAAATGATATGACTAATACTTTGTAATTATACTTAGCTATTCTACTCAAGTACCTAATAATAAGAACAAACAAAAACACAAGATCGTGATTAGAATAGAAATACTGAATATACTCCTGGTTATAAAACCTTGTTAGTAACAGACTACAACTTATTCTATATGTTAACGGCAAGCTATGATAGGTGACTCCTTCTTCGACCGATGAAGGAATCTGCATACATACAAGACAATTCTTCGCATCCATTGTCTCAACATACTCACTCAATAAGCAAAAGAAAATGTTAGAAGAAAGTTCTCCCTGCACATCAGTATAGTCATGCAAATACTTCTCATCTAAGTTAAACTTCTCTAATGCTGTTAGTGCAGTACTCGTCTCAAAAGCAGAAGTATGGTTGGCTCCTCTCGTATCCAGAACATACATGTCCACAATCAACACCACAAACAATATCCCACACATAAATGCCGAACCAATGCTCATATATTTACAGCACCTAGCATCTTTAACCTGTTTATCTAAATCAGCCATGATCTGTAAAGAATCAGAAAGCAAAAGTATCTTAGAAAAAGTGGCATCAAAAATCAAAAATAGGCAATTCTTTCACTTACAGGAACCCTTCTTCCTTGTCAAAATCAGTTAGCAGCTTGTTAAATCAGGTTTCAAAAGTCAAATCAGGTTATCAATGTCTTTTCCGGTTACTTTCAACAGTCTCGTTCTCAAAAATAATTCTCTCAGATTGTTTGAATAGTTCAGTTCATCAATCTTCTTCACATCACCTCAAAATATTGACTTGGAACCTCTCTATCAAAACAAAAAGACATAAACTCTTGTTGCCATTCGTTTGTAGCTGCATATGCCCATTCAAAACCTGTATATCATCGACTTGCTCTTCTCTTTCTCTTCAAATTTTGATCACCATTCAGCTCTCCTTCACTTTTCTCGAAGAATCTACTTCTTCTTCTATGGTTGGTTTGACAAGCACCTCCTTCCTTTTCTCCACTTCTGATTCCAGCCACTTATCTCCTTTCAGTGAGCCTTCTGTCAGTATTCTCTTCAAGATTGAATTGGAAACCTTTTCATTTTCCGAGGTGTTTTCTCTTGATGGACCTGCAACCGGTTCAGAAGGAGTCAGATCACCTTGACTTTGATCCACCTCAACTCCTTCCCCTTCTGGGTCTGGCAATTGCTCTCTTTGTCTCTCAGAATCGTCTACTTCTGGGAGAACCCCCTCCTGATTTGGTTCTCCTGTTGCTTCAGTTGAGATAGGTTCTCCGATGCTCTCCTGGAGGTCTCCACCCTTGTCTCTCACAGGAGTAACTGAACCGTCCTCAACGAGCTCAGCTTCAGCCTCAGTTCCTCTTTGTTCTTTTTCCGGTGCTGTGATTTGTCTCACTGTTGTTGGTACTCTCAACAACGCGTCTTCATGATCTAGTGGACATGCCACTATCGTTGTGTGGCTAGCGTGAATCCAGTTCAGGATCCAAACACACTTCACAGCTGTCGTAGTTGTCAGGACCACTTGATACGGTCCCTTCCAACGAGGCTCCAAACACGTCTTTCTCACATGCTTTCAGACAACAACCCAGTCTCCAGCTCTCAAGTTGTGCCCTGGGTCATGAATTGGTGGCAGTGTGGTGGCCTCCACCTGCTGAGAAAAAGAGTGGACTACATCAGCCTGACCCTTGCAGTAATCCAACACCATATCATCTGTAATGTTGACAAGTACATTTGCTGGTACTGCTGGCAATCTCATTGCTCTACCCACGAGGATCTCGTTCGGCAACAATTCTGTCTTCTTGTCAGGTGTATTTCTCATTGACATTAACACCAAAGCAAAGCATTGGGCCATTTCAAATTCATAGCTGCACACATTTTTGCAATTCTTGACTTCAAGGCACCATTCATCTGCTCCACTAGTTCTGATGCTTCAGGGCGGTAACTGCAATGCAACGTCTGCTCAATGTTCAATGCTGCACACAGTAATTTAATCACCTCATTATTGAAGTGACTTCCCCTATCTGATTCTAAAGAGATCAGAATCCCGAAATGCAGTATCAGTTCCCTAAGCAGCAGTTTTGCTACTGTGAGACTATAATTTCTTCATGTAGGGTACACTTCAATCCAGTGACAAAAGATGCAAACAATCACCAACACATATCTCAATCCTCCACACCAGGCATATCAATAAAATCCATCTGCATTCTGCTAAATGGACCTCCTGCTCTTCCAATGTGGCTCAAGTTCACCACTGTCCCTTTCCCCGCATTTAATTGCTGACAAATGACACAACGATGGCAAACTGCTTCAGTGGCTTGTCTAAACTTAGGGTCGAACCAATCAATTTTGAACAGACGAACATGGCATCCCTCCCAATGTGTGCCTGACCATGATAGTACCTTGCCATTTGAGACAACAGGCTGTTTGGCAAAACTAATTGATCCCCTCAGCAACCCACAATTATCTTGTCTTAGCACACATTTCATTTTACTCCATTAACGTTTCTCCTCTTTGTCAACATTACTCTGAAAAGATTTTAACTCTTCCAAAGTGTCAATTACTTTCAATGCATAACTCGTACATGTTGTGTCTTCTTCAGGCTGCAATTTCCACTTGTCCTTGAACCTTGCGACTTGATCTGCATATCCATTTCCCAGTGACACGTAGTCCTGTGACTTTAGATGTGCACTGCATTTTACCACAGCAATTTCTTCAGGTAATTGAATTGCATATACCAGTTTCTTTATTCTTTCACCATTTCTCACTGGTGATCCAGAAGAAATCAGGAAACCTCTCTGTGACCACAATTGACCAAAATCATGAACTATTCCGTATCTATATTGGCTATCTGTGTAGATAGTGACTCTCAATCGAACAGAACCATGACATGCTCTAGTAAGAGTGACTAGTTCTGCTACCTGGGCAGAATACACTCCTCAAAGCCAGGAAGCTTCTAAGGACCCTGTAATCGTGCAAACAACACATCCTGCTCTCAGTGTCCCTGTGTTGTCTCCCAGACATGAACCATTAACAAAGATAATTTGGTCATTTTATTCCAATCGGGTATCTCTAATGTCAGGTCATGGTTTTGTGCACAACTCAGTTACTTCGAGACAGTCATGCTCAACATCTTCCTCTTTGTCAATTTCAGTATTTTCACTCGGAAGTAAAGTTGCCGGGTTCAGCACTATACATCTTTTCAGTGTCACGTTTGGTGCTCTGAAAATACTAGTTTCATACCTAGTCAACCTAGCACCAGTCAAGTATTGTGTTTTCGTCCTTGTTAGTAAAATCTCAATCGAGTGAGGGACCATTACAGTCAGGTGACATCCCATCACCACGCCTTCACACTGTGAAAGACTCTGACCAACTGTGGCAACTGCACGCCAACAACCTGGTAAGGCTGCTGCAACTGGGTCCAAAGTAGCTAAAAAATATGCTACTGGGCGATGAGCACCTCCATGGACCTTAGTCAAGACAGACAATGAACATGCATCACGCTCATGACAAAACAATGTGAAAGGCTTTGTGTAGTCAGGCATACCCAATGCTGGAGCTCTGCACAAACTCTCTCGTAACTCAGTGAACGCTCTCATCTCATCTTGATCTAGTACTATGGAATCTGTGACTTCCTTATGAGTCAGCTTCTGCAATGGTCTTGAAATTCCTAAAACAATTTGGGATCCATTGGCAACACTAGCCCATCATTCCCAAAAACATCCTGACATCTCTCTGTATAGTCAGGGACTTATCTGCAGTACCATTGTAATCCTCTCTCTGGATATTTTCCTCGACCCTTTTTCAATTTGGTGACCCAAATACTTCACTACCTTCTGGCAGTACTGCAATTTCAGCTGTGACACTTTATGACCAGACTTTCCCAAATGGTTTAACAGGGCAATCGAGTCATACCTACACTCATCCCTTGTCTTGGAAGTAATCAATAAGTCATCAATGTACTGCACAAAAGTCGATTGAAATGGAAATTCTAATGATTCCAAATTCTTTTTTAAGATCTGGTTAAACAAGGATAGTGACTCCGTGTACCCTTGAGGTAATCTACACCAGCAATAGGCCTTATCCAGAAATTTGAAACAAAAGAGAAATTGGCTATCCTCATAAAGGGGCACAGAAAAGAACGCTTGTGACAAATCAACAACTGTAAACAACAAGGATAGTGACTCCGTGTACCCTTGAGGTAATCTACACCAGCAATAGGTCTTTTCCAGAAATTTGAAACAAAAGAGAAATTGGCTATCCTCATAAAGGGGCACAGAAAAGAACGCTTGTGACAAATCAACAACTGTAAACAACTCTGCATCACATGGAATCTGGAACATTATCACAGCTGGATTGGACACAATGGGACAACCGTTGACCACAATCTCATTTATTTTTCTCAAATCCTGAACAATACGAATCTTCCCACAGGGCTTCTTCAAACCCATTATGGGTGAATTGCATAGACTGCTCAACACTTCTTTCAGGACTCCCTGGTTCACAAAATCTGCAAATATCTAAGCTACTCTCATCAAGAAATCTTGTGTCATGTTGTACTGTGGAAGTTGCAGAAACACTGCATTCGGTTTTAAGCTAACCTTGACTGGCTCCACTCCTTTAATCAGACCTACTTATTTTCCTGTCAGATTCCACACGTTCTCTTGTACTGTTCCCTGCAAATCAGAATGGAGTTCCTTCACTGTGAACATCAGGAAAAACTCAATCAAGGGGTATTCCTCGTTTGTGATTTCACACTCAGTTTCTGGGGCTTGATCTTCCTCATCATCACTATTTGTCTGAATCTCAATTCCATAATTTGAGCATGTAATCAAACACTTTGTCTTACACAACAAGTCCCTTCCCAGTAGGGGTACCGGAGTCGAATCACAGACTACAAATTAATGCAGTCCCTGGAAATTGTCAATCTCAACTTGCACTGGATCTGTAATCGGGTTTGTCAAATACTGATTCACTACCCCCACAAACTGAACTGTTCCACCTGAAAGGGGAAAATTTGAAATTTTTGCACTTCTCACTGTAGAACATGTAGCTCATGTGTCAACCAAGAATGAAACTTTGTGACCTATAACCTTTCCCCTCACATAAGGTCCTCTCTGATCTACTTCTAACGAAGTCGTAAGCACAGATGGCTCCTCATCTGAACTGTCACTCATCCATTCACCATTTATTTCATTCTCACTGTGTAACGGGAATTGGTGCACTGTGTTACTACTTCTGTCTTGTCTCTGACCTGTGACCTGTTGAGAAAGTATCATCTGTTACTGCTCCATCGGAGCTTGAGGTATCTGCATTTGCTGTCTATGTACCATGGGAACACTTGTGCACTAGGCATTTGCACCTGTTGCATGGGCTGAAAACTCTGCACTTGATTCACATTATTCTGAAAATTTGGATTGGGACCCATTAGTTGCAGTCCTCTCACATTCTGAAATGAATTGATGTCATTACCTTGCTGAACAACACCTTTCTACACCATCATTGGACATCCCCGCTTCCAATAACCCACGGCCCTGCAAATGTGACACAGCAATAGCTTCTTCATTCCCTGCACATCATTCTGAACCACTACAGTATTCAAATCCAGACCGCGATTCATATTACCTCCACGACCTCTACCTCTCATCTTGGACTGAAACATGACATTTCCCTGCTGCTGCGGCATCTGCTGCACAAAGATTCCTTGCACTCCTGTTTGAGCTGCTTTAATCTGCATCACCATCGCCTTCTCTTCCAACTTTTTCTGCTTCAACTCAATCTCATCACTACAGTATTTCGCATACTGCAACACCTCATCAATCGGCTTTGCTTGCCAGCAAATTTAATGACCCTTAATCATCTGACCTATTTCAGGCCTCAATCCTTCCACAAATCTGAACACAAAATGCAGCATGTCTTTCGGCTCAATTGTTTCCTTACCACTGTATTCCTTGAACGCCTTCAACAATCTCTCATAGTACGCATGTATTGACTCCTTTGCTTCCTGCACTGTCCTGTCAATTCTCTGCCAATCAATATTTTTGGGTGAAATCCTTGTTTTCAGAAACTCAATCACCTTATAGTAATATTTAATTACCTCAGGAGACAGTGGACCTGTATTCGTATCTCTCTCTGGTTCACTCGATGGCCAATCTACAGTCCTCTAATACTCGACCCATAAGTCAGCTGGAACTGCTTTCTCCAGTAATGTGTTCAAGTCTTCTCACAAACACTTCACAAGTTTCATGAACCTGTCTGTCTGCTGATACTACTCTACTGGCTTCTCTCTCAATTTTGGATAATCATTCGTAAAAGACAGAATGTCACTCTGACTTCAAGGGACATGAACAAAAGTTTCCCCTGGAATTTCCCTCATAGGTAAATCTTCACTGGATCCTTGTCCTGCTGTACTGTCTCAGTCTGCTCCAAGGAATCCCTTTTCTTCTTGTCTCTTTTCTTTACCCATCTGCTTTCCCACTTGTCTAATGCTCCCCAAACCTGAGCACTCTGTAATAGTTCTTTAAGGTGCACCTTCATTCCGGCTGACCTCATATGTTCAAAATATTTTGCCTAACCGGTAACTCCTCTTCAAAGGTTTCGTTTTGGCAATTTCTATGCCATGTTCCTCTGCCAAATCTGCTAATCTCTGATGCACTTTGCTCACTTCTCTCGTAATCCTTGGGCACAAGTATCTCAATTCTGCTTCTGTGTTGGACCCTAATCTATTCACCCCCATTGTTCCTTCAACTAGTTCACCTGTTTCCTTGCTTAGTATGACACAATTCAATTGCTCCTTGCCTTTAGAGGTACTCTGTGGGGTATTCAGCTCATCTAATTATTCAGTTAACTGCTGAGCTGTCAGTCCCTGTAATGAAATGTTACTCGCTTGAACCGGTGACACCTGCTGCACCACTGCATTTGGAGTCTGCGGTGTCAATAATTTCATGCTCTGACCTGCATTTGGTCCAGTTGCGGCATCTGGAAGTGCAACAAGTGGACTAAGGTCTAACAATGACCTCGATCCATCAAAAGTCTGACCCATGGAAGAGACTACCTAAGCTTGTTAATTTGGTCCCCTCCTCATTAAACTCAGAGACATTGCTCCCTGTTCGCTCATAAGTGGTTTCTTCTGTGCAAATAATGGTACCGCTGGACCAATAGTAATCGGCAGCAATTTTGCATCCAGGGCTGCTCTAGCACCTACACACTGTGGGAGAGTAACTCCAATACTTTGATTCATTACCGGAGTCAAGTCTGACTGTGTCCTTGTCATTGGCGCAAATCTTGACATTACCTGCGGCTGCACTTGGGGCAACAAAATTGGAGTCAGCTAAGTCTGGACCAGCATTGGTCTTGGAACCACCTGCTCTGTGGGCACTACTAAGTTCAAAATCGTCTCTAGAATAGGCATATCAGGATAAAGTCTCTGTATCTGTAGCGGATGCATCTGTGTCTGAATTACAGGAGTAGTCAACACATTAGGACTACTTTGCACCACACTCTGTGTCAGGCAGGCATTAACCTGTACCGGACTTACCGTCCCCCTTGCCTGTGTCGGGGCTGTCGGATCAGCACTAGTACTCGGACCACTCTCATGCACCGTATATGGTGGTGGTCGATCTCTCAATATCTGTTTAACAAGATCCTCAGCATCTGATTCCTCTTCCACTATGGAAGAACTTCTTGCTTCCTTACTATCAGACGGGCTTTTATTAGTCTTTCTAGTCCCTTTCTTTTCTTCCGTCTCCTCCTCCTGTGCAATAGCTGGAAACAGCTTAACGTCCTGCAAAGACAATGATCTTCATTTCTTCTTTTCCCAATCCCATCTCGCTTCCGCTAAAGTCTTTTCTACCCTTCTTATTCTATTCCCGAATTTCAATTGCTGTTGCTGTCTAGCTACCAGTTCCCAAACTGCTAATGCCTCAAACTGTGGTGGCCTCAGAAGGGGTTTCGATTCATATAGCGCCATACGCAATTGCTCCAAAATCCTCAAATTGAACGTCCCATTTCTCTGTAAATTTGCACCATTGCTTTAGCCAAAGACATGGGGCAACACCTCGCTCCTCCATTACAATGTAAGCCAGTGTATTCTCTGGCGGGGTAGGCTCTCATACACTCTCTATAATATAGGTATTTCCCCTTAGGGCACTTTTTAATGCCTTGAAAAACTTCATCTTTTCAACCTTTTTGTTTACTCAAATCAAATCAGGAAACGACTTTTAATCCCAAGATTCATATCACCCACGTTCTCAACCAATTGCCTCTCATGGACGGCTGCCAATCCGTGCGCGTCCCTTCTCACTAACCAACCTATCTCAGCTCGGCTCTAATGACATCACACCCACACGTACTGTGGCTGACAAAGTCTTGCGGCTAGTCCTCCTGAACTCCAATTCACACAAAACTAGTGCAAAATATTGCAAGCACTAATCAAAAACTGTAGGAGGCTGGCCTGGCTTATAGTGGGTACCTTGTGGTACTTACACCTTGTGCCAGGTCCAGTTATCCCTTATTAGTAGAATAGAGGTATTCTAGCAGCTTAGGCTGATAGAGGTAGCTATAGCAGAGCAGCTTAGGCTGAACTAGGAGACATGCAAAGCTCCTACCATACCAATTATATCGTATAGCACTATATCATAAGAAAACACAATACTCAGAGTTACTAAAAAGAAGGGTACTTTATTTTAGTGACAATATGCCAAAAGTATCTCAGAGGATATACTCCCTTAGGAGGTAAGTAATATACACAAAATATATAGACACAACCCAAAATCAGGTAAGTAACAGTTAGAAAAGTAGTGCAAACAATGTAGAATCACAATAGAATGCAATAGGGAGAAATAGGCCTAGGGGCAACACAAACCATATACTCCAAACGTGGAATGTTAACCACGAATGGACCCCAGGCCTAGTGTAGTGTGTAGAGGGTCGCTGGGAGTGTAAGAAAACACTAAGGGTGTCCAAGATACTCCACCCCAAGACCCTGACAACTAGGAGTAAAGTTACCCTACTACCCCAGAAAGACAGTAAAGCCGAGATAGGGGATTCTGCAAGGACAACAACTGACTGTAAAACACTGAAGACGGATTCCTGGACCAGAGGACCTGTGAAGGAAGGGGACCAAGTCCAAGAGTCACGCAAGTGTCCGGGGGGGCAGGAGCCCACTAAACCCCAGATGAAGGTGCAAAAGGGCTGCCTCCAGGTGGAAGAAGCCAAAGATTCTGCAACAGAAGGTGCCAGGAACTTCTCCTTTGGTCAGAAGATGTCCCACGGCGTGCTGGAGGATGCAGAGTTGTTTCCACGCAGAAAGACTGCAAACAAGTCTTGCTAGCTGCAAGAGTTGCGGTTGAGGTTTTGGGTGCTGCCAGGGCCCAGGAAGGACCAGGAGATCACCCCTTGGAGGAGGAGACAGAGGGGGCACTCAGCAACATAGGGAGCCCCTGCAGAAGCAGGCAGCACCCGCAGAGGCACCTGAACAGGCACTTAGAAGATCTGAGGACAAGGGTTGACTCAGAGTCACAAAAGAGGGTCCCACAACATTGGAGTCCAACTCAGCGAGTTGGGCAATGCGGGACGGAGTGCTGGGGACCTGGGCTACGCTGTGCACGAAGGAAGTCTTGCAAAAGTGCACAGAAGCCCGAGTAGCTGCAGTTCACGCAGTACACAGGATTAATGTCTGGCGTGGGGAGGAAAGGACTTACCTCCAGCAAATTTGGACAGAAGGGCCACTGGACTGTCAAAGACACTTGGACCAAGCTCCTGTGTTCCAGGGACCACGCTCATCAGGATGAGAGGGGACCCAGAGGACCGGTGATGCAGAAGTTTGGTGCCTGCGTTGGCAGGGGAAGATTCAGTCGACCCACGGGAGATTTCTTCTTTTCTTCTTGGCTTCCAGTGCAGGGTGAAGGCAGACAGCCCTCAGAGCATGCACCACCAGGAAACAGTCGAGAAAGCTGGCAGGATGAGGCACTACAATGTTGCTGGCAGTCTTCTTGCTACTTTGTTGCGGTTATGCAGGATCCTTGGCAGAAGTCGAAGAGGGAAGTGCAGAGGAACTCTGGTGAGCTCTTGCATTCGTTATCTGGTGAGATGCCCACAGGAGAGACCCTAAATAGCCCACAGAGGAGGATTGGCTACTGAGAAAGGTAAGCACCTATCAGAAGGGGTCTCTGACGTCAGCTGCTGGCACTGGCCACTCAGAGCTGTCCATTGTGCCCTGACACCTCTGCATCCAAGATGGCAGAGGTCTGGGACACACTGGATGAGCTCTGTGCACCTCCCCTGGGAGGTGCTGGTCAGGGGAGTGGTCAATCCCCATTTCTTTGTCCAGTTTCGCGCCAGAGCAGGGCTGGGGGGATCCCTGAACCGGTGTAGACTGGCTTATGCAAGGAGGGCACCATCGGTGCCCTTCAAAGCATTTCCAGAGACCAGGAGAGGCTACTCCTCCCAGGCCCTTCACACCTATTTCGAAAAGGAGAGGGTGTAACACTCTCTCTCAGAGGAAATCCTTTGTTCTGCCTTCCTGGGACCAGGCTGCCCAGGCCCTAGGGGGGCAGAAACCTGTCTGAGGGGTTGGCAGCAGCAGTGGCTGCAGTGGAGATCCTGGAAAGTTAGTTTGGCAGTACCCGGGCTCTATGCTGGAGAACCAGAGATGCATGGAATTGTCCCCCCAATACCAGAATGGTATTGGGGTGACAATTCCATGATCCTAGACATGTTACATGGCCATGTTCGGAGTTACCATTGTGACACTACATATAGGTAGTGACCTATATGTAGTGCACACCTGTAATGGTGTCCCCACACTCACAAAGTCCGGGGAATTTGCCCTGAACAATGAGGGGGCACCTTGGCTAGTGCCAGGGTACCCAGACACTAAGAAACTTGGCACCTAACCTTCACCAAGTGAGGGTTTGACATATAGGTGACTTATAAGTTACTTAAGTGCACTGTAAAATGGCTTTGAAATAATGTGGACGTTATTTCACTCAGGCTGCAGTGGCAGTCCTGTGTAAGAATTGTCTGAGCTCCCGTGGGTGGCAAAAGAAATGCCGCAGCCCATAGGGATCTCCTGGAACCCCAATACCCTGGGTACCTAGGTACCATATACAAGGGAATTATAAGGGTGTTCCAGTGTGCCACTGAGAATTGGTAAAATTAGTCACTAGCCTGCAGTGACAATTTGAAAAGCAGAGAGAGCATAAACACTGAGGCTCTGGTTAGCAGAGCCTCAGTGATACAGTAAGGCACCACACAGGGAACACATACAGGGCATACTTTATGAGCACTGGGGTCCTGACCAGCAGGATCCCAGTGACACATAGGCAAAAACAAACATACATACAGTAAAAATGGGGGTAACATGCCAGGCAAGATGGTACTTTCCTACAAAAAACAAAAACCCAAAACAAACCTTCTGGTTTAGTAGAGGAAAGGTATCACAATCGCTTCAGAAACCTTACGGATTTTCATTGATGGCCCTTTCGCTCATGCAGCTATTCCTCTTTCTCGGTCTCCCAGATTCAAAAGCAAAATTCGTACAGCAAATTTTATGCTCAACTGATCAATGGGTCTGTCCTGGTGCACATAGGACTCACCAAATCTCAGTCTAAATTTCTCTTGCCCACTTTAACTCACACACTGATTTGTTGACCACGCCCGATCAACCTACTAAACCAGACAAATTACAACATATAACCAAGTGCCTCCTACACTTTTCCATATACTTCGGAGTCTTAGACCACGCAGGGTTTGAACATCAACAACCACGTGGACAATTTTTAGCACAAAGCGCCACACACATGTGAAGTTCGAAGACTTCCCTACTCTCACACTGCGGAGTAGGCACACCCCTACTACAACTTTATTTGGAGTACGAAAACTCCCTAAGTTTTCACATAAGTCACAATTCACCTGCAAGTTGCATAAGCTGTGCAAGCGTAACCTATTCTTCTCACACCATCACTAGAACGCCAGGAATGTACCCAAACAACCACTAGCAGGATCCAGGATCTAGGAAAATCGTTTCTGGGTTTAAGGGAACATCATTTTCTCTCCATTTATCATTTTGAAAAACAAAATCCAATTCCTATTAATAGTGAATTCTTCAAAAGGACCAACTTCAAACTGCTACCATAACTGGGGGCACTTGTCCATCAGTCTTTTACCATAACTGTCGACACCTGTCACTCTGCACCGGACACCTATGGCAAGCTCCTAAAGAGACAAACCATTGGTCTCTCTCTACCACAGCTGTTAACACCTGTCAGTCCGTCTCAGACGTCTACGACGAGCTCCTAAAGAGACTAACCATCAGTATGCTACCATATCTGTTAGCTCGTCAGTCCTTAATAAGTAAACTTACAAGGGGACGCGAATAGGTCGATGAACCTTTTGACTCTTTTAAGATGTTCTCGCCATAGCTACATTAGATGAACAAATAATCAATTCACTATAATCAACAATCATTAGTAATCAATAAATCAATAATCAATGGAGTCAGTAAATATCACACATCATGACCTTTCAGCCATGCATAACCACACCTTTAGTAAAAGTTTTGTACTTTTATTTCCCTTATATTAACAATACCAAAGTCATGTAGATTAATCTTAAAATCAAATGAAACACACATAAGAAGAATACTGGTTGTCCAAAGCGGTGGAAGAAACGCAATCTAATCAAAGCTTCAATCACAACATATTCTAAGGTTACAGTGCAGATCAATAGCAGAATCAACTGCAATAAAGATATATGATACATAGAATTCAGCAAGATAACTTGTCAATCATTAGTCCCTGTATTCGTCAGTTAAATCTGAGTGCCCTCAACTAACTTCAGATTAGCATCAGCATGTTGGGCTTCATGCAAAACAATTCAGAACACAAATTTATGAAAAAAAACATCTAGCTATGGATTTATTCAAACAGCGCAGTTGCTACCTAGAAAGAAAAGGCATAAAAATCCATAACAGTCACATTGTCATATATACCTATTCACGGCATGGGTCAGCAAGCAGTATCAGTCTTCGTCCTCAGGTCATCAGTCAATCAGAAAAGCATCAGGCTCCCAGTTAGAGAGCATGAGCCCAATGACAGAATCTCAAATCTCTCCTCTAAAGTCTCTCCTCACAAAGACACTCTAGATCTCAAATCAGAATAAGGTCTGGAATCTCCCTCTATCTAGTCTGAATAATTTTCCTCTGTTGCGTTGTTAGGTAACAATTTTGTTGCATCTTCCTCTCCAGTCAGTGTCTTCTTTATTCGCGTCCTGGGCAAGTACATCTCACACACATTACACACGGATTGTTACACTGCTAGAAACATCATCTCCTGTTAGTCGGTTCTCATGGAAAGCTTCTGATAAACACTTTTAACAAGACAATTGACATTTCACAGTTTAGTTCACTCTGTCAGCATTTTTATTAACTGCTAAGAAATACAGCTTCTGTATGAGGCCTGGCAAACTAGGCGAAGACACTTGCTAAGTTAAGGCCTGTAATTAATAAAACAAGAGCATACTTCATAACCCTAAATATGACCTATTATTACATTAGTCTACTACATTATCAATATTTTAGTGTCCTACCAAAACAAGATGGGTAGACGGAAGGGAGGGATACCTTTGGAAGAGGCAGGCAACAATAAGACCTTAGACGGCTTCCTCCAAAAAGCGGTAGGGGCACTAGAAAAAGAAATCGAACTGGTCGAGCGCCGTCTAACTGCTCCCCCATCCTTCTTTTCACCAGCTTCACAGCCCCCCTCTGCAGAACCACCAGCACCAACCACCCTCACAACTCAAACACTCAACGCAGAACCCTTGGACAGAACCATACATTCTTCGGGATCTACCCAGCCTATGCCAATCAGGCCTACACCCTCCCCAAATCATGGCACAAAGGGCAAAAGGAAACGGGGGGAGACGAATCTAAAGAACAAACGGGCCCGTGTCCTGGACCCCTCTGTCCATACCGTATCTACCAGACCTAAGGATCATATACCTGCCCAAACTACCAACTATGACAATCTGGATATTACTTCTATCACAGACTTTATTAAAGATGAGCTTCTAAAACAACTACATCCTATAACAATCCGTCTATTAGCCATCGAGGAGAAACTCGATGCCCTCATTAAACCCAGCCAGCCAATCCCCCCTTCCCCATCGGGTCTGCACTGCTTGCGACAACACCCTATCCTTGGCCCCCCTGTCAATGATGCCAGTAGTCCCCTTCTCCCACCACCTATGGTTCACAAGCCAAAACCACCTTGCTCTGACACACTACATCAACTAGCGAAGCTTTCTACACCTAGTCTGGCTAATCTCCCTAAAATGTGGTACACAAAGAGCGATTCCTCTTACCTAAGGCGGACTGGTGAAATTGCCCCTTCCACAAACACGGGCGCCAAACCCCATAGAACCCACCCAAATATCACAGTAGATCGGATGCGCAGGGACTCAGGAACTAACATGGGAACTTTACATCTACCACCAGAAGCCTGCCCCTACGTGCTTGTTATTACGAATGTCCCTAAGCTCAAGTCCATCATCCCAGAATCATTCACAGAACTGAAAAACAAGGTTATTCATTGGTTGCATAAACATGCTAGATTCGCATTCCATATGATACCCTCAATATTAATGGTGAGGAGGGTGGGTTGGGTGGGTCCACTCAAAAACCCTGGTACTGGGGACTGTATTGTTATTAACTTTAATACGCCCTCCCTTGTCGAACAGCTTTCCCTAAATGCATGCCATCTCAACCCCCTAGGGGGGGCCACTTCACTTTGCAGGCTTCAGGCCTTTTACCCCCATAAAGCTGCACCAGGCTTCAAGGGGGTGACAATGACATCCAGAGATTTTCCTAGGGCTCAGATGCCAACTGATTTCCAGCCAAGTTGCAATCCTGCCTCGCCCACACTCTCCGAAAACGATTGACTATTACACATGACTTTTCTTAATTCCCGAGGTTCAAGCAACTGGAACAAAAACTATCCTATAGCTGGGAAAAATGAAACTTATAAAACAGGGCAAACCAACTGTGGGGCCGAATATACTCCCATTAGCAACACTAGTGAGTCTACTCTAACTCCCGCTCTCGCCCAGTCAGACTATCTTAAATGTTCTGAAATCCATATCGGGGGAACAGATAAGGAGCGCAGGGTGATTGAGATTAATTTAGCTATAGACCCACTAGATCACAGCAAACCCGCAGACCCACCTCTACTCCAGGTATTTGATTGGCTTAGGCCACCCCCTGTCCTAGATGGGGCTGGAAGCACCCTAGACACGACTGAGAAGGGCATAATGCTTCCCCACGGTACCCTAGCCCCGAGAGAGAATCCCGTGGCTGAAGCTCCCCATAATAAACCAGATGGCTTAGATACCATCCTCAGTTGGAACATTGCCGGGTTGGAGAGTAAAATGAACAACCCTGAATGGGGAAAATTTATAGACAAACATAAAATATGTCTCTTCCAAGAAACATGGGCGCTGGAGCCCAAATATAGAATCGGTTACAAAAGCTACTGGGTTCCAGCAAAAAAGGTGAATTCAGGGAGACCCTCAGGTGGCCTGCTAATATGGCTCAGCTGTTCTCTCAAATGCCAAATTAAACCAATTGACTTGGGCTGCCCTGATCTAATGGGTCTATCAATACCATCCCTTAGAGAGAAACCACTTTTAATAATTAACATCTATAATAGGAGCCTGGGCAATAAATATGAGTCCAACGCACTGACTATTTTAGACAATTTTCTCACCGATAAATCACCCTCTCATTTTATTCTCATTGCCGGAGATTTTAACACCACTTTTGAACCCTACTCGCTGGCCCAGGAATTATATAAAGATGAAGATGCTCATTGGGGCATCCCCCAGCTGGTGTCAAGCAAAAGACCTCAAATCAACAGACTATCATACCAGCTCATGGACATTACATTGGCACATGGTCTCCGGGCTTGCAATGGCCGTTCCCGCTCGGATCTTAACCTTCACCCCACATTCAAACGTGGGTTGCAGAAGAGCCAGATTGATTACATCTTGCTCGACATCTGCCTTTGGGGTCACATGGTCGATATGAACATCACAGAACATGAGGAAAGCGACCATGAACCATTGATTTTATCACTCAGGAACCTACTACCCCTACTTGAAGCCTCCTGCCCCAAGTCCTATAGACAGCAGCTCGTACTGACCAACAACAGGCGAAATGTTAGATGGAAATCCCTGAACACCGACATAACCACTTTGGCAAAAGTGTACAGGCAACTGGCGGATCACATGGAATATATACTTCAACCCACGAAAGATAGTGGTGGGCTTATAGCAGCCCACACACTGTTTTTTAACTCTTTAAAAACTCTACTTACTAAAGAGTCGGCAACAGAGCCTAAACAGAACTCTAACGCAAGATGGTTCAACCCTGCATGCAGAGAAGCACAGCATAAGTTGCTGAGAGCCCTAAGAGGTGGCCAGATGGTTTATATAAGGGAAGCTAGAAAAGACTACAAAAAGGAACAAGGTAGAGCCCGTAGGAAATGGGATGAATCAAGATGGGTCCTCCTCCTGGAATCTGCCAAAACAAACGACACCACGAAATTTTGGCAATTGGTAGCTGATACCAGCAATGAACCACACCGTTCGCCTGGTGCCTCAATACTCCCTGCAGAATGGTCCGACCATTTTTCCCAATTATACCTGGGGACCACTGATGCTGCTTCCCGGGATCTGATCCATATTATGACCTCTGAGACCCCCAAAATTGAATTCACTTTGGCAGATACCAAGGCTGCGATTGCCTCAATGAAATGGGGAAAGGCCCCCGGCCTTGATAAAATACCAGGAGACCTTTACAAGACGAATCCAGATGTATGGGCCCCATACCTAAACCTCATTTCCAATGAGATAGCTGCTGGAGCACCTGTTCCGAGCTCCTGGTTGGGAGCAGAGATAGTCCCCATTTTTAAGAAAGGCGACCCCTCTAACCCTGCCAACTATCGCCCAATCTCCTTACTCGACAACTTCCAAAAAATCTTTGCAAAACAAATTTTGTCCTGTCTAGAAGACTGGATTTTAGAAACAAACGCCATCTCTGATCTACAAGCAGGGTTCAGACCAGCAGTCAGTACTATAGATCAGGTGCTAAGATTTTTAACAATAAAATGGAAAACTGTAGAAATAGGAAGGGGTAACCTTTACGTAGTTTTTATTGATCTCAGAGCCGCGTTCGACCTGGTCCCCAGAAACCAGTTATGGCTGACGCTAGCCAATATGGGTGTCCCGCATGGCCTCCTGAAACTTATTACCCGCCTACATGAAAATACCTATGCCCAAATCAGGAACGGCAAGAAGGGTGATCTCATAGAACCAGTGGCTATTGAGAGGGGAGTTAGACAGGGGTGCGTCCTGGCCCCAACTCTCTTCCTATTATACATAAACAACTGTATCAAGTACTTAGCAAACTGCACAAATGATTCTCCCAAGCAGGCTGGAACCAAAGTCCCCTGCCTACTCTACGCAGATGACACTATTCTTTTGTCTAAATCACCCATGGGAATTCAAAACTTGGTAAATCAGTTTGGTGTATACTGCAGAAACTATGGATTAGACATAAACCATAAGAAAACCAAACTTATGATATACAGCGCCCCGAACAAGAAGCTCAGCGCAAACATAAAGATGGATTTAACTCCCCTGGAGAGAGTAATGGAATATGACTACTTGGGCATTAGACTATCTGACAAGGGTAGCTGGGAGCCAGCCATAAGGAAAGGGGCACTAACAATTAGCCAAAGATGTGGAGTAATAGGACGCAAAGCTAGCACTGCCATAAGCCCCCCTCTGATCCTTATCTCTGAAATATATAAAGCACAAATCCGTGCTGCGGCCCTATATGGAGCAGAACTTTGGGGATTACACAGACAGATGGATACTCTCCAAACCAAAGAAAATAACTTCCTCAGACACATATCTAGACTGGGGAGGGGCACGCCAATGCTCCCCCTCAGACTGGACCTGGGCTTAAATAGTATCAAAGACGTAGCATATCTAAGACCACTCCTATACTGGGTCAGACTATGGAAAACAGACGAACTTGAACCCTACAGGGCAGCAGTTAAAGAACTATTACCACCTCATCACGGATGGGAAAAGGTACGGTGGCTCAGGGAGATGAAAGCGGCATGGACCAAACTGAGTCTATCCCAGTACTGGGAGAACCCCGAGATGATTCCTGGCAGTGCTAAACGCCTGATCAAAGAACATTATTGGGCAAAAATCAACGAGGAATCTCTCGGTTCAAATGTGTCAGATCGGCTGACAGCAGAATTCCTGCTGGTCAAACACGTTCCCTTCCCTGAAAGCTCCCTGGATCTACCCATACCAGCCCGTGCTCGCTCTCTACTACTCCAGCTCAGGTACGGGACATTGGCGGTTAATAGCTACACGGCTGGTTGGTTGACTAACAGTTTCCCATCGGACAAGTGCATAAATTGTCATTTATGCAAGGAAACAGCTGAACACATCCTATTTTTCTGCCCTCTGTACAAAGGCCCCCGAGGGACGTGGATTATTCCCTTGTGCAGAACACTCCAACCACTATCCCGCAACAGTCTATTCAGAATATGTAAATACGACACTTCCATACTGATAATCAGCGCTGTTTCTAAATATCTGGCTGCAGCATGGAAAATTCGTAATAGGACTATTCTAGATTTTAACTCACTGTTTGAAGAGCTGTCTTGAAAACAGTAAACCAGCATCCTGTTATATCAGCCTTGGGCTCTAATTGTAAACCGCGACTTATTGAGCCCAAAAGACCGTATCTCTGAATAAGTGCTACATTGAGTTATTTTAACTAAAGTGTTTTATAAATTTAAAATTATATTTAATTTTATAATTGTCAAGATGCAATTTATTGGATTAATTAACCCAAAAGAACTAATTAACCTAGAGCATCATCTACCACTGTCTGACTTCTTAAATTTTTAATCAGTTTTACTGTCTGGAGTTTCAATGCCTGATTTTATATAGAGATGTGCCACACAACAGCTTTTACGTTATTATTATTTTACTGTTCAGGGTTATGTACAGGGTAAGATCCAGAGACTATTCCGAGCACCTCTTTCACCCCACCTATTTATGTAATCTTTCTCAGGCAGCTACTGGACCCCTACTTTTTTTACTATTGTTCCTTTTATTGTGTACTGGTTTATGGTTTTTATCTTTCTGTACGTATGTATATATTTTTAAATCTTTTAAATGGCCCAAATTTGGACCGAATAAACTATTGATTGATATCAATATTTCATAAGTATTAATCATTAATTAGTACATCATCATCATCATCATCAAAACAACTTTATTCGACTTTCAGTAAGTCATAAAAGTATCACATAAAAACACATCTATATATATAAACACAATAAATATATGAAAAGATAAAATAAATAACAAAAATATTAATACACGTCCTTAATTTATCCATATACAAATATTTAAAACCTTAGTAAATTTATTCCAGTACGCCCATGAGCTTCCTTACGGTTAATCCTGAAGATAAAAAAAAATTGCCAAAAGTTCCACACATTCCAATGAGATTAAGCCAATACGCCCATAGACTTCCTTACAGTCAATACTGAACATAGAAAAGTTGCCAAAATTCCACACATTTCAACGGAAGATAAAACCTGTAATCTAAAATACACACCACGGCACGGGCGCAAATTAATCTGTTTTAAGAGAGCCAATAAAAGGCATTTTCTATGTTTGTCATAAAATTTACAAAAGAGAACCACGTGCATTGTAGATTGGGATGCCTTCGCATCACAGGGGCATACTCTTAGGGGTGTACTCCAGTCATTCATGGTCGGGAAGGTTACTAAACGATATAAAGTATCTAAACGTAATCTTGTAAGGACAAAACGATGTCGAGGGATTGTCACGTTTGCTAAATAAGGTTGCATGGCTTCCGTAGACAAGATTAGTTGATTAGACAGAACACTAGTTTTTTTTTATTCAACTTCCCATCGTTGTTCTTCCAGGTGATTCAGTGTCAAAGTCCTCAATTCTTTCCTGGATTTTTTTTTCCCCAGTAATTCTGGGTTCATATAATAGTCTTTACAACCCATGTTTCCGAAGAAGGTCATAATATATCTCAACGAGGGAACTCTTAGTGAGTGTGTGAGCCTCATGCAATCAGATAAAATGGTCTTGTTTAATCCAGTGTGCTCAGAGGTCCATACTTTTTGCCATAATAATAAAGGCTGTATCTTTATCAGATCAGCTACAAAAGAAATCCCTAATTCCGCATGACTAATATATGATGATGTGCCATTTGGTACCATTAATAAGTATCTGAGGAAATCATTTTACGCTGTCTGAATCAAGTTACAGTTAGTATGTCCCCAAATACCCGCTCCATACATAGTAGCCGGAATACACTTAGCTTTGTAGATTTTTACCATATTCGGTGGGGAAATCCCCCCTAGCTTTTTTGAAAAAATCTTCAGGGCGGCAGTTGTTTTAATGATCTGATCTTTTTTTGTTTTCACACAGTGTGCCCAAGAACCCTGATTATCAAACATTATGCCCAGATATGAAAAAGTACGGGCTGTCTCCACTTTGTCCTCATGAATAGTAGTATTGTAGGTCTTACCCGTTTTCCTGCTGCAATTCATTATAAAAGTTTTGGGGCGATTGACTGTAAGTCCCAAATCTGTCATAAAGATTATACACGTGGTTTAAGGTTTTTGGAGTGCTAGCGGTGTCCTGGCCATAAGTACTGCATCATCAGCGTAGAGCAGTACGGGTACAGCGCGATTACCTATTTGGGGAAGGTCTTTACATTTGCTTATTAGTGCACGTTCTAAATTATTTATGTATAGTGAGAACAAGAGTGGAGCTAGAACACAGCCTTGGCGCACCCCTCTGTATATGCCAAAAGGTCTGGTGCATTCCCCTCTCATCCCATACCTTATTCTTGCTCTACATCCTGTATACAGTTCCCTTATAAAGTGAACTATTGTTAATTCGACCCCCAAGCTTATTAAAATGTCCCATAGCTTCACATGTAATACGCAGTCAAATCCTGAGGATAAGTCTATAAAGGCCATGTACAAGTTGCCCTCTCTAGTCTTTGTATATTTCCCCACTAGGATACTTAAGTTCAAGCCGTGGTCCACTGTACCTATTCCTGTGAGGAAGCCGTACTGCACTGGGGATAGGATGTTGTTTCCTTCCGCCCACGTATGGAGTCTGTTTAAGATTATTCTCCCCGCTAGTTTAGCTGATGTGTCGAGCAGGGAGATTGGCCTATAGCAGGCTGGATTAAGGCGATCACTTTTTTTGTATATAGAGATAATTATAGAATCTTGCCACAGGGATGGAAAGCCTTGTATACAAAGGGGCCTCAGTACCTGCATCATTAGAGGGCCCCATAGGTGCGTGTTTGCTTTGTATAAAGCTATTGGGACTCCATCGGGCCTGGTGCTTTCCCAGCTTTGCTTATATTTATGGCTTCCACTACCTCCTCTAGGCTGATTTGAGGTATTACAGCTAAACGTGGGCCTTTCAGGGAGGCTAAAACCTTTGCAGAGTACAGAGGGTCTAAATCGCTGGATTGGCGGTATATCTTGGAAAAAATACATAATCCAGTCCTCTTCTGAAATTGCAATTTCCATTCTGGGGATATCTCTATTCCCCAGGACTGGAGGGTTTATTATTTTCCAGAAGAGGATGTTATCCTTCTCAAGGCTGGCTTTGTGTAGATTTCCCACAAGTTTCTTCTCAGAGCAGCTTTCCTCTTTTTTATGGCTGTCTTATATGCCTGTCTACAGATACGTATTTCGGTCGGCCATCTTATTGGGGCACTTAAGGCTTTTTTCAATCTCGTGTGTGCTTTTGTACAATCATGGTCGAACCAGCCACTTTCCCTTTTTTCCCTGCCCTTCCCGACCTTGTGGTAAGAACTTCTTTCACGCCTTGCGTTACCTGCAGAAAAGCACTTAAGCATTTGCCTGGAGCCTTGTCCTCACTAAGACAGTCTACGAACGCTTGGTTATATTCGCTTAAAAGGTGTTTCAATAGGGCCTGTGGATCTATCTGAGACCATCTCAGTGTATATCCATTACCCGGGGCTAATACAACATCATTTACCATGATGACCTTATCATCTTTAGCCATTGTGGGGGGAGTTAATGAGAGTTCCAGGCTCTGAGGGAAGTGGTCACTTATTGCGATGTCGTAAATTGTATAGTTAGTGAAATAATGTGCAAAGTGGGTTGACATTAAAACATAATCAATCACCGTATCAGCGCCCCTTCCATTAAAAGTTGGTTTAAACAGTGGTTCTTTAAAATATCATTCATTTGCAAAAGACAGGTTATGTTTTTGGGCCACTGAGTTCATCGCATCTCCTTGGATAGTATGTGAAAAATTAGGCCTTAGGCCAATATCTTCAGTGTCCCAGCGGCACACCTTTTCCGAAAGTTCTTTACAGAGGTGCACATTAAAATCACCACCCCATATAATAAAAGTCTCACGTCTATTGTTTGCACATATTTTCTCTAGATCCTCTCCCATCTCTATTAAATTTTTTAGAACTTCTCTTGGTGATGCGTTATTATACAAATTGATCATTAGTAACTGGGTTTTCTGATCCAGGTTACAATCTATCATTTGGTAGTGTGGTGTCGTAATTTGCATTTTTAAATTCTGTAGCCACAGCTTATTAGAAATGTATGTGCATAAACCTCCTTTTGGCCTACTGTGTCTGGTCTGTACAGCTGGTGTATGGAATGTCTTAAAACCGTTTATATGAACAGGATTTAATAGCCAAGTCTCCTGGAGGCATATGCAAGGGAAATCTTCAATAAAATTCACCCAGAGCTCGTTATTAATCTTATTATTTAGGCCTGCTACATTCCAATAGAGTATGGTTATTTCCATGTTCTGGTGAGGTTGGGGACGCGACTTCCCTGTGGTTGGTGAGAGTGTTCCGCCATCTATTGTATAGATTGTTGTCGCAAAGGGGTCCCTCTGATTCGAGTGGGTCTCTACGATCGTCCTATCAAGTACCACTGCGTGCAGTGTATCTCCCCTGTTCATGCTACACCCTTCTACATTTGCTTCCTCAACTACTTCATGAGGGGAATCTTTCTTATTCATGCTAAATCAATCCAGATCTTCTAGCTTTGTAAGAGGTTGAAATCTATTGCTAGAGTGAATGGAGACCGGGCTATTTGAAGCTTGTTTATTTGCAGGTTCTAGATTCCTGTGGAAATGCCCCGCGGGTCTTTGATAGAAATAACCCAAGGGTACTAGAGAGATTCCTTGGTAGGTGGGTTGTCTAGCTCCTAATTCGCGAATGATAGTGTCCACTAAGTCTGGAGTTTTGAATGAAAGGACTACACAGTCTCCTCACAATACTTTCTCCCTACTTCCTATCCACTTGACTCTTCAGACAATTTGTATATCATCGAAGAGGAAGCCCACCCTTACGGGACCTAGACGTGATCCTATCCAATTCAGGGCCTTGTTCCTCAATGCTGACCACGTTTCCCGCTGTTGATCGCCTATGGAAGGAACGTTTGCCAAGACCACCACATATGGAGTAGCCCCCGGGGGAAGGTGTAAGAGGTCACTTGGAGTATATATGGGCTTCAAAGATCTTATTCTGCTGCATTGGCAACCTCCTGTAATTAGCTGGGAGTGATTTGTCCTCGGTAATGATGGAAAATTAGGTGCTATTGTAACTGATTTATAGCTAATATTTGATTCTAACAGGGATGGTTGTAATCTGGTCGGGGGCTTTAAAGTCTGGGGTGAGAGAGTAATGTTTGATGGTATTGGTGGTGGCTGTAATTTAGTCAGGATCTGTGGAGTCAGATGTGGGTCATCTGCCCTATCTTGCAACGTAAATTGGGTATTACGATCAGGATTTAGAATCGGAAGTGGTATACTGGGATCTTGTCTCGAATGATATAAGCCCTCTGAATGTAAGGACTTTATAATTCCTACACCTGCCTCGACCTTACTCTCTACCACTTTTAAGCGATCCATCAAGGAGTCCAGTGAGGCCCCGATTAATGATTTCATGGTGTTTACTAAACCATAAAGATTTGCAAGGAGGGTTTGAGTGGTGTCTGCTGAATTACTTGGGAGTTTCTTTCGTGATTATTTCTTTGGGGGCTGTCTATCAAGGGTAGATATTGGGGCTTTCTTAGACAATTTTTTTGAAGTATTATCTGCTTTCTCTGCCGCCGGCTTCCTTGGGCGTTTAGCTAAAGGTGAAAGATCGTTCGGTGTGTAAATTAAGTCTGAGGTATTTTGAATGCATCCGTTTATGTATCTTGCATTTCTATTCACCGCCCCATTATCACACTGAATAGAATCATCAGGTATCGCCATATTCTTTGGTGATTGGCTAGTATGTTCTTTAGGTGTCAGCATTCCCTCTACGTTGGCAATTTGTTTATCTATCATCCCCATTGCCCCTGAAATATATTTTAATATGGATGTACT
Organism: Pleurodeles waltl; assembly: GCF_031143425.1. Lineage (NCBI taxonomy): Eukaryota > Metazoa > Chordata > Amphibia > Caudata > Salamandridae > Pleurodeles > Pleurodeles waltl. The sequence continues at coordinate 876,887,341 of NC_090444.1, forward strand.
ATCTTTTAAATTTGGTAGATGATTCAATGTTGAATGCTTTCTTTTTCCCATATTTTATGTAATAACACTCTATTTCCGGTATAAAGGGATGAGGATGTATAAGATATAATAATTGGTTGGGTTGACAACACCAAGATAAGACTACCCCTGTTGGGTAAAAAATAGGTTACCCAAAAAAAGTTAAATACACAGTCAGAATCAATTGTCAGTATTTAATGATCTACTCAGGAAATACGATCAAATGACATATAAGAAAACGTTCTCACTTATATATCCTTCATGAAGGGGCTCCTGAGATGTTCCTAAGATTGATGTCCCACCGGGGACTGGAGGCAAAAGAAGGGGTTCTGGAGTATTTCAAAGGATTCACTGTCTGGCCCAAAATGGCTGAGTCTTCTCTTTCCCCTTTCTAATCCAGTTGGTGTTTTTTTTTTTTTTTTTTTTAGGCTCTAGCCTCAGTACATATTGTGAACACTGGTTGCCATTCTTTAAGGTCACATTTTCAAACTTGTGCATTATTTTTCTCTACGTTATTCATTTTCTACGAAACACAGTTTTGCAAATACATAAACACCCATTAGTAATTTCTAGTTAAGACACTTGCTTCAGCACTCTGAGCAGGCTGATCACAGAAAATTGTGCAACAAGACGGCACATTCAATCATCCTTTCTATTGTGTTTTGACATCACAATTTTTTTTCATTAAATGTGCAGAATTGTATTAAGACGTGCGGCTAGTACGAGGTGCATGTTTTGTTTTTTTAATTATTTTTCCGAGACAGCAAACACCAAAAGTAATAATGCTGTTTAAAGAACCATGTTTATGTTATTAAAACTAAACATAAGCCCATAAACCTTATTTATTTTAAAAGTGAAAATCAGGACAGACGAGGTCCCTCGTACCACAAAAATACAACCTGTAGCTCAGTGTGTGAAAACATAAAGAAAATATAGGCACATGCATCACTCTTTCATCAACGCGATTATAAAATAGTTCCAATTTCATCACTCAAAGACAGTGTGAAAACATCAGGAGCGTTTTTTATTGCATTGTGTGTTCACTCAGTGAACTGCAATAACGTAATAAAATGCCCACACCATGCGAATAATAAATAGCTACAGTGCGGGAACTGTAAAACATGATAATCGATGTTATGGGTATTTGTACAGTGCACGACTCACCCTGGCGGGTGTTGATAGCAGGAGCTGCGTAGAGCAAGCCTGGGCTTCAATTTCTTTTGGATTACAAGAACTGAGGGGGCTCTGATGTGTAGAGGCAGGTGGTTCCGAGCTTTAAAGATACTCTTTTGAAACCAACAAAAGGGACAAAGCATACGTTTTATTCTTATGCCTGTTCTTGTTATTTACATTCCACTAAAGAGCCATGTGAAAGCACTATCCCATGCTAAACATGTTATGCCCACATGAAACCACTTAATGCCTATTCTTCCTGCTGTATAGGTGTGTCTGGTCCAGCTTTCTATGTTAAAAGAAATATGACTGAAATACACCTTTCCTTTGTGGAGTCACTGTCGTATTGATGATAATAATGCAGTAACTTAAAAAGTAGGAAAAAAGCAAACAAACAATATTCTTTTCAGCAGCTGATCCCACCTCCTTTAGGAGAAAAACTTTGAACAAAAGCAGCAATTTCTTGGGAGATAACTCAAACAAGTTTTGGCAAAGCCAGTTGGCCTGAGCGTATTTGGTAAGCAGCTACAATGGTTATTTTTTTATGTTTAAGTGCAAGCATATGCCACACTAATGAAAAGAAAAGGAGTTCCTTTGAAAAGGCATTTTGTTCCTGCCTGCATTGTTCACAACTTCATTCGTGGTTCTGGCTGAGGTGGGACTAAGTCTCCCAGCCTCCCTTGCACTCACAAGCAGCTGAAGATGGCATAAAGCACCGGATTACACCTGCAGCGTGAGGCGTGCGTTGGACACACCGGGTGTGTGCCTAGGTGATGACCAGGCCAAGAACAGGCCTGTGTTTGCCCATCATCGACCAGAGGAGGCTGGGCTTGGCCTGCTCTCTTCACCCCAGACTGTTTGATCCAGCAAGGTGAGTAGTCCTTTTTTCTGTCTTTTTTGGGCCACCTGCTCCCAGTCATTTTACATTGTTATGGAAGCAACTCCTTATTTTTAGTTTGACTGTTAGGTGGACCCCTTATTGTATTCTCAGGAGTTTGTGGGCTTCAACTTAATTTAGATTACCCTCACTTATTTCCCAAGATGGTGAAGAGGAAGAACCCAGGAACTAAGGAGAATACTTGTTTTTCACGGGAGCCCCATAGTACTACCTTGGAGGACTTCCTGGCCAGGGCAGTAGGGGTTGTCACCAAACAAATAGATCTAGCGGAGCAGAAGCTATCTATGGAACTCTGTAAATGATAAACCAGACCGACCTCACCTATACCAGCCAGCCAGATCTCTGGGGGGCCCCAGGGTCTGTTGACTTCTGCAGTGGGCACTGAGACTCTTTTAGAGGGCCTGGAATGCCAGCTTCAGAGACCAGGCTCAGCAGGGCGGCTCTCTTCACCAGGTAAAGAAGTAAGATCCCTTACAAAAGGAAGCAGCAGTCTAAAGGACCTTGCGGCATCATTAAGGTGGAGTCACTATGCCCCGATTCTGATGCCCCTGTCCATGGTCACTGACACCCTCAGAATTAACCCTAACTACATTATCAAACTGCTCTTATCCCATCTCTTAGTTCAAATAAAAGAGCTTATTGAAGCCAACATGCCCCCTAAAAGATAAATTGTGTTGTCTGGAGGCAATGGTTTCAGACCTAATCACCTTGCATAAATCAGAATCTAGACACATCAACACAGTGGTAAGTACATCCCATAGTTACACTTGTAGTCATACAGACACTGGCCCAAGGGGGAGAGACTCCTTGCCTTTGAATCCTACTGATGTAACACTCTGTGCTCCTCCCACTTCCTGAGCAGGTAGCCTGACAATTTGACTCTTTCTTCATGCCAGAAGTAGCAACTCTAGGAACATTTTGCAAGGTCCTCATTCTAAATCAGTGGAAGTAGGACCAGGTTCTGACGAGGGTAAGGGGAGCCACTCTCGCTTAAAACTCCCTCCAGAGTGCTGTCCATATGTTGCTGTACTTTCTAATGCTCCTCCTCTGCCACCATCAGCTGAGGAGTCCACAGTCCAGCTGAAGAACAGGGTCAGCTATTGACTAGAATTAGAACTTTGTTTCAAGTGATTTAATGACATTCTGTTTGCCAGGAGAATTGGCTCGGTTGGTCCCATGACTAGGCAGCTGAAAGGGGATTGTGTGGTTATTATTTGTCATTATCTAGACTTAGCTTGTTGCTTGATTTCCTCCTCTAATCCACATACTCAGCTGACTAGTGGTATAAACTTTGTCCCATTGGGGTTGTCTTACAAACATTTACAACCAAGGGGTGGAGTTGGGTCCGGTGCATTTGTGAGCCTTGACTAGAGAAGGGGCAGGGCAGCTGACCCAGGGCCAAGGTATAGGTTTCCTATTAAGACCGGTAATAGGTTCTCTGCCCTGTCAGGGCTGGAGGGCAAATGGGAGGACAATGATTGACTCAGTAAGACTGGTAAAACTGCAGCTGGAGAAAGACTCCTGGCCAAGTACACCACGAAATTGTCAGACCTGCATCCACGGACTTTCCTCCCAAGACAGCAGCTATAGTAGCTTCCCCATTCCACCTTGTGTGCTGGAATATTGCAGGTTACCAATCCAAGCTTGATGATGGGGACTGATTTAAATATTTATCGCTAATTTTCACACTATAACGATGTAGGAAACATGATCCTCAGGCACATATCTTGGGGTGGCTTTGTTAGCTTCTCTGTTCCTGGTAATAAGGTTCCTGGGCAGACGGCCAGGGGGTGACTGCTGACCCTAATTCGAATTGCAAAGGTTTCTAAGGTTATTCAAGTGATATGTAAGCATCAGAGGATGGTAATTGTATGGGTTGTTCTTTCTTATAAGTGTGACTTTTTTGTAATCAATTTTTATAACCCTGTGTGTGAGCTAGGATGCCAGATTGACAGCTTATTTTCCATCCTAGCTACCCTTAAGTATATGTCTGTCCGTATGCGTAATGATTTTCAAGCCATAGTGGGTGGGGATTTTAATGCAAAATAGGTGTCAACACAACTTCACTTGATCCTTTTGAGAGGAGGGACACATTCACAAAGCCAAATTGTGGATAGTTGGGGGAACTCCTTGAGGCAGTCCTAAGTTTAGAGATGATTAATGTCATTGAAAAGGTTGGTGATTTATCTGTGCAGATGCCCCCCTTCATAGGCTGCAGACAAGCTTGTTTAATTCAATTCAAAGAAGCTTTATTGCGGCTACAAGAGCCAAAAAGCGCGAGCAGTAATAAATACAAAAATCAAGCTTGTTATTGTTGGGGGTGTTAAGGAGCACAAGCATAGTGAGCACAACCCCATAGTGATGGTTCTGGATGTACCGGCTTACAAACTCCCATGTGAACTAGTCAGGCCAAAAGGTTTGGTCATCAAATATAATGGGCTCAGGGTCAGTTAGCATAGGGCACACCTCTCATTTATATTGATCGCTTTGGTGAGATCCAACTATAGCCCAATCCTGGATACATTATTGGCTGATAATCCCCTCCCATCTGAAATCCTTTTTACTTTTGGAAAACTGAATAGTTTGGTAAGGGATTTGATTTAATGACAGCCAGAAGAGGATAAGGAACACCTGTTCTGGATGGTTTGACAGCTTGTGTAGGGCCACTAATAAGAAGTTGTGCCTGGCCCTTAGCCAGTAACCTAGAGATAAGATGCTGGTGACAGCTGCTAGGTGTGAATATAAACAAGTCGTAAAAGACAGGAAACGGGGGGTGGGGTTAAGAGAGGAAAATGGAAGAACTTTGTGCAGGCTTGTAAACTGAAGGATGCCATGGGCTTTTGGATTATTGTGACCAAAGGCAGCCTCAGTTCAGCAACCTCAGGGGGTTTAGGATCCAGTATCACCCCAAATGTTGGCATGATCACTTTAGTCAGATGTATTCCTCTGAGGATCATTCGGGGAGGGAGGGGGACGATTCTGTCTCTAGCTTCCCAATGGATATCAGACCCTGTCTGAAAGCAGTAAAAGTGACCATTGAGGGGAGTCCATGTAGAAAGGTACCAGGCCCTGACAGGGTGCCATGGACCTCTATAAAGAAAACATCCATTTGTGGGCACCAATTATTACCAATGTTCTCAAAGCTGCTGCTTTCGGGGGGATACCCACCTCTTGGGAATCTGCCTATATAGTTCCTGTTTTCAAGAAGGGAAACAAGAAGGACCTCAAGTGTTACAGACTGATATTTTTATTGGACCCAGTAGCTAAGATATTGGGTAGTTAAGATATAGTCATCCTACACAAAATAAAAAACTGCACCAAAAAATGATATTCTTAATTTTGCACATTATGGGTTTCAGGATGGCCTTAGGACTCAAGAGCAGTGCTTAAATTAACATCTGAGTATTGGGAAATACACAATTGCCAAACAAGGAACCCTATGCCTAGCCTTCATGGACCGCAGCAGCACCTTTGATTTTTTTACAGGCTTTACATGAGGGAGTTAATGTGTCGCTTAGGTGTGGTATGGAGGGTGAAAGCACTGACTCTTTTTATCTTCATATGAGTGTGTGACAGGGGTGTGTACTGGCTCTAATCATATTCCTTTAATGTAGTAATGTTTTGCATCCCTTTTTAGTCTCATAGGGCCTTGATCTCCCGGTAATGGATGGTAAACAGGTAACATGCCTATTATATGCTGATGACTGGGTTTTGCTTTCTCAGACCCCCAAAGGCTTAATGTGTCTTATTAACACTTTTTTTCAAATTTATGGATTACCTAGGCCTGGAAGTTAATGTATCAAAAACACACTACATGGTCTGTGGTAAGCCCCCACAAAAGATTGGACCCATGGTGATAAAGGGGCAGCCCATTAGCAGGCTCATTGAGTTTTCATATTTGGAGGTAACTTTTGATTCTAGGGGCGATTGGTCATCCTGTCTTTCAAAACGGTGTTCTCACTTTATTGCCTCAGTGGTGGCTGTTTTCGAGTTTGGTTCGAGAGTTGCCAATAAACCAATTTTGCCTTTATTAGAGGTGTTTAAACACAAATGTCTCCCCATTTTAACTTTTGAGAGATCTTTATGGGAGTATTAGGACTGCCATAGTTTACAGCTGGAGGAGATGGTGCTTGCTTGGTGTGGGACCTGTAAGTTCACAGTTTTTCTTTACATGAAGAACTCAGTCTAGATTTTGTAGAAGACCGCATTAAGCTTGCACCACTGTTATTGTGTCTCTCGGTCTGAGGCAACTCACACACCAGCTTTGCCAGGGAGATGATCTCTGATTGTCTGGCATGTGATTTGATTGAGCTACATTAAGGGCATTGCAAACAGACTGGGAAGAACATAGCAGAGCTGTTTTTATCTCTATATTAGTTGAATAAAGGGGAGGCTTGCTAGGTTTTAAAAACCTTTTTTAGATTAGCATGTTCTGTTGGAGCGGTAAAGTCATTTGAAAATCCGTCCCTGATAACCTAAATATTGTTCAAAACATGCCAGGGTATTGAACCATATCTCCATCAAGTAGATAATGCTTGGGAGAAAACAACTTTCGATTAGGTTCAGGCTGGGCTCTATCAGGTGCAATCTTTGTTTTCCCCTTGGCTAGTTTGACATTAAATGGGTGTGTCCCTGTGATAATCCCGTCCTACAAAATTTGATGCACTTTACCCTCTTTTGTAAATATTACGAACATTTTATATGCTAACTTTTATTGCCTCTTCTTATAGGTTTGGGGTTTCAGCAATGTAGACCTGCCTTTTGTTACCTCTGTATGGCTGCAAACCCCACTGTGCGGTCTGCTGTTGGGGCTTTTTTAAGAAATGCATTACCTTGGCATAACTTTGTGAATTTTTAAGCTTACTCTATTGGGTTTTTATTGTTGTAAGAAATGTATGTTGCCTTTTAATGTTGCTCTTTTATGATTATTTCTATTCATCAAATAAAGATAAAGATTATTTAAGTGCAAACATGTGTCACACAAATAAAAAGAAAAAAACAAGCTGCTATATGATTGCAACACAACTGTTAAATTATAAAAAGAAATTGTGTATAATTTCAATAGAATTGAACTGTTGCTTCTTGAAAGCAGGTGAATTTAGACCAGGTAGATAAAGTGTTAGTTTTAAAACACAGCACAAGAAAATATGATTCTTATTGACATAAAGAGAAGGTTCTGCTGACTTTCAATTACTTTAACATAAAGACATAGGGCCAACATAGATGTTGGCGGTAATGGTCCCGCTGTTGTCTTTTCAACTGAAAACTCGTCCGCCTCCGCTATATTTAGATGTTGGAGGTCCCCTAGTCAAAAGCCCACATATGAACCGTCATCTCTGCCAAGAAACACTAGCCACATCAGTGGCGGGATAGGGAAAAGTGAATCCCGGTGAAACGCCCCATTCTGCTGTGCAGATTTGGATATGCCTTACTGCCAAGGAAAAAGTGGTGGTCCGACCTTCTCTTCTGAGTTGGCGGATTGGGGCAAGGGATGAAAGCTCACCTTTTTTCCTGACTCCACCTCTATCTTAGGCTGGACACAACTGGACAACACCTGCTGCCAATTCTGTCACTGAGCCACAGAGAAAACAAGACCCCCCCGTCGCCGGACTCAGAGGTAGGGGTGCCAAATTGCCAGGGTACATTGGGTGGGCACTGCACAGGAGGTTGGGACCACTGCAGGCATATACATGTCACAGTTATTTTTTAAATCACTGTGACATGCATATGTTGGGGAGACAACTGTGCCAAACATGGCTGGGGACACACTGACACAACAGGCACATTGCACACATACACAATTGTCATTGTGGGATCATCATTCATTGCCAAATGAATGCTGGCACCACAATGACGGTACACTCACACTGGACAATGGTGTCCATGTGTGCATATTGCAAGGGGACCTGTATGTGTAGGTTTGTGCTAACTGTTATGTATGTGAGTCAGTTTGTGTATGTGTGTGTGGCTGGTTGAGTTGGAGGGAGCTGGAGTGGATAATGTGGTTGTGCTTGTTTGTGTGTCACTTCCATGTGAGACCGATGTTGTTGTGTATACTGTGTTGTAGGGTGACACGTTAAGGTGAGTGTTGTTGTTGTGTTATGGACGTTGTGGTGATGTGTATAGTTGTGATCTTGTGTGCATGTGTTTGTGTAGCTGAGTGTATAGTTGTGTTGGTTGTTGTTGTGTCATGTGTGAGTGCAGTGCCAATGGTGTGTGTTGTGTCATGGATGTATGTCACTGTGTGCCTTTGGCATGTACAGGTTGTATTGGCATTGTAATGGATGACAGTGTGTATGTAGTGGGTTGTGTAGTGTGTAGTGCAGGGGGACACATATGGCTACGGGACAGTGTGTGTGTGTCACTTACCTCTATTCCATAGCCCCTGACATTGCATGAAATCCATTGGGTCACGCCCAGCTCCCCTCCGTCAGCAATTCAGCGCCAGTCTTCGCTTGCAATGCTGTGACATCTAAATATGGCAGACAGAACACTGTTGACATGACGGTCTTCTTGGGTCCACCGCTGAAGAGGTTTGGCTGCCAAGATCTAAATCAGGCCCGCAGTCTAAACACACAAGGATGACTGGAAAAAAGGACACCGAATGGAAAGAAAAAAGCATTTGAAAAGTAAAGTATTGGCCGAAAAGCTGTCACTTAAGTGCACTACTTTTTCTGTGGACGTGCACATATGATTAGAAAGAGGTTCTGTCACTCACAATGCCAGAGAGCCAATGGCTCTATATATAAGTATATATATATTAGATAGTATTTTTTATGTCTATGAGTCTGACGACACAGCTGAAGCTTTCCCTAAGCCAGACCTAAAAATCTGCTTCCTGCAGTACCCCACCTAAACAACGCTGCAAAGCAAGGAGCAAAATCAGCTGTTGTTGCATGCTTCTTATAATATTTTCAAAGGCTTTGTTTGGTTTTCAGGCCAGTCCTGGCCTTGAGTTTTTGACTGACTTCAACCTTTATACCCTAATGATTGATTAATTAAATTTGGATATTTTACTCAATTTCTGTATGAGTCATTATCTGAAAATAAACCTTTCAGGTTAAATCATGCCCTGTCTGTCATACTTGTAGGATCAAATGGGTTCTACAGAAAATGAAATTTGTCATTTAGATTGCCTGTATGAGACACGGGTTCAGCAAGGAGCAGGAAAATCCATATAGGGGTTAACACCACTCCCGATCCATCAATTCGAGTAAGATAACTAGGTGCAGCTCAATGTCAATATGAAGGGCGGTGGATGCTGATTAAGCACTGACAGTGGTGACCGAGGAGAGGGCCTTTGTAGACAGGCTGAGAAGCAGGTCCGACGTGGTGCCTCGTGAGTTGACCAGCAGACAGGTAGGTTAGAAATATATATTTTTTTTTTTTGACATTTTGCATTGCCAGAGTGAATAAGGATGATATCTAGGGGCAATGTTGTGCAGCTGGACAGGACAAGGGAAATGTGGGCAGCAAGAGTTATTCTTAGCTTAAAGTGTTGAACTCACAAATTAAAAGTTACGCTTAAACCTTGTACCCCAAAAATAATTCCTATATTTGCAAACTAATTAGAAAGTGATTATTGAAAATAAGTCATACAGAAGGTAGGAGCGTCTCGGCATGGTAAAAAAAAATGGGCAAGGTCATTTTATGATGACTGTGCATGCTGTTCATTATCTGAATGCTACTGTGATTGAACCCTCAGCTATAGAGTTCCGTGAGCCACTAAAAGCTCGAGCCAGGATAGATCTAGATGCCGGGCTATGGCGCAGCTCAAGGCCCTCCTGGGCCCTTGAGCCCCAAAACGAATAAGAAAAAAACATTAAGCTTCAATGTAAAACACGCGAAGGAAAAACGGTTTCCTTTTAGTTGAATTGCACAATGTGAAAGCAGAAAAACTAGGAATTTTTCCAACTTCTCGGCTAGACAAATATTGTATTTCACTGTGCTTCTCTTGTTTTTCTCATTGCATTTGAGAGCACTTAGAAATACCAGAGTTTAGTGTGTGTGTGATACAAACCACCTTTAAATAGACTATAATGTTGCTCCATGTAAGAATTTAGGCCACATACAAGGTGCACAGGACAACTGGCTTACGTCTTAATTCACTAATGACATGTTGGGGTTGAAGGGATGGTTGACATTAATGTTTTTTAGCTTCGTATTTGTCACTTTTCACAAATGCCTTTCAGTGCAGTGTAATAACCTTGTATACTAAATTGACACGCTTCTTTATGTTATAGAAATTCACTTTTTTATCATTTTGAGGAATATTTATCATAGTTTTATATGGTGCTTGACGAACAGTTTACTGCCAAATATTTTTAAGGCCAGACTCTGGCTTTCACAGCTGACTGGCTTGTGACATGGGTTTCATTTTGAAAAGTCTGTTATTTTGTGAATTGCAGGCTTTCCATCCACAAAAACACTTTTTGTATTGGACTCAGAGTGCATAGCTGAGGTAGGTAGTTAACCTAGGACAATTCGGAGTGGTCCCTGGTATTCATAGCAGTGAGTCTGGTTATGAAACCCAGTGAATGTAGTTTCCACTTTCTGGGTTACAATGGGGCGCTCAGTTTTATGATGAACCTCTTTCAAACCTATCATATGAGAGAGATGCCATAAAATAAAATAAGTAAGTGATATCTGATTACCAGCTTTGAGATGGCCTTCCACTAATTGTTTGTGCTAATTTGAGAGTTGTTGGGGAGCATTTTGCCAGAGAACGCGTTTCCTAGAAAAAGTGAATACCATACCTTTTTCAATTTATGTTTTGGGGGAATTGTGCTTAGCAAGCGAACTTGTGTTCTATTTGCGTCCAACAATATCGAGGAGGAGATGACAAATGGGTTGTTTAGCACTTTCTACATTTGCTTGCGAAAACACACCATCATTGTTTTACAATCCAGATGACTTCAATGAAGTTATACCACTGGCCAGAAGCCCCACTCTGAAAATTGTTCCAGCACCACTGCCAAGTACAGGAGGAGCCACATTCCACACACACACACACACACTTTACATGCAAACCATACACTGTGCATACGTTGAAGGAATTAGGAACAGGATGTATGGAATAACAAGCATTTGCAATGCAACGGGTCTCGCAATTCTCCGAGTTTGAGCTATTAGCAGTCGTAAACTCCCAACCGGACTTTTCTTGCCACATTAAATGGAAAAAAGAACGCAATCGCGCTGCTACAGTTCACTCATAGTGAAACCTATTGGCAAAAGTGCAATTATCTAAATAACCGGCAAAAGTGCAATTAACTATGTAACAGGATCATGTCATGCAAAGCGCTCGACTTCTGCCAAACGAGATCGCTCTGCGAAAAAAGATAAAAAGTAGTCCACAAACCGGACGGAAAACAGCGAGCCTCATATGTTTTCAGTACTTGATCGCTGTGCTTGAGGAGGGCTAACCACCGGAAAAGGCATGACGTATGCATGCCTTCCACTAATAAAAGCAAGCAGATTTTAAAAGGCAAGCCCACAAACGAATGAAAGACACTGACCTGACATGGATGGGGCTCAGAGCCCTTTTCTAACTACCAAAGCGTCTTGCAAGCGATACACATGCGCAAGCGCATGCTAGCACAGGCTTGACTCTAAAAAAGGAAGCAGTTGAGAGTCAGGAAAACCGACAACAGATACACGAGCCAGTTAAAAATCTTAGTCAAACACCAGGAACACAAAAACACCCCCCTTTTGCAACAATTGTGATACGATGATGTCATGTTTTCCATTGTGTATTATTTTCAGAAGCAATGGAACATTTGCGTTGACTTACAGAGACAATACAATGTGAGCATCATGGAAGATGCAAGCCATCTCTTTTCATCGGAAAAAGGGATGCAAGTAGCACAGAAAAAGCAGAAAAGTAATGGTTTTTGCATGTGACCGTTTAGATGTCAATGCCATCATCCATTGTGGATTTTTAGCACAATGCCATAGAGGGTTTGTGGTTACGAAGGCTTTGTTTCACAGGAGCACATGCTTTGAGTATACAAAATAGGTGTTTTGATATACAAAGGTTAAATAAAATGTAGGACATGTATTTCCTATGTGTTCTAAATATTCACCATAAGGGGCAAGAAAAGGACGTGTCCTTCATGTTTCCAATATAACAATGGTACTACTGACAGATCAGTGGCATTGAGAAAGAGGCATTACACTATTCCCAAAGAGGAAGCTTTATCTTGCCGGCAATTTGCAAGGTGCATATTAAATATTAATTAGGCGCGTTCTTGGGTTAACCACTACAAATGTGCAGTTTGCAATGCAACCCATTATTACATTGTTTGCACTCCTAAATGTGAGCAAGCCACAACAAGTAATTGTGCACATTGTGAAACACTACTTCTGAGCTGTGTCATAGAACAAGACCGTGCTTGCTAATGTGTGTGACTAGCACTGATTTAGAAGTGATACCATTGTGTGTCAAACTTGTTAATATGGCTGCCTTTATGCTTTACGAATTATCATCATATGACATTGTGTATTTTAAGGGATATCAAGCTTGAAATGTGTGGGATGCAGCCTAGAGTAATTTTGTTTGACTGTATGAATAGTTGATTCCCTCACAAATCTAAGGGTGGTACCCTTGCCCTCGTCAATACACACGCCATTATGACAGATGTACTGGGAAAATCATGAGTACGTTTTTGAGATTTTCTGCTAAATATGATGAAGTAAAACTGCATGGAGCATCACGATGTACCATGCGTAGCAGAGCATGTGTATTATGTCTGAACAGAGTGATATTCTGATGCGAATGTGTGAATGTGCAGTGAGAATGTGTTCTAACTTCCCCTGTGTTTCATACACGCGTCTGCATGTTCAATTTGCCCTTTCAGGCCTCATCATGACCAATGTGACCCGTTCAATGTATCTTTTTTGGCATGTGCCCGAGGCAGATGTAGCATGAACTGCATGTGAACTTTCATAATGTTTCAATGTGAATGGTGAATAACTGTAGTTTGAATCTTATGATCTACATTCAATGCTGGGCAATGATTGTTAGCAGTGAAATGTGATGACTCATCCCATGGGTATAATGAATGCTTACTAACTTGTATTTGACTTTCACACATCATTGTACATTGCAGCATATGCATTGACATCATGAATCTGTCAACGAGGTTAGGCAGAAGTTTACGACAAATGTGTATGATGCTTCTAGATGGGGGGGGGGGGGCGACGCTTACTGAATGGGAGCAAATTAGGGCGATTCCCTGAAGATTAAGGTGAATCTGTTAGCTGCTTGAAACTGAGTGACAGGATGCAGCACCAACAAAAGCATGAACATGACTTCCATATGAACACAGATCCCGGCATCATCTATAGATTATAATAATTGGTGATTTGATATCCGGTCAACAGTCCTTGGGGAACTAACTTTATAAATTAGAAACATATTATTGGCAGCATGACAGCCCATACATTATGCCAGCTTACATTTTTATTAATTGAAACGTTTTTGGTGCCTACTGAGGTAAGTTATTCAAATGACCTGAAACGGAATACACTTTTTAGAAGGCCAAAATGGGGCAGAACATTAAGAGGAACAATAGAATGTCATAGGTGTAAAATCTGTGTTTTTGCTGGTGATTTCTGTACGCACAATTTTAAAAATTAACGAAAAATGAACAAGCAATGGCAAATATGTCCACACCAGCATTGGTTCACCCAAGAATAGGGGAAATAGAAGCTGAAGTTTACAGTAGATGGGTATTTGTTACAAGGAGCAGATGAGAAAGGAGAATAACGCTTTACCACATGTAATCTCCCAATAGATGAAGGACATCCATGACAATGTTGCTGTCTCAACATACAGGGCCAGATATACAAGGCTCTAGAGCCACCGGAGCGTCACTTTTAGTGACACTCTGGTGGTGCTATGCAGTGCGCCGGATTTACAAGGTGACATTAAGCCACAAAAAGTGGCTGAAAATTACCTTACAAATACAGACCTTCACATGCAGCACTTTGCGTGGAACAGGAGTGCAATGAGTGTGGCTGTAGGCGTGCTACAGCAACACCCATCCCATGTTGAGACTGCCCCAGATTTACAATTTTTCATAAACCTGAAGCAGCACCAAAATCTAATGCCATTTAGCATGGTGCAACAAGGAGAAATGTTTTAATTTCTTCTCATGTTTTGCTCAGACAGCAAAAGGCCATTGAATATTGTTTTTGTGCAGTAAAGGTGCCCCTTCCTGCACTAAAACAATCTCCCACTCAGCGCAGCCATCCTTGCACCATTGCGCAAGGGTGGCTGCATTGGCACATAATTAAATTTAGCGCGGCGCAGGGGGAAACACAGGGGTGCATCATATTGTTGTTAATACTGCACATCCATGCATTGTGAAAATGATGGAGCACGGCCCTGCCAAATTTATCGCAGTTTCACACTTCGTCATTTTCTTGCCAATCTGGACCTCAGTACTGTAGTAGGGTGTAAAGAAAAGGTGACATAAAACTAAGGAAAAGTTAGAATAGATCTGCCTCATTAAGTCTTCTTTTGATGTCAGAGAGACATTAATCTTCCTCTTACTCCTACTCTGCAATGGTATTGATAGCGGTGGACAAAGATGTGCATGCCTGGCTGTTGCAAAGACGTACAGATTAGAATGTTGGCCACATTCCCTGAAAGACAGCAGCAAAGCATTTGCTGACTGTAGCAATGTCTCTAGTGAGGGCTTGTTCTAACAGGATGACTTGCCTCATGGCACTGGGAGCAAAAATTGTTGTTGGATTAGTGGTTGTTATTTTAGAGGCTTTTGATTGAATTCACCAATGCGTAGATTTCTTTCTCATGGCCCTCTTTGAAGGAATCTGTGGACTCCCTAATCTCCTTAAAAGTGTGAGCCATTTCAGCGAAAGTGTTTGATGCATGTTCACTCTTTGCAAGGCCCTACAGGTGGCCCTTGATCTCAGCTACCGATTTGTCAAGGCAACAGAACCTCAAATGCATGTCTTGGTTAGACTTGTTGAGGCCCTTTTTTGGGACCGAGGCGTTGCCTGACTCAATTGACAACCTTATAGGTTCTCCATGAACTTCTTTAGGCCTTCGACTATGTCCTCCTGGATCCTAAAAATGTATCCCTCCAAGATGATGACCTGTTCTTCTGCATTCACATGCAGCTGAGATGGTGTTTGTCCACTACAAGAGGTGTGTGGTGTATGGATTAGATACCCTCCAGTGTCTCATCCCTTGCCATAGAGGCTTTCATGGCCTCAAACTAATCCACTCAGCTTGAAGAGATGTTTCTTGATCTTTGAAGGGAATGTATGGCTCTAAGGTATTCAGTAAGACCTCCAGAGTTATTGGCTGTTCTTCTGCAGTGGCTGAACCATTAAAGAAACAGAGAAGTGTGATTGTCAATGTTTGTGAAACCATTTCACTAAAAGTATGTTCGAAATTTTAAATATGTAAGACAACATACACATCTGATATCCATCAACACAAAAGTTTGGAAATGCTGCTTTGCTTACATAAAATGAAGTCTTGCAACATACAAGTATGGCAGACGATATGATGTAGAGCCCACATCAGACAGATATATAGCATCTCATGGAATGTCTTTGTCCAGCGAAGAAACAATAGCCAAATAAAATCTCCAAAATGGAAAGATGTGGGTTATAAACTGGGTTGTTGGTTGACTGGGGTCAGAGCCCTTGTCAGGCAGAAGCCACAATCCTAGTCAGAGTAAGGCATGTGCAAACCCCAAATTAACCCAGGGTAAACCCCCAGGTAGCTTGCTACAGAGCAGACAGGATTAACTTGAAGGCAATGTATTGTACAACACGTCAAACAGTAAAACAGTAACAACACCACACAAAAAAGTCCCACAACATGTTAGAAAAATAAAACTTAATTTATTAAATAAAATAAGACCAGAATGACAAAAATCCAATAGATAGTACTTGAGTTATGCATTTTAAAGAATAAACTGTAAAAAGCCTGCTTAGAATCAAGAAGTGCCAACGTGGGTTATCTGGTTGTGCTGGACCGGGACAAAGTCAAAAGTTCAAGTTGACCGCGATGAAGCGTGAGCCAGCTACAAGGATCCAGTTTGGCCAATTGAACCAATGTACTTTAAATCCTGGTTGTGGAGCGTTGTTTTGGTTTGAAATACAGATGGTTGCTTTGGATCCTGATTCAACAACATCGAAAACCCTTCTGACAGGGCTTGCGATGTGAAGACCAGTTTCGTTCCACACAATAGTTGAAATGGGAAGGTTTGGCATCGTCATTGAGGCGTTCATTGACAAGGGATGCAAGGACCTTGCGCAAGGAAAAGCATCACGCCACGGCGGTTCTGAAGGTGATGTGCCGCTCTCAAGTTGCTACAATGCAAGTCTATTGCATTGGTTCCAACCCATGCAGTCAAGATACCCCAGTTCTGATTTATGCAACAGTGGTGATGCATCAGTTCTGCTCCACCAGCAGAGGATGCATCAATTCCTCTGGAGCAAACACCTCAGGTCCACTTTCAAGGGTCCAGGACTGGGGTGGCACCACCTGGCAGGACAGAGTCACATATGGCAGAGTCCAGGCACAGAAGTAGGGTGGTTGGAAGTCTTTTATTTCCCTGAAACTTCAGATCAGGAGGCCAGCCAACTAGCCCTTGGAGTCATATGGGTTTTGGGGTGGAGAGATGCAGGTCCAGTCTTTCTCACTCCCAGGCAAGAGGGAATCAGACACAGATCAGCGGAGCAAAGAAGGAGGCTAGCAAAACAGCAGTCCAGAAGAGTGACATTCCTTCAGCAACACATCAGTCCTTCTTCCTGGCAGAGCATCCACAGGTCCAGGAGAGTACTGAAGTTGTGGTGTTTGAGGTAGAGTACTTATACTTTGGTTCCCTGGTTCAAGAAAATTCGAGAGGCTTCTAGACAGTCACTTTGAAGTGCAAGAAATCCCGTTGCTCCCCGGCCCTGGCTTCAAGCTGGCTGGAAGGGCAATACAGGGTTGTTAAGCTCTTTGTGTGTGGAAAGGACACGGCCTATTCAGGTGAAAGTGAGGCTGTGCCAGCTCCTCTCTCCCATCCTGCTCAGGATAACCCATTAAGTCACACCTCAGCTCATATTGTGTGTGACTATCTAAGAGGAAACCACAAAACCCAACCATGTGACCAGAGACAGGTTGCATGTGACCTGTGGTTTTTCTGAACCTGGAAGTAGATGGAGTACCTTTAAAAGGTTCCTGGGGTTTTGATATCCACCAGGTAGGTGAACTCCCCCTTTCTCTCCACCACCTCATATGGTCCAGTCCAACAATCCTGAAGAGCCCTGGGCTCCACTGGTTCTATTACCCACACCCTCAGTTCAGGTTGGAATTCCACAGGGATAGCTGTGTGGTCATACCACTGCTTCATAAGCTCCTGGCTATCCTCCAGATTCTTGGAAACTTTTTTCCAGAACTTGGCCATCTATTTCCAGAGGGCTAGCATGTAGCTAACCACATTCTGGGGAGTATTCGGGGGTGGGAGTGTTTCTTGGGAGCTTGCTCCCAGAATTCTTTAACCAGACTGAGGTCCCCTGACAAGGTGACCATACAGAGGTTCAAATGGGCTAAAGCCTACTCCCTTCTGTGGCACCTCTCCTTAAGCAAAGAGCGGGCATAATAAGAGAACGTCCTACTCCCACTTCATAGGGTCACGGAGGATTGCAGTTATGCCTTTAAGGGTCTTGTTGAATCTTTCAACAAGCCCATTGCTTTGTGGATGGTAGGGTGTGGAGAACGTATTAGTAACTCCACATTCCTTCCACATAAACTTCATGTGTGAGGACATGAAGTTGGTGCCCCTGTCAGACACCACTTCCTTGGGGAAACCCACTCTGGCGGAAACATCCATTAGGGCCTAGCCACCACAGGTGCAGTAACAATCCTCAGAGAGATTGCTTCTGGGTGCCTAGTGGCATGTTCCACCAAGGCTATGAGAAACCAATTGCCTTAGGCTTGTCTTAGGGGCCACAGGCCCAATATAATCAATCCCCACCCTCACAAAGTGTGTGCCAACAACAGGCATCAGTGTCAGGGGAGCTTTTAGCTTTTTCCCATCCTTCCCACTAGCCTGACAGATGAGACAAGTCCTATAGAATGAATCAGAGTCTGCTCTCATCCGGGGCTGATAGAAGTGGGAGACAAGCTTGGCAGATGGTCTTGTCCTGCCTCAGATGTCCAGCCAAGGGTATCTCTTGAGCCAGACTCAGTAGGAAGGTCCTGTACCACTGGAGAACTATCAACACACAAGTTGCCCCATGCTGAGGAACCTTAACCTCACTGTACAGGAGGTCATTCACCCAGTATATGAGGTGATCCCTGGAGATGTCACCAGCTGTCTGGGCTTCAGCTTGCTACCTCAGGCCCTCTAGGGTTGGACACTCCTTCTTTGCCTTGCAGAACTCTTCCCTTGAGGGTCACCTTTCAACTTGCCATTCAACAAGTTCAGACAGGGTATCTAGGCTGCCAATTTTCTCCCCAAGTAGGCTGTGGAGCAGTCTCCTCTAGTGCCCCATCCACCTGTCCTGGAGGACATTCAGGGGGTGGCTTCCAATGCCCTTTGCGCTTCCCTGTCACGCAGCTGTCTGGGCCATTCTTCCAGGCTCCAGACCTCCTTGACTCCCCTCCAAGGCAACCATGGACCTGGTGATCAAACAGACCCACTCAGGTAGCCCTAACATTACCAGGTGTGACCTGCGCTCCACTTCCTTCAAGGCAGTGTGCTCCAGATCATTCCCTACCATACAGTCCATGGGCATAGCAGGGCTCACAGCAATCTTCAGTAAACCTGAGACCCCCCCACTCCAAGGGAACAAGTTTCACAGGGTAGTGGCTCTCCCGGTTGTCTCCTACCACAACCTGGTGAAATGTATCCAGTATCATCTGCACTGAGGACACTAGATGACACTTGACAATAGTCATACTGGCTTCTGTGTCCCTCAGAGCCTTCACCTTCTGCCCATTAATGGTGACCGCTGCCTATACTTTGAAGTATTGGAAGGCATGTGGACTTTGAGCACCATCTCTGCATCTCGAGGGACACTAGAGTGTCACTCACTAGTCTTCCCCACCTAATTGGGCCCATTTCTTCTCCAAGCACTATGCTGGCTATCTCCTGTGACTGCCCACCACTGTGAGGGTGCCCTCTTGGAGATGTGAGGGTGCATCTCCCTTCATATGACCGTACTCATAGCACTCATAACACCTGGGGACAAAGTTTCTAGTTTCATTATCTGTGAAGCATTTATTCTGATGGCCAGGTTGGGTTTGGAACCCTTTTCCTGGGGAGCAGTTTTATGAGCCTTGAGAGAACTCTTTGGTTTTATTTTGTCTCCCCCTCTTTCTTCTGGTGGGAACCCTGACCATGCTTTTGGGACTCCCCCCAATATACCTTCTTAGACACTTTGATGCTGACCCAGAGGTCTGCCCCCTCAGGAAGCTTCCTGGGATCAGGAAATGTGCTGTCCTCTAGGTGTTGGTGCAGCTCTGGAAAACAAGTACTGAGCATGTGCTCCCTCAGCATTAGGTGATACAGCCAATTAAAACCATTCACTTTGCTGGGCCTCACCGAGCCCTTCAGTATCTTGCTGGCATGACCTAAGAAATCCACCCACATCTTGTGGCTATCCCTGAACCTGTGAGGGTATTATTGAGGGGTCAGCCCAAACTTAGCAAGAAGGATTGCCATCAGGGGGGTGTATCTGGTCTGGTTCCATGCCTCTAATGTTAAGAGTGTGTCCCTCCCCACCCTGACCATGTATTTCCACAGACTAACCCCTCCAGTACTGCTCTGGGACCTTATGTACCCTGAGTGCTACTTCATGAGCAGCAAGCCACTTGTCTATCTCATCTCCCACCACATAGTTAAGTACCATTTCTTGGGGCATACGGAGCCTCACCTCACCAGCAGACACTGTTGGTATGCTGCCATCACCACAGTTGGATCCTGTAGGTTGCTTTGCTTTTAGCTTCAGTTCCTTCATTAGTTTTTCATGCTTCAACTGCAGGTTTTTCTCAGCCAAGACCCTCTCAGCCTCGGCTTGCTTGGCACATTTTTTAATGTTTAGTTTTGCCAGCTCCAGCCTGAGCATCCTCTCTTCCCTCCTTTCCTCCAACTCCTTTGGGGAAAGGCCCCTGAAAGACACACTTCTCCCAGCAGGGGAGGGAACTTTCAATCCTGGGAGTAGGTTGACCTCCTCCTCAACCAGCTGCATTCCAAGGGTTCTCCTGCTAGTGTTGCTCTGATACTTTCTCATCACTGTCATCTGTTGGTGACTGATGGGCCTCTGCCCATGCCTTCAAGGCCTTCTGGAGGTCTGCCTTCCTGATCCTCCCCTTGACAGGCAGCCCCCTCTCCTTGCAAAACTCCTTCAACTCAGCCAAAGTGTAGCTGAAGCACAATTCTTGCAGGTGGGGCCACAGACAGGGACATTCAGGTAGAATAGGGTTGAATTTAGAAAAACAAAAGGCCAATCAGGGAGAATCTGAAACTCAAATTGGTCCTAGGTATCAGATGGTAGGGTACACCAAATCACTGTAAGGCACTGCACAAACGCAAGTCCTATCCCTCCACTGCAACCAATGTTAGAAATTAGGTTGGTGGTTGACTGGGGTATGAGCCTTGGTCAAGCATCAACCACAGTCCTAGTGAGGGTAAGGTACAAGCAAGTACCATATTAACCTGTACTCAAATTCCTGGTAGCTTCTCAGAGAGCAGTCAGGTATAACTTGAAGGCAATGTGTAATGTATTTGTGCAACACTTCAAACACTGAACAGGGAAAATACCACACAAGAAAGGTACCACACCAGTCTAGAAAAATAGAACTTACTTTAGGAAATAAAGCAAGATCTAAATGACAAAACTCCATTAGGTAGAACTTGAGTTAAGAATTGTTAAAGAACAAACTAGAAATAGCACTTAGAAGCAAGAAGCACCAACTGAGGACATCTGGTCATGCTGGACCTGAACAAAGTCAAAAGTTCAGGCCCACCTGAATGGAGCGTGGGCCGGTTGTGGGGACCCTGTTAGGCCCTCTGAACCAAAGTACTTTAAATTCTGACTGTGGAGTGTTGCATGGGTCTGAAGCACAGATGTGTTGCACAGCTGGGGGTGATGTGTCGGTTCTGAGATGCAACAAGGCTACGGTGCAAGATCCTTGTACGTCAATATTGAGGATCCTGTTGACGGGGCTTGTGATGTGAAGATGGGTGCCAAGGATGAGTGGCGCAGTCAAGACGATGCATTGGTTTCGATCCACGCAGTAGCAGTGATGCGGAGGTTCAGCATTTTTGTCGAGGTTTCCATCGATGAGGGATGCGAAGACCTTGTGCCAGGGAAAGTGTTGTGCAGTGGAAGTTTTGAGAATAATGACCGGATGCTCAAGATGCTTGAAAGTGAGGCTGTTCCATAGGTTCTGATCCACGCAGTAGAGGACGCACAGGTTCTGATTCATGTAACTGGTTTGGCTCCCACAGCCGAGGATGCGTCTTTTCTGCTGGAGCAAACACCTAAGGTCTACTTCCAAGGTTCCAGCCTGGGGTGTTGCCACTTGGCAGGACAGACTCACAGATGGCAAAGTCCAGGAGTGGAAGTCTTTTATGTCCCTGAAGCTTCAGATCAGGAAGCCAGACAACTAGCCCTTGGAGTCACTCTGAGTTCTGTGGTGGAAATATGCAGGTCCAGTGCTCACTCTGAGGCAAGATGACATCAGGCACAGATCAGCTGACCAAAGGAGTCCAGCAAAACAGCAGTCCATCAGAGTGGCAGTCCAGCAGCACAGCAGTCCTTCTTCCTGGTGGAGTATCCACAGGTCCAGAAGTGTGCTGAAGTGTTGGTGTCTGAGGAAGAGTACTTACACTGTCATGCCCTTGTTGTAGGAGATGAGAGCAGCTTCTAGACAGTGGTTTTGAAGTGCAAGGAATCCCCTTGCTCTACTGCCCTGACTCAAGCTGGATGGAGTGACAATACATGGGTATTAATCCCTTTGTATGTAGACAGGACTCAGACTATTCAGTTGTAAGTGAGGCTGGTTCATACTGCCAAGAATGACCCATTAAGTAACACCTAAGCTTCCATTATGTGTGGCAGTCTAGGAGGAGTACACAAATCCCAACTGCCAACTACACCCAGTCATGTGACCAGAGACAGGCTGCTGATACCAAATGGCTGAGGCAAGAAAATGCCAACTTTCTAAAAGTGGCATTTTCAGAATTACAATTGTAAATCCGACTTTACCATGAGTTAGGCTTTTAAATTGTGATTCCATAGACACTGAACATGTAGGGGTCACCTCTCCCCATTTGGAGGCCACACTTATAAATGTAATAAGGCAACTCCAATGTTGTCCTATAAGAGAGACAGGCCTTGCATTAGTGTAAAACACATTTAAGAGTGTTTCATTACCAAGACATGTAAAACTAAAATGTACATGCCCTACTCTTTGAATACATTTCCCCTTCTCCTCTGGCCTGTCTAGAGCCGACCCTAGGGTTGACTTATAAGCATTTAAAGTGAAGGTTTGGGCCTGGCAAAAGGTGTATCTTGCCAGGTCGACATGACAGTTAAAATTGCACACACAGGCTCTGCAATGGCAGGCATGAGATATATTTAAAGGGCTACTTAAGTGGGAAGCATAATCAGTGCTGCAGGCTCACTAGTAGCATTTCATTTGCAGGCCCCAGGCATATGTAGTGCATTTTACTAGGTACTTATAAGAAAATTAAATATGCCAATTGGGTGATAAGTCAGAATTACCATGTTTTAAGGAGTGAGTCCATGCACTTTAACACTTATTATAGGACCGATTTATTAACACTTTGTACCTGATATTCATCATAAAAATTAGGAAAACCTGCTGCAAAGTTTTATTGGGGGGTTTACTTTCCAGCACAAATAATATAATTTGTTCTGAGATCCAGATACTTACTGGAATGCATTTCCTAGAGGGTTGATCATTTCAGAGGACTAATGGCATCACTGCTACAGTCTTCAAACCCAGTCAATTCAGATGCCTACAACATATATTTTCGTGCTTCCACAGGCTTGTGGAGTAGTCAATTAATATCCAACAGACATATCTTGATTTATTGTGTGGCTTTGCAACGTTTTGCCACAATATATTTAAAATTGTGCATGCAGCTGCCAACTGCTAACTTGCTACACTACAGCAACTCCATTAAGCAGGCACCATGGCTAACTTTGAGCTGGTGGTTAACAGTGGGGCCACCAACACTCATTTTTGAGGACCAGCATTTATTTTCCTCTTTAAGCATTTACTGAGTGTACACGAGGAGAAATAATCAAAACCTAAAGACTGAGGAAGAGAATGACTGAAAACCACCACAAAGGGAGACAGCAGGAACCTGCAAGAGTGAAATAAAGGGGAAGGAAGTGATTGGAAGTGAATTACAAAGGCCTGAAGTGGATTCCAGGGTATGCATCCTTGTATTCGACACAGCAGTGCTGCTGAGGGCTTCTGAGCAGAACTTTAGACACTGGCACTTATACTTTCACAAATTAAGCACTGCCTTTACCACAATCAATGTAAACATTATGTAGAGAAGAACGTGACCATTTGCCCCAGTACATAAAGTTTCAGGTTAACTTACTTAATTCACATTTATATATATCAAAATGTCTTTTAAAGTCAGGCTTTCATTTAGAAATGTTTACAGAATTAGTAACAAACCCTATAATAATATAGGGTATGAATTTATGTGTTGTTTTGTTACTGATTAATTTCACAGCTGTGTTTGTATCTCATTTAATAATTAATAACCCTGTAGATAGCTGGAGAATTGATTTGATAATTAAATTGAATGCAGCAGGCGAAGCTTGAAGAAGTTTGGGTAAGGTACAGCTAATACATTTTGTAAATTATGTCAAAACAAAAACAGCATCTAAGAGCATAATTAAAATTATGAAACAATATAGGTGATGGACGACATGGTGACAATCCTTGATATAGTATTCTCCTGCAATAAGAAATTATTTTGGAAGCTTGCCCCACAGGATGTAACTGGGAGCCATAAAAATAGCATGCCAACTTACCATGTACAAATTACCCTTATCCGATCCCACAATATTATCCAATCTTCACCTCAATTCATTACTCCCCATTCTGAGTAAAATGCATGAACAAAATGATAAATGGTTCATTAGGCACTTTTCTAGAAGACATGGACATACTCCATCCATAGCAGTTTGGCTTCCACCCAACACGCTCAACTGAGTCAGCCCTGTTGGAAGTTGCTGACACCTTGAAATTAACTTTGGATGCGGAAAATAATGCAGTGTTGATCTTATTAGACCTATCTGTCGTATTTGTCCCCACCTCCCAGGATATCCTGCTCCAACATATCAAGGGTTGCGGTATCCCTCAACTTGCTCTGGCCTGGATTAAGTCCTTCCTAACAGCCCGCAGTCAGTCTGTCTCGTTAGGACCAATTTCATCTTCAGAAACAATGGTGACATCAAGGGTTCCAAAGGACTCATCCCTCAGCCAGGTATTGTTTAATATTTATATGACCGCCTGATCTCTTTAATTACATTGTTTGCAATTGAGACACCTCTTATGCAGATGACACACAGCTGAACCTGTCTTTGGATAAAGCATCCTTTGTCTCTGAGCTCAATTTTAAAAATTGCCCTCATGAAGTCATCCAGTAGATGCAATCCAATCATTTAAAATGTAATACTGACAAACCTGAGATCATGCTGTGTGGCAAGTCAAACTCTTTTGCTCCAGCCCAATGGTGGCCTCCCTCAGTGACCCCTCTGCCTGCCACCATTAAGGTGGTAAAAAAGCTTGGAGTAAAAGTTAATGCTTCCTTGTCCTTCCGCCCTCAAGCTCTTGCAGTAGCAGCCATGTGTTTTCATCTAATAAGATCACTGAGAACATTTTTTAACCTGCTACCATTGGCTTCAAGGAAGGCAGGTGCTTTTGCTCAATCAACCTTGAGATTGGATTATTGCAACAGCCTGTATGCAGGATGTTCAAAAGAAACTATTCATAAACTCCAGGTTGTGCAACACATAGGGCCATATTTATACTTTTTGCCGCACAACTGCGCCAACGCAGTTGTGCGTCAAAAAATCTAATGCCGGCTAACGCCATTCTGAAGCACAATGCGGGCGCCGTATTTATTCAATGACGTTAGCCGGCGGAGCTGCCTGGTGTGCGTTAAAAAAAATGACGTACACCAGGCAGCGCCGGCGTAGGGGAATATGGAGCTTGGGCGCCAAAAAATGGGGCAAGTCAGGCTGAGGCAAAATTTTCGCCTCAACCCGATTTGCGCCATTTTTTTAAACTCCCAACCCCCATTGAAATGACTCCTGTCTTAGCAAAGACAGGAGTCATGCCCCCTTGCCCAATGGCCATGCCCAGGGGACTTCTGTCCCCTGGGCATGGTCATTGGGCATAGTGGCATGTAGGGGGGCACAAATCAGGCCCCCCTATGCCACAATAAAAAAGCCCACAGGTCCCTTAACGCCTGCCCTGACCAGGCGCTAAAAAACGGCGCAAAAGCGGCTGGACGTCATTTTTTTTGACCCGCCCACTCCCGGGCGTGATTTTTGCCCGAGAGTGTAAATACGGCGCACAAGCCTCGGAGTCAATTTTTTAGATGGGAACGCCTACCTTGCATATCATTAACGCAAAGTAGGTGTCCACGCTAAAAAGTGACGCAAACTCCATGGACTTTGGCGCTAGACGCGTGTAACGCCAGAGTATAAATATGGAGTAGTTTTGCGTTGAATTTGCGTAGAAAAAAACGACGCAAATCCGGCGCGAACGGAGTATAAATATGCCCCCTAGTATCCAGAATTGTAGTACAACTTCCTAGACATGTATCTGCTTCAGCAGTTCTGAAAAAAACTAAATTGGCTTCCAGTTCATAAAATAATCTTGTTTAAAATTCTTCTACTTGCCTTCAGTGCCTATAGGTCTAAGGGGCCCAGATAGCTAAAGGCAGGATTTACCTATTACACAACTAAAAAAAACTCTGATATCTTCCTATTCCATCCTCCTCAAGTCCCCTCCTTTTAGTTTCAAAATCCAAGGTGGAAAATCATTTTCAGTTCCAGGCGCTAAAGCATGTTCATTTAAGACTCATTGATTCTGAAGGATTGTTCAAGAAGCAGCTATAGACCTGGCTTTTTTAAGCTTTGAATACGTTCTGTAACATTCTCATTCTTTGATTTGCCTCTTTTTGAGATTCCCTCATGCTGGACTGAGTCATTTGTGCCAGTTAGGGTCAAGATGCTCCTGTGAAATAGGTAATGTGCTGTACAAGTTTTAGATTCATTTGTTCACATGTGGACTTCATTCATGACTTATTTATTTGGCAGATCCAATAATTGTGAATGGTCTTTTCACCATCCATAGGTTGAGGTTTGCCTACTGCCATACTTGAAGGGGCAGTTGAGTAGTTTATAGAATTTATCTACAAAGTGTGCTCTTCCTATGCCATATACCCTAATGAGCTATTGTCTATTTACTAAAAAGGGCACTAGTTTGTGGCCTCAGGTTTTGGTCCCATTATTTCATACATTCTTTGATGGAAATTGTTTACCATAAATTTGGAGGGGAGGTGCTTCAGTTGAAGTTTTTGAAATGGGTCATACTTCTGATTCGGGTAATTACAGATTATTATCCCACTATAACTATGTGAGAATATCTGTCACAAAATCTTTAATTATACTGACATGGAGTAGAAATGTGTTTTAGCACTGACCTTATTTAACAAATATCCTAATGTAATACACTTTCACCTTCTATTGGAGAACTGAAAAGGAATTCCTTACATTATGCTGTTGTTCTTCCGGTGTGGGATAGAACCACAATAGGACTCAAGTGTACGCTGGAAGTATTGCATTCCTATGCCCTTACCAATTCAATGTAAGTTAACATTAATAAATCCACATAACTGTGAGAAATATTAGTATTGGTTGAGGGGATGAAACTGTTCTGTTCTCAAGCAGAAACCCACATCCCTGGCAGGGTGAACCACAAAAAGCCACTAGATAAAACCATGGACAACCCTATTTTGCTTGGCACTAAAACCAGTAAGGTTTGAATTAGAGGCAATGTGTAAAGTATTTATGCAGGACTCAAACAGTAATAAAGTGAAAACACAACACAAAAAAATCACATATTGATGTAGAAAAATAGAGTAGATTTTAATTAATTATTTGACACAAAGCAACAAAAATTATGTGAACCAGAGTTATGACTTTTTGAAGTGTTTAGTAAAAACAAGCGCCTAAAAGATCAAAGCACGAACAGTTGACATCTAGTCGCAAAAGATGGGTCAAAGAAAAAAAATACATGGCCGTCAGCGATGGAGCACAGGTTGGATAAAAGAAGTTGATTGGTCCTGGTCGGTGCTTACCTTTAAACTTAGAAGAAATTTTGAAGAAAAAGTTCTGAGAAAGTAAAGTTCAGGAGGGCAGGGCTGGAGGAGGAGACATCATTATCAGGGAGCCACTGGACAAAGTCACAGTGAAGATTTCAACAGTCAGACTTAGGCGGTCATGAGGACCCTGGCAGTCTTCAATGTAGTGTTCTGGCAGCCTCATTATGACCATGGTGGTTTCGCCACAGTCTGACCACCACCACTGCCAGATCACGTTTCTAGAGGTTTCTCTTTGAAGTGCTTGGAATTTCCTGACTCCCCTGACCTTGTTCCAAGCTGGCAACAGAGACAACGGAATAGTGGCAAGCCCTTTTTGTGAAGGCAGTGCAGAGCCTATTTAGGTGCAAGAATGGCTATGCACAGCTCCACCCCCCCTCCTGCCAGAAAATGTCCCATTTAGGCACATCTAAACCCGCTATTGTGTGACTGTCTGGCGGGAATTCAAGCTGCCAACTACAGCCAATCATGTGGCACATGACGGGCTGCAGGCACCAAATGGTAAAGGGCAGGAAAATGCCAACTTTCTAAAAGTGGTATTTTCAAAATGGCAATTTAGAATCCAACTTTACCACTAATTAAGATTTTTTATTTCAGTTTTTATAGATTCTAAACGTGAAATGCTCATCTGTCCCCAATCAAAAATGATCACTTATTTAAATGTAATAAGGCAACCTATTGTTATGCTATGGCCCAGGTAGGCCTCAAAGCAGTAAAAATGAATTTAGCAGTTTTCCCTACCCAACATATCAAACCTGAAAGTACATGCCCAACCTTTTGATTCAAATGCATCCTGGCAGATGGGCTACCTAGGGCCTGCGTTAGGGGTGACTTGTATGCAATAAAAGGGGAGTTTAAGGTTTTCCAAGTTGAATTGGCAGTTTAAAACTGCATTCAGGATGCAATAGCAGGCCTGGGACATATTTAAAGGGCTACTTAAGTGGGTGGCACAATAAGTGCCGCAGGCCCACCAGTAGCATTTAATTTACAGGCCTTGGATATATGGTATACCACTCTACAGGGGACTTATAAGTACATTAAGGCCCATATTTATACTCTTTTTGCGCCGCATTTGCGCTGCTTTTTAACACAAAAGCGGTGCAAACTTACAAAATACAATTGTATTTTTTAAGTTTGCACTGCTTTTGCATCAAATAATGGTGCAATTCCAGCGCTAAAAAAGTATAAATATGGGGCTAAATATGCCAAACAGACATAAGCCAACCTTATCATATTGAAAGTAGAGAGCACTAGCTCTTTAGCACTGGTTAGCAGTGAAAAAGTGCACAGTGCCTAATGCCAACAAAAATGAATCCAGCAAAAATAAGAGGGGTGAAGGAAAAACATTTGGAGGTGACCGTACAGAGAAGACTAGGTCCAACAATGATGATATTTGGAGAATCAGTGTTTCATGGTCAGTTTTACATAGATGGCATTAGAAAAGGTGGATAGATACAAGTCTTTGGAATAAATAACTTACAATCAGCAATTAGTGATGGGGTCTATTGATTAATCAGTGAAACTGCAAATCAAGAATCAATGTAATCAAACAGTTGATTGACGAGTGAAGCTGCAAATCAAGGATCAATATAATCAAACAGTTTAGTGGCACACATGGTGCCGATTATATTAAGCCACTGATCTCTGTAGGTCACGCTAATGAAGCAGAAGACCCTTTATTAAGAACTATTGTGGTCTCTGAAAAAATACCCCTCTAAAATCTTCATTGTTAGAACTTGGATTATGTTTTAACAAGGTGTAGACGGGTCTCCTCAACCACGCCTACCAACTCCTCGGACTGGCACCTTTCGCACGCCTCAGCTGAAGGACTCACGTGTTCCCATGGAAACATGGCAACGCCTACAGACACGCGCTACGCGGATTTCCGGGGCCCGTCACAAAAAGGGCCGACTGACTCAGGAGGAGGAGGGAAGGAGTTCTCTCGGAGAACGCCACCGGGAGAGGAGGAGAAGGAGACGCCTCGACAGGAGAAGACCGAAGCAGACGATGCTCAGGAAACCCAGGAAGAACGCGCAGAAGGAGAGAGCCGAGACCCGGAGACGAGCACTTACCGCCACGACCCTGGAGGGTCGTGGCTTAACAAGGTACGGTCCTTGTTACAAGGACAGCAAAATCCCCGTTTGTTGTATTGAGCACAAGGGAGAGGAGGAGGTGGAACAGAGGGGAGGGAGGAGGGAGGGCATGTGTGAAGGGAGTCACAGAGAAAAAGGATATATAAGTGAAGCACAACTTGGGCCAGCACTGAGAGAGGTTTATTATCACAAGTATCCCTACCCTCACACACCCTAACTAACGGGACTATCTTTAACCACTCCCTACCCCTATCTTCCGCAATTTTCCCCCTCTCCCTGCATAACTAAACACCAACTACCCCAGAACACTGCAAACCACTTACCTTTGTTTCCACTTCTGTGTTTTATTTTTCCGGTTCCACCTGGGAGGTCACAAGAGTCAACGCCATCCAAGAGACCTAGGAAAGAGACAGATCAGAGACGTTACGAAGAAGAAGTTAGCCGAATTGTTGCATCATCAACCTTCACTTAGTTTTATTATTAAATCAACTTCCGTTACTTATTGTTCAACATCGTACAGCACAATAAATCCCTTTTTGCACTCTACTTACGACCCAGAGTCCTCTGTACCGCCGATCTCCCACCACACAAGGTATTTGCCTTACACTCATATTTGATTTGGAGATTTAAAAATAGCAGAACATTCTCTGAAAATAAGGAACGTTATATGTATCTAAGGAACGTTTTACTGTGAAAGATGGTCCTGTCTGTGATTATTACTTCTTCTGTGAATATCGGTTGGAAGTACTTAATCAAAACATCACTTATAATATTTCTATACATATACCAAACCTCAAGAGGCGATGTAGAGAGCACAATATAAAGGTCTCAGGTAAAACTGATCGCCGGGCATAAGTATCAAATAAATAATGGATATCTTGATTTGCACATGGACACATGTAATTGGAGATATTAGACATTGTCAAAATGTCCCCAGAAGCTTAAAAAACATATGCACATCTGGTTCTACCACCTTCCATTTTTGGTGGTTATAGGAGCATGGCACAGCATGGATATAAAATGTATGTAAAACTATGTGAAACTATGTGAGAAAAAAAACAAATTGAATCAACTGAACATGTATTATCTTACTGCCACAAACGTTTTCCCATTATGTGGAATAATGTATATATATACATACATATATATATATATGTGTGTATATATATATATATATATATATATATATATAGTAGAACAAAGTGGTCAAAAAGTTGCTGGGTGGCGCACTCCACTGCCGGTGCCCAGTGACAGAGAGGACCAATCTCAAAATTTGTATAATATCAAGAATTTTCACCGCACTCCACGAGGTCCCAGTAACGTATATTTTATTGCAGTAACAACCATCAACGCGTTTCAACTCCCCAAGGAGTCTTGTTCACGGTGAGTGAGTCCCTTTTTACTTTTTCTTTTTATACTCAATACCCCTTCATCATGCACAATGCATTCTGGATATCGTAGTTCACACACATTACAATTACAGTTAAAATTAAAATTCAAAATCCCATTTTAAAACACATAACTCTCATTTCTTCTGTTTTTCAATATTCTTCCAATCCTTTGTGACTTCTAATTCCTCACTACTTTGTTTTCTGCTGTTTTTTCACTCATTCTACCACACATGTAACGATATTGCTTGTTTGTCATTTGTTCAATTTAACATGGGCTACTTTATATGTAGTTCTACATCTATATTTAAACTAAAGTCATGCATTTTAATCTACTACTTGTTTCCTTGTATACTCATTGATTTTCTGAAAATTTCTTTAATTCCATTGATTATCATTATATTTCTAATTTCTCTTGTTTTATCAATTCCACCACGAGTATCAATGAACCTTTTCTCCAAATCAATAACTACCATTATTTGACTTTAGCACTACGTAATAAATATCACTACATAATCAGCCCCTACATAATGTCATTACTATCATTACAGTATACCTTGTCATATGTCAAATTCCAAATCATAAGTGAACATGTAATTCCTCGTCCATGTTCAACCCATATGGCATTTTCGTATGGAGCTGGATAATATATTTACTCTCCATTTGTCGGAGCTTTCGAATTCTATCAACCCCTCTCTCACTCTTTTTCATTTGTGCTATTCCCACAAACCTTAATGATCTCCAGTCATTAGTATGTGATCTTGCTAAATGTTTTGCCATTGTATAACTCATATCTTGATTTGTAATGGCTCTAGTGTGCTCTAAGATCCTTTTCTTGAGCGGACATATTGTGCTCCTAATATATCTTAGTCCACATTCACACTCAAGCATATACACCACATATTGGCTATCACAAGTAATTCTCTGTGAGATATGTGTGACCTTTCCTCTATAGTCCATATATGTTTTTGTATTCCTTGCAATCTGACACATTTTGCATTTGTTACATTTATAGAAGCCCACTGCCTCAGTCTTCAGCCAATTTTTTGTTGTTGGTGCTATATAATGGTTATTCACCAATATGTCTCTCAAAAAGCGTGACTTTCTGTATGATATTTGTGGTTTGAAGCCTATTCTCTTTGCCAAGTCTTGATAATTTCTCAATATTTTCCAATGTTTTCTAAATATTGTTTCTATATCCTTACTTTCCTTGCTATACGTGAGAATTAGACGAGGACACACTTCCTCCTTATCACTTCCTCTTCTCACACCTTTGTCTATCAGTGTATCCTGCCAAAGTATCTTCTTAGCTCTTCTCTCACTAGAGTCAATATTTGCTCTTGGATACCAATGGTGCATAAATCGTTTTCGCACCTTACTAAATTGTTTTTCCATTTCTTTCTCATTGGAGCAGTTTCGTCTAGTTCTTAAAAATTCTCCGAAAGGAATGCTTTTTAGCAATGGTTTTGGATGAAAACTGCTCCCATGTAGAACACTATTGGTAGATGTTGTTTTCCTAAACACAGTTGTGTTTATCTGATAATTTTCTATATATACTCTGATATTTAGAAAATCAATTTGTTTATCAGTGATGTCATAGGTAAAATTTAAACCACAGTCATTTTCATTCAAAATTTTAAAATATACATCAAATTCCTCCTTAGTGCCATTCCAAATCAAGAGCAAATCATCTATATAACGTAACCATAACACTACTTTGTCCAGATGTTCAGAATACTTGTCTTGCCATGCTATTCCTCTCCCCCACCAACCCAAGGTTAAGTTAGCGTAGCTTGGAGAGAGAGAAATGGCCATGGAGGTTCCTTGGACTTGTTTGTATACATTTTTATCAAAAATAAAGATGTTATTGTTTAGACATAAATTCACCATCTCCACAAGCCTTTCCAAATGTCTTTTTTCTTCAATCTTCCTTTGTCATAGGAAGAAATTCAATGCATTTAACCCCTACTTCATGTCTGATTGACGTGTACAAAGATACTACATCCACTGTCACTAAATTATAACTTGCTTGCCATTGAATACCATCTATCACTCTAAAAAAATCCCCTGTATCCTTGATATAGGAACTAAGAGAGGAGACCAGTGGAGCAATGTAATAATCAACATATTTTGATATATTTTCAAACAAGGATCCACATCCAGAAATAATAGGTCTCGCTGGAGGCGTATTTAGCGTTTTGTGAATCTTTGGAAGAAAATATATGGTGGACAAAATCGGATGGCTTGGGTTTAAATATTTAAATTCTTCTTCATTAATCAATGATTAATTCTGCCATTTTTCCAATTTTTTCATAATTAACTCCAGTATTTGTTTAGTAGGATCATTCCTTAGATTTTCATAACTCTCCTTATCATTTAATTGTCTAATTGCCTCAATTACATAGTCATTTTGATTAAGAATCACAAAATTGCCTCCCTTATCCGCAGGTTTGATAATGATATCATTATCCACAAGTTGTTGTAAGGCTTTCCGTTCAGTCATAGTTAGATTTTCACCTCTTTCAGTAGATTTTACATATTCTAGTTTCTCCAAGTCATTAATGACCATTTCATAGAATAAATCCACTTAATTTCCTGGTGTTAAAATAGGACAAAATTTTGAAGTCGATTTAAAATGACTATATTTATGGACATTTGTTTGAATCCCCATTGTTTCTAATACTTGAGTAGATGTCATCTCATCATCTTCCAAATTATTCATTAAGTCATAACACACTTTGATATCTTGTATTTGATCAATCACTAGACCTGTATCTTTCTGTGTATTTTGTATATCTCTAGATCATGGTTGATGTTTACTAAAGTGTTTTACTAGCTTAATTTTTCGAACAAACTTGTACGTGTCTATTTTGGTCTCAGCCCTATCAAAATGATGTTCAGGGCAGAAAGATAGACCCTTATGTAGTACATTTTCTTCTTCCTTTGTTAATGTATAGTCAGATAGATTTATCACCAACTTTTCTTCTTCTATCTTTTCCACGTCTTCTATTGTTTTCTCTGTCTGTTGCGCAAAGGATAGTTCTTTCTTTCTTTTACCTCTTCTGATTTTTCTATGCTTGATTGTACATTCCTTGGCTGGCCTCTGCCCAAGCTGCGTCCTCGGCCCCTGCCTTTTGATGTTTGCTGATCTATACATATGATCTGCATTTCTTCCAATAATGTTGTTTTAGTTCTTACATCTCCAAGCTCTTCCCCTTCACTGATTTCAATATCTGATTCACTTATCATATCCGACATTGCTGGCATTTTTGATTTGACATCTTTAGAATGTTGTTGCTTAATACGTTCAAACCTCTTTGCAAATGTTAACACTGTACCATTTTTATAGTCCAATTCATCATGATAGAATTTCCTTTGTTTTCACATTTGTATCTCAGATTCATATTTATTGAGCCTATCCTCCATATTTTTCCTATGTCTGTTAAGTTCTTCCTGATCACTCATATTCTCTGTAGCAGAACAGTCTCTGACAATAAGGGACGTTATATATATCTAAGGAACGTTTTACTGTGAAAGATGGTCCTGTCTGTGATTATTACTTCTTCTGTGAATATCGGTTGGAAGTACTTAATCAAAACATCACTTATAATATTTCTATACATATACCAAAACTCAAGAGGCTATGTAGAGATCACAATATAAAGGTCTTAGGTAAAACTGATCTCCGGGTATAAGTATCAAATAAATAATGGATATCTTGATTTGCACATGGACACATGTAATTAAGGATAATAGACATTGTCAAAATGTCCCCAGAAGCTTACAAAACATATGCACATCTGGTTCTACCACCTTCCATTTTTGGTGGTTATAGGAGTATGGCACAGCATGGATATAAAATGTATATAAAACCATGTGAAACCATGTGAGAAAAAAAACAAATTCAACTGAACATGTATTATCTTACTGCCACAAACGTTTTCCTATTATGTGGAATAATATATATATGTATATATATATATATATATATATATACACACTGATTTTAGTATTGTAAGGATAATGTTAAGTTAAAGTACAGTTAAATGCTGATGATGAAACATTGGTATTTTAGTTTCGATTTTATTATAGCATCCTGGAAATGTTATGAGTTATGTAATTCAATTGTTCCTGTGGTTTTAATAAACTCCTATTATGGAGAGGTTGCCACAGCTGAGTAAACAAGCTCTGTTGAAAAGTGGATTCGGGCAAGTAGGGGAAGATTGTGTACAAGCAGGAGAGAACTGTGTACGTAAGAAGGACATGTTGACATGTCGCTTAAACTCTAACCAAAGTAACATATTAGGAGGGCAGATGATTGCACACAAAGGAAACTACGAATGAGGAATGGACATGTTGCTTACACTCCAAATAAAATATTATCAGGGCCGGTGATTTTGAAAGAAGAACACTGTGGATATGACAAGGACGTGTTATTAAACTTTAACCAAGGAGACAGGGAGAAGGCTCTGAGATAAAGATGTTGTAAGAATATAAAAGGCTTTTGTTGGAGGAGGTGAGAAGAGGTTGTTATTTGATCAAAGGAATCGTCCTGGGTTTAGTCATACAGAGGAAGACTTCTCCTGCCAGAGAAGAAATGACGATCGTTTTGTTGGTAGGTGTTTGCTGACTGTAAAACGAAAATAAGTAAAACTTCTTTGGTGAACATTCATGGTGTTATGCCTTTGTAGTCTTTATCAAGGAACGAGCTGAAATATAATTAAATTGAATTGAATTTATTTTAATGTATTTGATCTAATTTAATTTAACTGAATATTTTTGTGTCAGAGTGGAATTTTCTGCCCTCTTTTTGATTAGCAGAATGTTTTGGTTTAGGAGTCAATAATTGGGGGGGGGTGTAGGAAGAACACACTAAATACCCAACGCTAATGGTCAATGCCAATATGGAGCAGAACATTTTGTGAGATATGAAGAGGCCCCTGTGAAAGAGGACTTGGGGGGACATTTGAAAAAAGAATCAGCCTTATTACATTTAAAATGATATTAACAGAGCACACAGAGTAGCAGCAGACAGGTATGAAAATGCAGCAGGCACTCTTTGCCCAGAATAAAGTAAATGAATTACTACAAAAAAGTAAGCATAAATGCAATAACTAGAGAAACCAATAGAGTCTCTAGAAATCCATTCGGTCATAGAGCAATCTACAAAATAATTTCAGTGACATTGAGAAAAACAAGTGGAGGGAAGATTGAGGTCCAAAGAGACTCACCATAGTAGAACATGTGATGGAAAAGAAGGGTGCAAGTATGACCTGTAGCTACAGTAGGGAAAGACTCAGATAACAACTGGGAAAAAGAAATTGATGCAGAGAAAATAACAGTGGCATTCATTCATGCAGCTCCTTTATTCATGTAAAAAGTTAAAACCATAAATGATATAAAAATACATATAAATCAGCACAGCTTCAATTAAAAACATCCAATAAACAAATGCATGGCAGATAAAAGTAGATTAAAAAGTCAATTGAATAAAATGTGTCCTATCAACAATTTTCTTTGCTTAAATGTGGCAACTAAAAAACTAGCAACTGAAAAACAAATATGAAAACCAGATAATAATTGCAAGGACATTAAAGCTGGGTGCGCCTGCTTAAAATTCTTGCCCCTTAACACAGGAACAATAAAATCCTGCCAAGCCTTTTTTTTCATGAATGCTGCAAAATATGACAAAGTGCAAAGCGTTGTGAGGAGATTTGATATCACAGCCATCACATTTATCAGCCAAGCTGGAATTGGGAATCAACAATAATCATTGCACTATATGAAATCTAAAATGGGTTGACAAAAAACGGTGATAGGCATTTTGAGCAAATCATAGGTATGGCTCCATCGGGCGAAACAGCATACAAATCACAACACACTAAATGGGGGGTAAAAGGCTGCTTTAATAGAACAGGTCTGGAACAATTAACCTTGGCATTTTAGCCCTACAAAACTAGAACTCTTCATTAATACATAAACTTCCTAAAAAGCCCACCCACACCCCCTACAAAGCTTACCCCTCATCAATACCCCCTTTCCAAGCCCACCTTGACCTGATCAATCCAGTACCCATCTGGCCTGCTGTCCACCTTCTGTAGTTCCCCTTGCTTTTCCTCCCTTTTGTTCCTTGTCCAAACTCCCTGACCTCTCATCTTTGTGCATCCGTACCCTTCCACCCCGAAGCATGTCTGTAAAGACCCGGCCTACCAGACTTGCCAACCAGTGGCAAAGAGAAACAATTACATAATCAAAAACCCACGACCTGTCCTCTTAAAACGATAACTAAACGTCATGAACATGCAACCTCCATTAACACCCTTAAATGCTGAATTGGACCTAAATTTGGATAAACTAACTAGACTAAGTAAAGTAGAATAATTAGATTAAAATAAACAGACAAAAAACTAAAGCCCACCTTAGAAAAGGAAAAGAATAAAAGAAAGAAGAAGAAAAAGTAAAGGAGGAGGGAGGGAGGGCACAACTACAAAAAACGACTATCCTGGGTGTGACAAAATGGCCAAAGAGGCCGCCCACACACTTCCCCTCATTTATAAGGCCACCCCTAACTCCCATCCTTCCGCCCTAACTACCCAATCAACAACCTGCATGGTGGGTTCTACCACCGACGCCTGATCTGCCCAGGGGGAGACCGAACAAGCCCTCGCTCCCCCCAAGCCCTCATTGAGAAAGCAGTCTGTAACAAGACATAGTCCAACACAGATGGGTTGGTTACCACGAGGTAGCGTAAGAGTGATGCAATGGGGACCTCTCGTGATTGTTTTTGTGCAGGAAGGTGTCCCTTCCTGGACAAAAACAATCATCCTAGCAACACAGGCACCCTTACACCATGATGCAAGGGTGCCTGCCTTGACGCATGGCAGCAATTTGTGCACCAGTACAGGGGAAAAGGACAGGATTGTGCTGTATCTTGTAGATACAGCTCATTCCTGCCCTTTTGTCTTGATGCAGAGCAGCGCAGCAAGAAGGCTTGCAGCGCTGCCCTGCATCAAAACATTGTAAATCAGGACATCAAATTGCAGAACCTGTATCTTACAACTCAAAGATAAAGCCACCAATAATATCAACCGTTCTTTGGACCTTCCAAAAGGAGATCAAATCTCAGGTCCGAAAAGGATTTAAATCCATCCACTTAGAAGGAATTTGTGATATCTCAAGTTTCTTGAAAACCACTAACATCAAATTTAATTATGAAATTAAGCTACTCAGGATCTTTTTGGGGGCTTATTCAGGCAATATTGCAGTTAAAAAAATTGATGCTGATTCAGGTAAGTTGGACAGAGCCCCATTTAAATCAGTAGTGACAGCCGCACGGATCTTGAGACAGGCATTCTCTATCTTGTTACTATCTGCTCCAAAACGCTCAAGGTCTGAAAGCAGTTTAATATTTGAATATACCGGGGCCAAGAGCCATTAAAGGCTTACTTTGCATATTACGGGAATCTGCAACAGCAGGGGAGGGGTGTGATAACATGTGACATTTGGGGAAAATGCTGGGCTGATAGAAAAATCTTGATATTTAAACCTTGATTGTTGAGGAGAGGAAGTGTGACCTAGTTTAGTAGGCTAGTAAGAAGGTAGTTGGGTAGGTATCCCAGCCCAATTAAAAAAAATCACTATCCCTCCCAACATTAATAGTCACAGCCAATACAAGGGACACTATTACCATAGTAATAGCATTCCCAAGCGAGACACAAATGTGCTGAACCAGTGAGTAACTTTATTTTTCAATTGTGAGTTTTTTTCCCTCACCACCTCCTGTAAACGTCAGACAGTGTCACACTCTTGACCTGGAATTTTAAATTGTTTCAAGGAAACTTACAAGGTAGTTGCATGACCTGGAGAGCTTCATCATATAAATGCACTGGTAAGACAGCAT
This sequence comes from Pleurodeles waltl, assembly GCF_031143425.1. Classification (NCBI taxonomy): domain Eukaryota; kingdom Metazoa; phylum Chordata; class Amphibia; order Caudata; family Salamandridae; genus Pleurodeles; species Pleurodeles waltl. Next base: position 876,926,232 of record NC_090444.1, read on the forward strand.
TTGGAAGTACAAGATTATATTCAAACAGAATTAACTGCTTTACAAACAACATATAAACAAAAGGTGGGAGAGAATAATATAGCATGGATGGTGCAATCAACTTTAGGGCGTAGTGACTGATACTGTCATTCTTCTTATTCCTTGTCAGGCAGCAGCATTAGGAACTGTGATCAGTGACCCAAAACTGAGACAGGGCATGTGAAGGGTACATGAATTCAAGAATAATGCATAGCTTTCAATTATGGATATTATATGGGATGGTATAGTAAACCAGTTTCTCACTACTGACTTGCTTTCCATTACTGAGGGTATAAAAAAGTTTGAGAACCACTGCAGCAGAACAAGGACTCCAGTGGGAGGGATCAAATATGATTTCCTTTATACCTCCTATGAGATGTATACTAATAGCATCAGCACCGTTTGGTAATCCCTCATGGCAAGCGTGAATACATCTGACAAAGTGCATGAGTCAACAGAATTAGTGGCTCAACTCAGGAGCATATAGCCAAAAGACAAACAGTTCATAATTGAATTATTGGAGCCCTGGACGGGGATGAATAAAATGAGGATTACTGGAAGACAGATGCGGATAGCATTACTAAAGTCTGAGTGGATTAAAATGACATTGAAGGATTACCCTCAGGGGCATGTCTAAGAAAATGGAAGGAAGAGATGGCAAGTAGAATAAGAAAGAAAAGGAAAGGTCATTCAGAGGGATAGAGGAGCTGCCCAGGGTTATAGGAACGATAGTGAGGATTTAATATTGAATTGTTCTGTACTCCTAGTCCGAGTTGTTGACAAATGATCGGTCCTCAATGTTTGTATGATACATGATGTTTTGTCCTTCAATTACATTTTTTTTTTTTTTAAAGAACAATAGTGGGAAAAAGGATTTTAGTGAGGAACACTAAGAGGTAGAGGTCTTGCTAGATTATATCCAGCTTTAACCCAATGAAAGGGGGTACATGGGAGAGAAATCACCTCTCTGTTATGACATGAGGACAGGTCCCCTGTAGTGGTAAAGGAGAGCTCACTATCAGCAGGGGTGGGTGCCCTTATGTGCCAATCTCCATTTGTTGGAAGAAAGGGGATAGAGGGCAGCAGACTATGGCATTAGTAGACACTGGGGCAGAAGTTACTATTTTGCATTTGACAGCTTGTAGAAGATCCCTACAGACCCAGACTTTACAAACTGAGGGACTGGGTGGAGGCAGTTCTGTAAGCGTTCAAAGCACTTGTATGACTATCTGTAAACAAAAGACTAGTCTACCTGTTCAGTGGTGGTGTCCCCACTACCAGTAAACATTTTAGGGATTGATGTACTGTTGAAATAGAGTATTCAGACATCATGATGAGTGTTCACATTTGGATTTCCTCACAAACCCTATTGTGTAAAAGCTGTGAAGCCCATAGTCACTGTGTGGGCAAAGTGGACACAGTAAAGATCCAAAGTCTCCCAAAGCCAGTGACATTAAAGCAATATCACTTATCAGGGGAAAACAAAGACATAGGAGAAACAGTGGAGGTCCTATTGGAAGCATGAGTAAATCAATCAGGAGTAAACCCTTTCAACTCTGCTGTGTTGCCCATGAAGAAATCAGATGGAAGTAAGAAAATTACTATAAATAATTGGGCACTGAATGAAAGGTCACCTCCACTGGCAGCAGCTGTATCCTAACATGGTTACTAGAGTTGAAGTGAGAGGGGTAAAGGCAGGAGAATGGCGGGGAGTGGTTAATCTGGCTGATGCATTATTTTCAGTATCAAGTGCTTTGGAATCCAAGGACCAATTTACATGTATGTGTGAACAAAGGCAGCACACATTTCAAATGCTACTCCAAGGTTATTTGCACTTTCCAACTATCTGCCAGGGTCTGGTGGCTAGGGTACTGGCTACATTTTCGATTTCAGTAACCAATTTCCACTATATTGAGGGCATAATGATCACTGGTAGAAAAGATGCTATTATCACAAAGATGTTGTTAGAAATGGGGTTTCTTGTTGGCTAGGGTATGCACCTAAGCCAGGCAGAACCCACTACTCTAGTCAGGGCAAGTAAGTTACACATCAAAGATAGCCTGTGCTCACCCACTGTTAGCTGGCGCCGAGCAGTCAGGCTTATCCCCAGAGGCCATGTGTAAAGGGTTTGCACAACACACTCACATCAGTGACACAATAAACAAACCACAAAATATGGTATCTATATTGAAAATATATATCTTATACCAAATACAACATGAACCATCATTACTGTGCATATTAAACCCACATGGAAATAGTACCTAGGATCCTGGTAAAGTAAGAATCAAAATGATAAGCATCAAAAGACCATCAGTTACTTAGGCCACAAAAAACATAAGATTATGAACAAAATGGTGCATAAATAAGTCCAAATATCACCATAAACGTATAGCGCACAGTGCTCCTGTGCTTTTATTACATATTATACTATAAACAAGTGCAGAAAATAAAGGGCACAGAACCGCTTGTGTGTTTATTACAATCAATAAGGTAAGGGTTGCCTTTTCCGTGATGGCAGCACGTTACAGGTTGGAGGACCTCTGTCGAGGACTTCCTCCATAATGGTCCCAACAAAGGACAAGCACCCCCAGGTATGTGTCATACAGGGGGGCACACACACTGAAAAATCTGGCAGAGAGACCTTATGTGTTCCCCCGCAGTGGATTCCTCAAAGAAAGCTGCCCGCAACCACGTGGTGCAGCTGCTGACCAAATGCAGCCTTCCTAGAGCAAAACCCACTTTGCAATGTAGAATGTCCGGGGGATCTCGGACTGCTTCTACTGACAACATGGGGCCACCCAACATCGGAGGCCTCGCTGAAACTTTCCTGGCTCCACAGTTGGCGGTGCTTCCCTTGTTGCCCAGGCAACGTGTCTTTCAGGGAAGGGGTGCCGCACTGAGCCATGGTGGTGTCTCTCTTCCACAGTGAAAGCAAAAGGTGACGTAAAGGGTGCACAGCACTGAAGCAGAACTGTTGATGCAGTGTGGCTCAGTTGAGGGGCATGCCGGTTCTCCCCAGGCACTCTGATCCTCAACCACTCTCCAACGCTTCTTGGCAGGAGACAGTGCAACTTTCATAACGCACTAACTATGACAAAAGCACCCGCTATGAACTTTCTGCAACCAAAAGTGCTCCCTGTGCTCACCATGGGCTAGTCATATGAAAAAGAGCTGAAATGAAGCATTTACCATGCACTCGGTTTATCCAAAGGGGTGAAGGGTGAAATGCTCCCCATGTGCTATTTTGAACAGATAAGAACTGTCAGTCTGACAGCCCCACCAGCAGAGGGACCCTGAGGGAGCAGAGGTCCTCCAGCCAGCCCCTGTAGCACACTAAGTGCAGGACACAGAGGGGGATGGCAAGCAGCAGGCCAGCACACCGGGCAAGCAGTCCTCTCAGCAAAAAGTAGTCCTCCGGCAACCCAGAATCAGTGGGCAGCTGGCAGTAGGGCAACAAACAGAAAAACAATCAGGGAGCCATTTATGCCACCCTGCCAGTAGCTGGCCAACGACAGAAGAGCAAGCCAGAGGAGTTGCTTGTGCAGCACAGCAGTCCTTCTGACAGAGGTTCAGTTTCTGTTCCCAAAAGTGCTCTAAAAATCACGGGGTCAAAGCCCCTGCACTTAAACTCCAAGATGTCTTTGTTTAGGAGGTGACTTCAAAGCAACCCTTTCGAGTGTAAACCCCTTTCAACCCAACAGTGGCTCCAGACATCAGTAGGGGGCAAATCAACCCATTGTGTGAGGCAGGGACACAACCTATCGACATGTAAGTGCAACCCGCCTCCCTCTCCCAGGAGGACTATCAGTATGCAGATGCCTCTCTTGTCACACTCAGCCCCTCCTGTGTTGTGGCTGTCTGTAAAATATGCACAAAATGTAGCTATCACTCTGCCCTAGACATGGATTGGAGTTAGGCTGCAAAACACTAGAGTTATAAGCACAGAAAAATGCCCACTTTCTAAAAGTGTAATTTCCAAAATAGTAATGTAAAATGCAACTACACCAGTAAGCAGGATTTCTTGCTACCATTCCAAACATTCATGGGAACGCTGCTTCTTTCAAATCAGAAATTACCACTTAAAAGTATATAAGGGAATTCCCAGTACTAGCCTATGAGAGGAGCAGCCCTCACAGTAGTGAAGACTGAAATAGGCTGTTTGTCACTAATGGCAGATAGTTTGAAATTCCAAGTCAATGTGGCAAGAGACTATGCATGCAGGGTCTGCAATGGTAGGCCTTAGGTTTGAAAGACTACTTCTATGGGTAGCGCAATCAGAGCTGTAGGCGCAGTAGTAGCAGTTAATTTATAGGCCCTCAGTAAATGGGGTACCACTTTACAAGGGACTCACAGGTAAATTAAATATGCCAAACAGGTGTAAGCCACTCATACCATGTTTTAGAGGATAGTGCACATGCACATTAGCACTGATTAGCAGTGGTAAAGTACCCAGACTCCTAAAGCCAAAAAAGGAGGTCAGAAAAATAGGAGTAAGAAGGCAAAAAGGTTGGGGATAACTCTGCAGAAAGGGCCATTTCCAACAGTTGCCTTGACTGATCAAGCATTTCACAGATCAAGGATAAACTGTGAACCTGACGAAGGTGTAGGGGACTGCACCAGAGTTACAGTTTTTTGGTATAATATGGAGCTGGCCTCAAAAGAAAATCACTGAACAGGTGGTGCTCAGCATCAAACAAATTCCCAAAGCCAGCACAGTGAAAGAAGCTATGGCCCTCATTCTGACCTTGGCGGTCTTTTCGCAAGACCGCTGAGTTACCGCCGCGGTGAAGACCGCCGACCGCGGCGGTGTGCCGCTGTGCGCATTCTGACCGCTGGGAGCGTTCCGCCGGAAAACCGCCAGCAGCCACACTGGCGGTCGGCGGGAAAGTGGAGACTGGTCAACCTCCACCGCCACGCCAGCAGAACACCGCCCACAGAATTACGACCCACATTTCTGTGTGGCGGTCTTCTGTTGGCGGTCTTCTGTTGGCGGTCACGTCCCTATGGCTCCCGTCGCCTCCCGGAGGACCAACGCACAAGGTAAGTTGATCGTCCGTGAGGGGAGGGGGTGGGGGGGTGTTGTGTGATGTGGGCGTGCATGGGGGTGTGCGTGTGAGTGTGTAGAGGGGGTGTGTGAGTGCGTGTATGCGGGCGGGGGGTGCTGCTGTGTCTATGGGTAATGTGTGCTGTTCGGCAGGTGCGCATGTCGGCATGTATGTGTGCGGGTATGTGTCCCCGTTGTGTATGTGTGTGTAGGGGGTGTGTATATGTGCATGTTGGGGGTGTGTGCATGTCGGGGTACATGTATGTGCATGTCGGGGTGGGGGTGGGGAGGGGGTTCGTACCACCTCTGGGGGGTGGCAGGGGGGTGGAGGGTGTGGGGGGAGGACTCGGGTGGGTAGTGGGGGGTGGGGGAGACCCCTATCAGTGCCAGGGAAGGAATTCCCTGGCCCCGATAGTGCTTACCGCCATGGTTCGCACGGCGGTTCCCGCCCGCAAGAAACCGCGGCGGTAGGCAGGGTCATAATACCCTTGGCGGTCTTGGGACGACCGCCGGGCCGGAGTGCGCAAACTCCAGCCCCGCGGTCATGACCGCCGCGGCGGTCGGAGTGGAGAAGTAGCGGTCGGTCGCGGCGGGGACCGCCGCGGTCAGAATGCCATTTTTAATACCGCCGGTCTGTTCGCGGTCCGACCGCCGTCTCTCCGCCGACCGCCAGGGTCAGAATGAGGGCCTATGTCCTTTATCAGGGCACTGGGGTTTTGGAGAGCCTTCACATCCCATCGTGGAATGATTCTACGTCCTATCCACCAGGCCGCTTGGAAGAAGAAGAAGAATTTCAAATGGGGTCCAGAGCAATGTAACACATTTCATGCTGCAAGCAAGTGATCATGTGCCCATATATTGACAATAGTAATTTCAGCCAGATCTATCCCGCCTAGGTCCCTCCATTTAATGACAATAGATATGCCATCATTAGCCCTCAACGGTTCCTTGGGTGCGAGGCCCCTCGCAACTCCTTTGCATATATCTCCAGTTGATCTTTACAGTAGACAACATCCTTAAACCACTGGGACAGTGTTGGATAACTCTTTTTTCCCCAATGAATAGCCATTCTCCTGCCAGTAAGAGCGTGACAGCAACTAGTCATAGTGTATAAAGATTTAACATAGCCAAACAAACATTTACTGGGATTACAGGGTACCGGGTTTGCCGTTACTGCTGTTAAGGTCTGTGTAACTCGTACCCAAAATTGGTAGATCCTGGAATATCCCAAAGACAGGTGCAAAAAATCTGATCCTGAACTCCCACGCATCTCACATGTATCTTCCTGTCTGAGGCCATATCTAATCAATTTCACAGGTGTGTAGAATGTCTGCTGTAGGTATTTATAGTGAATTATATGCAAATTCCAATTAGCTATGAGTTGCCCTGCCAATGTGCAGCAGAAAGTTCATTTCGGTTCAGTGAGTGGTGCTTCAAGTACCTAATTCCACCACTTGAGTGGTGTACTCGTCACACATGCTTCATCTTCCTGAGCCTAGCTATATAATGCTGTCACAATGTGGTCAATAGGGTCTCTAGTGACCTTAGGGCGGGCGGAGCCTTAGGAAATTCTGGGTAATATTCCAACACCGCCACCCGAGCCGTAGATAAGTGAAATGCTGTAGGGGTGATTGGCAATTGTTCTGTGGCAAGGCTGACATTTTTGGCAAAACAGTTGCCTGAGTATGTCTGCCAGCATGTTAAGCCCTGCGGTCAACAAAACAGAACTCACTTTCGGTTCTTGTGTAACTGACATAACTGGATGATTACCCAGGGGAAACACAGCTGCATAAAGCGGCAGTTTGCGCACGCACTATCCCAGTGCCTGCAATGGTACAGTTAATGGTGCTAATACTATTTGCCAGTGCCTCCACCCGCTGCTGAGTAATAAGCGAGGAAAGCGGTATTGGATGGGTATCATAATTTTCTATTGGTAGGTGGGGAGTGTAGTGTTGAGTGTGCACCCAGTAGTGCACATGCTGCACTTGCGCACATAAGTAGTATAGTTGGAAATCTGGGGCATTAAACTCCCCTTGAGCAAAGGGAACGATTGGCTGGTGCCAAGCTATCTGCTGCTGTTTTCCCACCCAGAGAAAGGTCATAATGTTTAAGTGCAATTGCTTAAAAAAGGCATGATGTACAGCTATCAGTACATTAATGAGCAAGTAAAGAAACTGAGACAGTATCACCCTTTTGAGTACAGCTACATGGTCTGCAAGGGATAGTGGCAGTCCCATCCAAAACCTTATATAATCCTTCAGCCTGGAGATCGTCCTGCTGTAATTGTGGCTCACCACAAGTTCTGTGTCTCTGTGCATCCAGACCCCCAGATAGCGTACCAGCTCGGTGCACCACTGCAACAGAAACTCCATAGTGTATCTAGTGCTAGTGGTAGTCAATGGCAGAACATAGGACTTATCACAGTCTATACTGAACCCGAATACCAGTTAAAGCGCACGTATTCGCATATCAGTGTATTTTAGTGTACCGCTGGATCGCATACATATAGTACCATATATTACCATATTGTTGACGTATAGCGAGATCATCAATGGACGAAGCTGAAAACGCAATGATGCCCTCTGTAGGACAACACAAGCCATTGGTTCCAGGGTCAGGGCGAACAGTACCGGTGACAGGGGGCATTCCTGCTGTGTTCCTCAGTAGATCCGAATGGGGTCTGATGTAGATCCATTAATATGCACACTGGCAGCTGGTTCTGTGTAGAGGAGCTTGATCCATTAAACAAAGGCACTGGGGATTCCTATTCTCTGCAATATAGTGAACATGCAAGTCCAAGCTACAGAGCAGAATGCCCTAGTATCGTCTAATAGGACTGCAACAGCCCTCATTGAAGGGTCTAAGGTAATGTAGTAGTGCAAATATTGTGCAAAGGTTTTGACTGTCGGTGCGGGTAGGTACAAATCCTGCCTGGTCTGGTAGCACAAGATTAGGGGAAGCGCGTTTGTTTGAGCCAAGGAGGAGGAGGGGCAGGAGCCTCTCATGATCATCTAGCGCTCCCGCTCTGCGGGACGGGCGCCGTGTTTTTTTTCATCGTCCCAAGGAGGAGGGGCAGGAGCCCATTTAAACCCCTTTGCGCTCCTGCCTCGCGGGACGCGCGCGGGTGGCGCCCGGGTGAAGCCCGGGCCAAGGGCAGGTCTGTCCTCCGCCCATCATCACCAGGAAGAGGCAGGGCAGGGCCCCCCCCTAACACCCCTCCAAAGACTGTAGGATTAGGCGGCACACAGGCGCATGTCTGCCTGGAGGTTCTGTTTTGATGATTGCTTACTTATTTTTCTTTGTCACCTCGCATCTAGATCTTACTTTTAGTATTAGTAAAGCAATATCCCAACACTAGCACTTAGTTATTGCTTACAGGCCAGGTAGAATATCCATTCACTGTTGAGGCGCTCATATGTTTTCCTCTCCCACTTTCTCCTGTGTGATAATTAACTAGAGGAAACTATTAACACCATAGCAGGATGGGGAAGAGGAAAGCCAGTGGTAATTCCACTGACCAGGGAGGGGCAAAGAAAGTTCCTCGACACGCTGCAGAAAACTGTACTCTGACTCAAATTGACGAACTTATTGAGGAAGTAGAAAGTTTGTTAGCTACTAAGCCCTCTAAATCTCGCAAGAAAGGTGTGACTGCCACTACTAATGATATAAAATCCTTTTTTGCCCCTGTGAGCAGAGAATCACAGTTACCTACATTACAGGGATCTGATTTAGAACTGAACAGGCTAGGAATTTCAAATAACCTGTTAGAGAGCCCTAAACAATGCCAGCCAAGCCACCAGGGTGGTGTGCTTCCACTTACAAATTGTAATAACCGTTTTTCTCCACTCGCCCTATTGACGTCATCTGAATTTAAGAAGAGTACGCAAAGGGGGATAGAGGAGCCACTAACTTCCTTAGGCAGACAGAGGGAAGAACCCGCTGAGTCACAGTTAGCACAGATAAGAGCTGAAATTCTGAGCCTCAGAGAGTACCTCACATCCTTTAGCCATATGATATATAAGAAACTGGATGGCATATATGCTGTAATTGGGGACATAAGGAAACTATCACCCAAACCTGACCCTAACGCCCTGGCCAAGCAAACTCAACTAGCTGGAACATCTATGATAGGAATGTGTAGGGGCAAAAGGACTGAAATGGTAAAGCAGAATTCTCACAGGGGCAAAGGCCAATCTCCAGTCGCGGGTGCCTCTAATAAATGTAATACACTGCGCAACAGAGGACCGAACTGTGAGGTGTATAGAAATGAATTTTTAAACAAAAGGTCTATAGGCCCTTTGAGAAACGCCTCCCCTAGTCAGGTCAGACATAGTGATCACGACATATATATGATAAATGTAACTAAGCTAAGTAATGGTCAAGAGGAACAAGGAGATTCTCTCATAAACAAAGTAATCCATTGGATAAGGGGGACGAAGAAATGCAGCTCTATTATAAGGGACGATATAGTAACCGCTCAGAGATACACAGGAGCAGGTTCAACAACAGACTTCATAGGGCTTAAACTAAGTAGCCAGAGTCTAGTAAAGGGTCTTCTGGCACTTGATTTGAGAGTGAGACTGGGTACTTCATCACAAGTGTCACTTGCCCAAAAAATCCCTCAATCCTCAGAAAATTTGTCTCTCCAAGAGAGATTCAATACCCCAATGACCTTGCATACACGGGCTCTTAGAAGGTACCAAAAGAGTAGCCCAACCTCAGCTATAGATTGACGTGAAGCCCCTAGGGGGAAGGATGAGAGAGACGGTATACCCAATTCAGACCCTGTTAAGCCAAGTAATTAGATATTGTACATCGGGGAAGCAGAGCCTGAAGCACATTGTAGTGATCCACTAGAGGAGCTGGATAATGGAGCATTGTCTTGTCTAAATGAGGCTAGAGAGAATCTATTGGATATGGGGAATGGTCGTGATCCTCCGATTAGGTTCCTATCTTGGAATGTGGCAGGGCTGCTTCAGAAATCAGTTAATCCTGACTGGTGTAGTTTTATAGATCAACACCATATTATTCTATTGCAGGAGACATGGGTATCATCAGCGATCAACAGAGAAGGATACTGGACCTTCCAGAAAACTGCGCTTCCTTCACCATGTGGCAGGGCGTCAGGGTGTTTGATAATCTGGTTAAAACACGATCTGTTCCCAAAGGTGAAGGAGCTAACAACTCCCATAAGGGATCTATTAGCCGTTGAGGTGGAACTAAGTACTGCCAGGGGACCTGTCAGCATAGTAATTATAAACATATATGTTAGACCCGGCACTCAAAGGATACAGATTGCTCTGATGAGTATGCTAACAGATTTCCTAAACTGTCTACCGGGAGGCCAGGGCTTAATCGTCGCAGGAGATTTCAATATGAAACTGAATGCCAGAGATGTTAATCAGCAAAAAGAAATTCAGTTTGCAGAGCCATGGGATAGATCTGGGCCGGTTCGAGCTATGACCAAGAAAGAAGGGGGAGCACTAAACCTATTAGAAGATCTAATAACATCTAAGGGGCTAAGAATAGTAAACGGGAATACCAGGTCAGATACCCCGGCCTTGCCCACATATAGGAGAGGCTCATATGCTAGCCATCTCAATTACATTTTGGTAGATGACGTTTTCTGGAAATCCCTTATTGACATGGTTGTTCTCCCTAGAGATGATAGCGACCATCTAGCCCTGAGTACCGTTTTTTCTACAACCTCATTTAGTTGTAAAACATTAGCAACATGGGCCAAGGGCAATGCCATAGCCATGACGAACGATCTCAAAAATGTAAAATGGGATTGGGTGGAAGATGATATTAACTTCCAGCTATCTATTTATAGAATAGTTGCAACAACGCTCCTCCCATTGAAGCATACATATACTTTATCAGTGGATCTGATCAGCTTGCACAGTATTTTGACCAATCGACTAAAACCACATTTCCAGGTGGTAAGGAGGCACACAGCGATTGGGCCTAGAACGACAAGCTGGTTTTCTAACTCCTGTCGTCAGGCCAAAATACAGTTATTGGGAGCATTAAAGGCAGGGAGCTACCGAGAGATAAGAGAATCAGGGGCTGCGTACAAAGTTGCACTTGAAGACGCAAAAAAAGAGTGGCAAACTAAATATTGGAATGGGCTGGTAGATGCACTTCATGAGAAGGATTTCAAATTATTTTGGAAATTATTGGCAGACAAAGGCAGCTCTCAAGAAATGGAGACTTACCCCGTAATCCAGCCAGGAACCTGGATGACACATTTTAATAAGGTATATAGGAAACCTCAAATTAATAGTATTACCATCCCTCTATCCAAATCTAATGAACTTGTTGTCAATACATCACCTGCTGGGAGAGTTATACCTCCTAAATTTGCTCTGGGTTTTTTTCTCTTTAAAAGAAACAACTTTGGCTCTCCAATCGGTACGGAAAGGGAAGGACCCTGGGATGGATTGTATCCCAGGAGATTTATACCTGTCCCGACCGACAACTTGGTCTTTGTATTTAAATGCGCTCAGCAATGAGATACTGAGGGAGGGAGGACTTCCCCCCACGTGGCAAAGAGCAAATATAGTCCCTATTTACAAGAAAGGGCCAAGGGAAGAACCTACAAACTATAGACCAATCAGCCTACTCGATGTCAGCCAAAAAATATTTAGTAAGCAGGTACTGAATAGACTACAGGTATGGATAGAGGACTCTCATATTCTTTCCAACTTTCAGGCAGGTTTTAGGAAAGGAATGAGCACAATAGACCAGGTATTCAGGTTTAACCTCCTTTGTTGGAAATATCTGTCATTGGATAAAAGTCATTTGTATGTAGCTTTTATTGACTTAAAAGCTGCCTTTGACATGGTTCCACGCGACTTACTGTGGAACGTTTTGGAGAGTTATCAACTTGATGGAGAACTGTTAAAATTGATTAGGTATCTCCATGAGGGTACGTACGCCCAAGTACGATGGTCCCAAAGTGGTGATTTAACAGAAGCCATATCTGTCAATAGGGGGGTCTGGCAGGGGTGTATTCTGGCCCCAACCTTGTTTAACCTCTACATTAATGGCGCAGTGGACTAATTGTTACACTGCAACCACGACGCCCCAAAGCTTGCTGGAACCCCTGTCCCCATTTTAATGTTTGCTGACGATACTCTATTAATCTCGAGAACACCCATGGGCTTGCAAAATGAACTGGATGTTTTCTATAAGTTCTGTTATAATAGAGGTCTTGAAATAAATCCATCAAAATCCAAGTTTATGGCTTTTAACCCGCACAAACGGTTTAGAGGGGGACTGACCATAGCAGGCCAACCAGTGGAGAGAGTCAGCCAATTTGATTACCTGGGGATTAGGCTAAGCGATGACCAAAAATGAACAGCGCAGATTGAGAAGAGTCTGACAGTTTTAAGGCAGAGGTCTTCAGTGATAGGGAGGAAAATTGCTAACATTGCGCAAGGGGAAATATCACCTGCTATCACTGTATATAAAGCAGCGGCAGTCGCAGCTTCAACCTATGGTGCTGAACTTTGGGGACATATCAACTCCAGGTGCTTGACTACGGTAGAAAACCGTTTTCTACGGAACTTTTTGTGACTGCCGATGAGTACCCCTCTCATTCCGCTTAGATTTGATCTAGCCTTAAATGAGATCCACAATGAAATTGCACTAAGACCGCTTAAGTATTGGGTGCGCCTTTGGACTTTTGAGTATTTGCCCACCCTCCAGATAGCATTAAAGGAGTTTCTTGCAGGTGATCGTGCATCAAAGATCCCTTGGCTGAGCCACATCAGAGACATGTGTAAACTACTTAAAATGGAGGAGGTGTGGAGTGCTCCACACAACCTGACCAAGGAAGTAAATGAGCGTATAAATAGGTGCTACTGGGTGAACATCTCGGTGCAAATTTGGGCGAAAAATCAAGGTAGTCGGACGCTACAATTCCTGGATCACAAATGTAGTCCCAAATTTGAGGCCTATATGGACAATGTAAATCCTCCCTATACCAAAACACTTTTTATTAAGTTCAGGTTAGGGATTCTCCCGCTAAAGACATTTACTGCACGATGGAGAGTGGAGGATTGTAATTCAATATTTACTCAAGCACTTTATGTTTTTCTGTCCTAGATATTTGGTGCCTAGGAAGAAGTGGATTGCCCCGCTATGTAGGTTAATGGGGATAAGGGAATGGATTACAGCTTTACGTATTCTGACAACTGAAACAAATGACAAAATAGTTTTTTCAGTTGCAAGATATTTGCAAAGTGCATGGGCTATAAGAACTAGAGAATGACTATAATTGTGTGTTTTAACATATTGGTCTTGAATTTTATCTATTTAATAAATCAAGTTGTTAATTGATTGGAATTAAAACTTAATAGTCCATCATATCATATATCTAATATCTTTGAATACTAAGATTTTAGATTTTATCTATTTAATATATCAAGTCGTTAATTGATTGGAACTAAGATATAATAGTCCATCATATCATATACCTAATATCTTTGAATACCAAGATCTCAAGAACAATAGTTGTGATGCATTGGGTTTACAAAAAGTGATTTTATAATTTAATCAGGATTTTAAATGTATAATGTGGTATTTCTTGTTGATTCTTATTTATAACTGATATGTTGCTCAATTATGATATGGTATTTTATTGTTTACTTTTATGGCTTCTAGCCGAAATAAAGTATAAAGAAAGAAAGGTAGAAGAGGCTGCAGTATGGTCGCCGCCAGGTTGGCTAAAATTTTAGTGTCTATTTTAATGAGTGATAGGGGGGAAAAGACTCACAGTTTTCTGAATGGTGAATGCATTTTAAGAGCGCAATGAGAAGCACCTCTCGGGGGGTAGGGGGTAGTCTCCGTGCTTCAAAAGCCTCTTCAAATATTGCTTGCAAGTGAGGTGAGAGCAAGTCTGCATACTCTGTGGGAAACTGGCACTTAGTTGCAGTACCCACCCACTTTTTTCCTGGCTTCTGGATACAACTTAGGCTGGAGTGGACTGGGATCCTGCTAACCAGGCTCCCAGTGCCAGTGCTCTTTCTCTAAAATTGCAAAGGTAACATGCAATACCTTTAGCTGTCACTATATGTCACTAGAAAATGATACTTAGGTACCCAGGGCATGGAGAACTAAGTGTAGGTCCCTGAGGGAAGCAACACGGATTGTGCCACCCTCTAGGGCCAAGCATCCAGAAGCCCCTAGTACTTCCAATGCAGGCTGAGTGTTCTGATGTAATCCTAAAAGACAATTTTGAAATGTCATACAGCTCGTGTGCCCTGTCCACTATACACTGCATGTGCTATAGATAAGTCACCCCTCTGGCAGGCCTTCCAGCCCTAAGGCAGGGTGCAATATATGGTATGGGTGGGCATGGATGCAGGAACAATATGTCCCTACTGTGTCCTTGCCAAACCTGGGACATAGTAAGTGAACAGGGCAGCCATATTAATACATGTTCTGGATACTGGTCAGTACACGTTTCACAGCTACATCAAGTCTACCCTGATCCCTGGGTTGTTTGGTATCAAACAACTCAGAATGACAATTCCAAACTGGTACCAGTACTGGATTTTTTATAAAGTGTACCCTGGGGTAACCTTAGAGGTGCCCCCTACAAAAACTAGCTACCCTGGCATGCTTGCTGGCTGGTCCCAACCAACCTGCCACCTCCAGACACAAGCCTGAACTTATAGGATGAGAGCTCCTGCTCTCTGGGATTCAGATTCAGAACAATGTTCTTCCATGGTATAGGTGCTAACACCCCCTCACTCAGGAATGTGCACTGCCCTCCTGGTGAGCTTCGAAGGGCTTATCCCACCCTTGAAACTCGATCCCCAGGCCTGCTGCTAGCAGCAGATGGCCTCCTCTTTACAAACCCCCACTTTTGGTGAGAGCAAAGGCAGGAATCTCCACAAAAGGAAGAAAGGAGTGGCGCCAACTGGCTTGCACCAACACTAAGGTGTTTCCTGTGAGGTGGGCACTCCATTTCATTTTCCTCTATCTTGGATGGAAGGAAAATAGCCAGTTAGGGATAGGCAAGTGACCCTTCCCACAGGAAGTGGTCACTATAGTGGGAGTAGCCACCCAAAGGTAGGTGTCCCATTAAACAGTACCATGTTCCCCCTAAAATGCCCACTAAATTGAATATTTAGTGGGTATCCCTAGACCAGGTAATCAGATTCAATGGACAAAAGAAGACCAGCACCAAGAAGATCCAAAGCCCGAGAACTGTGGACCTGCTGCAACAAAGAAAATGTGCCAAACCCTGCCTGCTACACCCAGTACCTGACAATCACTGCTGATGAGCTTCCGAACAACTGGATAAACTCTAAAACACCCCAGAGAACCTCCAGGCTTTGAAAAGCACCTAAGAACTCAAACCGTACCATTACCCTGAGTATTGGTCAGCTAACATCGGATACCAGGAAAACCAGCTGGTCTGGGGCTGAAAAAGGACTGTGAGGAAGCCCCAGTGGAGGGACTTCAGGAACACCCTAGACCTCCCGCCCTAGCGCCGGCTACCTTTTCACCTCTGCACCAGCTCTGACCTGCACAGGCCTTCTGGGAGGCCGTGCACCTATATCAGTCACCACTATGACATAGGGCCCAAGCAGCTCAGCTGCCTTCACCTCAGTCCAGTGCACCATCGCCACACCAAGTCTTCTATCCCTGTGGACTCCTTATCTACCTCAATTCCCACTTAAGTGGCAGGGCGTGGCTTCTCCCATTTTGCAGCCCTCCTTGACACCCTCCATAAGTAACCACACTGCAGCCAAGGGCACCGCTCGGGCAAATACAGAAGGTACTGGCGCGGCAGTGCCAGCATCCAGGGCAGCACTCAGAGACAAGTGTTTAATAAGGGGTATAAGTACAGTACCTTGGCGCTTCTCTCCATCAGGGCTGGGTTGATGGAGTCCCCGGCCTCCACATTCAAGCCTCCAGTGGGCCAGGACACTTTCATACCTCTGTCTTCAGTTTTATTTTTTCAGTCGCTGCACCACGTCTTCCATCCAGACCATCTGCACGTGGTACGCACTGCAGCCCCAATTCGCCACAGCCCCCTTCACCAATAGCGGCAGTCAAGCTCCAGCCCTTCTTCTAAGTGCTGCATCACTCAGGCCACATGCTTCCAGCCTATCTCAGCCCGCTGCCTGCACCCTTCGCTGCCATCTTCTGTGCCACTCCTCGCCCCACAGGAGCCCAATCTAGGCCCGTATTTATACTCCGTTTGCGCCGAATTAGCGTCGTTTTTTTCGACGCAAATTCGGCGCAAAACTAACGCCATATTTATACTTTGGCGTTAGACGTGTCTAGCGCCAAAGTATGAAGAAAGAGCGTCATTTTTTAGCGTGAACGCCTTCCTTGCGTTAATGAGATGCAAGGAAGGCGTTCCCGTCTAAAAAAATGACTGCGACGCAAATGCGTCGTATTTATACTCCCGGGCAAAAATCACGCCCGGGAGCTGGCGGGTCAAAAAAACCCGCATTTGCGCCTGAATTTAACGCCTGGGTCAGGGTAGGCGTTAAGGGACCTGTGGGCTCAGAATGAGCCCACAGGTGCCCTCCCCTGCCCCCAGGGACCCCCCCTGCCACCCCTGCCCACCCCAGGAGGACACCCAAGGATGGAGGGACCCATCCCAGTGAAGTACAGGTAAGTTCAGGTAAGTATAATTTTTTTTATATTTTTATTTTTTTGGTGGCATAGGGGGGCCTTATTTGTGCCCCCCTACATGCCACTATGCCCAATGACCATGCCCAGGGGACACAAGTCCCCTGGGCATGGCCATTGGGCAAGGGGGCATGACTCCTGTCTTTACCAAGACAGGAGTCATGAAATGGCGTCTGGGCGTCGAAAAAATGGCGCAAATCGGGTTAAGACGATTTTTTAGCGTCAACCTGACTTGCGCCATTTTAAGACGCCCTAACGTCATTTTTTCCCAACGCCGGAGCTGCCTGGTCTACGTGGTTTTTTTCCACGCACACCAGGCAGCGCCGGTCTGATTGCGCCGTCTAACGCCATTCCATAAATACGGCGCCCGCATGGCGCTTCAGAATGGCGTTAGACGGCACAAAATTTTTTGACGCTAAAATACGTTAGCGCAGTTTAGCGTCAAAAAGTATAAATATGGGCCCTAGTGTCTCCCAGCCGATAGAGTCTCTGGCCGCCGTTTGCACCACTGGTCTCCACTAGTCTAAGTGCTCCCAGCCCAGTCCAGGCCCACAGCTCCACAGCACACTGCAGCCGCCTTGTAGTCTTGCCCCAGCACATGCCCGCCGGCTTCTGGATGTCCAGGGGCATTGTCTCCTCCTCAGTTGCCCAATTTTATTACAAATACTAGTGCATAGGGGCACTGTCAATCACATATGTGCTTATTGGGATGGGATGGGTGCTATATTGCTGGATTTTTTTCGGATGTTGTGCCCCGGTCCATGGAGCTGCACTACTGTGCGGCTGTCTTGCGTTGGGATCTTTGGCGCCCCCCACTCTAAGTAACATTTTAAAAGGGCAGGTGATTGTGTAAGACTGGATCTGACAAGGACATATTGCTAACCTTTAACCAAGGAGGCAGGGCGAGGTCTATGTGACAAAGTGGCCATTAGGATAAAAAAGACAGTTGTAGGATGTGGAAGAGATTTTGACTTGATCAAAGGAGTTGTCTTGTGTAGAGTACTGCAGAGGAAGAGCTCTTCTGTCAGACACAGAATGATGATCTTTGTGTGCTCATTTTGGTGTGTGTTTCCAGCCTGTAAAATCTAAGTAAAACATCTTTGGTGAACATTTATGGTGCTATGCCTATATTTCCGTAACCAAGGGACGGTCCAAAATTCAAAATAATCCAAATAAATTCAATTAATTTCATTATTTTAATTTATTTATTTAGTTTAATTCAACAAATCATTTACAATGGAAAATTCATATGAAAGGATCAACAATATAAATATGGGTGCTCTGTTAGCAAAAATTCAGATCAAATTTGGTTCTTTAAGCAGAATGATAAAATCAATGGATTATATTAATATATAAGAAGATCATTGAAACTGACACTGAAATGTAGTCTTTATTTCTGGAGACTATAGCCCTTTGAATTAATTCAAATCTTAATAATTATTAAAAAAGAGCTCAATCAGATAGGATGATCAATCAAGATACAATTAAAAAGAAAGAGGGCCACATACACAGGTCCAAACTATACACATTGTTGTAACTTTATAAAGGAACCAGCAGTGGTTCATCCTTCAGCAGGAGAACAAATATTGTTGAAACAATATGCCACATGTCACACTATGAAGTGTTATTATCTAAATAAGTTTCCAATCAGGAAAGCCAAAATAAGGAAGACAAGTCACAAGAGTTAGATCAAAGTGAAAATCCCCGTAGCAGAGTATTGGAATGAATATAGACACAACACTAACCAGTTTAAGTGCATGGAGAAAATCAGAGCACTGATTTGTTGTGCAAATGTAGAGGTCTTGTGAAGCTCTGGCATATTATTTTTACTGAATGAATCACTCAAACTCATTGAATACAATAGGACTGAACAATAACATTTAATTGAAACGTTTCTACTGAATGTTACTAATTGCATCTGTGTACTAAGTGAGATAATTACTGGCATATCAAAACAAATGTAGGATAGGTAAAAACAGAAACACTATTTATTATTTTTAAAAACACTCTAATAGTCCCCTCTGATAGTTGTATAGAAATAATGATCACACTACATTACAATAACATTTCCCCCATCATTTTCAGCTCCTTCAATTTCTTCTTCTGCAAGGCCTTCATTTCATCTTACACTGTGAGGACTCATCAAGTTCATTTGCTTCCTATTCCTTCATCTGGTTAGTTTCCTCTTTTCACAACAACATTTTAAATGTCTTTTAAAGCACATGACTGCTAAAGCTGGAATATTAATGCTTTGCACATTACGATTAAAGTTATTATAATTAATATACTTAATATTCTTATTGATAACCCGTCACCAACTTCACTAATCTATTTACCCACCTTACTAAAATCATTTATCAATTGCACTGAGCCATTTACCAGCTATTCCCACACACCAGTTCCTCTAAAACAATGAACTTAATTTGACATGTTAGTTATATTTTCAATATACCTTTTAATGTGTATGATGTTATCTGGCACAGATGTACAAGATCACTGTACCATAATTGCACAAGACACACCACCTACTCTTAACAAAATAATATCTAAAGCCAACCTATTCTGAATCACTATTGCACAAATGGAGAACATTTCTTCATCAATTTTAGCTAATGCCCATGCAATATTAGTAACCAAATGTTCTTCCAAAGTAGACAACTTTCTAACCATGAACCATTAAACGTTACACCAATAGGGGAAATAACCACACCAAACACATCCAAAATAGATGGATCCATTCCATGTTTTACTCTTTCACAACTTGTTGCTCTCATTTTATTAACTTATTCACATGGTAGATTTTTGAGAATACCAAGGCTAAATAACAAACACCTACCCATGTACTTGGAATGTTAAAATAATCTGCCTTGATATAAATGTAATAAATGTCTCTCAATATAGGGTATTAACCCAACATAAAATTTCCATCAACTTTTTAATTGCTGGCTAAGAAGTGCCTCCTGGCATGAAGGCAGGGCTGATGCGGCCTTCCCCCTGGTGCTGAGGAGTGGCAAAGTTCAATATCCCTTCTTGGTCTCGTTGAGTTTTGTACTGCAGGAGTGCTGCTGGTTAAGAAGCTCCTGCTGTTGTGAAGGCAGGACTGATGCGGCTTCTCCCTGTGGCAGGAAAGTAAAGTTGGTAAAGCTGGATCTCAGTTGGTACCACGCTACAGAAGTGCTGCTTGCTAATACATGCCTCCCCTCATAGAGGCAAGGCTGATGCAGCTTCCCCATGCAGCTGGCGAGTATGATTGCTGAAGTTCAATGCACCTGCTGGGTCTCGGTGTATCCAACACTGCAGGTGTGCTGCTGGCTAAGCACCTCCTGACATGAAGGTAGGGCTGATGCATCTTCCCCCTGCCACTGGGGAGTATAGTTAGTAATGTTAGTGCTCCCACTGGGTCTCGCTGCATCTCAATTATATTATAACTACACACCTATTCCAATTATAGTTGAAGTATCCCATCAATCTCTCATTGGCATCATGCATAGAACTCCTTTTTTCTCTTTAAAAATTCTAAGCTGAGACTGTAAATGGGAATTCTTAATTATGATAAATATTAGATAGTGAACTCCCTTCCTTCACCATCACTCTAAACTCTATACTAAAAGCCACTCTTCTTTCATAATGTTCTCTAATAGATGTGCATTCTGGATCAGTAAGCTTACACACACACACTTCTTACTTCTTCCATTAGTATTTGAATTACAAAATATAATGGCACTATTTTATTTAGTAGAAGAATCTAATCTTAAACCACAGGTATTTTGTCTATAGAAATGTTATAATCTACTTCATATTCTTATAAAAAGTCTTGATTGATCAATACAAAAGAATAAATGGAACATAATACCCACATGATCAAGAATATTATAAGTGGTACCTTTTGAAATGGAATTTATACAGATATAACAACTACAAACATCCATAATTTTCTAGCACTAAGCATATTAACACATATATTTCTTCATACTTTCCATAAAAATTATCTCTATGATGTAACCCACTATCTTTAGTAATATGATTATGCTGTATATTATTTGTATCAATGGAAACATATTCAGCAGGTGAATATAGACGTAGCAAGAAGTATTATCAAAATAAAAATCATGAAAATTATTTTAAGAACCAAGCAGAATCTTTCTTTGCATAAATCCATCTTCTTTCTGCTAAAAATACAGTATCCTCACTAATCTTAATCTCAAAAACAAAAAATAAACAATTCTCCAAAAATCGTATATGTAATGTTGTTCCAGCATTAACAAATATAGGGGCTCATTCTGAGGCCGGCGGGCGGCGTGAGCCGCCGGCCTGGAGGGAGCCGCCAAATGGCCGACCGCGAAGGCCATTCTGGCTTTCCCGCTGGGCTGGCGGGCGACCGCCAGAGGGCTGCCCGCCAGCCCAGCGGGAAACCCCTCCCCACGAGGAAGCCGGCTCCGAATGGAGCCGGCGGAGTGGGTATGTGCGACGGGTGCAATGGCACCCGTCGCGTATTTCAGTGTCTGCACAGCAGACACTGAAATACAAAGTGGGGCCCTCTTACGGGGGCCCCTGCAGTGCCCATGCCATTGGCATGGGCACTGCAGGGGCCCCCAGGGGCCCCACGACACCCCTCACCGCCATCCTGTTCCTGGCGGTCGGAGCCGCCAGGAACAGGATGGCGGTGAGGGGGTCGGAATCCCCCATGGCGGCGCAGCAAGCTGCGCCGCCATGGGGGATTCCCAGGGCAGCGGAAAACCGGCGGGAGACCGCCGGTTTTCCTTGTCTGACCGCGGCCAAACCGCTGCGGTCAGAATGCCCTGCGGGGCACCGCCAGCCTGTTGGCGGTGCTCCCGCATCCCCGGCCCCGGCGGTCCTTGACCGCCGGGGTCGGGATGACCCCCATAGTCCTTTCAGCAACAGATACAAGCAAATCTTGAAATGATGCAAAGAAGTATTCTTCTCCAATGTTCTCCTAAAATATAATGAAACAGATGTGGGCAGAAAAGTTCCTCAAAGTTGTTAGCTTAAAAAATGATTCAACAATGTGGGCAGAAAACTCAACTATAATCAATGATGGTACAAATGTTAGGGCCTGATTTAGAGTTTGGCGAAGGGGGTTACTCTGTCACAAACATGATGGCTATCCAATCCGCCATATTACAATCCCTTTATAGCCTATCGAGTCGTAATACGGGGGCTGGGATATCCGTCACGTTTGTGAGGGAGTAATACGTCCGCCAATCTCTAAATCATGCCCTTAGTCTTTTCAACTTATGGACATATTTCAAAAAATGTGAGAACAAGTAACATTTATTTTTCTAAGATAGGTATGTGAGCGCACTTTAAAATCTCCATAATTTAAATTTCAAAATTCTTCTTAATGTTTCTGTGAGGATTGTGATGTATTATATGGTGTGGCTGTGCAGCCTCACTGTGTAATACATTCACTAAACCACCTTGGATCTAGTGAGGCTTGTTTGTAAATCCCCTAGTTCAACCCTGGGTAGTTGTGTCTTTGTGCAGTAAGGCTTAAGCAAAGGAACTAGTGTAAAGCAATTATATGCACCAAACAATGAAACAGGAGAGTCATGTCACATGAAAGAAATTCAACACCATTTTATAAAATAGATTATATTTTGGTGAATTTTTAAACACCAAAACAAGCACAATCCACCAAAATGTTCTGAAGATATAGATTTTCAAGAAAAACTTAAGTCACACTTTTTCAATGAGCTTTTCACTCATACGCACAAACAAGCATTGGTCACAGTGAAGTTTGGAAACTTTCTTAAACTATTAAAGAGTTGTGTTTGACTACTCCGGCCTGGACAGGGCAATGAAATTCGATAGGGAGTAGATCAGGGTAGACAATAAGTAGTATTAGGACAGTTACCTGTTCACCAAACCAGTCTTGAGTTCAGTTCCAGACTTTATGCACACACTGCCACATATTTAAATGGAGTGGTCCTAATGATAGGCACGCTCGATGCTGAAGATGCTGTAGGATGCTATAGGTGCTGTGCGCTCAATGAAGGCGTTCCTGGGGTTATTGTTTGGTCTATGGTCCATGTTGGGTGGCATTGGCCACATGGGTTGATGTCCCTTGAAGTTCTCCTTGGTCCAGTTACGACTGGGCTACTGGTCTCTGATCACAACAGGCCCAGAAGTTTCTTTTGGCAAGAACTAACGCTCCTCTTGAGTGATCAACCTGCATTCTGATGACTCCTGAGATCCAACAGACTCAGGTGCAACTTTGGGTGTTAAAGAGTGGTCTTCTTAGCTGCATGTCAGCTGTCAGACGAGATTTGATGAATGTGACTACTGACTAGTCAGCTTTTATGGCACTGATGCAGGAACAAAAAGTCAGCTGACTGACTCTTGAAGTTCATCGTTTTTGTCTGGGGCTCAGGAGTGACATTTCCATGAGCCAGGCACCACCGGCACAGTGCTCTCTTTGCAAGCCCAAAGAGCAGCAGTTGCAGTCCAGTGGTTGTTGCAGTCTCTATTACCATGTCCAGGTGTCAGCAGAGTAGCCCTTCCTTATCCTCTCTCCTGTCCTGATGTGAGCAGAGGTCTGGATGGCAGGGATGCCAAATGAATGCTCAGAAAGTGCCATTGGGTGATGAAGTGGTCACTAAACAATGGGCTACCAGGTTTTCTCCACACTTATGACTACTACTGATCATGTGTTGTAGCTAGCTGTCCCATTGTGCACTATTATGCCACTCCAAAGATGTCTGAACCCCTCTCTTGGTGGGGGAAGCATGATAGCCCACCTGAAGTGTGGGTATATAAGGGCTACGTGCCCATGGTAAATCGGTTTTGCAACTGGTCTTTCTGCTGCTAGCAAGTCTACCTGCACAAAGGGGCGGCCATGTGAGTGTGGTTGCCATTTGCCCATCAAAGTCAGCTTCCCCTTTGAAGCTCGACTCTTGGGCTCACATGCTGTGTGGCTTCCTGTATGGAATTGGGGAGGTAACACCTCTCCAAATGACAGGCCTCCATGCTTATGTGTTTCACACTTCTCCCCAGGAGGTTATAAGGCTATCTGGTAGCCAGCATCTGTGAATGGTGACCATAGATCGTAAACAACAGAGTGGCAACTTCCCGAAAAGTTGCTTGTCCTTAAAAGTGACATTACATTTGACTTGCACATTAAATCAGGTTTAATGCCACAATTAATTTGATACCCTGGAATACCCATTTTGGGGGTCCCATTCAGAATATAGCAGAGGTGAGGGGTCAGCTTGTAACCCTGTACTTACCAATAGGGCCACCAGTCTTTCTATAGTAAAAACAACAATTTCTGTCTTTTACTGTTAGGCTACATAAAAGTACATGTCCTACGTAATCATATACAGCTCCCTGCCTTATGGCTTGGTAGGCCCTCCGTAGGGGTAACTTATATATATTATTAAGTGGCGTGTGCGCTTTGCCATGGGTTTAAATAACAAAGTCGAAATGGCAGTTAAAAATTGTTCTTCTAGTCTGCACTGGCAGGCTGGGTGCTGTGTTGTACTTCATCACACTGCAGGCAGCAACATCAGTCCCTGGGTACCGCTGGTACCATATACTTAAGTCTTATAGGTAATTTAACGTATCCCAAAAGAGGGTGGCCAATTCAACAACCACTTTGTAAAGGGTTAGAACTCTGGCAATGAGGTCTAGTGAGCAGGCCTCAGTGCAATTTCAGAGTTGAAAAACTAGCAGCATCAGTCCAAAACATTGGGAATGATCATGCAAAAAGAGGCATTAACTTACAGTTTCATAAATTCAATTACATTTCTCCATTAGAAATATGTTCATTGTGTTCATGTGCAGATTCACAGAGGTTCTTCAAGTAGAAATCAAAAATCTCTCAGACCAATGTCTCTTTCTTATAGCACACATTTTGTTAGATATGCCCAGGCAGGAATAGTGTGCTTCTTGTTTGGTATTCCTATTCTTATTGATCTTCTTTTTATTGATTTATGATAGTCTCTGTGTCTTTCAAATCCGTTACTATTTCAGTGGATTTTAATTTTAATTAACTTCAGACTGTTAAATATTTGTAATGCTCTACTTCTTTATCTCAGCGTGTCAAACCATTCAGCTTGAATTAAGTGTTCATTTTCTGGTTAAATTGCTTCACCTCTCCTATCTTCATCTTCATTTGTAACTTGATTTGCAGCTTACACATCTAGAACACTTAGGTTTGCTCTTTGTTTTTTTTTGTTTTTTTTCTTGATTTTGATTTTGTTGTTTTTCTTCTTGAACCCTTTGTTCTCCCCCCTCTCCCACCGGATCCAGACAGTGAACTTGAGCTTGACTCTGTGAATCAACAGCTTGCATCCACTACTTTTTCATATTCAGTCCATGCTTTATTTGTGTGAGATGCATGAATCTAATATGTCAAACCTTGATATTTCACACCAGTATTCCTTGCCAATATGTCTTGGTAAGGCCAATTCCATCTGGGCCCAGAACAGGACTTGCTTCATCACCAAGACCCTATCCCAAGGTTCTTACTCATGGCAGGACTAATTGCTTGTTGGAGGCGTAACAAGCTTCAACTGGTGAGAGGTAGAGCGTACCATATTAGACAAAGCTTGAGAATAATCCAGAATCAGATAATCAGTCATTTTCAGAAGTGCATCTGATGGAATACTAGGAATCCTAATAGTTATTCCCATCAACATTTCATGCAGTGATAACATTGTTGCTCCACGTGTGGTGCTTCTCATGCTGAGTAGAACTAAAGGAAAATCATCTACCATTTCAGGGATGTTGGGGAAAACAATTTAGTCAATTTTGCTTTTATTGTGTCATTAGCTGTTTCTACTACACCTGGTGCTTCAGGATGGTAACAACAGTTAATCCTTTGCCTGATCTACAGTGCTATGCATAAGACCTTCATTATATCATTTTTACAATGAGTTCCCTAATTTTATTCTGTAGAAGTTGGCAAATTGAATCATGGGATTAACTTCCTGAAAATTTGTTTGGCTACAGTGAAATAATCATATCTCCTAATTGGATAGATGTGCTTCGAACCATTTAAAAAAACAAAAACAAATGATCATTACTATATATTTAATACCATTGTAGGGTGGCATCTTTATGAACTCTACCTGCAGCTTTGTGAAAGGACGTTCTAATTTACCCACCTGACTTATAGTTACTGATGATCGTCTCACCATAGATACCTAATGGCATGTTACACACACATTTGCTACAATATTTAAAAAATTAGGATTCAACCAATACTTTTTTAGTGTATTTGCCATGCCCTCATGTCTCACATGTGTAGGTCCATGCATGTATCTTGCCATTTTCAGTAGCATTGGGACTGGCAACACTAGGTAGCTCTGGGAAGCCCCTATGGTGGCAACCATGTGCATTACAATTCAATATAACATAAATCCCATCACTTGATCCAAAAAAATCTCCAGAAATCATTTTTTTGTGCAAATACTGCTTTTTACCAAATTCTTTTCATCCTGTGGTGCGTTGTTTGAAATTTCCATAAGCTTCTAAAGAGTTTGAACTTAAATTGTCAGAAAATTCGCTATATTTTCAACTTCTGCTTCAAAATTTGCATTTAATTGCAATGTGCTAGACACCACAGCATAGTGTTTTGCAACTTAAATTACATATTTGTTGCACAATGAAACCACATCATATTTACTCATGTGAACAACACATTTTATTAAAGGACTTTTTGTTGCAAATTTTAGTACATTGAGCGGACCCAAAGTATATGGGCCATTCTTAATTAGGGTGGCAGTGGTAGCCATGAAATCCCACTGGGGCCACAACTGCCAAAGACATGGAACACTGCAAAACCATATTGACTATCTGCATAGACAGTAAAACTCAATTCATTGTCTGTACAGCATACTCTTACAATGGTAATCGATTCTGCTCCTTTTGCTAAAGTCACATTATATACTACAAACAATTCTGCTACTTATGTGTAAGTTAAATTGCACACAGGTACTATGCCTCCACAACAGAAGTCAATGTACAACCTGCATATTCCTCTTGAAGAATTCTTTGATGGTCTCTAAAACACGAGCCATCCACAAATATAATAAAATTGACCAACTTGAGTGGCACATCCTGGACATCTGGGTCTGGTTTGGTATTCAGATCTGCTGCATCAACACAATTGTAATTAAAATTATCAATTCCATCAAACATTTCCTCAGCTACCCTTTTTGGCAGAGGCAAGAGTGTAGCATTATTCTTGGTATTACAAAACTGTATCACAATGTTCTTAGCTGCCAAAATAGTTTCCTCATACTTTGTTAATTGTCAGTAATGGTCCAACTGAATATGGAGCCAACACAGTAAGTGTGCATCCCATCAATATTGCCTCACTCTGAACAGCTGTCACAGAAGTAGCAGCAATATTTTCCATGCAACCTGGTAAGGCTGCCTCTGTAGGAGCTAGTGTTTAAGAAAAATATGTAATTGGTCTCTTCACAGACCCATGTTGGTGAGTGAGACCAGAAAGTGCAAACCATTCTTTTTCTTAGCAACATGAGCAAAAAACCTCTCATAATCAGACATTCCAGGAATAGGTGCGATACACAATGAAGGCTTGCATATTCGCCGCTCCAAGGAGCAAGATTACTTCTGTGGAAGTTTACAATCAATGACAAGTTTATACTCCACTGATGGCAGTAGTCAACCAGGCCTAGAAACATCCTCACTTCTCTTTATGTAGTTAGCTGGTTCATTTTCAGAATCGTGGAATTGCTTTCTTTAAACATCTTTCTATTTCCTTTCTCAATGTGGTGTCTCAAAGAAGTGACTTTATTTTACACTAATGCATTTTAGTACGGGGCAGTTTATGCTGCTATCAGCTAAATTGTTTAATAAAGCAATTATGTCCAATGTACAATCCTCTTTTGCTTTTGCTGCAGTATTCAAGTTACTAATACAGTACTGAATCACAGGGAAAATGTATACTATCCTGTCCGTTCTTGAGTATTTGTGAGCATATAGAGGGACTCTCTACTGTATATATTCCTGTAATTTTACACCTAACTATGATTGTGTATCTAAATCTAAAGACAAAAACAAATTGACTATTCTCATGAAGGTGAATAGAAAAAAGGCTGAACAAAAATCATTCACTGTTAACCACTTTGCATCTGTTGGAATTTGAAACAATATCACTTCTGGATTCTGAACCAAGGGACAACATGGAATCACTATATAACTTATTGTATGCAGGTCCTGTGCTAGTCTCAGTTTTTTACTTGACTTTTTCAAGCCCATTTCAAGTGAGTTGCATGGGCTTCCTAGCAGTTATTTCAAAATGCCCTGCTCAATCATTTTATCATTGACCGGTAATCCCCTACACTGCTTCAGAGTAAACTTGTATTGAGGAGTTTTGGGATACACTGCATTGGGTTTTACAGTACTCTGTTCTGGTTCTGCACTTCTAATTGGTCCTATTTAATTTCCTGAAATTTACCAAACCCCCTTTCACAGTCATTAAATCAGGAGGTAAATCCTCTGTTGGTACAACTACATTTTCATTTTTATTTCTCATGATTTCATTTTGAAATCTGTCATCCTTTTTCTGAATGCAAACATCATTTGGTGTGCAAAAAATTACAATATTTAACTTTCACAAATGATCATGACCCAATCAATTCACTGGACTTGTCTCACTAATTATGAGTTCATGATTATTAATACTTGAATGGGCATATTCCCATTTTCAATGTCTTACATTCTGCCTGTTCTGTGCAGAAGCTGATAGGACTGGGACCATTGACTGCATCATCCCACTCTCCGCCATCTGATTCATATTATGCTGCATTTGAGGAAATAGTTGCCATTCATTTTGAAATGCATTCATGTTAAGTGTACAGGTTTGTTTCCAATGGATTCTTTACCTCAAATGTGACATGTTCTTGTTTTCCTTTGAACACTAGTATTGGTGTTAAAAGCATTGTTAGTAAAACCTCTAATCTGAGGACCACTATTTCCAGCTTCTGCAATTCCATACTATCACCAGGTGCTTGAAAAGCTCCCTAATAGCCTTTATGTACATGTTTCAGATACATATGTATAACAATATAGGGGGACAGGATACTGGCCATTGGCTAAAATATTGACTCTTGGAGTTTATCTATGTGAAGAAGCAGCCAACCACACAGATGCTTGCCTGTTTTCATACAAATAGCACCAACACATACCTCCATCATGTGCATGCCATATGTAACATATAGCACCCCATGGTGTATGTCAGCACACTGATGTTGGGAACCTTGTCAGTATGTTTGCACTTGGCATATTTGGCACCATACATGAATATGCTACAGGTACAAAGTGGAAATTGGCTATGTGATGACAAGGGAACAGTCATGTGATCAACCAGCCTTAGGCAGATATATAAGTTGACTCCAATGAAGGAACAGTGTAACTGAGTTGATGTTGATGCTAAATTTGTTAGGTGCACCCTACGGCAGGAATACACAGCTTCCATTCCTCAGGCCTGGTTCTGCCAACATGCAGCACCAGCCTTTCACACTGCTACAATGCTTGCACTTGTCAAATATTTTAAATATGGTTAGGAAGCAATTGCCATAACCACAAAAACAAAAAAAACACCTCTACCGATAGTTCTACTAAGTGGAATCTTTGTGTCTGATAGTAGTCACGAGTCAAGCCAAAGTCACCAAAATATAGACATTCAAAAAGATGCAAAAAATATATCATTTTATTTACATGTATGTATCACTTCATCTAATACTGGATACATATATAGACATAAATTGGTCTTTGAAACCTGGGGACCAACCAAACAGAACCTCAATCACATTTGTTAAAAGCAGCAAAAAGATACAGTAGGACCATTCTCTAAACCTAACAACTTAGTGAGATATCAAAATAGTAGTGAACAGAGAAATCACAAAAAAGTCATTCAAAAATGATATTTTTCATACAATCTTAGCTTAATTATCTTTGTAGTTCTTCAGACATAAAGTCAAATATCTCTGGACCATATATCGAAAGTTCATACAGAGAGAAATGATGTCCAATCGAGAGTCCTGCCGTAAATATAGTACCGACACGCATTTCGGTCACCCACCTTCCTCAGGACACTCTGCAAATGTGTAATGTTAAAAACCTCCCCAGGAGAGGCTGTAGTCCTCATCTACACAGTACCTACAAATACAAAACATTTACATTATGACCAATGGCTTGACTGGGGAAATATATCTATCCATGGTGGGCTTATCTCCAAAGTGCCTAAATGTTGTGTTTTATTAATACTTTTGCACAGAGGAACAGACAGCACTAGTCAGGGTGTCTTTCCCTTGCTCAAGAATATACTTGTGTGAGATAGCGCCAGGAGGGTGTTATTCCTTATTTTTCCCCTATCATGACTGTTCACTTTGTATTTTCTCATAGTGGAACAGACAAGTGTTATTATTTTATTTTTTAACAATTTGCTATTGAGAAGTTGATTGCTAGTGAGTGAGAGCATCTGAGAGGTGCTACGATTTACATCTTAAGGCGTTACACTGGTATTAGTCGGTTGGTGTGTGTGTTATACTGGTATTGGTCCAATAAAATGACACAGTCCTGTGCACCATGTCGTAATGGAATCTGACACTTCTGCTGCAAAAGTGCAAAACGTGATGCAGGGCTGACTTGCAGCACATAAAGTGACACAAATCATCCCTGCATTACTTCTGAGTGTGGAATGCCTTGAAAAACTGTACAAAAATGATGCCTCATCTGAAATAAAACTGGCATACTTCACAAAAGGCAGCCATGGAGCAGGGAGAGGGGGGCAGAAGCATGGGCAAGAACCCCAGCACCAGCCAGGATGTCTAGACTGACTCCCAGAGGAAGAGGAAAAGTAAGTGCAACTTCAGTAAGGAGAAAAATTACATTTTGATCACTGAAGTGACATCAGCTCTTTGTCACCTCTAAATTGTCACTTGGGAGGATACAGACCATTTGGCAGGCAGGCCATGCTCGACAAGATAACTGTGTGGGACAAGCAAAGAGGACCTTCACCGACTTCACCGAAGAGGCACTGGCATGACTATAAGCGCTGGGAAAAGGAGAAACAGGCCAACAACCTGAAGGCAGCAATGCAGACAGGAGGGGGGAGCCCTGTGCCAGGGGAGGAGCTCGATGCATTAGAGGAGGGATTGGCAGCTGTCACCCCAGACGAGCTGGTGGCTGGAGACCTAGGACGTGCCAGTGCAGCACACAAGAAACAACCACAGAGAGAGGGTAAATATTTACAAGGGGAAATGTGGGCAAAAAGGTCACGTTGTGCAGTGCAGCTGGCTGTGTCCCAGTGCACCATTATGCTGTGTGCATGGTAATCTTTGACTATTAGTTCCCACAATTTTCCCTCCCCTTTCTTTTCTTCTGTTTTGATTTATGTTGCCCAGGGATTGTAGGGTTATTTGGGCATATCACCTTGTTTTATACAACTGTTAGTTGCACCTGTGTGGGTTCTTTTGTAAATGAAAGAGAATTTTTGTTGAAGAATAGAACTAAAGTAATGATTATCAAGCCTTTGGCCCTGTCTTCAGGTGCATTAAGCTAGAGACATGTCAGAGCATTATATGGTATATCATGCGGATGCATAAATAGAAAGACTACTGGAACATACATCTCTCCTGATTGGAGATCAAACATATCCAACAGTAATCAATTTAGACAAAGGTGAGAAACTGAAGCGACTAAGAAAGAAAAATATACACACACAATTACATGCCCAAGTGCTGTTAGAGCATTTGAAAAATAATACCATTCCTCAATCCTGAATTAAGTGTTCCCGCAATTGGCTTGCATTATCCATAGAGACAGCTTTACGTAATATTGAGGCAGAATTAAAGGAACTTGCGAATCTTAAAAGGGAGATTGCAAATGATTCTACCATCAAAGATGCCAAACAATTGTTAGAGTCAGTACCAAAAACTATAGCTGACTTCAACCAGTGGTATCAAGGCATTTATATAACACAGAAATTACAAAAGATATTTCAACTAATGAATGTCCTAAGACCAAAGGACCCTGAAAGTTGCAAGAACAGGAACTTCCTGACATGGTTTCCTCTAGATGCACACAAGTTAATACAATATGTTAATACAGAGACCATGGAATAGGCTTCTATTTCTCTGATTTTCTGAAATGGAAAAACACACAGCAAACTTAGGCCCTCATTTTGAGTCTTTCAGTCTTGAGACCGCCAGACTCACGGCAGTGGTCGGACCGCCGCGGTCATAGTGGTCCGACCACCACATTGCGACCGTGGCAGAGCTGCCATGGTCAGACTGCCGAAACCACTAAATTGCCGGGCAGCCTGGCGGTCCCGATGGTCCCGGTGGTTGTAATCTACCAGGGAAGCACTTCTGTGCTCCCCTCCGGATTACGAGTCCCCATACCGTCAACCTTTTGATCGTGGTTCAATCGCCCTGGAAAGGCTGGAGGAATGGGGGTGTTGGGGACCACATGCATAGCCCCGTTGTGCATTCCACTGACTGAAATAAGGGCAGTGGAATGTGTGGTAGGTGCTGCTGCACCCGCTGCACCACCACATTGCCGCCGGCTCTATTGTGAGCCGGCTGCAATGTTAAGGCCCTGTTCACCGCAGGGCCAGTGGGCAGAAACGCTGTTTCCTCCCGCCAGCCCTGCAGTGAACTCCAAATAGGGTCAGTGGTGTTTGGACGGCACAGGCGGTCTCTCCGCCGCACACCAAACTCATTAGGAGGGCAATAAACATGAAAAAGCTCATTCAAATAAAATAGAAGTACACATTTCTTTTTGCAAATATGAACGGATGTAAATACAAGCTGGATGATGCCTAATCATACGAAATGAAACACATCAAAGTTAGAGATTATTTGTAATTAATCAAAAACATTTTAACAGTCTCACTCTCCCTTGGGTAGACAATGCATAATTAGACCTGCATGCCATGATCTTCTAAGATATCTTTCACCATTGCTTTGTCTTTAACTTTAGCCTTGTCAAAGGGGCTGGTACAGTCAATTATCTGATCCATCACTAGATTCTAGTGACCCCTTAAAGTGACCGAAATTCAGTCAAGAATCTGAACATGGAAGACAGGAAAAGAGATCTGGATGGGTTCAGAGCATATATTGACAAGACCACAAGTTTCTGTGTATATATTTTTTCCAAAAGCTACCTCTTTGTGTGTCTGTCCAGATCTTGAGAATTGTATGCCATAAAGTATTTTTATTAAGAATGTCACACCACATTCATTTGATGTCTAGGTGGATGGTGGTCACCACAAAGGAGTCAATTGACTGGGAACTCCTCCTGCTATTGATCACCCTCCTCACTCAGTCACTTTTCAATTTTTCAAAGTCAGTCATGTAAAGAACAGTTTCTTGAAGTGGGGCTATGATGCTTGATTTTGTAGCTAGGTGCAACATAACTTTCTTATGTTTGATTTATTTGGGTAGGCCACTGATCTTTATGTACACTAGTATGTTGTGTGGTTTGCTGCAACATTGCTCTGCATGAAGAACCAAAGGTAATTTGGGAAATTGAAGGTCGGAACACCAGATTCCCAAAGAATGGAGGCCAGGTACCAAGTTGGAGGTATATAAGGCTGAGAAGGAGGACAAATGAGAATCATGGATATGGAAAGTCCCATACCCAGTTGAGACCAAATATGCAAGAACAAATCTCCAAGAACTGGGTAATAAAACTTTACTTAACTCGGGCAGGTTGTACTTCCATGACCCTATACCCAGCACAACTCTCCCATAATGTAGGGAATCAAGAAAACAATAGGATGACATCCTAGAAATAAAAAGGTAGAAAAAAGTACAATGTGGCCTAAATCATTAAACATGAAGCAAGTACGGAACATATGAAATAGCTAACAACTATGCTAGGACTAAACACCTTGGTCAGTAGTCTGGGGTAAGAGCTTACAAATATCATCATGGCAACAGGATCATGAATGGCACACTGATACGATGAAGTGTGAGATTTGTACATCATTCTGTCATCAGTTCTACACTTGACGTGACATTCAAATATCACACTGCACTCTACAAATTAGGTGGATCTAAAGGTAAAGTCAGTCCTCCAATCAAATACACAAATAACCATGGAATAAGGTAGTACTGACCCACTAGAAGCTAAAAGTGAAAGTGTTTCCTGAGAAATGGATGCAATCAATATGACTGTGAATATGAGGAAAATAGTTTTTCCAAAATGCATCACATACAATGAGGAATAAGTATTTTGAATCTCAAAGGCACCAATAGAAATCACTTGAGATTTGCGTGAAATGAAAATGGTTCAAACAAACTTTAACGAGAGACTCCATCCAGCACTGGGTTCGATATTTACAACAAAATCTTTGAAAATCCGTAGCTGTCATCAAGGACATCGATTAATTTCTGCTTATTTAGTACTGCAAAAATGTTGCTTTCGTTACAAAATGAACACAAGAAGGAAAAATAATGAAGCATGAAAATTATGAAACACTTGAAGCACCTGGATCAACTTGAACAGCTTTAACAGGGTTTTTTAGTACATAGCAGGAGACAAAAAGAATGCAGTCTGGAGTGATCAAGACCAGAAAAGGTCAAAGATCTCTACTATGATTAGGAGCGAAGATTTCTTTTAAAGTCAGATGATCACCAAAAATCTGCTGTGTACCACTGGTGGGATTCTACTCCATTTTTCGGGTTTTGCTTGAAATGAATGTATATTAGTCCAATGTCCAGTTAACTTACCCCATGAGAGATCCTGAGCCATTTGAGGTAAAGTCCAAGGGTAAGGGACGTGCCATGAGACATGTGTAGGAGAAGTGCACATAAGTGAGAAGGTGTCCAAATTGACAATAGGTAGGAAAAGAGACAATGACAATCCATAGGAGATATGTCAATTGTGGTTGAGTGAAGAGGGCACATTACCAGCTGTCACAACACTGGTATGATCTTAAGCACATAACTAAGGAGGTACTGTCCATATGGCACAGACTGGTGCTACCGGGTGGCTTTATGTATGAATGTTGCTCCTTCCACATCTTCATCCTCTGATGTGTCAGGTGCCTCCTGTGCCATGGGTGGTGCTGTTGTTGAATTTGAGGGGGCCACACACACATTAGGGGATAGAGATGTGGAATCAAAGGTCCCGGCATCTGCCATTTGTAGGAACACATAAGGCATCACTGCAACAAGGAAGAACTGCTGATTTCTCCACACTGCAGCTACATCACAGTGGTAGGCAACCGATTTTTCCCTGATGGAGGCCACTTTCCGCTGTCTGGACTCCAGGGCATTTTGTATAGCCCCCACCCGGTATCATGGTGCTGCCACTTTGGGAGGGCAATTGTTCAAGCCTCTGCCTCATGACAGCAGCTATGTCGGCCAGGGACTGCTGAAGCCCACGTAGTGGGAAGTGGGTGCCTCTGATGGCAGCTGAGCTGCTCTTATTCAGTCTGAGGCACCTCTGCACTCCCTCTAGACTACCTGCCATGGTCTCCATCCCCACCCGGACCTGCTGTGCCAGCTCCCGCTAGACTCCTACCACTGGCCTCTGAAAGGTGATGTTTGGGTCCTCAGGGTCCATGGCTGTGGCAGGACTGGTTGGTGTTGTGTGTTGGTAGTTGGGTGGTTCATATGGAGATCCTGCAATGCTGTGTGTCCTCCCTGTGACTGGAGGTGGTGTCTGGAAGGAACCTATGACACCCTAGAGTCTTTTCATTGATGGTCGGCAGCTGGTCATCCATGTCATCTGTAAAATCCAGGACAGGCAGGTTGGCAGGAGGTAAGACATCATCCTCTGCAATGGGCTAGTGAAATGTCTATCTTTGACTGTAGTGGCTGTTGACATGACTCATCATTTACTTGCTACTGGTGGCTCAGTGACAAGTTATAGACCCCACGTTGTAGTTGTTTATTATGTGTTGCATTGTGCATCACACGTAGGGCAAACTTTCAAGTTATTTAGGGGCATATTTATACTCCGTTTGCGCCGAATTTGCATCGTTTTTTTCGACGCAAATTCGGCGCAAAACTAACGCCATATTTATACTTTGGCGTTAGACGCGTCTAGCGCCAAAGTATGAGGAATGAGCATAATTTTTTTGCGTGAACGCCTTCCTTGCGTTAATGAGATGCAAGGTAGGCGTTCCCATCTAAAAAAATGACTGCGACGCAAATGCGTCGTATTTATACTCCCGGGCAAAAATCACGCCCGGGAGTGGGCGGGGCAAAAAACCCTGCATTTGCGCCGGATTTTAACGCCTGGGTCAGGGCAGGCGTTAAGGGACCTGTGGGCTCAAAATGAGCCCACAGCTGCCCTCCCATGCCCCCAGGGACCCCCCCTGCCACCCTTGCCCACCCCAGGAGGACACCCAAGGATGGAGGGACCCATCCCAGGGACATTCAGGTAAGTTCAGGTAAGTATAATTTTTTATTTTTTAAAAAATTGTTTTGGCATAGGGGGGCCTGATTTGTGCCCCCCTACATGCCTCAATGCCCAATGACCATGCCCAGGGGACATAAGTCCCCTGGGCATGGCCATTGGGCAAGGGGGCATGACTCCTGTCTTTACTAAGACAGGAGTCATGTAAATGGCGTCTGGGCGTCGTTAAAAATGGCGCAAATCGGGTGGAGGCGATTTTTTGGCGTCAACCTGACTTGCACCATTTTAAGACGCCCTAACGCTATTTTCCCCAACGCCGGCGCTGCCTGGTGTACGTGTTTTTTTTCCACGCACACCAGGCAGCGCCGGTCTGCTAGCGCCGGCTAACGCCATTCAATAAATACGGCGCCCGCATGGCGCTTCAGAATGGCGTTAGCCGGCGCTAAACTTTTTGACGCTAAACTGCGTTAGCGCAGTTTAGCGTCAAAAAGTATAAATACGGGCCTTAGTGCATTGATCTCACAACACCATGTTCTTTGCAGGCCCCTTGCCCCAGCCACTGACACCATGGTTGCACGTCATTTACATTCCTTTTCACCATGGTGGACAATCCCACAGTAGTCTAATGAGTGTTGTCACTATTTTGGTGCTTTACTACATTGGCAGCATGAATGATGGCACTAGTGCAACAAAGCACAGGGAGGTCCATTGCTTACAATGCTTGTGTCACTTTGTCATATGCCTTTAGCAGGCCCCACATATGTGGTAATTAGATGGCACAGTGCAACCTTTATGGATTGTCAGCCACATTAGTTTGTCCCTCCCTGCAAAAGGGATATTTTCTTCCATGCAGGATATCTGGCACAGGTATATGTTTGTGTAAGGATGTTCAATGCGGATCAATGCATGCATTTTGTGACTTTGTTAATGTGGCACAAGGGGAATGGGCAGCTTGGATCCACATTGGCAACTATTTGTATGTTGGTACTGTTGCATTACGGGCTAGTGACATTGGGCCCATAGTGCAACATTGATGCCACTTGTGGCTGTTCTTACGCATGAATGTATCCCTTTGTGCACAACACCAACTATTCCTACAACACAGGAAGCCTTGTTACATGGTGAAAATGAAGCTACTTGTACAGCAGCACAAATGATGATCACAGACATACCACATATGTTGTATGAGTTTAGTTTTGTGCCATTCTCAAATGGCGCATGGAGGTGTGTGAGAGTTGTTGTTGGGCTACCCTGTGCAGCTTCCATTCCACATCTGGCACACTGGTGTGCCTTCCTGCATTAAAACAATCTATTAAGGCAAGGTGGCATTTTTCTGTGTGGACTGCAGGATGCAGCAAACGTGAGAAGGGCAATGACACGAATAGGATGGAAAGCAGTTTGCGCCATCCTAACACAATTGGAGTGGCAAATGCAAAAACAACAGAGGATGGATGGAATGCAGAACAAATCAAACATTCACCCCCAGTCACAGATCTGGGTTTAATCCATCAGTTTTTTTGCTTGCCATGTCATTCCAGTGCAGACCCAGCCATATGCAAATCAGTCTTGAACCTGTTCCCCATGGGAACAGTCCAGCCCGAACTGCCAGGCCAGGTCCTCCCTGGACCAGAAACAAGCATCCTGGGACCAGTTTCAGGGTATCACCCTTCATCAGCCAGGCTAGCTTGAATCTGGTGGCATGGCAAGCACCGGACCCGCGTCTGGGCATACCCTTCCCACTTGGGGCCACAAATGCAAAAACAACAGAAGATGGACAGAATGCAGAACAAATCAAACATTCACCCCCAGTCACAGGTCTGGGTTTAAGCCATCAGTTTTTTTGCTTGACATGCCATTCCAGCTCAGACGCAGCAATATGCAAATCAGTCTTGACCCTGTTCCCCATGGGAACAGTCCAGCCCGAACTGCCAGGCCAGGTCCTCCCTGAACCAGAAACAAGCATCCTGGAACCGGTTTCAGGGTATCACCCTTCATCAGCCAGGCTAGCTTGAATCTGGTGGCATGGCAAGCACGGGACCCACGTCTGGGCATACCCTTCCCACTTGGGGTGAC
The DNA here is from genome assembly GCF_031143425.1 of Pleurodeles waltl. Classification (NCBI taxonomy): domain Eukaryota; kingdom Metazoa; phylum Chordata; class Amphibia; order Caudata; family Salamandridae; genus Pleurodeles; species Pleurodeles waltl. Next base: position 876,964,399 of record NC_090444.1, read on the forward strand.
AAATGCAAAAACAACAGAAGATGGACGGAATGAAGAACAAATCAAACATTCATCCCCAGTCACAGATCTGGGTTTAATCCATCAGTTTGTTTGCTTGCCATGCCATTCCAGCTCAGACCCAGCTATATGCAAATCAGTCTTGACCCTGTTCCCCATGGGAACAGTCCAGCCCGAACTGCCAGGCCAGGTCCTCCCTGGACCAGAAACGAGCTTCCTGGGACCAGTTACAGGGTATCACCCTTCATCAGCCAGGCTAGCTTGAATCTGGTGGCATGGCAAGTACGGGGCCCACGTCTGGGCATACCCTTCCCAGCTTGGGGCAACAAATGAAAAACAACAGAAGATGGACGGAATGCAGAACAAATCAAACATTCACCCCCAGTCACAGATCTGGGTTTAATCCATCAGTTTGTTTGCTTGCCATGCCATTCCAGCTCAGATCCAGCCATGTGCAAATCAGTCTCGACCCTATTCCCCATGGGAACAGTCCAGCCCGAACTGCCAGGCAAGGTACTCCCTGGACCAGAAACAAGCACCCTGAAACCAGTTTCAGGCTATCACCCTTCATCAGCCAGGCTAGCTTGAATCTGGTGGCATGGCAAGCACGGGACCCACGTCTGGGCATACCCTTCCCACTTGGGGCGACAAATGCAAAAACAACAGAAGATGGACGGAATGCAGAACAAATCAAACATTCACCCCCAATCACAGATCTGGGTTTAATCCATCAGTTTTTTTTCTTGCCATGCCATTCCAGCTCAGACCCAGCCATACGCAAATCCATCTTGACCCTGTTCCCCATGGGAAGAGTGTAGAAGGCTGGCCTGGCTTATATTGGGTACCTGATGGTGCTTCCACCTTGTGCCAGGTCCAGTTATCCCTTATTAGTAGATTAGTGGTGTTCTAGCAGCATAGGCTGATAGAGGTAGCTATAGCAGAGCAGCTTAGGCTGAACTAGGAGACATGCATAGCTCCTAGTATACCACTTATATCATATAGCACTATATCATAAGAAAACACAATACTCAGAGTTACTAAAAATAAAGGTACTTTATTTTAGTGACAATATGCCAAAAGTATCTCAGAGGATATACTCCCTTCGGAGGTAAGTATATACTCAAAATATACACACAAACCAAAATCAGGTAAGTAAAACACTTAGAAAAGTAGTGCAAACACTGAAGAACACAATAGAATGCAATAGGGCACAATAGGCCTAGGGGTAACACAAACCATATACTTCAAAAGTGGAATGCGAACCACAAATGGACCCCAGGCCCAGTGTAGTGTGTAGAGGGTCGCTGTGAGTGTAAGAAAACACTAAGGGTGTCCAAGATACCCCACGCCAAGACCCTGAAAAGTAGGAGTAAAGTTACCATACTACCCCAGAAAGACAGTGAAGTCGAGATAGGGGATTCTGCAAAGGCAGCAACTGACTGCACAACACTGAAGATGGATCCCTGGACCTGAGGACCTGTAAAGGAAGGGGACCAAGTCCAAGAGTCACGCATGTGTCCGGTCGGGCAGGAGCCCACTAAGCCTCGGATAAAGGTGCAAAAGGGCTGCCTCCAGGTGGAAGAAGCTGAAGATTCTGCAACAACGGAAGGTGCCAGGAACTTCTTCTTTGGTCAGAAGATGTCACACGGTGTGCTGGAGGACGCAGAGTTGTTTTCTACTCAGAAAGAATGCAAACAAGCCTTGCTAGCTGCAAGAGTCACGGTTGAAGATAATGGGTGCTGCCAGGGCCCAGGAAGGACCAGGAGGTCGCCCCTTGGAGGAGGAGACAGAGGGGGCGCTCAGCAACAGAGAGAGCCCATGCAGAAGCAGGCAGCACCTGCAGAAGCACTTGAACAGGTGTTCAAGAAATCTCAGCACGGCGGTCGTCTCAACACAACAAAAGAAGGTCCCATGAAGCCTTTGGTCAACTCAGCGAGTTGAGCAATGCAGGAAAGAGTGCTGGGGACCTGGGCTGTGCTGTTCATGAAGGAATCCTTGTAAAAGTGCACAGAAGCCCTAGCAGCTGCAGATCATGCAGTAGACAGGATTACTGTCTGGCGTGGGAAGGCAAGGACTTACCTCCACCAAATTTGGACAGAAGGACCACTGGACTGTTGAGGTGACTTGGATCCAGCTCCTGTGTTCCAGGGATCACGCTTGTCAAGATGAGAGGGGACCCAGAGGACTGGTGATACAGAAGTTTGGTGCCTGAGGTAGCAGGGGGAAGATTCCATCGACCTACGGGAGATTTCTTCTTGGCTTCCAGTGCAGGGGGAAGGCAGACAGCCCTCAGAGCATACACCACCAGGAAACAGTCGAGAATGCCGGCAGGATTAGGCGCTACAATTTTGCTGGTAGTCTTCTTGCTACTTTGTTGTGGTTTTGCAGGTGTCCTGGAGCAGTCAGCGATCGATCCTTGGCAGAAGTCGAAGAGAGAAGTGCAGAGGAACTCAGGTGAGCTCTTGCATTCGTTATCTCCGGAGAAACCCACAGGAGAAACCCTAAATAGCTCTCAGAGGAGGATTGGCTACATACCCTGGTAAGAGCCTATCAGGAGGGGTCTCTGATGTCACCTGCTGGCACTGGCACTCAGAGGTCTCCATTGTGCCCTTGCACCTCTGCATTCAAGATGGCAGAGGTCTGGGACACACTGGAGGAGTTCTGGCCACCACCCATGGGGTGGTGATGGACAGGGGAGTGGTCACTCCCCTTTCCTTTGTCCAGTTTTGCGCCAGAGCAGGGGCTGGGAGCTCCCTGAACCGGTGTAGACTGGCTTATGCAAGGAGGGCACCATCTGTGCCCTTTAAAGCATTTCCAGAGGCTGGGGGAGGCTACTTCTATCCAGCCCTTAACACCTATTTCCAAAGGGAGAGGGTGTAACACCCTCTCTCAGAGGAAATCCTTTGTTCTGCCTTCCTGGGACTGGGCTGCCCAGACCCCAGGAGGGCAGAAACCTGTCTGAGGATTGGCAGCAGCGGTAGCTGCAGAGAAAACCCCACAGAGCCAGTTTGGCAGTACCCGGGGTCCAAGCTGGAGCCCCGGGGTACATGAAATTGGCACCCCAATACCAGATTTGGCTTGGAGGGACAATTCCATGATCTTAGACATGTTACATGGCCTTGTTCGGAGTTACCATTGTGAAGCTACATATAGGTATTGACCTAGATCTTGTTCACGCATGTAATGGTGTCCCCGCACTCACAAAGTCCGGGAAGATTGCCCTGAACAATGTGGGGGCACCTCTGGCTAGTGCCAGGGTGCCCTCACACTCAGTAACTTTGCACCTAACCTTCACTAAGTGAGGGTTAGACATATAGGTGACTCATAAGTTACTTAAGTGCAGTGTAAAATGGCTGTGAAATAATGTGGACGTTATTTCACTCAGGCTGCAGTGGCAGTCCTGTGTAAGAATTGTCTGAGCTCCCTATGAGTGACAAAAGAAATACTGCAGCACATAGGGATCTCCTGGAACCCCGATACCCTAGGTACCTTGGTACCATATACTAGGGAATTATAAGGGTGTCCCAGTGTGCGACTCAGAATTGGTGAAAATGGTCACTAGTCTGCAGTGACAATTTTTAAAGGAAAGAGAGCATAAACACTGAGGTTCTGGTTAGCAGAGCCTCAGTGATACAGTTAGGCACCACAAAGGGAACACATATAGGCCACAAACTATGAGCACTGGGGTCCTGGCTAGCAGGATCCCAGTGACACAGGCAAAAACAAACTGACACACAAGTAAAACTGGGGGTAACATGCCAGACAACATGGTACTTTCCTACACAACCCCCCCCCCCCCAAATGAGGGATAATAAGGCTAACCTTGCCCAGATGAGTCTTCATTGTCTAAGTGGAAATATCTGGAGAGTCCATCTGCATTGGAGTGGGTACTCCCAGGTCTATGTTCCACTGCATAGTCCATTCCCTGTAGGGAGATGGACCACCTCGACAATTTAGGGTTTTCACCTTTCATTTGTTTTAGCCAAAGTAGAGGTTTGTGGTCTGTCTGAACAATAAAGTGAGTACCAAACAGGTATGTTCTCAACTTTTTCAGTGCCCATACCACAGCAAAGGCCTCCCTCTCTATGGCAGACCAACACTTTTCTCTAGGGGTCAGCCTCCTGCTGATAAAAGCAACAGGTTGATCCTGGCCCTCAGTATTAAGCTGTGATAGCACTGGTCCAACCCCCAATTCAGAAGCATCAGTCTGGACTATTAACTTTTTGGAGTAGCAAGGGCATTTTAGGACAGGTGCAGAGCACGTGGCCTCTTTGAAATCATCAAAAGCTTTTTGACAGCTAACTGTCCACAATACCTTTTTAGGCATCTTCTTACTAGTGAGGTCATTAAGAGGAGCTGCAATGGAGCCATAATTCTTAATGAATCTCCTATAGTACCCTGTGAGGCCTAAAAAGCTCTCATCTGGGTTTGGGTTGTAGGGGGAGCCCATTCCATAATGGTCTGGTGTAAGGAAATGCCTCCTTGGCATGGTTACCCCCTGACTTTTTGCCTTTGCTGATGCTATGTTTTGAATTGAAAGTGTGCTGAGGCCTGCTAACCAGGCCCCAGCACCAGTGTTCTTTCCCTAACCTGTACTTTTGTATCCACAATTGGCACACCCTGGCATCCAGGTAAGTCGCTTGTAACTGGTACCTCTGGTACCAAGGGCCCTGATGCCAGGGAAGGTCTCTAAGGGCTGCAGCATGTCTTATGCCACCCTGGAGACCTCTCACTCAGCACAGACACACTGCTTGCCAGCTTGTGTGTGCTAGTGAGAACAAAATGAGTAAGTCGACATGGCACTCCCCTCAGGGTGCCATGCCAGCCTCTCACTGCCTATGCCAGTATAGATAAGTCACCCCTCTAGCAGGCCTTACAGCCCTAAGGCAGGGTGCACTATACCATAGGTGAGGGCACCAGTGCATGAGCACTGTGCCCCTACAGTGTCTAAGCAAAACCTTAGACATTGTAAGTGCAGGGTAGCCATAAGAGTATATGGTCTGGGAGTCTGTCAAACACGAACTCCACAGCACCATAATGGCTACACTGAAAACTGGGAAGTTTGGTATCAAACTTCTCAGCACAATAAATGCACACTGATGCCAGTGTATATTTTATTGTAAAATACACCCCAGAGGGCACCTTAGAGGTGCCCCCTGAAACCTTAACCGACTATCTTTGTAGGCTGACTGGTTCCAGCAGCCTGCCACAACCGAGACATGTTGCTGGCCCCATGGGGAGAGTGCCTTTGTCACTCTGAGGCCAGTAACCAAGCCTGCACTGGGTGGAGATGCTAACACCTCCCCCAGGCAGGAGCTGGAACACCTGGCGGTGAGCCTCAAAGGCTCACCCCCTTTGTTCCAGCACCACAGGGCACTCCAGCTAGTGGAATTGCCCGCCCCCTCCGGCCACGGCCCCACTTTTGGCGGCAAGGCCGGGGGAAATAATGAGAATAACAAGGAGGAGTCACTGGCCAGTCAGGACAGCCCCTAAGGTGTCCTGAGCTGAAGTGACTCTAACTTTTAGAAATCCTCCATCTTGCAGATGGAGGATTCCCCAATAGGATTAGGGATGTGACCCCCTCCCCTTGGGAGGAGGCACAAAGAGGATGTACCCACCCTCAGGGCTAGTAGCCATTGGCTACTAACCCCCCAGACCTAAACACGTCCTTAAATTTAGTATTTAAGGGCTTCCCTGAACCTAAAGATTTAGATTCCTGAAACTACAAGAAGAAGAGGACTGCTGAGCTGAAAAACCCTTGCAGAAGAAGAACAGAAGACACCAACTGCTTTGGCCCCAGTCTTACCGGCCTGTCTCCTGCCTTCCAAAGAAACCTGCTCCAGCGACGCTTTCCAAAGGACCAGCGACCTCTGAATCCTCAGAGGACTGCCCTGCTTCAAGAAAGACAAGAAACTCCCGAGGACAGCAGCCCTGCTCCAAAAGAACTGCAACTTTGTTTCAAAGGAGCAGATTTAAAGACCCCTGCAACTCCCCGCAAGAAGCGTGAGACTTGCAACACTGCACCCAGCGACCCCGACTCGACTGGTGGAGAACCAACACCTCAGGGAGGACCCTCCGGCGACTCCGAGTCCGTGAGTAACTAAAGTTGTCCCCCCTGAGCCCCCACAGCGACGGCTGCAGAGGGAATCCCGAGGCTCCCCCTGACCGCGACTGCCCGAACCTAAAGTCCCGACGGCTGGAAAAGACCCTGCACCCGCAGCCCCCAGCACCTGAAGGAACGGAACTTCTGTGCAGGAGTGACCCCCAGGAGGCCCTCTCCCTTGCCCAGGTGGTGGCTACCCCGAGGAGGCCCCCCCTTGCCTGCCTGCACCGCTGAAGAGACCCCTTGGTCTCCCATTGAAATCTACAGAGAACCCAACGCTTGTTTGCACACTGCACCCGGCCACCCCCGCGCTGCTGAGGGTGTACTTTCTGTGTGGACTTGTGTCCCCCCCGGTGCCCGACAAAACCCCCCTGGTCTGCCCTCCGAAGACGCGGGTACTTACCTGCTGGCAGACTAGAACCGGGGCACCCCCCTTCTCTCCATTGAAGCCTATGTGTTTTGGGCACCTCTTTGACCTCTGCACCTGACCGGCCCTGAGCTGCTGGTGTGGTAACTTTGGGGTTGCTCTGAACCCCCAACGGTGGGCTACCTTGGACCTAAAACTGAGACCTGTAAGTGATTTACTTACCTGCTAAAAATAACAATACTTTACCTCCCCCAGGAACTGTGAAAATTGCACTGTGTCCACTTTTAGAACAGCTTATTGTGTTTTATGTAAAAAGTATATATGCTACTGTGATTATTCAAAGTTCCTAAAGTACTTACCTGCAATACCTTTCAAATGAGATATTACATGTAGAATTTGAACCTGTGGTTCTTAAAATAAACTAAGAAAATATATGTTTCTATAACAAAACCTATTGGCTGGATTTGTCTCTGAGTGTGTGTTCCTCATTTATTGCCTGTGTGTATGTACAACAAATGCTTAACACTACTCCTTGGATAAGCCTACTGCTCAACCACACTACCACAAAATAGAGCATTAGTATTATCTCTTTTTGCCACTATCTTACCTCTAAGGGGAACCCTTGGACTCTGTGCATGCTATTCCTTACTTTGAAATAGCACATACAGAGCCAACTTCCTACATCTGGTGTAGGAGGCTGGCCTGGCTTGTAGTGGGTACCAAGGGGTACTTACACTCTGTACCAGGTCCAGTTATCCCTTATTAGTGTAGAAGAGGTGTTTCTAGCAGCTTAGGCTGATAGAAGGTAGCTATAGCAGAGCAGCTTAGGCTGAACTAGGAGACATGCAAAGCTCCTACTATACCACTGGTGTCATATGCACAATATCATAAGAAAACACAATACACAGATATACTAAAAATAAAGGTACTTTATTTTTATGACAATATGCCAAAAGTATCTCCGTGAGTACCCTCAGTATGAGGATGCCAAATAAAGACAAGATATATGTACAAAATACCAAAAATATGCAGTAATAGCAAAAGGAAGTAATGCAAGCAATGTAAAGTTACACTAGATTGAAATAGGAGCACATAGGTATAGGGGCAACACAAACCATATTCTCCAAAAGTGGAATGCGAACCACGAATGGACCCCAAACCTATGTGAGCTTGTAGAGGGTCGCTGGGACTGTAAGAAAACAGTGAGGGTTAGAAAAATAGCCCACCCCAAGACCTTGTAAGGTAGGTGTAAAGTGCACCTACAACCCCCAGAGAGCACAGAAGTTGTGATAGGGGAATTCTGCAAGGAAAGCAAACACCAGCAAAGCAATAACAGTGGATTTCCAGACCTGAGTACCTGTGAAACAAGGGGACCAAGTCCAAGAGTCGCGAGAGTGTCAAGAGTGGGCAGATGCCCAGGAAATGCCAGCTGGGGGTGCAAGGAAGCTGCCACCAGATGGAAGAAGCTTGGTGTTTTGCAAGAACAAAGAGGACTAGGAACTTCCCCTTTGGAGGATGGATGTCGCACGTCATGAAGAAGCTTGCAGAGGTGTTCCCACACAGAAAGACCACAAACAAGACTTGCTAGCTGCAAGGGTTGTGGTTAGGGTTTTTGGATGCTGCTGTGGCCCAGGAGGGACCAGGATGTCACCACTTGGATGAGGAGACAGAGGGGGCACCCAGCAAGTCAGGGAGTCCTCACAGAAGCAGGCAGCACCCGCAGAAGTACCGGAACAGGCACTTAGAAGAGGAGTGAACCGGAGTCCATCCGAAGTCAGAAAAGGGAGTCCCACGACGCCGGAGGACAACTCAGAAGGTTGTGCACTGCAGGTTAGAGTGTCGGGGACCAGGCTTGGCTGTGCATGAAGGAAATCCTGGAAGAGTGCACAGGAGCCGGAGCAGCTGTAAATCACGAGGTACCCAGCAATGCAGTCTAGCATGGGGAGGCAAGGACTTACCTCCACCAAACTTGGACTGAAGAGTCACTGGACTGTGGGAGTCACTTGGACAGAGTTGCTAAGTTCCAGGGACCACGCTTGTCGTGCTGAGAGGGGTCCCAGAGGACCAGTGATTCAGTATTTTGTTGCCTGCGGTTGCAGGGTGAAGATTCCGTTGACCCACGGGAGATTTCTTCAACGCTCCTGGTGCAAGAAGGAGGCAGGCTACCCCCAGAGCATGCACCACCAGGAAAGAGGCGAGAAAGCCGGCAGGATGAAGCAATACAAGGTTTCAGTAGTCGTCTTTGCTACTTTGTTGTGGTTTTGAAGGCGTCCTGAGCAGTCAGCGGTCGATCCTTTGGCAGAAGGTGAAGAGGGAGATGCAGAGGAACTCTGGTGAGCTCTTGCATTTGGTATGTGAAGAATTCCCCAAAGCAGAGACCCTAAATAGCCAGAAAAGGAGGTTTGGCTACCCAGGAAGGAGGATAGGCTAGTAACACAGGTAAGAGCCTATCAGAAGGAGTCTCTGACATCACCTGCTGGAACTGGACACTCAGAGCAGTCCAGTGTGCCAGCACACCTCTGAATCCAAGATGGCAGAGGTCTGGGGCACGCTGGAGGAGCTCTGGGCACCTCCCCTGGGAGGTGCAGGTCAGGGGAGTGGTCACTCCCCTTTCCTTTGTCCAGTTTCGCACCAGAGCAGGGCTGGGGGATCCCTGAACCGGTGTAGACTGGCTTATGCAGAGATGGGCACCATCTGTGCCCATCAAAGCATTTCCAGAGGCTGGGGGAGGCTACTCCTCCCCAGCCCTGACACCTTCTTCCAAAGGGAGAGGGTGTAACACCCTCTCTGAAAAAGTCCTTTGCTCTACCTTCCTGGGCCAAGCCTGGCTGGACCCCAGGAGGGCAGAAACCTGTCTGAGGGGTTGGCAGCAGCAGCAGCTGCAGTAAAACCCCGGGAAAGGCAGTTTGGCAGTACCCAGGTCTGTGCTAGAGACTCTGGGGATCATGGAATTGTCTCCCTAATACCAGAATGGCATTGGGGTGACAATTCCATGATCTTAGACATGTTACATGGCCATGTTCGGAGTTACCATTGTGACGCTATACGCTATATAGGTAGTGACCTATGTATAGTGCACTCGTGTAATGGTGTCCCCGCACTCACAAAGTCTGGGGAATTTGCCCTGAACGATGTGGGGCCACCTTGGCTAGTGCCGTGGTGCCCACACACTAAGTAACTTTGCACCCAACCTTCACCAGGTGAAGGATAGACATACAGGTGACTTATAAGTTACTTAAGTGCAGTGGTAAATGGCTGTGAAATAACGTGGACGTTATTTCACTCAGGCTGCAGTGGCAGGCCTGTGTAAGAATGGTCAGAGCTCCCTATGGGTGGCAAAAGAAATGCTGCAGCCCATAGGGATCTCCTGGAACCCCAAAACCCTGGGTACCTCAGTACCATATACTAGGGAATTATAAGGGTGTTCCAGTATGCCAATGTGAATTGGTGAAATTGGTCACTAGCCTGTTAGTGACAATTTGGAAAGCAGAGAGAGCATAACCACTGAGGTTCTGGTTAGCAGAGCCTGTGAGACAGTTAGTCATCACACAGGGAACACATACAGGGCACACTTATGAACACTGGGGCCCTGGCTGGCAGGGTCCCAGTGACACATACACTAAAACAACATTTATACATTGAAATATGGGGGTAACATGCCAGGCAAGATGGTACTTTCCTCACCTACCAGATGGCTCAGATAAACCACTTTCCCCTGCCATATGTGGCACTTTGAAGCCTTGCTAGTGAGGCCTACCTTTTGCAGGGCCTCCAAAACTTTCCACAGGTGGATGAGGTGATCATCCCAGGTGGAGCTAAAGCCAGCTATATCATTTAGATATGCTGCACTAAAAGCTCCCAACCCTTGCAGGTCTGTTTACCAACCTTTGAAAAGTGGCAGGTGCATTCTTCAGACCAAAGGGCATCACAGTGAATTGATAGTGTCCTCCAATGGTTGAAAATGCAGTTTTGAGTTTAGCATCTGCTGACAATTTAATCTGTCAATACCCTGCAGCTAAATCAAAAGTGCTTTGATACTTGGCAGAAGCCAGTGTACCTATCAGCTCATCTGCCCTGGGTATAGGGTGAGCATCTGTCTTGGTTACTTGGTTGAACCCTCTATAGTCAACACAAAATCTCATCTCTCTTTTACCATCCTTACTGTGAGGTTTTGGGACAAGCACCACTGGGCTAGCCCATGGACTTTCTGAAGGCTCAATCACTGCTAAGTCTCACATTGTCTGAACCTCTTGTTTAATGAAGTCCCTGACATGGTCAGGCCGCCTACAAATCTTACTTTTCACATGTAAACTGTCTCCAGTATTGATTGTATGCTCAAACCAAGTAGTTGTACCTGGTATTAGTGAGAAGAGTTAAAAAAAACTGACTTAAGAGATTTACACAGTTGTCCTTCTGCTAAGCAGTAAGGCAATCTGCAAGTACTACTCCTTCTACTAAGCCATCAGCTTCAGTGGTGGATAAGAGCTCAGGGAGAGGGTCACTCTCTTCTTCCTGTCCCTCATCAGTTGCCATGAGCAGGGTGAGATCAGCCCTGTAATAGTAGGGTTTTAGGCGATTGACATGGATCACCCTAAGGGGACTCATGGCAGTGCCCAGGTCTACCAAGTAGGTAACCTCACCCTTTTTCTCAACAATTAGATGGGGTCCACTCCATTTGTCCTGGAGTGCTCTTGGGGCCACAGGCTCCAATACCCACACCTTCTGTCCTTGGTGATACTGGGTCAGGACAGCCTTCTGGTCATGCCATTGCTTTTGCAGCTCCTGGCTGGCCTAGAGGTTTTTACTGGCCTTTTTCATATACTCAGCCATTCTTCATCTTAGACCAAGTACATAGTCCACATTGTTCTGTTTAAGAGCTTTTAAAGGTTGTTCCCAACCCTCCTTCACAAGTGCAAGGGGACCTCTCACAGGGTGCCCACAGAGGAGTTCAAAGGGGCTAAAGCCCACTGCTTTTTGGGATACCTTTCTGTAAGCAAAAAGGAGGCAAGATAACAGGACATCTCATCTCCTTCTGAGCTTTTCAGTTAGTCCCATTAACATACCTTTGAGAGTTTTATTAAACCTCTCAACCAGACCATTTGTTTGTGGATGATATGGAGTAGTGAACTTGTATGTTACACCACACTCCTTCCACATTGCTTTGAGGTATGCAGACATAAAGTTACTACCTCTGTCTGATACCACTTCCTTAGGGAAGCCCACTCTGGAAAAGATTCCCAGGAGGGCCTTTCCCACTGCAGGAGCTGTAGTGGTCCTTAAGGGATAGCTTCAGGATACCTAGTGGCATGGTCCACTACCAAAAGGATAAACCTATTGCCTGAAGCTGTTGAAGGGTCAAGGGAGCCAACTATGTCAACCCCTACCCTTTCAAAGGGCACCCCAACCACAGGAAGTGGAATTAAGGGGGCCTTTGGTGTGCCACCAGTCTTGCCACTGGCTTGGCATGTCACACAAGAGCGACAAAACTCTTTGGTGTCCTCTGACATATGAGGCCAGTGAAACAGGGGAAGAAGCCTGTCCCAAGTTTTACTTTGGCCGTAATGCCCAGCCAAAGGAATGTCATGTGCCAAGGTAAGACGAAACTCCCTGTACTGCAGGGGGATGACCAATCTCCTGGCAGCTCCAGGTTTAGGGTCCCTTGACTCAGTATACAGGAGTTTGTGTTCCCAATACACCTTATGGCTATCACTGACATCTCCATTCTGCTGTTTGACAGCTTGGTGTCTCAAACCCTCTTGTGTGGGACAGGCCTGCTGTGCCACACTCAGATCTTCCCTAGCAGGCTCCCCTGCACCCAAAAGCTCAGCAGTGTCTGCTGGCAGCTCCTCTGCTGTAGGTTCTGCACAGGGAGAGGATTCCTCTTCCTCAAAAGGGGAATCTTCTGGTGAGGGAGGGACAGTGGGCAAGGATTTACCCTTCCTTCCCATAGCTTTTGGGAGCACTTGGTCCATTGTTCCAAGATCCAAGTTTCCCTGTCCTTTTTGCTTTTTGGCCTGAGCCCTTGTCAAACCAAAAATATGCCCAGGCATGCCCAGCATTGCTGCATGAGCCTCCAACTCCACTTCAGCCCAAGCTGATATCTCCAAACCATTGCCTAGTAAGCAATCTACGGGTAACTCAGTGGCTACCACAACTGTCTTTGGAACAGTAACCCCCCCACCAGTTGATATTCACAACAAGTCACTTGGTACTGCTGATCAAGTAGGTGTTGATCAGGGTGAACCAGTTTCTCTATAACCATAGTTTCGCTGGCTCCTGTGTCCTTGTAAGCCTCAACCTCAACACCATTAATTAGGGGTAGTTGCTTGTACTTACCCATATTAAGGGGACAAGAAACCAAGGTGGCAAAGTCAATGCCACCATCAGAGACTAAAACAGCCTCTGTGGTCTCCCTAACAAGACCAACCCCAACTACACTGCCAATAGTGAGCCCAGCTACACCCTTGGATTGGCTATTTGTAGTAGACTTCCCACCACCACTGCTATTACTAGGGGCATTAGAGGTTGCAGTTGTGGTGGTGGTAGTGGGAGCCTTGGTGTTTTTATTTGGACAAGTGGCATCACTTGCCCAATGGCCTTTTACTTTACATAAATAACACCAAGGCCTTTTCTGATCGTGAGAAGAGGATTTGGACCCACCACCCGAGATAATTTTTGTGGGCCTGGTGAAGACTCAGAATGTTTTTTATCTTTGTTCCCACCATTGTCAGAAGACTTACCATCCTTTTTCTTGCCATCCTTGTCACCCCCTGTATGAACTTTTCTGTTCACTCTTGTTCTGACCCATTTGTCTGCCTTCTTTCCCAATTCTTGGGGAGAGATTAGATCTGAGTCTACCCAGTACTGGTACAACAAATCACACACACAATTGTTCAAAATATGCTCTCTCAGGATTAGATGATACAGGCTTTCATAGTCACTCACCTTACTGCCATATAACCAACCCTCCAAGGCCTTCACTGAACAGTCTACAAAGTCTGACCAGTCTTGGGAGGACTCTTTTCTGGTGTCTCTGAACTTAATCCTGTATTGTTCAGTGGTTAAGCCAAATCCATCCAAGAGTGCATCTTTCAAAACTTTGTAGTTAATAGCATCACTTTCTCTGAAAGTAAGGAGCCTATCCCTACCCTTACCAGTGAAAGATAGCCACAAGATAGCAGCCCACTGCCTTTGAGGGACCAACTGTACCATACAGGCCCTCTCATGTGCAACAAACCACTTGTTAATGTCATCCCCCTCCTTGTAAGGGGGGACTATCTTATGCAGGTTTCTGGAATCCTGCTCTCTAACAGGATTACTATCACAAACACTGTTGCTGCCACCATGGGCAACTCACCCCAACCTCTGCCTTTCCCTTTCCACATCCAGAGATTCCTTGTCTAAGGCCAGCTGCTGCTGTTTAAGCTTCAGCCTGGCCTCTTCCAACCTCAGCTTTATGAGTTCCATTTCCATTAAGTTATCCTCAGGGTGGGAGGCTTGGGAATTGTGAGACACAGAAGAAATGGGGGAATTGGCAGAGAGAGACCTGTCCCTAACTGGCTTGACTCTAGTAACCTGGCCTTTAGGAGTGAAAGGTGCCCTACTAGTGTGTGACCCCCTCCCCCTACCAGTGTCACTAGATGGCCTGTTAGCTGACAGGTCCTTGGAAGAACCCTCCCCAGCATCCTCAGGGGACTCCTCTGAGTCTTGCTGGGTACCCCCTCCTCTACCTCCTGATCCTGGGATGGGCCAGACTGGTTCTGGTCACTTTCTAGGAGAAGGCTAAGGAGAAGATCTTTGGTAGGATTCTTCCCAATTGCTAAACCTCTTTCAATGCAGAGACCCCTCAAACTTTTAAATTTTAAATCCCATATGTTGCCTGGAGAACTGTGGGAGTAAGCTCTACTGCAGACATGACAGAAAGTATTTAGGACAGAGAGAGAAAAACGTTTTAAAACTTTTTAAAGAAAGGAAAAAACTTTTTCAAAGTTTTGAAACTTTTTAAAGAAAGGAAAAAACTTTTTCAAAGTTTTGAAAACTTTTGAAAGTTTTCAGAAACTTTTCAGAAACTTTTTAGAAAGTTAAACTGTTTAGGTTACTGTGTATATTCTGAAGTATTTGGTATATGTTTTTCTTATGAAAAGCACCAATGACAAAGTGGTAAAGCAGTTACAAGTTCTTATCCCACTGCTGCACCACCAATGTAGGAGGCTGGCCTGGCTTATAGTGGGTACCTGATGGTACTGACACCTTGTGCCAGGTCAGTTATCCCTTATTAGTAGATTAGTAGTGTTCTAGCAGCTTAGGCTGATAGAGGTAGCTATAGCAGAGCAGCTTAGGCTGAACTAGGAGACATGCAAAGCTCCTACTATACCACTTATATAGCACTATATCAAAAGAAAACACAATACTCAGAGTTACTAAAAATAAAGGTACTTTATTTTAGTGACAATAAGCCAAAGGTATCTCAGAGGATATACTCCCTTAGAAGGTAAGTAATATACACAAAATATACACACAAACCAAAATCAGGTAAGTAAAACACTTAGAAAAGTAGTGCAAACACTGTAGAACACAAAAGAATGCAACAGGACACAATAGGCCCAGGGGCAACACAACCCATATACTCTAAAAGTGGAATGCGAACCACGAATGGACCCCAGGCTTAGTGTAGTGTCTAGAGGGTCGCTGGGAGTGTAAGAAAACACTTAGGGGCATATTTATACTCTGTTTGCGCCGGAATCGCGTTGTTTTTTTTAACGCAAATCCGACGCAAAGCTAACTCCATATTTATACTTTGGCGTTAGACCCGTCTAGCGCCAAAGATCTTGGAGTTTGCGTAATTTTTTTGCGTGGACACCTACCTTGCGTTAATGAGATGCAAGGTAGGCGTTCCCATCTAAAAAATGACTCCAAGGCATGTGCGCCTTATTTAAACTCCTGTGCAAAAATGACACACGGGTGTGGGCGGGTCAAAAAAAATGACGTCCAGCCGCTTTTGCGTAATTTTTTAACGCCAGGCGTGGGCAGGCGTTAAGGGACCTGTGGGCTCGGAAGGAGCCCAGAGGTGCCCTCCCATGCCCCCAGGGACACCCCCTGCCACCCTTGCCCACCCCAGGAGGACGCCCAAGGATGGAGGGACCCATCCCAGGGAACTTAAGGTAAGTTCAGGTAAGTATTTTTTTATTTATTTTTTTGTGGCATAGGGGGGCCTGATTTGTGCGCCCCTACATGCCACTATGCCCAATGACCATGCCCAGGGGACATAAGTCCCCTGGGCATGGCCATTGGGCAAGGGGGCATGACTCCTGTCTGTGCTAAGACAGGAGTAATTTCAATGGGGGTTGGGAGTCCAAAAAAATGGCGCAAATCGGGTTGAGGCTAATATTTTGCCCCAGACCTGACTTGCCCCATTTTTTTACGCCCAAGCTCCATTTTCCCCTACGCCGGCGCTGCCTGGTGTGGGTCATTTTTTTTGACGCACACCAGTCAGCTGCGCCGGCTAACGTCATTCCATAAATAAGGCGCCCGCATGGCGCTTTGGAATGGCGTTAGCCGGCGTTAAAATTTTTGACGCACAACTGCGTTGGCGCAGTTGTGCGTCAAAAAGTATAAATATGGCCCTAAGGGTGTCCAAGGTACCCCACCCCAAGACCATGAAAAGTAGGAGTAAAGTTACCCTATTACCCCAAAAAGACAGTAAAGTCGAGATAGGGGATTCTGCAAAGGCAACAACTGACTGCAAAACACTGAAGATGGATTCCTGGACCTGAGGACCTGTAAAGGAAGGGGAGCAAGTCCAAGAGTCACGCATGTGTCCGGGGGGGTGCAGGAGTCCACTAAACCCATGATGAAGGTGCAAAAGGGCTGCCTCTGGGTGGAAGAAGCTGAAGATTCTGCAACAACGGGAGGAGCCAGGAACGTCTCCTTTGGTCAGAAGATGTCCCACAATGTGCTGGAGGATGCAGATTTGTTTCTGTGCAGAAAGATTGCAAGCAAACCTTGCTAGCAGCAAGAGTAGCGGTTGAAGATAATGGGTGCTGCCAGGGCCCAGAAAGGACCAGGAGGTCGTCCCTTGGAGGAGAAGACAGAGGGGACACTCAGCAACAGAGAGAGCCCATGCAGAAGCAGGCAGCACCTGCAGAAGCACTTGAACAGGCGTTCAAGAAATCTGAGCATGGCGGTCGTCTCAACACAACAAAAGAGGGTCCCACGAAGCCGGTGGTCAACTCAGCGAGTTGAGCAATGCAGGACGGAGTGCTGGGGAACTGGGCTGTGCTGTGCATGAAGGAATCCTTGCAAAAGTGCACAGAAGCCCTAGCAGCTGCAGATCACACAGTACACAGGATTACTGTCTGGCGTGGGGAGGCAAGGAGTTACCTCCACCACATTTGGATAGAAGGACCACTGGACTGTCGCGGTCACTTGGATCCAGCGCCTGTGTTCTAGGGACCATGCTCGTCAAGATGAGAGGGGACCCAGAAGACAGGTGATGCAGAAGTTTGGTGCCTGCGGTAGCAGGGGGAAGATTCCCTCGACCCACAGGAGATTTCTTCTTGGCTTCCAGTGCAAGGTGAAGGCAGACAGTCCTCAGAGCATGCACCACCAGGAAACAGTCGAGAAAGCCCGCAGGATTAGGCGCTACAATGTTGCTGGTAGCCTTCTTGCTACTTTGTTGCAGTTTTTCAGGTGTCCTGGAGCAGTCAGCGGTCGATCCTTGGCAGAAGTCGAAGAAAAAAGTGCAGCGGAACTCTGGCGAGCTCTTGCATTCGTTATCTCTAGAGAAACCCACAGGAGAGACCCTAAATAGCTGTCAGAGGAGGATTGGCTTCCTTCCCAGGTAAGAGGCTATCAGGAGGGGTCTCTGATGTCACCTGCTGGCACTGGCCACTCAGAGGTCTCCATTGTGCCCTCACACCTCTTCATTCAAGATGGCAGAGGTCTGGGACACACTGGAGGAGCTCTGGGCACCACCCCTGGGGTGGTGATGGACAGGGGAGTGGTCACTCCCCTTTCCTTTGTCCAGTTTCGCACCAGAGCAGGGGCTGGGAGCTCCCTGAAACGGTGTAGACTGGCTTATGCAAGGAGGGTCTCCATTGTGCCCTCACACCTCTGCATTCAAGATGGCAGAGGTCTGGGACACACTGGAGGAGTTCTGGGCACCACCCCTGGGGTGGTGATGGACAGGGGAGTGGTCACTCCCCTTTCCTTTGTCCAGTTTCGCACCAGAGCAGGGGCTGGGAGCTCCCTGAACCGGTGTAGACTGGCTTATGCAAGGAGGGCACCATCTGTGCCCTTCAAAGCATTTCCAGAGGCTGGAGAAGGCTACTCCTCCCCAGCCCTTAACACCTATTTCCAAAGGAAGAGGGTGTAACACCCTCTCTCAGAGGAAATCATTTGTTCTGCCTTACTGGGCCTGGGCTGCCCAGACCCCAGGAGGGCAGAAACCTGTCTGAGGGTTGGCAGCAGCGGTAGCTGCAGAGAAAACCCCAGAAAGCTAGTTTGGCAGTACCCAGGGTCCATGCTGGAGCCCCGGGGATGCATGGAATTGGCACCCCAATACCAGATTTGGCTTGGGGGGGACCATTCCATGATCTTAGACATGTTACTTGGCCATGTGAAGCTACATATAAGTATTGACCTATATATAGTTCACACGTGTAATGGTGTCCCCGCACTCACAAAGTCGGGGGAAATTGCCCTGAACAATGTGGGGGCACTTTGGCTAGTGCCAGGTTGCCCTCACACTTAGTAACATTGCACCTAACCTTCACTAAGTGAGGGTTAGACATGTAGGTGACTTACAAGTTACTTAAGTGCAGTGTAAAATGGCTGTGAAATAATGTGGACATTATTTCACTAAGTCTGCAGTGGCAGTCCTGTGTAAGAATTGTCTGAGCTCCCTATGAGTGGCAAAATAAATGCTGCAGCCCATAGGGATCTCCTGGAACCCCAATACCCTGGGTACCTAGGTACCATATACTAGGGAATTATAAGGGTGTTCCAGAGTGCCAATCAGAATTGGTGAAAATGTTCACTAGCCTGCAGTGGCAATTTTAAAAGCAGAGAGAGCATAAACACTGAGGTTATGGTTAGCAGAGCCTCAGTGATACAGTTAGGCAACACACAGGAAACACATATAGACCACAAACTATGAGCACTGGGGTCCAGGCTAGCAGGATCCCAGTGACACTGGCAAAAACAAACTAACACACAAGTAAAAATGGGGGTAACATACCAGGCAAGACAGTACTTTCCTACACACAGTCCAGCCCGAACTGCCAGGTCCTCCCTAGACCAGAAACAAGCATTCTGGGACTGGTTTCAGGATATCACCCTTCATCAGCCAGGCTAGCTTGAATCTGGTGGCATGGCAAGCACGGGACCCACGCCTAGGGATACCCTTCCCACTTGGGGCGACAAATGCAAAAATGTCATAAGATGGACGAAATGCGGAACAAATCAAACATTCACCCCCAGTCACAGATCTGGGTTTAATCCATCAGTTTTTTTTGCTTGCCATGCCATTCCAGCTCAGACGCAGCCATATGCAAATCAGTCTTGACCCTGTTCCCCATGGGAGCAGTCCAACCCGAACTGCCAGGCCAGGTCTTCTTTGGACCAGAAACAAGCATCCTGGGACCGGTTTCAGGGTATCACCCTTCATCAGCCAGGCTAGTTTGAATCTGGTGGCATGGCAAGTATGGGACCCACGTCTGGGCATACCCTTCCCACTTGGGGCGACAAATGCAAAAACAACAGAAGATGGACGAAATGCAGAACAAATCAAAAATTCACCCTCAGTGACAGATCTGGGTTTAATCCATCAGTTTTTTTGCTTGCCATGCCATTCCAGCTCAGACCCAGCTATATGCAAATCAGTCTTGACCCTGTTCCCCATGGGAACAGTCCAGCCTGAACTGCCAGGCCAGGTCCTCCCTGGACCAGAAACAAGCATCCAGGGGCTGGTTTCAGGATATCACCCTTCATCAGCCAGGCTAGCTTGAATCTGGTGTCATGGCAAGCACGGGACCCACGTCTGGGCATACCCTTCCCATTTGGGGCGACAAATGCAAAAACAACAGAAGATGGACGGAATGCAGAACAAATTAAACATGCACCCCCGTCACAGATCTGGGTTTAATCCATTAGGTTTTTTGCTTGCCATGCCATTCCAACTCAGACCCAGCCATATGCAAATCAGTCTTGGCCCTGTTCCCCATGGGAGCAGTACAGCCCGAACTGCCAGGCCAGGTCCTCCCTGGACCAGAAACAAGCATCCTGGGACCGGTTTCAGGGTATCACCCTTCATCAGCCAGGCTAGCTTGAATCTGGTGGCATGGCGAGCACGGGACCCACATCTGGGCATACCCAAGGAGCATCAGAAGATGGACGTAATCCACCACTTGGGTGGTGTTGACTTTAATCACAGTCTCTGGGGAACATATTGTCATGGATCTGGGGCAACAACAATATGCCATGGGTGTTGATGTGGCACAGCCACACTGATTGCACACCCCTTCCAGGCAATGTGCTGTGTGTGTGTAGGGGCCATATTTACAAGGTGGTGTTAAGCCATAGTAAGTGGCATAAGACCACATTATGTATATGTCACAGTGCATAGCGCCACCAGAGCGTCACTAAAAGTTGGGCTTGGGTGGCGATGGGGCCTTTTGATTCTGGCCCTATGTTTCCCGATGTAATGCTTGGGCATGCATTTAGTGTGTCCTATGTACCTCCTCCTTCTGCCACTTCTGAGATAACAGATAGCCCCCCCGCAACTTACCCTGCATTTGTGGTAGTTCTTGCTAGTCTGCGCTGTCCTGTAATTCCAGTGACCAGTCTCCTTCGGGATGCCCGCTGCCACCATCTCCTACAACTAAACCAAGTCCTCCTGGGATGCAGTGCTTCCACCTCCAGTCTGCAGTGCTACCTTTCAGTTCCTGGCAAGTTTCTCCTTAGTTCTGTGCTTGCAATATTGTCAGCGCTTCTTGCAGTTAGTGACAGCCCTTTTCACCTCTGCCACACTATTGACTATATCTACTATTGCCTGCCATATAGCCTCTCTCCTACCTATTGGCAATTTGGAGGTGACGAAGTGCTGGTGTTGATGCTCCGTCATCTCTCTGACCAAGATGTCATTCTGCTCCTCCCCAAAGACACTTCTCCTTCTTCTTTTCCTTCTCCTGGGACTTTGCTGGACCCTCCTGGCTGGTACTTGGCTGATTGGGATCTCCCTGGGGTTTTTACTAGCCTGCATTCTCCATCTTGTCTTCCCAATTTTTTTTTTCCTTCTTGTGCGTTTTTTTTTCTTTACACTAATGCTGTTAAATACGTCTCTAACCCATTTTGCATCAACAAACGTGCCGCAATACATTCTTATGCAACTTTTGCAGCATTAGCTCCATTTTTATTTACAGCATGTCGCAGTGGTTAGTGTAATTTTTTTTTACGCTAACCATTCCTTAGCCTCATCGTGCATCATTTTATAAATATGGTGCACAGATGGCGCTAGGACATAATGTTAGCTCGTGATAATTGTTTTGATGCACAACTGCTCAAGAGCAGTAGTGCATCATATCTCTTAAATATGGGCCGACTGCTTAACTTCCCCAACCTCATTTAAATCCTCAACTTAGTATTAGGGAATTAGTCCTTCAGTGGAACTTAAATCTTACTTCATTTGCACATGACAATCTCAAAATAGCGTGCCTTTGCATTTGCCTTTTGGAATCTCTATGAATCACAACAATGTTTTTCTAAAGTGATTATTAAATTATGACTGATTCAAACATTTGAGTTTGTGACTTTCCCAATTTGCTAATAAACCTTGTACTATGAGTGTGAATGCCATCAGAAGAGGCTAAAGGAAAGAGACAAGGAGTTACTGCCCAAGTGTGATCTAATAGTTTGCGGGACTTGAGGGGACAGGACATGCAACAAGGAGAAGCTCCTTTTTATCATCATTCCCCATAACAACACAAAAAGTATCCCAAACCTGTCTATCACCTTAGCCTCTAAACTTGAGGCCAGGCAACGTGGTTATTGGAGGATTTACAAGATGTGTTTTAAAAACGCTCATCTACTCTAAACGTGGCATTCTTCATTATCACGACTCATCCCGGCCCTTATAAACCTAGACCGGCTCAACAATATTTTAGGCAACACTTTAGGTATTACTAGGTAGGGATTGTGAGGAAATGATGCCTGGGCGGAGTTTGCAAAGTTCTGCAATGCGGAACTCTGCAAAGTGCCGAAAAAATTCTGCCACACTACACGGAGTTCCGCAAGCTGTGGAATTTAGGTAAATCGTGCTGTTCGCGCTTCAGTGCCAGGATTTTCTCCCACACTGTAAAATCAGCGTGAACTGCATCACATGGAGCACAAGATGTTGCTAACTTCTTTCTGCCACCTGAGTAGATTTTCTACTCAGATGGCAGCTTCCACACCACATGTGACCGCTTTCTCACCGGGAATGGTAGCGACCTGCCGCGGCCGCTCACATTCAGAAATCTCACTCATGCTCACCAACTTATTATTTCTTTCACTTGTTCTCGCAACTTAATGCTGGCAAGACGTGCTAGAGAAAAATCTCTGCTCCACGTCACTTCGCTGAGTTTTTCGGAACTAGGGAAATGTCTGCAACTCCACTGGTCAAGGGGAATTCTTTGCCCACCACTAGATAAAAATGTCTCTTTTAGCATGTTCACCCCACATTATGAACTGATGCTGCTGGTTTGTCGACTGTGAGAGTCCACGGAGGCCTGCTAACCAGACCTCACTGCCAGTGTTCTGACCCTATGCAAAGTATATGTCGTTTGGATTCACCCAATTGGGAAGGCCTGACTTACTTATAAGTCCCTAGTATGTGGTACCCAGGGCAGGTAAGGAAGAGTATCTACTCAGGGCTGCAGCATTGCTTGTGCCACCCTTCATGCGGCAAGGTACACAAAGGCTCCCAGGCTGCCACTGCAGACTAGAAGGACCGTGTGGTCACTGTGAGTTTGACTTTGCCATTCAAATCAATGACAAAACCACCCTGCCCCTTGACTTTATATATAAGTCTCCCCTAGGGAGGAAAACGAGTTGCATTACAAAAGAAAAAATGAAACCATTTGGTTTAGTTTTTTCAGAGTAGGTAGTGGTCAATTGGACCATTCCCTTTTGCGAATGAGTTAGCACCCACTTGACATGGGTGCTAACTGCGAATTGCTTTGCTATCGAGTTCGCGGTCACAAAGCAATTCTGCATCACAGTGCGAATCGCAAATAGGAAGGGAACACCCCTTCCTATTTGCGAGTCGCATTCCTATTTTGCGAGTCGGTACCGACTCGCAAAATGGGAATGTGCATCGCGATGGCCGTTTAGCATGGCGCAAACTGCGAATTTCGCAGTTTGCCCCATGCAAAACGGTTTGTACATCCGGCCCTAGGATCCTCCAGCATCCATTTGAATCTGTCTGCCAGTGTATATACTAACGTTAAAATACATTGAGTACGTTACCTCCAATGGGGGCCAACCAAGTTCCTTTGTGACCACTAAAAATTAGGCTCTTCCAATGTTCTCGTTCCCCTCCTCTTATAAGCAATACAATATCTACATGTGTCTAAATTAAAAAAAGCATAACTATTAACTGTCACTTAGTTCATCATATTATAAAACCATAAGTTCACAGAAACCATGTAACCATGTAGGAAAAAAACACAACCTGGTATCCTCTTGCTCTTTAGCAGATCCAAGTCGATTGCAATAAAACAAATGGAAGCGACGTGAAAACGTTGATAGTTCAGCAACTATGTTCATGTGAACATCTGGGGTATATTTATAAGAGCTTTGCATCATGCTTGCACCATGCAACATGGTAGATGGGTGACTCAAACCTCTAAGTCAAAATTTTGAAGCAACACACACCACTGTGCGTGACTGTGAATGGCTTCAAACATCTGGAGCAATATGACGCAGTTCAAACTGCTGCATTGTATTACTCTGTGCAAGGAAGGTGTTCCATGGGCACTGCGTGGGTGTTCCCACACAACTCCCATGGTGTTTGACCTGGTAAACCTGGGAATACGTGAAACAGATGCACCACCACAGGAGAGGCGTAACGAGGAGAAGTATCTTTATTTCTACTTGTTACTTTCTCTTTCTATGTGTGTTGCATTCTGCAACACACATAGAGGAATATGCCTCTAAGGGCTGCTTTTGTGCAGGAAAATGTTTCTTCCTGCACAAAAGCAATCCTGCATTCAATGCAGACACCCTTCCACCATGGTGCAAGGCAGCCTACGTTGGCCTGCAGCAGCCCATTGTGTGCCAGCACAGGGCAAAAAGGACAGGATTGAGCCGTATGCCTTACATACAATGCATTCCTGCACTTTCTCAGTAACGTAGTGCAGGGCAGCAAGGTTATGTGCTGCGCTGCACTGCATCACTTTGTCATAACTAAGGCCCTTAATGCTATGAATGGCTACTCCAAAGAGTATTGCTCATTATGGCATCCTTTCATGTGATATTGTTATTCCACATGTTTTTTAATTCATATAGGCATTAGTATGCACCGAATTCTGTATGAAGCGTGTGCTGTCCATTTGCGTGGAATCCCTTTGTACTAACAAATTAAAGATTGCCATGTTTTTCAGGGGAAAACATAATTTAAAGCAAGGCGCAAGTTGCAAAATAGTGAGGGATGCTTCGAGCTATTGGAATTCAATTAAACCATCATGTTATGAATCACTAATAAAGGTAATCCAATATTTGATCTGTTCTTTGGTGTTTTCAGTTGCCACATTAGACATTGAAATGAAAAATTCCCAACCGGAAGAAACAGTGTATTTTTGTTATGATTCTTTGAAAACCCCAGACACATTTGCTTTATCGGAATGCTAAAAATCCATTAAAACATTCTGCCCTTTATGGGGAATGTCCTAATTAAAAACTGTTGGGAGACATAAGGTGAAAATCCCCAAAGCAAGTCCTAGTGCCTTCCCAATTCATAGCAAGCGTGGTTCTCGCTACTACAGAAAGACGATTATAGTGGGTCTGTGACTAAAAGTGAGCACAGCCTCTGCTGCATTTAATTTTTGTCACAGTAGGAATCATTGATGGAGAGAGAGTAAGCAGCATTGTTTGCTTCTTTCAGCATCATCTCAAAGACATTAGCTCCTGTTGAGGTGTCAGTAGACCAGCAGGGTCACATAATTCCAGCAAGGGGAAAGGCATGGCAGGCTATGCACCAGTTGTATACAAAGGGGCAGATTTATCAAGGTGTTGCGTTGGCCTTGCGCCACAGAAAGGGGTGAAAGGGCGATGCAAAACCTAAGTGAGATTTATCAAGTGGAAAATGTTGTCACTTTAAGCAACCACAATAAAAACAAAATGCATGATGAATTTAAATGGAGCACGTAAAACAGCATCTAATTGTCCTTGTATCTCCGTGTGCAGATTTACAGACAACAAGAACATGTCATAGATGGAATTTTTGTTACAACTACAGCTGCGGCCTGTTCCTCAATCACTTTTTCGAAGTGCTTCCCTTGGGGCCACATGTGGCAAGCTTTTTTATGGTTGTAAATGGCCTGATTTGCAGAATCGGGCCATTTGCAACCAAAAAACAGAATTTCCATATGTACAAAACCCGATTTGGGATTCATTAACCTATTACCGAATCACAAAATGGGTTTGTGACTCGGTATTACGAAGAGGGCGGGCCAAGGGTGTCACTTCGTAATAGCGACAGGGGGATGTATGATTGTTTTGTAACGGTGAATGAATTTGCAAAACAATCTCAATTACCACCAATTTCAAATTGACTTTAACCCACTCACAAATGGGAAGGGATACCCAAGGGACCCCTTCCCATTTGTGAATGGGGCGCCAACAGTTTTTCAGAGCAGGCAGTGATCCTACATACTACTGCCTGCTCTTAAAAAATTAAAATGAAACCTTTCATTTTTTTATAATGCATCCTGTTTTCCTTTTAGGAAAATGGGCTGCATTAAAAAAACTGCTTTATTTAAAAAGATGTCACAGACATGGTGGTTTGCTGACCCCAGCAAATCACTGTGAGTGCAGCCATTCCCAAATGGGTCGCAAATTGCGACCTGGCATCTCTTGCAACCCATTTGAGAATCACAAAGTGCCTGAGACTGTATTGTACATCAGGTTTTGCGACTTGCAAATTGGGAGTCGCTAAAGCTTGCAATTTGCGAGTCGCAAAACTTGACGTTTGTGCATGTGGCCCTTAGTTTGTTATAGACAGAGGGCCCATGTTTAAATAGTGCTTTTGTCTGGACTATTGCAGAATTTTGCTTTGTGGATCACGGCAGCCCTAGCTGGGATTGCCAGGAAGGTTTTTTGGTGTGAAAACTGTCTCTTGTACCCATCTTTTTACTAAATTTGATACATATAAATTTAAAATCAGAGCACGATTAACACGAAAAGATAGCACTAATGCAGTGCCATATATTACGGTTTCCGTAAAAAAATGAAAAACTCAGTTAATTAGAAAATCACAAAAAAGACAAATTAATCACATCCATGGAAAAAAGAATTAAAATGCATAACAGACCTCATTCCAATTAACATACAGATTTACCTGGTTTCTTGACCAAAGTATTAACAAGTTTTGTTGCAGTTACCAAATATACGAATAGTGTCTGTATTGAGTGTCATGCTGAGCTTGCACAACACCCCCAAGTAAAAAGTCTTCTTGGTGTGTGATACATATATTAAATACATTTGTCAATAAATATTACGGACCTTATGGCTTAGGTTAAGTGATTGAATGATTTCTGTCATTGTAACGTGTGTGCTGTTTCAACTGTTCAAAGGTTTGCTAGTTCCCAGGTTGATTATAAATCATCTGCTCAAAGACCTAGGTAATCCACCCAGAACCCTAGTTCAATAAAATGTATAGAAGACAACTTGTAGAGATTATGGAGATAGCACAGCGAGTTGATAAGCACATATTCTTCTTTTATACATCTTTAGGCTGACTATGCTTTGGGGACCCACACAAGTGAGGTGTCATTTTACTTGGGAGACTGAGGGGAACGCTGGGGAGTAGGAATTTTGTGCTGGAGCGGTGATCGTACAAACAAAAGTCAGGAAAATATGCTTTTTTAAGCAAATTTTGAGGTTTGCAGAGGAGTCTGGGTAAGAAAATGTTGGGGGATCCATGCAAGCCACACCTCACTGGACTCCTTGGAGTGTCTAGTTTTAAAAAAATGTCTGGGTTTGGTGGGTTTCCCTAGATGAAGGCCGCACCCAGGACCAAAAACGTAGGTGCCCCCTCCTCCCAAACACAGGTAGTTTTGTAATATATCATTTTGATGTGTCCACATACGTCTGTGATGTGCCAAACACTAAAATTGTGAAAAGAAACGCACTTAGGTTATGTGAAAAAGACCCCTCACCCACCAACCAAGTTGGTGGCATGCTTCATCATCGGGGTCCCTCCTGAGACACCTAGCGTGTCACAAGTGTGCTGCGGCGCCTGATTACAGCGGAGCAGGTTTTTTGATTTTTACCACACATACTGATTGGATTTGGCACGAGGGTGAGTGATGGTTCAGTGGATCAAATTTTATTAACAAGAGATTTCACAAAAGTGAAATGCACTGGTAATAACTGAAAGGCCAAAAAACTGAACCAATGACTCACAGCTCGTGAGCTGTAAAGCCACGGCAAGGCACCAACCGCTTTACAGTCCATTCACACACCTTACATACATGACATGCACAAGACCATTCACGCCGCCAGCCACGGGCCCAGCACATTAAAACACTCGCATCGACAGACAGCGCCAGTCAAGGGCCCATGACTTTCATATGCCCACATGCTTGATACAGCAATTCCACCAGCTGATGAGTGTGTGGACTGGCGTTTGGCTGGCACCGCTAGCCAAGTGCCACCCCACCCATACCGGCAGCCAAGCGCCACCCCTCGCACACCGCCAGCCAAGCGCCACCCCACGCACACCGCCGGCCAAGCGCCACCCCAAGAACACCGCCAGCCAAGCGCCACCCCAACCATACCGCCAGCCAAGCGCCACCCGATGCACACCGCCAGCCAAGCGCCACCCCAAGCACACCGCCAGCCAAGCGCCACCCCACCCATACCGCCAGCCAAGCGCCACCACACGCACACCGCCAGGCAAGCGCCACCCCACGCACACCGCCATCACTTTTATTTTTTATAAACAACAAAGAAACCACTAACTAATTATAAAATAAATACAAAACTACAAACACAAAAGCTCTAACTAAATACATGACAGTAATGCCAACCGTGAAACTGAACATATGAAAATATAAAATAGGCAGTTTACGCTCACTGTATTTCCCAAAGGTTTTCCTGGTGTGGTAGCTTCTAAAACATCTGAGCACACACAGCCCAGGCTTTGAAGGGCAATCAGGGCAGTACATCCGGCTCTCCCTCCGGATTGCTCTCCGGGCACATACTCTACATTTCTTTGTGGGCAAGTCTTTTTTGAGAGTGGGAGGAATGTGATCTGGAAAGTGACGATCTTTCAATCTAGCCACTTCCTCCACCACTTCTACTCTAGGAACTCTTGCCTGTTCTACCACAATAAGGCTCTCTATCACTGACTCCTAAAATTTAACAAATGCCATCCTTGACTCAGGTGAACAATCCTTCAACACAATAAAAGCATTAAATGTTGCCAAATGAAATTAGTAGGGCCAACTTTTTATACCACACGTAAGACTTACGAAGAGCAGTGTAAGGTTCCAACCTCTGATCTACTCTATCAACACCACCCATGTACCTATTGTAGTCCAAAATGCACGCAGGTTTGCGCACTTCTACAACCTGACCCCAAACAGTCACAGGGGAAGTACTCTCATCATGGATGGTAGATAGCATGTACACATCCCTCCTGTCTGAAAATTTCAGAGCTAGCAGCTCATTATTCCGCAAGGCACTGCACTGTCCCCTCTCAAGTTTTTTACAGACAAGCTCCCTTGGATAGCCTTTCCAGTTAGAACGGATTGTGCCACAAGCAACAGTGTCCACTCTAGACAACTCCTTGAACAACTGCACTCCAGTGTAGAAATTATCTACGTACAAATGGTGACCTTTGTTAAACAGTCGTCTACAAAGTTCCCACACAATTTTTTCGCTAACTCCAAAAGTGGCCGGACATCCAGGAGGGTCAATACTGGAATCCCTACCGGGTAGACCCGGAAATTATACACACATCCTGTACTGCTTTCTGACAGCATATACAATTTAATCCCATACCGGGCCCTCTTACTAGGAATGTACTGATTAAAAACTAAACGCCCCTTGAAAAGGACCAAAGACTCATCCACACTTATCTCTTTGCCTGGAACATAGACCTCTGAAAACTGATCTACAAAATGATCAATGACAGGCCTAATCTTAAAAAGACGGTCACAATCACGGTGATCTCGTGGCAAGGCTAAAGCATTGTCTACAAAATGCAGCATACGAAGAAAAAGCAAATAGCAATTATGTGTCATAGTTGCAGGAAATATAGCCGTTGCCATCAAGGGACTAGTAGCTCCCAAAAAACATAAGAAATATAAATTCCCTGGTGTCTAGTGGTTTTCACCCCCGGGGGCAGATCGGCCGAAAAATCGGCCGATCTGGCCTCAGGGGGGGGGGGGGCCGAAATAGGAAAAAAAATATCCCCCCATGGGGGCGACCCTTGTCCAAGGGGTTGCTCCCAAAATGCATAACCAAAATCGATTCCCTGGTGTCTAGTGGTTTTTGCCCCCCCCCCCCCTGGGGGCAGATCTGTGAAAAATCGGCCAATCTGCCCCCAGGGGGGCCGAAATAGGAATCAAAATAGCCCCCAATGGGAGCGACCCTTGCCCAAGGGGTCGCTCCCCTAAATACCATTCAAAAATAATCCCTGGTGCCTAGTGGGGATTCCTGCTCCACGATCGCGGGCCCCGTCTGCGATTGTGGAGCAGGAATCCACTGAAAACAGGCACAGGGGGAAAGGAAAAACCCTTTCCTTTCCCCCGTTTCTGTTTTCCCCCCCAAATCCCCAAAAAGTGAAGGACTCACCTGTTTTGAGTCCTCTTCCCTTGACGCGCTGAAAGCAAATGGCTTCCAGGGCGTCCTCGGCAATACTTGATGACGTTGGTGCGCTGTGAGTGCGCTGACGTCATCAGATTGCCGAGGGGGGGGGTCGGGGTGGTAGGGGAAGGGATTCCCCTTCCATCCACGACCCGTGGGCCGGGTGCAGGACAAGGCGATCTCGTCCAAGGCACCGGGGAACCGGTGCCTTGGACGAGATCACCTCGTCCGCGGCACCGAACCGGTTAAGGCAATATACCAGGAAAATTTAAAGAAGGCATTAGCTGTTGTAAATAATGGGATTAATACCCTGTCTGACCGGATATACACCTTAAATAACATCGTCTCTTCTGCTATAGACATTATACAAACGGATATGTCTTCCTTACATCATGGACAGAGTCAGCTAAGGTCCATTATGCAGTTGTGTTGGAACTTCAAACACTGAAGGCAGGTCGCGTTCCCTGGCAATATGTCAGCGCGAGGGAAATATTTTCTTCTTTTACTCTAACACGACAACAACAACTAATGGCTAAGAAAGAAGCAACTTTCGTCATGGTCAACATCGAAAAATTAGAAAAGTTGCCTTTTACTGTTTCTGAAATACAATCTGCTGAGTGGTTAATACATGGGGTCATTAATCTGCCTATTTCCAAACTACAATATACATACTGTTTAAAACACATTCTGGTAGGCAGAGATGAAAACCTGGGAGATATTTACATCCATGAGGTGTGGGAGCTACCCTTCACATACAAATGTCTCAGTGGCATGAAAGAAGTCTTTCTTAGCGGTAATGAATGCAAGACTTCTGTCAGACATTCGATGGTTTGTAAACAGCTGTGTAACGCATCTGCAGCGAACTTGGCTTGTTATCTGACGGGAGTGCCAGTCCCGTTGATTAAACCTGCGATCCAGGTGCTTTCAAACGGCAGCTATGTTCTCCTCAATGGTGAAGACTGTTGTGGGATGCGAGCTGGAATAGTTTATGTTGTTTCGGTCTCAAAGATTGTTACATGCTGCGGGAATGTTCTTTTTCCCCCCACTAAAATAAACGAGGTAGCGGACATTTGGCATCATATTGCTACTTCTAATGTAAATTTTGACAAGTTGAGCAGACTCAAGGCTTCATTGTTTCAAAAACATGTGGCTCTTACATCTGCACATGAGACCTACGCACTTCAGGTGGCAAGGTCGTCAGCAGAGATACAGTCCCTTTTAAGTACCAACTTTCTGAGACACTTTGGTGAACTTGTGGGACGGATATTTAATGCATCCAGTACTACTGGAATCGCAAATTTCTTTGAAGCTGTTGGTTCTGGTTTCGTTCACACCTCCATATTCGGTTTAATGCCATCAGCCATCCACTCAATATTCTCTAGTATTTTCAGGGGATTTCCAGTAAGTTTGGCTATAATAGTTGGCGTTTTGCTGTTGCTATTTTTTATGTGCAATGGCCGCAACAAGGAGGAACAAAAGTGCTCCCATCAGCACAGCTGTGTTGTGAACGCATGATGTAGTATTTTGGAGCAACACTTCTGGAATAATTGGAGTGTGACTGGTCCCTGTCATTCAGACTGGTTTTACATTGTGTGCAGCCCGTGTTTCGGTGCCTCTGGTGCTCTTTGGAACATGCACTGGAAGTTTGTCTTTCTACGCAGCGCTTACTTTCACTGAACGCTGATCTGTTGATGTTCTAGCTGAGGGCTCATTACCAGACATGCTCGCTGGAGGTGCGTTTGCTACGGGAAGCTACTTATGAGTTGCCCTTCCTGGAGGATGTGGCTCTTAACTCATCATTGGGCACATAATGGAATGCCACCTTGGTTGAGGCTCAGGCTATGAATCATGACTGCTCCTTGGTCCTTCTTGGCGATGCCTTTCCAACTTTAACACCTGCCGAAGTGGAAGATTTCCTGTCCTCCATTGTGCCGGAATCGATTGGAAATTCTAAAAATAACTCTGACTCTTCAAATTTGGTCCCTTTTATGCCACATGTTATCAGGTTTAAATTGTCCTTTTATACGCTCATGTGTCCTTTTAACTTGTCATTATTGAAATTTTTACATATATAAATTAGGTTGAGCTTAGCAGATTTTATGTATATTTAGGCTGTAAACCACTTTCAACAAGGGGAGGGTGTTGTGTAGCCATTTTAGTTATAGCTCCATGCACATTATTTTAACATACTAGGCCTGCCGCTCTGCACTTTAACCTAGATGTATTTTATTTGGCTTTGCTTTATTATTCTTACAATAGCCACTTTTATGGTCTTGTTTTATTTTCTCTATATCTGACTGTTTTTGTCTAGGCCAGCACTCTGTTCTCAAACAAGACATTCTTGCTCACTCTGTGCTTCTTCCAAGGCTGCAGAAAGATAGGTTGCCGGTGAACATGGTATAAGTTTAGTCTCTGACATTCATGGAAAATACACATCCTTACTTAGGGACATTTTCTCAGAACATCAGCTGTTTTATTATAAAAACACTTCCCTGTCCCTCACACGTTAGAGGGAGATTCCAGCCAGAGAACCACTAATGTATGCTGATTGCCGAATGCTTGGCTATAGCTGTGTTGCAGACTTCAGGCCTTGGCTCAGGTCTCGGGGATGATGTCTTCCCAGGGGAACCTGAAGGGAAGAATTAGAGCTTAACACGCTGTGCTCTATCAAAGCTTAGGTAGGAGTTAGTCTGTTGACCCTCGTGACAATATGGTACCATTATTTTCATGTTTTACTCTCATTGTCACAATTTTAAACTTGTCATGCTGTATCGTCCTGGTTATTGCAGTCCACGCTTTGCTATCTAAAATGCAGTCGCTTTATTTAAGCATTATTGAAATATATACTGCCACTGTTTGTCATTGTGTATGTGAGATTAATGTAACTGAGAGAAACGGTTGAGACCCGAGTGACCACGGCTTCCCTGAGATACCAGTTATGTCATGCACTCGGCTGCCCAATCATCCCTGCCCTTGGGTAGAGATGAGGCACTGCTAGTTAGCCGGAGAAGAACCCGGATAGGAGCGACAGGTGTCACCTGTGGTGGGTCAGACTCAGTCTCCCACACCGCAGGCAATTCTGCCACTCGAAATCCAGTAGTCTCAATAGAATAATGAGAGTCTATGCAACACTGGCACTGGCCAATCAGAGATCTCCAGGGTGTCCACACACATTGGAAAACAAGATGGCTAATGCCAGAGACACATTGAAGGAGCTCTGGGCACATCCCCTGGGGTTGTGATGGACAGGGGAGTGGTCACTCCCCTTTCCTTTGTCCAGTTTTGTGCCAGAGCAGTGACTGGGGGTCCCTGAACCAGTGTAGACTGGCTTATGGCAGGAGGGCACCATCTGTGCCCTTCAAAGCATTTCCAGAGGCTCTGGTAGGCTACCCCTCCCAAGCCTGTAACACCTATTTCCAAAGGGAGAGGGTGTAACACCCTCCTCCCAAAGGAAATGCTTTGCTCTGCCTTCCTGGGACTGAGCTGCTCAGACCCCAGCAAGGCAGAACCCTGTCTGTGAGGTGGCAGCAGCTGTAGCTGCAGTGCAAGCATCAGAGAGCTGGTTTTGCAGTACTGGGGGTCCATGGTGGAGCCCCCAGGATGCATGGGATTGCCCCTCCAATACCATATATGGAATGGGGGGAAAATTCCATTCCCTAAATGGCCATATTGTGAAGCTACATTTAGGTATTGACCTATATGTTGTGCATGCGTGTAATGGTGTCCCCGCACTCACGAAGTCTGGGGAATTGGCCCTGGGCTGCATGGGGGCACCTTTGCTTGTGCAAGGGTGCCCTCACACTTAGTAACATTCCACCAAGCCTTCAGTAAATTAAGATTAGACACATAGGTGACTTATAAGTTGCTTAAGTGCAGTGAAAATGGCTGTGAGATAGTGTGTGCACTATCTCACGCAGGCTGCAGTGGCAGTCCTGTGAAAGGGTTTGTCTGAGCTCCTCATGGGTGGCAAAAGATATACTGCAGCCCATAAGGATCTCCTGGAACCCCAGTGCCCTGGGTACCTAGGTACCCTACACTAGTGACTTATAAAGGGTGTCCAGTGTGCCAATTGGATTTGGTAAATGAAGTCACTAAACTATAGTGTATCATTTGGAAGCAGAGAGAGCCTAAGCACCGAAGTTCTGGTTGGCAGAACTTCAGTGACACAGTTAAGCACAACTGACAACACACACATTAGGCCACAAACTATGAGCACTGGGTTCCTGTCAAGCAGGATCCCAGTGAGAAAGGCAAAACATACTGACATATAGGTAGAAATTGCGGGTTACATGCCATGAAAGATGGTACTTTCCTACAAGGAACTAAGAGTAACAGTTCCCACAGGGATGAGGAAGACCAGAGCACTACTAGAAGTATCATGAAGGAGGCACCATGGTCACAGGGACTAGAAGAAGGTGGGACAAGCAAACCCGGAGACCAGAAGGACTAGTAGGAGGAGGAAGGGGCAGGAGAACTGGGAGGACTAATAGGGCTAAGGAAACCAAGGGCAGTGGGACCAGCACCAAAAGACCCGATCCATGGGACAGGACAAAGGATTTTAAGAAGTAAGATCAGCACTACACTGACTAGGAGAACCAGGAGCAAAAGGGTTTAGAAAAAACAAACCAGGGGATTTGATAAACCATGGCTGCAAGACTGGAAGGACTGATGGATGAGAATTATGGTGAGGGAGATGAAAAGGTCCAGGAACAGAGGCCCGTGAAATAGAAGATGAAAGATACAAAGGACATGGCGCAGGAACATATGGGAACGATGACTAGACAGACCATGAAGTAGAGGGTCAGGAAGTTGCAGGGCTAGCATGAAACAGAAGTCAAGGAATATCAAACTTTGGTAGTCCAATACAAGTTATTGTAGAACCATGAGAAGGCCAGGAGAATCAGGACCAGATTAAAGAGGAGTATGAAGATCAGGACCTGGAGGTCATTAGCCAATAGTGCTAGGATGCCAGGATAAGCAGGGCAGGGTCTAGGAAGAGCAGTGGATCAGTACCAAATGCAGCCAGCCCATTAATGCAAGGACTAGGAAAAAAATGATCTTGGCCAGGAGAAATTAAAATTGGGATAAGAGGGACAAAAATAGGCATTTGGGGACAAGGATCTAGATTACCAGATGCTGCAGAGCAATCTTTAGAGGTAGAGGGACCGTGGTGAGGAGAATCAGATGTAAATATGCCATCCAGAAGCTGGAAGACCAAGGAGACTGGGCTATGATGGCCAGGAACACCAGGACCAAAATGAACAGGCTCATGATGACCTGAATAAGGAGAACCTGGATCAAAAGGGCTGGGATCAACAGCAGCAGCAGCAAGAGGACTAAGAGGACAAGGAACTGACTAGGACAACTCCAACCAGAAGGACAAAGTCAAAGAGGGCCAAGGCACGAGTGGCCTTGTGGACCACAACCTTCAGTACCAAGCCTAGGAGATTCAGGATGAGAAGAACAAGAACAAGGTGACTAGGGCCAAACAAACCAGTAAGGAACTGAGGAAGATAGGCATTGAAGAGCCAAGATATCAAAAAGGCAATGATTATGATAATAAGCATAATAAGACAAGAAGAACCAGGACAACCAGGGCCAAGGAGACCAAGACTTAGATGGCTGGTAAACCAGGCCCACCAAAACAAGGCCCAGCAAACTATATGGATCAGGATCAAGAGCATCAGGGCCAATGGGCACATAATCTTGAGAAGAAGTAGGTTTCTGAAAAACAAGAAGAGCGCAACTATTGCCAGGAGAGCCAGGGGGTGATACCAAAGACACAGGCCTCCAAAGACAGAAGGAAAAGTTATAAGAGGACCAGGAAACTAAGGACTAAGGGGACCAGAAAGATCAGGGCAAAGAGAATCAGAACCTTGTCCACCAGGACTAAGAGAACCAGGTAAGGAGGAAAATTAGGGGCAAGATTGGGGATATCAGGACCGGGACAAACACATCTGCAGGTCAAACCAGAAGACTAGGGGCAGGAGATCAAGGCCTACCAGAGTAAGAATGGCCATGATCAGTTGGTGTAGAAGCACAGGGAAAAGGAGCAGGAAGATCAGGACTAGATCCTGGAAAAATAGGATTATGGCCAATAGGACCAACAATACTAGAATAAGGAAGGAAGACAAGAAGAACAGAACCAAGGATATCAGGAAGACCAAAGATGATAGACCAGGACCAGAGAAATCAGGATTAGAAGGATCAGCACCAAGTGGACTAAGAACAGCTCAAAGACTGCCAGGGGGACAATGACCATAGAAGAAGGGCCCAGCGTACCACATGTAGAAGAAAGACTTTCAACCTGGTGAAAGCAGGACCAGGGATAGGAAGATCAGGAGGACCAATACAACAAGGAAGACTAAGGGGCCTGGACCTGGATCTCCAAGAGGACCAGGACCAAATTTACAAGGCTCAAAAGGACCAAAACAAACACATCCAGGACCAAGAAGGCCCAAACCAATAGGTGCAGTGCCAGAGGAACCATGGGGAAAAGGCACAGAGCCAGAAGAACCATGATGATCCAAGCCAGGAAAGTATGGGCTAAGAGGGCAAGGTGTGAGAGGACCAGGACACAAGAGCTCAGGTAGACCGAGGAGACCTGCAGGACCAGGAACTAATGAACTAGAAATCGGAGGAGCAATATAAGAATCAGAATGACTAGACTGTGAGAAAACAGGGCTGATTCCAGAGGCCTTCTAACTTTTTGCCCCCATTTTTCACTTTTTGCTGTTGTTTTCCTGACTCTGATGGTGCCCTGGGTAATGCTAACCAGTCCAGGGCCTGTGCTCTGTGTAAAATAAGTATCCAAATTAGGCTAATTATAATTGGCTACATCAACCTACCTATTAGTCCCTAGTATATGGTAGGGTAAATAGGTTTAGGGATCCCAGCATAGGTAGTGCACCTATAGGTGCACTGCTGAGGTGTCCTGTGTCATTTTAAAGGCAGGCTTGCCTTGCTGGCTGCTTTTCAACTAAAGTCATATGCAAATTCAATTTTGGAAGGTGTGCCTTATGTGCCCCTAGGTGTTGGGTGCCATGCAACTATAAGCAGGGATCTTATAAAAAATGTTTTATAAGCCCTGGTTAGGTAAAATAGCTAAATTTGTTTTTCCCTCACTGTAGTGAATGGCCTCCACAGGCTAAAATGGGGAGACTTAATTTTAATTAACAAAGTCCCCTTAAGTGCCAGATACCTTGAGTTTGGTATCAAATTAATTGTTATAATAAATCCCACATCTTGCAATTGTTGTACTTAATATAACTAGTTCAGGTAAAGAGTTTAAAAACTATACCTGAAAGTTGCTAACTTCAGCTCCATAGTGCCCTTCTCTGATTGGCCAGCCTCTGGCAGCCCTGCCAGGCTGCATCGATGAGGTGTGAAGTGGCCTGGGCTGAACACAAAGGATGTGCCTGGGGGAGGAGATTTGCCTCAGCAGTGGTGAAACAGGAAGGGGCAGAGTGTCCAAACTGGTCTTCAAAGGCAGGGAAGGACATTTGGAGCAGGGAAGGACCTCCCTCACATCCTGCAACCCCAGACAATTAGGTGCCCTCTTGATTAGATTAGGAGAAGGGGGTGTTTAGGATTTTTAGCCACACCAGTGGGTAGGCTCAGCCAGATCTAACCTCCAAAAATTACTTTCAGCCATGTTAGATTTTTGAAGAATGTTCCTCCCTAGGATTGAGTTTTGCCACACTTACCAGCAAGTGGTCATCAAAGGGGGAAGGAACATGCCTGTGATTGGATAACCACCCCCCCCTACTTTCCACTTAGGACCAAGGATAAATATGGCAGAGCTGCACCCACACATCAGGCCCCTACAAGGAACTAGACAAAGAAGAAGGACTGCCCTGCTGGACCCCTGACCTGCACCTGGACACTGCACCCTGAAGGACTGCACCAGCTACTCACTTGGGCTTCACCACTAAAAGGACTTTGCCTATCTTCTCCTGCTCCAAGAAGAGACTCACTGTTTCCTACAGGTACAAAGGAGCTGCTCAGAGTCCCCTGCATCTAGTCCTGCAAGCAGAGCCCAGCTGACCAGCATCCAGTGGCCATTTGAATATTCTGACCAGGTGCCTTCTGGGAATTGTAGTTCCAACTCCCAAGAAGCAGCTCTGAGCTTCTGGAACTTTGGATCAAGTTATGAACACTTCAGGGGCCCACAAAGGACCTCTTGAAGAAGATCCAGAAGTTTGGAGATGTTTGGAGCAACTGAATAGGTTGAAGAGGTGCATAGTGGGAGTTGTAGTCCGAGACCCCACGAGGCAAACCAGAGCATCTGAACCCTTGGTTGGTGCTGTGGACCACTTTCCTGAATCAAGAAACACTTCTGAAAGTAAGTGTAACAGTGTTACCTCGTGGGTGTCCTGAACTCTGGACTTTGTCCCTGTCCAGTGTGACCTTTTTTAACCCTTTGAGCTCTGGTTGCTTCTATGCGCTAGAAAACATTAATTGTTAAAAAATCATATCTCCAGTTCCACTTATCCAATTTTAATCATTTAGGCGTCATTTTAAAGATAAACATATAATCTATGTTTTATAAATCTGTGTTGGATTTTTATTGTATTGGATTTTTTACTTATTTACTGTCTTGTGATTTTTAAATGCTTTACACTCTTGTCTCCCAAGTTAAGCCTTGTTGCTCATTGCCAAGCTACCAAGGGTTGAGCTGGATTTAATTTATTGAGACCTAACTGGACTTAAGTGGAGGTTAGTGGCCTGTTGCTAAGTGTAGGTACTTACCTGCCCTTACCAATAATCCACTTTCCAACACAGACCAAGGAGGTGAGAGTCCCAATATCAGGAAAGAAGAGCAAGAGCTAGGAGAAGGGGGCCTGGAAGGGCCAATATGGGCGGGTGGATCAGAACCAAGAAGATTAGGTATGCAAACATCCAAACAAGAAGGGCCAGAAACAAAAGGATTGATTTTAGTGGGCACAAAACCAGGAAGAGAACTCAGCTAGTCAGGGCAGGAGCAGGTGGACTAGGACCATTAGAGCCAGGGAACAGATGGGTGAAGAATAGGTAGACGAGTAGGATCATAATAACATGACCAGGAACTGGACTAGGGGGACCATAAAGGTCATGAGCAAGGGGACCAAAACCTGAAGTACCAAATGAAGTAGGACGCACAGGAACTGGGGTAACAGGACCGGCCAAGCAAGGATCAGGGGGGCCAGTACAACTATAGCTACAAGGACCAATGAGAACACTGAACAGCACCGGCTCATGCGAGTTCATTATGGATGACCAAGACCCATGGACACAGTACCAAGTGGACCACTCAAACAGGGATCAGGGCAAAGGGAGTCAGGGCACCTCAAGCCATGAAGACTAGAAATGCCAGATCTAGGGGAACCAGGACTACAGGATTAGACGGAGAAGGACCCAGCAGACCAGCAGCATCAGGATAAGGATCAGTAATACCACTATCACGAGGCCCAGAAACATGTAATACAAGGAAGGGCCAGGAGCAGGGCCAGGAGAATGAGGGTCAAGAAGGATTAGAAACAGGAGCACCATACAGCAAAACTAGCACCATACACCAAAACTAGCACCAGGGTGACCAAAACTAGTATGACCACAACTGAGATGAGGACAAAGAGGACCAAAGCAACCAAGAAAAGGAGGACTTGAACCAGGAGGAGAACCAACAACAGAAGGCATATAGGACCTGGAGAAGGAAGAAAACTGGGAGCAGGATGACACCAACGCAATTTCTAATCCACATGTCCAAGGTCGTCCTTTTTGCAAATGCTTCTTGTTTCTTCTGTCTTCCTCCAGAAATCCCACATTTATCCCACATATGAAACTAATGAGTATTTTCTAAAAAACACAGCATGCAAATTTAATTAAAGTCCAGGACTACTACACTATAGCCCCTGAGTGATAGCTGACACAGTCTGATGCTGACATAGTATTGTAAGAGTGGATTTGAGGCAGGAGGACTGAAACTTGGCAGAAGGGTCTACATTTGGAAGGGTGAAAAGGAGTGTGGTCTGTGACGTATGGCAGAAAGGGTTTGAGTAACTTAGATGACTGAAGTTAGCAAAACATGGCTAATGGCTAACAAAGTGGGGTTAAAGGGCCTTGGCAATTAGCAAAAGGAAGCTCAATATCAGAAGAAGATTCAAATTAGCAGAAGAGGTGATGAGGAAAGCTAGATTTATTCAGATGGCCCAAGAGGCAGTCTGAATAATAAAGGGATACAATTGCCAACTGTGATAGTGCTGAGAACCACGACCAGCAGTGACAGCTTCAGCACCATACAAGTGGTCTGTGAAACTTTTAGAGCTAGATAAATGGTGGTGGAGATGTATATATGGCAGAAGTGCTTGGAAGGCCAGCAAAGAGGCAATGAGTGTCAAGACATGTAGAGTAGACTGTGTCACTCCAGATATTTGAGTTGATATTTCATGTGTGTGTATATGTGGTGGATATTTTGCAAGTGTGTAGTAGTAAGAATATGTGTGGTGAAAGTCTATGCGCATAAGCCATTGGGATGCATTTTGCATGACTTGATAGAGAGTCGATACAGATTATCTAGACAGAGAAAGAGTAGTGATTGCGTACCTATTGCTGGTGGGTGGAGACCCAGATATTCAAGTAAGGTAGGATGGATAAAAGGTACCTGTGAGAAAGTAGCCTCTTTCTAGCATAGTTACCCACACTTTTGGCCTCTTTTGTGAGTGTGTGTCAGTGTGTTTTTACTGTCTCACTGGGATCCAGTTAGCCAGGACCCCAGTGCTCATAGTTAAAACCCTATTTATCAGTTTATTTTGCCTTTCTCGCTGGGATCCTGCTAGCCAGGGCCCCAGTGCTCATAGTTTGTGGCCTAATGTGTGTGCTGTCAGCAGTGCTTAACTGTGTCACTGAAGTTCTGCTAACCAGAACTTCAGTGCTTATGCCTTCTCTGCTTCCAAATTAGTCACTATAGTTTAGTGACTTCATTTACCAATTCCAATTGGCACATTGGAAACCCCCTTATAAGTCCCTAGTATATGGTACATAGGTACCCA
Source organism: Pleurodeles waltl (assembly GCF_031143425.1). NCBI lineage: Eukaryota > Metazoa > Chordata > Amphibia > Caudata > Salamandridae > Pleurodeles > Pleurodeles waltl. The sequence goes on from NC_090444.1 coordinate 877,004,963, forward strand.
GGGCATTGGGATTCCAGGAGATCCTTATGGGCTGCAGCATTTCTTTTGCCACCCATAAGGAGCTCAGACAAAACCTTTCACATGACTGCCACTGCAGCCTGCGTGAAATAGTGCACACACTATTTCACAGCCATTTTCACTGCACTTACGTGACTTATAAGTCACCTATATTTCTAACCTTCATTTACTGAAGGCTAGGTGCAAAGTTACTAAGTGTGAGTGTACCTTTGTACTAGCAAAGGTGCCCCGACACTGCCCAGGGCTAAGTCCCCAAACTTTGTGAGTGCGGGGATACCATTACACGTGTGCACTACATATACGTCAATACCTACATGTAGCTTCACAATGGTAACTCCGAATATGGTCATGTAAGGTGTCTAAGATCATGGAATTTTACCCCCATTCCAAATCTGGTCCGAGGGGCCAATCCCATGCATCCTTGGGGCTCCACTATGGACTCTTAGGACTGCCAAACCAGCTCTCTGAGGCTTCACTGCAGCTACAGCTGCTGTCACCTCACAGAAATGCTTCTGCCCTCCTGGAGTTTGAGCAGCTCAGTCCCAGGAAGGCAGAACAAAGCATTTCCTTTGGGAGGAGGGTGTTACACCCTCTCCTTTTGGGAATAGGTGTTACAAGCTTGGGAGGGGTAGCCTCCCAGAGCCTCTGGAAAATGCTTTGAGGGGCACAGATGGTACCCCCCTTGCATAAGCCAGTCTACACCAGTTCAGGGACCCCCAGTCCCTGCTCTGGCACAAACCTGGACAAAGGAAACGGGAGTGACCACTCCCCTGTCCATCACCACCCCAGGGGTGGTGCCCAGAGCTCCTCCAGTGTGTCCCTGGCATTAGCCATCTTGTTTTCCAAGGTGTGGGGACACTCTGGAGATGTCTGAGGTGCCAGTGCCAGCAGGTGACGTCAGAGTCCCCTCCTGATAGGTTCAGACCTGGTTAGGTAGCCAATCCCCCTCTCAGGGATATTTAGGGTCTCTCCTGTGGGTTCCTCTTGAGATTTAGCTTGCAAGATCTGAACACCATTTGTTGCTTGCAGTCTTGCTTGCTTCTTGCAATAACTCTAATCACAACTTGTAGTGTGTCCTGAGGAAACTTGCAGTAATTTACTCCTACTTTTCTGGGCTCTGGGGTGGGGTATTTTACCCACCTTTGTGGTTTTCTTACACTCCCAGCAACCCTCTACACACTACACTTGCCTAGGGGGGAATTTGTGATATTCATTCCACTTTCTTAGTATATGGTTTGTGTTGGCCTTAGGCCTATTTCTTTCTATTGCATTCTATGGTGTTTTCTATTGTTTGCACTATCCTATGACTATATAAGTTTGGTGTCTAGTGTATATATTGTGTATAATACTTATCTCCAGAAGGAGTATTGCCTCTAAGATATTTGTTGCCTTGTGCCACTAAAATAAAGTATCTTTATTTCTGGTAACACTGAGTATTGTTTTTTATTGTGTATAAGTACTGTGTAACTATAGTGGTATTGCAGGAGCTTTGCATGTCTCCTCGTTCAGCCTAACCTGCTCTGCTACAGCTACCTCAATCAGCCTAAGCTGCTAGAACACTACTACTACATTTCACTAATAAGGGATAACTGGACCTGGTATCAAGTGTAAGCACCCAAGGTACCCACTACAAGCCAGGTCAGCCTCCTACAGCACCCACAGAAATTATTTGAGTTCCTTCTTAACAAGGTGTTGCTGATAACTTCTTCCTGAGTGGAGGCATAGGGTAGATTTTAGGAGAGAAGGGTAAGCCAGAGGTTTCTCTTGTTAACAGTAACAAACTTTAGAAGCAGGGTTGTCCTTTTGTCTGTGCTTGAGGAAGGCTGATGACAGATGGGTATGGAGTTCTCATGCACCATTGTGTCCTTGTTTTAGATATTCCTGTTTGGTGCCAGCACTATTGCTGCTGCTGTGAGAGTCATCAGCTATCACAAAGTCGGGGGCGTGGCTACGCCGGTGACCAAGATGGCCGTGCAGCATTAAAGCTCTGGGAGGATCGGCCCCCAATACCAGCAGATCCCCGTGATTTGGGCTCAAAGCTACACCTCATCGGTGCCCTTGTGTCGGACGGCTTCTGGCTGATGGAGGCCTGAACCCAGACCCTTGGAGACTGTGGAGGACCACTGACGGCCTGAGGCCTATGTGTGGATGCTGCGAGCTGTGCGATGTGGCTCGTGAGCATTGGCAGCCCCCCACCTTTTCACCATGATAAGCCTTGTCTTGAGGAATGGTGACCGGTGCTGCTGTCATGCCATACCAGGGACACTGTGTGGCAGAGTCCTGGGGTGCACTAGTGAGTTGTCTGGCCACACGGTGAGTCCTGCGCCCGCTCCTCGATGGCTGGTGCTTGGCCCCCTGCTGTTCCTCGGCCGCTGGTGACGGGGACTACTGCAGCCCACCTCAGGGCCCACTAATTCACTGGGCTTTCTGCTGGGGTGCGGTGGATCCCACATGTGTGCCCCGCACCCCCCCTCCTGGGTGGGCCAAATATGGAGAGGTGCGGGCCCAGGATCAGTGAATGCCCGTCAAGACCACACTACAACGATGGTGATAGGGGAGAGGCGGCATTTGTGAGGTGCATATCACCCTCGCTCCTTTAACTATCTAGTGGGGTGGGAATCGCCACGGATACATCGCAGGGCCCTTCATTGCCCGTGCAGTGAGGGGGGCTCCGCATCAGACAGCTCATGGGGGCGAATGCCATGCACCGCCGTACCCCAGGCGAGTACCCCCTACATTCAGCATTGTGGGAGGTGCACAGTGATACTCGACTACTACATACACTCATCTGTTGTATGCAGCCCACGTGATCATGGGTAAAGTGGACCCCAGGCAGCGCAGGCTCACCTTTGACAGACAAAAACACTTGCAACAACAAGAAGAGCCCGCCATGCAAGAACAGGGGGCACATGGAGAAGATGATGCTGAACTGATGGCCAACGCCACTGCTATACTGTCAGAGCTCTGCGCAGGCTTCATGGCAATCAATGCCAGATTTGACAGGATAGCGGGTCACCTGGATCGGATGGGCGAACGTCCTGACCACCAGGACACACGCCTGGACCAGGCAGAGGACTGACTATCCAAGATGGTGGACACTTCTGCTAAAATCACCATGAGGATGGAGGTGCCTGAAGCCCGTCTCCGCACTTACAGGAGGCTGGCTTTGCTTATAGTGGGTACCTGATTGTACTTACACCTTGTGCCAGGTCCAGTTATCCCTTATTAGTAGATTAGTAGTGTTCTAGAAGCTTAGGCTGATAGAGGTAGCTATAGCAGAGCAGCTTAGGCTGAACTAGGAGACATGCAAAGCTCCTACTATACCACTTTTATCATGTAGCACTATATCATAACAAACACAATACTCAGAGTTACTAAAAAGGAAGGTACTTTATTTTAGTGATAATATGCCAAAAGTATCTCAGAGGATATACTTCCTTAGGAGGTAAGTAATATACACAAAATATACACACAAACCAGAATCAGGTAAGTAAACAGTTAGAAAAGTAGTGCAAACACTGTAGAACACAATAGAATGCAATAGGAGACAATAGGCCTAGGGGCAACACAAACCATATACTCCAAAAGTGGAATGCGAATCACGAATCAGCATGGCGCGTTGGAATGGCGTTAGCCGGCGGTAACATTTTTGATGCACAACTGCGTTGGCGTAGTTGTGCGTCAAAAAGTATAAATATGGGCCTAAGGGTGTTCAAGATATCCCACCCCAAGACCCTGAAAAGTAGGAGTTAAGTTACCCTACTACTCCAGAAAGACAGTAAAGTTGAGATAGAGGATTCAGCAAAGGCAACAACTGACTGCAAAGCACTGAAGACGGATTCCTGGACCTGAGGACCTGCAAAGGAAGGGGACCAAGTCCAAAAGTCACGCAAGTGTCCAGGGGGGCAGGAGCCCACTAAACTCTGGATGAAGGTGCAAAAGGGCTGCCTCTGGATGGAAGAAGCTGAAGATTCTGTAACAGCGGAAGATGCCAGGAACTTCTCCTTTGGTCAGAAGATGTCCCACGGCGTCCTGGAGGATGCAGAGTTGTTTCCATGCAGAAAGACCACGAACAAGCCTTGCTAGCTGCAAGAGTTGCAGTTTAAGATAATGGGTGCTGCCCGGGCCCAGGAAGGACTAGGAGGTCGCCCCTTGGAGGAGGAGACAGAGGGGGCTCTCAGCAGCACTGAGAGCCCATGAAAAAGCAGGCAGCACCCGCAGAAGCACTTGAATAGGCATTCAAGAAATCTGAGTATGGCGGTCGTCTCAACACAACAAAAGAGGGTCCCACGAAGTCGGTGATCAACTCAGCGAGTTGAGCAATGCAGGACGGAGTGCTGGAGACTGTAGGAGGCTGGCCTGGCTTATAGTGAGTACCTAGTGGTACTTACACCTTGTGCCAGGTCCAGTTATCCCTTATTAGTAGATAAGTAGTGTTCTAGCAGCTTAGGCTGATAGAGGTAGCTATAGCAGAGCAGCTTAGGCTGAACTAGGAAACATGAAAAGCTCCATCTATACCACTTATATTATATAGCACTATATCATACGAAACACAATACTCAGAGTTGCTAAAAATAAGGGTACTTTATTTTAGTGACAATATGCCAACAGTATCTCAGAGGATATACTCCTTTAGGAGGTGAGTAAAATACACAACATATACACACAAACCAAAATCAGGTAAGTAAAACACATAGAAAAGTAGTGCAAACACTGTAGAACACAATAGAATGCAATAGGAGACAATAGGCCTAGGGGCAACACAAACCATATACTCCAAAAGTGGAATGTGAACAACAAATGGACCCCAGGCCTAGTGTATTGTGTAGAGGGTCGCTGGGAGTGTATGAAAACACTAAGGGTGTCCAAGATACTCCACCCCAACACCCTGAAAAGTTACCCTACTACCCCAGAAAGACAGTAAAGTTGAGATAGGGGATTCTGCAAAGGCAACAACTGACTGCAAAGCACTGAAGACGGATTCCTGGACCTGAGGACCTGCAAAGGAAGGGTACCAAGTCCAAGAGTCACGCAAGTGTCCAGGGGGGACAGGAGCCCACTAAACCCCTGATGAAGGTGCACAAGGGCTGCCCCGGGTGGAAGAAGCCGAAGATTCTGTAACAACGGAAGGTGCCAGGAACTTCTCCTTTGGTCAGAAGATGTCCCACAGCATGCTGGAGGATGCAGAGTTGTTTCCATGCAGAGAGTGATCGCAAACAATCCTTGCTAGCAGCAAGAGTTGCAGTTGAAGATAATGGGTGCTGCCTGGGCTCAGGAAGGACCAGGAGGTCGCCCCTTGGAGGAGGAGACAGAGTGGGCACGCAGCAGCACAGAGAGCCCATGCAGAAGCAGGCAGCACGTGCAGAAGCACTTGAACAGGCGTTCAAGAAAACTGAGCACAGCGGTCGTCTCAACACAACAAAAGAGGGTCCCACGAAGTCGGTGGTCAACTCAGCAAGTTGAGCAATGCAGGACGGAGTTTTGGCAGCCTGGGCTGTGCTGTGCATGAAGGACCCCTTGCAAAAGTGCACAGAAGTCCTAGCAGCTTCAGATCACGCAGTACACAGGTTTACTGTTTAGGGTGGGGTGGCAAGGACGTACCTCCACCAAATTTTGCCAGAAGGACCACTGGACTGTCGGGGTCATTTGGATCCAGCGCCTGTGTTCCAGGGACCACGCTCGTCAAGGTGAGAGGGGACCAAGAGTACCGGTGATGCAGAAGTTTGGTGCCTGCGTTAGCAGGTGGAACATTTCTTCGACCCACAGGAGATTTCTTCTTGGCTTCCAGTGCAGGGTGAAGTCAGACAGCCTTCAGAGCATGCACCACCAGGAAACAGTCGAGAAAGCCGGCAGGATGAGCCGCTACAATGTTGCTGGTAGTCTTCTTGCTACTTTGTTGCGGTTTTGCAGGCATCCTGGAGCAGTCAGCGGTCGATCCTTGGCAGAAGTTGAAGATAGAGATGCAGAGGAACTCTGGTGATCTCTTGCATTCGTTATCTGAAGAGGAACCCACAGGAGAGACCCTAAATAGCCCTCTGAGGAGGATTGGCTACCTAACCACGTAATCCTATCAGGAGGGGTCTCTGACGTCACCTGCTGGCACTGGCCACTCAGAGGCCTCCATTGTGCCCTCACACCTCTGCATTCAAGAAGGCAGAGGTATGGGACACACTGGAGGAGCTATGGGTACCACCCCTGGGGTGGTGATGCACAGGGGAGTGGTCACTCCCCTTTCATTTGTCCAGTTTCACACCAGAGCAGGGGCTGGGGGCTCCCTGAACCGGTGTAGACTGGTTTATGCAACGAGGGCACCATCTGTGCCCTTCAAAGCATTCCCAGAGGCCAGATGAGGCTACTCCTCTCAGGCCTTTAACACCTATTTCGAAAGGGAGAGGGTGTAACACCCTCTCTCAGAGGAAATCCTTTGTTCTGCCTTCCTGGGACTGGGCTGCCCAGACCCCAGGAGGGCAGAAACCTGTCTGAAGGTTGGCAGCAGCGGTAGCTGCAGAGAAAACCACAGAGAGAATAGTTTGACAGTACCCCTGGAGCCCCGGGGATGCATGGGATTGGCACCCCAATACCAGATTTGGCTTGGGGGGACAATTCCATGATCTTAGACATGTTACATGGCCATGTTCGGAGTTACCATTGTGAAGCTACATATAGGTATTGACCTATATGTAGTGCACGCATGTAATGGTGTCCCCGCAATCACAAAGTCTGGGGAAATTGCCCTAAACAATGTGGGGGCTCATTGGCTAGCGCCAGGGTGCCCTCACACTTAGTAATTTTGCACCTAACCTTCACCAAGTGAGGTTTAGACATATAGGTGACTTATAAGTTACTTAGGTGCAGTGTAAAATGGCTGTGAAATAACATGGACGTTATTTCACTCAGGCTGCAGTGGCAGTCCTGTGTAAGAATTGTCTGAGCTCCCTATGGGTGGCAAAATAAATGCTGCAGCCCATAGGCATCTCCTGGAACCTCAATACCCTGGGTACCATATACTAGGGAATTTTAAGGGTGTTCCAGTGTGCCAATTAGAATTGGTGTAAATGGTCACTAGCCTGCAGTGACAATTTAAAAAGCAGAGAGAGAGCATAAACACTGAGGTTCTGGTTAGCAGCGCCTCAGTGATACAGTTAGGCACCACACAGGGAACACATATATGCCACAATTATGAGGACTGGGGTCCTGGCTAGCAGGATCCCAGTGACACAGGTATAAACAAACAGACACACAAGTAAAAATGGGGGTAACATGCCAGGCAAGATGGTACTTTCCGACAGCTCTGTCACAATAAAAAATGAGGATCTAAAGGCGAGAAGTAGATGTAACGATATATGTATCCTTGGGGTAGCATAGACTACTAACGTGGAACATATGTTTTTTTTTAATGTTTGCTTACTGACCTGTTTGACCGATCCAGATTTGAGTCTGCGTTCATTGTTGAACACGCCCACAGATCTCTGATGGTGCACCTGGTCCCCGGTGCCCTCCCGCATCCAAATATTGCCCGTCTCCTGAACTTCAGGGACACTTCTCCGTGCCTGACCCATGAGAAAGCTCAAGGCGCCATGGTCTCCATCTATCCTGACCACACCATAGCTGTATAGGAGGCCAGACAGAAATTCCAGGAAGCCAAGACAGCCATTTAGAAACATGGCCTTCAATAGGGTAGGCTGTGCCTGGCTGGCCTGTCCCGGATTGGAAACCACATATCTTTGACAAACTGAGAAGTGTTGACTTCTGCAGAACCTCCCGAAGACACTGCCATATATTTACCGCAGGACTCAGACCGCTTCTCCAATGCATCCCTCCAGGGTTGCCAGCCAGGAACTCTTCACATCAGAGAGATGGTTAGCTGTGCACCAGTACAAGTTTGCGTCTCCACATGTCTCTCTGAGACGAAATCCAAGACCTGGATTTCGATGCCTGTCTGCCCTTCCCTGGGCGTACACCTTGACATACCGAATTCACTGCACCCCCTCTGGAGCTCCTCAATAAGCTTTTATTTTACCCTTCTTGCATACTGGAGAAATGCGGTCTATCCATGGCAGTGTTGCCACTCCACCATGGTTGACACCACATTATTTGATCTTTTGGGATCAACAGTTTCCATGGTGTGCACGCTCTGGGGACTCCCTGACTTCATCCTGCACTAGAAGGACCGAATAAATCTCCCATGGGGTGACAGAGTCACTCCCCTGCTCACGCAGGCACCTTCTAAGACGATGGCTGGTACACTTGGACTCCTCTCACAGCAACAAGCGTGCTCCTAAGGACACAGAGGGTGGACCCCATCAAAATAAACTGTCCTGAGGTCCTGCTGACGCAATTTTGAGGAGGTAAGACCTTGCCTTCTCTGAGAGTGACGTACCTCTGTGTACTGCATCTTCTTCACCTCCTGAGGCCTCTGTACACTATTTGCAAAATTCCTTCATGCTCAGCCTGGCCCAGGTCTCCAGAACTCCATCCTGTGATGCTCAACTCGCTGAGTTGTTCTCCAGTGGCGTGGGACCTTCCTTTGTTGTGCTGCACCAACCACATTTTGCACACCTTTGTCCCCGTGTCCTGGAAAGCCCATGGGTGCTGCCTGGCATCCTGAGGGCTCTCTGAAGTGCTGAGAGGCCCCTCTTCCTCCTAACACAGAGTTGAGGCCCCTAGGTCCATCCTGGATCTAGTCAGCACCATTTTGATGCAAAATGCATATTTGTCGTAACCAAGGCTTGTTGGTGACTTCCAACATTAAATCACATCTGCAACCATTTTCAAGTCGTAGGACCTCTTTTGTATTATGCAGGAACCCGCTGCCATCTTCCTTGTGTGCAATCCTGCAGTTTTCGACTAACCGGGGACTCTTCTTTTGCACCCTCTTCTGGGTTGGCAGGGGCTCCTGTCCTTCCTGGAACTTCGTTTGACTTCTGGACTTGGTCCCCTTCTTTTGCAGGTCTTCAGAACTAGGAATCCAGCAGTTGTTGTTTGCAGACTTGGTTGGTTACTGCAATAATCTGTATTACGAGGTGCAGTGTGTCCTAAGGAAACTTGCAGTACTTTGCTCCTGCTTTTCTGGGCTCTGGGATGGAGTAACTTACTTACCTCTACTGTATTCTTACTCTCCCAACGATTCTGCACACACTACACTTGTCTAGGGGGGAATTTGTGATTCGCATTCCACTTTCTTAGTATATGGTTTGTGTCGCCCCTAGACCTATTTTCTCCCATCGCATTCTATAGCATTTCCTATTGTTTCCACTGTTCTATGACTATTTAGTTGTCTAATTTTGGGTTCTAGTGTATACATTGTGTATAATACTTACCTCCAGAAGGAGTATTGTCTCTAAGATATTTTTGGTACTGTGTCACCCAAATAAATCCCTTTATTTTTGGTAACACTGAGTATTGTCTTTACTTGTGTATAAGTACTGTGTAACTATAAGTGGTATTGGATGAGCTTTGCATGTCTACTAGTTCAGCCTAAGCTGCTCTGCCGTAGCTACCTCTATTAGCCTAAGCTGCTAGAACACTACTACATTTCACTAATAAGGGATAACTGTACCTGGTATAAGGTGTAAGTACCCAAGGTACTCACTACAAACCAGGCCAGCCTCCTACAGTGATGGACAGGGGAGTGGTCACTCCCCTTTCCTTTGTCCAGTTTCACACCAGAGGAGGGACTGGGGGTCCCTGAACAGGATTATGCAAGAAGGGCACCATCTGTGCCCTTCAAAGCATTTCCAGAGGCTCTGGCAGGATAACCCTCCCATGCCTGTAACACCTATTTCCAAAGGGAGAGGGCGGAACACCCCTCTCCTAAAGGAAATGCTTTGTTCTGCCTTCCTGGGATTAAGCTGCTCAAGCCCCAGGAGGGCAGAAGCCTGCCTGTGAGGTGACAGCAGCTGGGGCTGCAGAGGAAACCTCACAAGGACTGGTATGGCAGTACTGGGTGGCCATGGTGGAGCCCCCAGAGTGCATGGGATTGTGCAACCAATACTGGAATCAGTATTGGGGTACAATTACCAGTTGTTAGACACCTCACATGGCCATATTCAGGGTTACCATTGTGAAGCTACATCTGTGTATTGACCTATATGTAGTGCACACTTATAATGGTGTCCCCGCACTCACGAAGTCCAGGAAAATGGGCCTGGATGACTTGGGGGCACCTCTACTAGTTCAGGGGTGCCCTCACACACAGGTACTGTGCACCTAGCCCTCAGGGTCTGAAGGTTATATATATAGGTGACTTATAAGTGACCTGGTGCAGTGAAAATGGCTGTGAAATAGTGCTTACACTATTTCACTCAGACTGCAGTGGCAGTCCTGAGGAAGTGTTGGTATGAGCTCCTTATGGGTGGCAAAAGAAATGCTGCAGCCCATAAGGATCTCCTGGAACCCCAATGCCCTGGGTACCTAGGTACCATGTAATAGGGTCTTATAAGGGGGGTCCAGTATGCTAATCTGGAGTGGAATATGGAGTCACTAGACTATAGTGACACTTTTAGAAACAGAGAGAGCACGAGCACTGGAGTTCTGATTAGCAGGACTCCAGTGACAATTTAGAAAAAAGTGCAAGTGCACTGGCAAGCAGGCCAGAAACCATAAGCACCTGGGTCCTGACTTGCAGAATCGCAGTGGCACAGTCAAAACACACTGACAATCATGCAGAAATTGGGAGAAACATGCCAAGAAAGATGGTACTCTCCTACAATGACTGGCACACGGACACCAACACGACTGACATTGAACGTTACACTACTGTTGTGGAACATTCAGGGACTCAACAATCCCCTCAAACGGAAACAGGTTTAATAGTACCTGACTAGGCATGGCGTGCAAATCGCCTTCCTACAAGAGACTAACCTGCCTCCCACCTCTAGCTACCCATTCACCAAGCTCTTGGGCCCACACCTTTATTTCTCTAGCTACAGCTCCTACTCACAGGGGGTCTGCATCCTGGTTCATAACACTTTACTATTCCAACACCAACACACCATATCGGACACCATTGGCGGATTTCTCCTAGTGAGGGGCATTCTGGCTGGCCGCCATGTTGCACTGCTTAACATACAAGGCCCCAGTACTGATCCTCCTGAGTTTTTTCACACAATACAGATGCACCTGGACAAAGAACCTGCTGAGAATTTGATAATTGGGGGTGATTTCAACTTGCTACAAGACCATACACTAGACACTACTGCCCCCCCCCACCCCTCCACCAAGCCACAGTCTCTGAAGATGTTCCACGACCTATGTGAAACACACTCACTCCATGGCCCGTAGCGACTATCCACCAACACTGCGCTTCCATACACTTTCTACTCCGTCCCACACAACACCTGGTCACGGATAGATTCTGGCTGTTGTCGCTCCTGGTTATGACATGGCAGGGTGGCACAGCCCATTTACCATGCACACTTTCAGACCACTCCCTGGTCCGACTTGAACTGCACATCCCATGCATTGACTTTATGGAGCGCCTGTAAAGCTTTCTCGCGATGCCTCTGCACGATAATGCTTTCTGCGGTGAACTTGCTCACCGTCCGCAACCTTTATGCAGACGGACACATATTTTCATGGATGGAAGACCCTGACTTCACAACATCTATCCAAATGGATCACTTTGTTCTTAGTCATCTCCAAAGAACGTTACAGTCACTCCTTCCCACTTACTCTCTTACCCCCACGGATTTTACCCTCCTTACCTTGATTATTACTACAGACTCTAGTGCCAGTCTCATATCCAAACTCTACCACTCTTGCCTTCCACAACTCCCACTTAATGACCAGCATGCACGGAAGCCCTGGGGAGTGGACGTGGGATACGCTATTTCAGACAAGGTGTGGTGTGCATGCTGAGCGCAAACATGCACAATATCCCTCAACCATAGACATAAGCTGTTGCATTATACATTTACATGTAGAACATACATGACACCCAATGCCCTAGCCAAGCTTGATCCCAGCCGACCCTCTAATTGCTTGAAATGTAATTGCGAACATGCTGACTTTGCCCACCTGGCAAGCACATCTGACTGGTTGTCAGAATACTGGAGGGATGTTTTTGTTATGCTTTCCTCTATGATTGGCATCAATGTCACACCCAATCCCCAGATGGCCGTCATAGGATATGTAGCAGTAATTTCTAAGCCAATGCAGCAGTTTGCAGCAATGGCCTTATTATTACCCAAATGAGAAATAGTTCTGCATTCGGGGCCCAAAACATACCCTACAACAAATAGATGGCTCCACAGTCTCACCTGCTGCAACATCACGAGCGACATCTTCGCTTCCTTGCAACCACCCAGTTCCCATCGCAGGGATATCTGGCAGCTGCTACGTGCTTACTTATTGACCTTGGAGGACTGGTAAACACCCAGGACCATGGTAGCTCCTCAGAATACTATAACCATGTGGCGGTGAACTCCTTATCAACTTCACTCTACGCATAGCCAAAAATTTGGGTAGATTCATGATTTGTGCTCTCTGGCTTGCCTATTCCACCGATATTCTCAGCCGCTGTTGCTTAATGTAGTAAGTTGGCCTGGTGTGTGGTGGGTACCTGAGTACTTACCCCTTGTACCAGGTATAGGTATCCCCTACTAGTGTAGTGTAGGCAGTGACTAGAAGCCAGGTTCTCTAGAGGTAGCTATGGATGAGCAGCCAAGGCTTATCTAGGATATATGCAAAGCTCATGCAACACCACTATAGTTACACAGCACTTACACACATGAAAGAAAACACTCAGGGTTGTTAAACTAAAGGGCCTTTGTTACAGTAACACAGTACCTAAACACTAGATAGGCAAACCTCCAATAGGAGGTAAGTAAAACACTAAGGGGGTCATTACAACCCTGGCGGACGGTGTTAAAGTGGCGGTAAGACCGCCAACAGGCTGGCGGTCTTTTTTTTCCGTATTATGACCGGTAATCCGCCGCTTCACCGTTCCGCCTGCCAGGGCGGAGACGACCGCTGGGCTGGAGACCTGGGTCTCCAACCCGGCGGCCATCACAATACCGCCGCCGGTATTACGACCCGGCTTACCGCCGTGGATTTCCAGCGGTAGGAACCGCCATGAAATCCATGGCGGTAAGCCCTATCAGTGCCAGGGAATTCCTTCCCTGGCACTGATAGGGGTCTCCCCCACCCCCCACCCCCACCCGACTCCCTCCCCTACACCCCCCACCACCCCTGCCACCCCCCAAGGGTGGCAGGGCCCCCCTCCACACCCCGACCCCCAACATCACATAACTCACACACACATGACACGCACGCAGGCACCACCAACACACAAAAACGCACACACACCAACATACATGTCTACATCCACACACTCAGACACGCACACCCATATACAGACATACACGCACACATGAATACAGACATACATACAGACATACACGCACTCATTCCCAACACACGCAACACACCCACAAGCATACACGCACTCACACCCACCCTCAACATACACAGACGCACACCCCCATGCACCCACACAACACCCCCCCACCCCCTCCCCTAACCGACGATCGACTTACCTTGTCCGTCGATCCTCCGGGAGGGGACGGGAGCCATGGGGGCTGCACCGCCGACACCACACCGCCAACAGAACCCCGCTGCGCCGAATCACAGGACGTGATTCGCTGGGCGGTGTTCTGTTGGCGTGGCGGTGGAGGTGGAGGTGGAGCAACCTCCACTTCCCCGCCGCCCGCCAGTATGGCTGTTGGCGGCTCTGTCGTAAAAAGGACGGAGAGCAACCAACAGTCATAATACGCCGAGCGGCAAACCGCCACTACTGGCGGTCTTCCGCACGGCGGTCCCTCGGCGGTCTTGTTAAAAGACCGCTGAGGTTGTAATGACCCCCTAAATATGTACACTAGTGATCGGCAATAGGCATAGAAAGTGATAGAAAACAGTGCAAATGCAGTTATACAATAGTGACCCTAGGGGGCGCGAAACCATACATTAAAAAAAATGTAATGCAGACACAGGTAGTCCACCAAGGTAAGTAGAATGTGTAGAGGGGAGCTGGGGGTACTAGGAAACCCCAAAGGTAAGTACTACAGTGGCCCCTAGCAAGCAGGAGGAAAGGAGTAAATTACTAGACTTTCAGCAAACCACCCAAAAGGAAAAAAATGCAACACCCAGACAAGAGTGAAAGAAAGCAGCGGTGGATTCCTGAAGAGGAAGTCCTGTGAAAGAAGGGGATCAAGTCCAGATGTCACAGAAAAGTCCAGGAGGAGTAGGAGCAATTACCCACCCAGCTGTGGATGCAGGAGTTGCTCAACAGAAGGACAAAGATGGTCAGGAATGCAGCCCTGGAGCAAGTGAAGATTTCCTGGAGGATGCAGTTGACGTACCACGTCGGATGGATGATTGCAGTCAATCAGTGGCATGGAACAGCCACAAACAAGCCTTGGCAAAGGCAGAAGTCACGGTGAAGCACTAGTGGCGCTGCTGGGGACCAGCAAGGTCCAGGAGGACTCAACCCATGGGAGGAGTCCTAAGGGCCCTCTCAGCAAGGCAGAGGGTCCAAAGAAGAAGAGGCAGCCCCCACAGAAGACCCACTGGATGAGGAACCAGGAGTCACAGAGGAGCCCATGCAGCACTACTGGAGAAGGGACCCAAGCCACAGGAGAGGCATGCAGAGGGCTGTGCAATACAAGAAGGTGTGCTGGGGTCTGGGGCTACACGGAGCCTGAAGATCCCTTAGAGGAGATGCAAACAAGCTTTAGTAGCTGCAAGAGACATGGTGCACAGGGGTACTGTCCTGCATGAGAAGACAACGGCTTACATCCATCAAAGTTGGACAGCTGGCATAGAGAACCAAGAGGACTACTCTAGACCACCACCTGTGATGCAGGATTCATGCAGCTCAGGATGAGAGGAGATCCACACAGCCGGTCGTCATTGCAGTTGGTGTCTGCGGATGCAGGGGAGTGACTACTTCACTCCATGGGAGATTCTTTCTTCCTTCTCATGCAGACTAAAGACTTGCCACCCTCAGAGGATGCACAGCTGGGGAAATGTTGCAGAAGTTGGATAGAGCTGTGGAAACAATTTTGCAAGCAGAGTCTTCGTCGTGGATGCAGATTGTCGGTCCCTGGAGGATCCAGTCGCAGTTCCAGTGGCTAGAAGTCAAAGAGAGGATACAGAATAGTCCTGCTAAAATCTTGCAAGCTGAATCTGAGGATCCACCCAAGAGAGAGATCCTAAAAAGCCCTGAAAGGGGGGTTGGTCACCTAGCCAGATGACCACCTATCAGGAGGGGACTCTGACATCCCCTGCCTGACCTGGCCACTCAGATGGCCCCAAGGTCCCTGCCAACCTTGGATTCAAGATGGCATAACCCAGGGACCCTCTGGAGGAGCTCTGGGTACCACCCCTGGGGTGGTGATGGACAGTGGTCACTCCCTTTTCTATTGTTCAGTTTCGTGTGAGAGCAGGGACTGGGGATTCCTGAACTGGTGTAGACTGGCTTATGCATGAAGAGCACTAAATGTGCCCTTCAAAACATACCAGTGGCCTGGGGAGGCTACTCCTCCCAAGCCATGTAACACCTATTTCCAAAGTGAGAGGGTGTTACCCCCCCCCCTTGCAAAGAAGTCCTTTGTTCTGCCTTCCTGGTCTTGAGCTGTTTAAGCAGCAGGAGGGCAGAAACCTGTCTGAGGGGTGACAGCAGCTTGAGCTGCCCGGAAAACCCCAGAAGGCTGGAAGAAACAATGCTGGGGGTCCGTAAGGAGTGCATGGAATCATACTTCAAGTACTGGCAACAGTATTGGGGTATGATTCTAACATGTTTGATACCAAACATGCCTAGGTTTGGAGCTACCATTATGTAGCTGGACATAGGTAGTGACCTATGTCCAGTACATGCATAAAATGGTGTCCCTGCACTCATGAAGTCCCTAAAAATTGAACTGAAGTTCATGGGGGCACCTCTGCTAGTGCAGGGGTTCCCTCACACACAGGTACTCGCACCCTGCCCTCTGGGCTAGGAGGGCCTGCCATGGGGGGGACTTACAGTGACCTGGTGCAGTGACCCGTAGTGAAAAAGGGTGCATGCACCCTTTCACACAGGCTGCAATAGCAGGCCTGCAGAACGCTTTGCATGGGCTCCCCATGGGTGACATAATACGTGCTGCAGCCCATGGGCATCCCCTGGTACCCCAATGCCCTGGGTACCTGGGTACCATATACTAGGGGCTTACATGGGGGCACCAGTGTGCCAAATGGGGGTGAAAGTAACTAAGTTACCAAGTTATAAGGGAGAGAGCATAATCACTGGGGTCCTGGTTAGCAGGATCATAGTAAACACAATTACACACACTGACAAAGGCAGAAAATGGGGGTAACCATGCCAAAAGAGAGGGTACTTTCCTACAGTTACATCAATATACCTTTGCATGTTTCTCTGTGCCAGAGTCAACATGTTACTGATTGTGTGTATGTGGTGTATGATTGTTTACAGTTGAAAATCAATATAGAAAGTTACTAAAAATAACTAACACAAAGTCTGTTTCTGAGCTTATTCCAGACAATGACTTTTGAAAGAAAATCACCACAAATCAGTTCTGAAACCTCAATAGTGGATCCACATACCACATATGGAAAATGAGCATAAAAGTGGAGCTGTGAAATGATGGAGGTGACAAAATGGCTCTGTTTATTCAGTGTCTTATTTATTATAATATTTGTAATAAAGTCAATGAATAAAATATCTTTGTGAGTTCGTTTTCTTCTGTGCCATTGAGACCTTTTAACTTTCACTGTTTTATTGGGAATATTTATTCATATTCCAATCACAATCAATTGAATTAATCATAGTCCCATTCCTTTGCTAATGGCACTTTAATACTCTATCTTGTGGCCCACCTTTTCAGGGGTCTTCACATGATGGACTTTACACCATCCACAAAAGTTTTATTTAAGCGAGAGTAATTGCAATAATTTCATGATGCTCTTTTGATGCCAAATTACAGAAAATTAAGCAATAATGCCAATTCAAGTAATTTTGAGTAATTTGGCACACAAATTCTGCAGCTAGAGCACAGGAACTATGGAGTTACTGAGCGCAAGCAGCTGCTGCTGTTCATATTCTGATGGATTTAGCACTAGTTTTTTAGTGCTAACTGCAGCCTTCGTTTCACTTTGAATGTGAGGGTGCATTGTGCTCTCAGAAAATATAGATAAATGCTGGGATATGGTCCTTGCACAATTCTGCTATTGAGCCTGCATCCAGGTAAACATTAAAATTGTTTTGGTATTTGCCGGGCTACATGTATAATTTCTGCTACGTTTTTAATTGGATGGCCACATTGTAAATTGTAGGAGGCTGGCCTGTTTTGTAGTGGGTGCCTAGG
This sequence comes from Pleurodeles waltl, assembly GCF_031143425.1. Taxonomy (NCBI): domain Eukaryota; kingdom Metazoa; phylum Chordata; class Amphibia; order Caudata; family Salamandridae; genus Pleurodeles; species Pleurodeles waltl. Next base: position 877,022,344 of record NC_090444.1, read on the forward strand.
GTACTTACACCTTATACCAGGTCCAGTTATCCCTTATTACTGGAATGTAGTCAGTGTCTAGAAGCCAGGCTCTCTAGGGGTAGTGTGGATGAGAAGCCAAGGCCTAACTAGTAGACATGCAAAGCTCAATACAATGCAATACCACTGTAGTCACACAGTAGTCACACACATGAAAGAAAATACTCAGTGTACTTTATTTTGGTGACACAAATGCCAAAAATACTTTAGAGACTATACTCCCTTAGGAGGTAAGTAATTTACACCGTATGTACACTAGAATGCAGTAATAGCTATAAAAACAGTTAGAAAACAGTGCAAATAGTGAAAATCACAATAGTTAGAAATGAGCCTGGGGGAACACAAACCATATATTAAAATAGTGGAATACGAAAGTCGGTTTCCCACCTAGGCAGATGTAGTGTGTAGAGGGGTGCTAGGAAGAAAACACCAAAGGTAAGTAATAGAGCCCACCCCAGAGCCCATCGAAAGCAGGAGTAAATCACAGTAAGTTTCCTAGAAAACACAAGAACATGTGATAGAAGATTTTACAAGAACCAGAAAAGACTGCAAGACACCAATGGTGGATTTCTGGACCTGTAGACCTGTGGAAGAAGGGGACCAAGTCTAAGAAGCACTGAAGAGTCCAGGGAGAACAGGAGGCCCTGCTAACCCAGATGAAGGTGTAAAAGAAGAACCACCAGTGAAGAAGAACAGTAAGTACTGCACCCAAGAAGATTGATGCGGGTTCCTGGTTGGTGCAGATGATGTCCCACGCTGGATGGATGATTGCTGTCTGGTTTGAGTCACTGGATCCTACCAACAAGCCTTGGCACATGCAAAGCACGTGGTTAGTGGAAAATGGCGCTGCCCGGGACCAGGAGGGACCTGGTGGCATCTATCCAGGAAGGGGAGACGAGGGGATCTCAGCAACTAAAAGAGCCTTCAGAAAACCCGGCAGCATGCACAGGAGTCCCACACCATGGGGACAAAGAACGTGCAAAAGGACCCCACGCTGCTGGAGAACCACTCAGGAAGCTGTGAGTCGCAGGAAAGAGTGCTGGGGGCTGGAGCTGCATGGTACAAGAAGAACTTCGTGGGAGTATACCAACAAGCTTTTGCAACTGCAAAACACACGGTGCATGGGGTAATGTCTTGCATGGGAAGGCAAGCTCTTACCTCCACCAAAGTTGGAGAGCTGGACTTCAGGACCGTCGGTACCACTTTAGTCCACCACCCGTGTTGCTGGATCCACGCACTTCTTCAGGAGAGGGGACCCAAACCACTGGTCGTCACTGCAGAGGGGTGCCTGCTGAATCAGGGAAGTGACTCCTTCACTTAAAGGGACCTTCCTTCATTTTTCTGGTGCAGGCTGAAGACAGGCAGTCCTCAGTGGATGCACGACCAAGAAACAGTTGCTGGCAGGAGCTGAATATACAATATTGCAGAAATCATCTCTGCTTCTTTGTTGCAGTTTGTAGAGTTCTTGGAGGGTCCAGATGCAGTTTCATTGGTAGAAGGTGAAGTAAAGGATGCAGAGGATTCCTGCTGGAGTCTTGCAATCCGAATCCGAAGAAACACCCAGAGGAGAGAACCTAAATAGCCCTGAAAGGGGAAATGGTCAGCTATACAGGTAAGCAGCACCTATCAGGGGAGGGCTCTGACATCACCTGCTGCCACTGGCCACTTAGATGCTGCCAGAGTGCCCCACCATCTTGGAATCGAAGATGGCAAAACCCAGGGACACCCTGGGGTGGTGATGGACAGGGGAGTGGTCACTCCTCTTTCCTTTGTCAGGTTTTTTGCCAGAGCAGGGACTGGGGGTTCCTGAACCGGTGTAGACTGGATTATGCAAGTAGGGCACCCTCTGTACCCTTAAAAGCATTTCCAGAGGCTCTGGGAGGCTACCCCTCCCATGCCTGTAACACCTATTTTAAAAAGGAGTTGGTGTAACACCCCTCTCCCAAAGGAAATGCTTTGTTCTGCCTTCCTGGGCTCGAGCTGGTTGACCAACCGGAGGGCAGAAACCTGTCTGTGAGGTGCAGCAGCTGGGTCTGCCTGGAAAACCACAGAAGGCTGGTATGGCAGTACTGTGGGTCCACTGTGGAGCCTCCAGAGTGCATGGAATTATACAACCAATATTAGAATCAGCAACGGGTTATAATTCTGAGATATTAAACACCTTACTTGGCCATATTCGGAGTTACCATTGTGCAGCTGGACATAGGTATTGACCTATGTCCAATGCAAGGGTAAAATGGCATCCCCGCAATCACGAAGTCTGGAAAACTGGTCCTGGATGACATGGGGGCACCTCTGCTAGTGCAGGGGTGCCCTCACACACAGGCACTTTTCACCTAGCCTTCAGGGTTGGAAGGCCTGACATATAGGTGACTTATAAGTGACCTGGTGCAGTGTAAATGGCAGTGAAATGGTGTATGAACCATTTCACACAGGATGCAATGACAGTCCTGTAGAAGCCTTTGCATGGGCTCCCTATGGGTGGCAAAAGTAATGTTGCAGCCCATAGGGATCCTCTGGAACTCCAGTGCTCTGGGTCCCTAAGCACCGTATACTAGGGACTTATAAGGGGTGACCAGTATGCCAATTTGGGATGAAATACTGGGTTACCAGTATGCAGTGACAACATTTAGAGGAGAGAGAGCATAAGCACTGGGGTGCTGGTTAGCAGGATCCAAGTGGTACAGTCAAACACACTGACATCAGACAGAAAATGGGGTTACATGCCAAAAAGAGGGTACTTTTCTACACAAATCATGTCTGCTGTTTTGCCAGCAGCCATGTAATCTGTAAAGTTTATTTTCTCTTTGCTTGATTGCTGGCCTAATAGTACATAACCTCAGCTATTTACACAGATTCCAGATGAATAGTCAAGTTTCCTTGTTATTTGCATGGCTGCTGGCCAAAAAGTGCAGAATCTGTAATATTTAGCCAGCTGATAGGTAAATTGTAATATGTTTCTGCTATTTGCATGGCCATCCGCCAAGCATACAGAATCGATCTTCTTGAGCCAGCAGTCGAGTAAATAGTGAAGTTTTGCTTTGCTGCTATTTCAAAGGCATTCAGGAAAATAGTAAGTAATTTCTACTATTTAGCAACTGGCCAAGTATATAGAAGAGAAAATTCAGGGGCATAATTATACTCTGTTTGCGCTGAATTTGCATCATTGTGTTTACGCAAATTCAGCGCAAACTTAACTCCATATTTATATTTTGACATTAGACCCATCTAGTGTCAAAATATTGGAATTAAAGTCATTTTCTGGATGTTCAAAACCTCCTTACGCCAATGAGATGCAAGGTAGGCGTTCCCATTCAAAAAATTACTCAAAGCCCCTAGAGCCTAATTTATCCTCCCATGCAAAAATTATGCACAGGGGAGCCAGGCCTAAATTATGGCGCTAAGCCTGCTTAGCGCCATTATTTAATGCCTGGGTCAGAGCAGGCATTAGGGGACCTGCAAACCCATTTCCATGGTCAAACACCGTGGAAATAACCCACAGGTGCCCACCCCAATCCCCAGGAACACCCCCACCTACACCAGGGGGACACAAGAGGATGGGGGACCCCATCCCAGGAAAGTTGGGTAAGTAGAGGAAAGTATTTAAAAAATGTTTTTAAAGTGCCGTTGGGGGCCCTGAAATGGACCCCCCAACATGCCACTGGGTGCAATGGCCATGCTCAGGGGACACTTATTCCCTGTGCTGGCCACTGGGGTGGTGGACATGACTCCTGTCTTTTATAAGAAAGAAATCATGTGGTATTGATGGTTTTGTGTCAGGAAATGATGCTAGGCAGGTTTACGGCATTTTTTTTTGCTTCTAACCAGCCTAGCATCGGTTTTTGAGGCAAAACCCCCTTCCCCTATACAGCCACCCCCACCAGGCTAATGTCATTTTCCCGGGCGCTAGCCCACCCTTTGCGCCGGCTTGCGGGATTCCATAAATTTGGGACCCGGCTGGCGCTCTGGAATGATGCAAGCTGGCACTATACGTTTTGACACAAAACTGCGATTGCGCAGTTTTGCATCAAAAAGTATAAATATGGGCCTCAGTATTTACCCAGTGGCCAGCTAAATACAGGTTGCCTTTGGTTAGGGAGGCTCAGAGCAAAAATGTTTGAAGACCTCTGATGTAGAATGAGGCTCTGGGTTGATCGTGTTTCTGTCAATCAGTTTGATTTGAATACCTGAGATAATCTGGTTGTGTAGTGAAACTGTTTACATAATGTTCATCCTCTTTTGGACAAGTGAAACTGAGATTTAGGAGGGAAAATACCTTGTTTTAAAAATATAAAAAATCATACAGTGCAGTGATGGAATTCTCCCATGCCGGAAAAACATGGCCATGTCAGAATAACCCTAAAAGTATCAACTCTTAACCCCATGAGTGTAGGAGTCAGCCGCTGGCTGGTGCCCACACTTCCTCACGGTGATAGTGTGTCGTTTTTGATTTTTTTTTGTGTCTTGAGAGAACGTGCTGTTTGAGGGAAGAAGAAAAGGTGAGGTGACGGACCTTTACTGTGGCAAGCATCACACACACACCCACCAGCAATTTTGTGATAGTCTACATAGGCTAGTGTTTTAGAGCAAGAGTTTAGCCAATAGCAGAGATGGCGTCTTGTTGGATGACTGCTTCTCAAGCCCTAACTCGGGTTATAGATGACAGCTCTGATGTAGGATCAGAGACTGACACAGCAGATACTGAGACACCATCTGATGGATAGGACAATGGCCCAGACGCTTGGAGTGATTTTTCTGACAACTCCTCTTCCAGTGATTCTGAGAAGGTGATGAGGATAGTCCTGCTGTCCCTTCGCATGCACAGTCTATGCAGCGGGACAATGGTGGGATAGCCCAATCCAGAGAGCATGTGCATGTGGTGGCAAGCACAGAGCGAGTGCTCTCTGTTGAGCTCATCAATTTAGTTCAGACCCAAATTCCACCGCCCAAATCGTATTGTGGAGACATCTTAATTATCTATCACAAAACAACCTGTTTTTGTAAGGCAGGCACCTCTGTTTTCGGTCCCGGACTCTGAGGCCTTATAGGGAAACCTACTAAACCCAGACATTTTTGGAAACTAAACACCCGGGGAAGCCCACTGAGGTGTGACTCATTTGGATTCCCCAAAGTCTTCTTACCCAGAATAGCCTGCAAAGGTGAAATGTTGAATAAAACTCACTTTTTTCTTGCATTTCTGTCACACAAACTACAGAAATATGCTGGGATCCACAAAATTCCTATCATCCATTGTTTCCCCATCTGTCCTGATAAAAACTCTACCCCACTTGAGTGCCTGTACCTAGTGCCTCTGTCAGGAATGGGTCACCCCAGGGTAAACATTTGCCCTAATGTAAGGACTAAAATTGACTGTTGTGTGATCCATTCCTGACATGGGCACTAGGTCTACCCACACAAGTGAGGTACCTTTTGTATCTGGAGACTTGAGGGAATGCTGGGTGGAAGGAAATTTGAGGCTCTTCTCAGATTCTAGAACCTTCTATCACCGAAACGTGAGGAAAAAGTGTTTTGTTTTGCCAAATGTTGAGGTTCGCAAAGGATGCCGGGTAACAGAACCTGGTCAGAGCCACCCAAGTCACCCCATTCTGAATTTCCCTAGATGTCTAGTTTTAAAAAATTTATAAGTTTGCTAGGTTTCCCCATTTGCCGGCTGAGCTAGAGGCCATAGACCACTGTTAGACACTTTGCAAAAAACACATCAGTTTTCTTTGGAAAAATGTGATGTGTCCACATTTTGTTCTGGGGCATTTTCTGTCATGGGCACCAGGCCTACCCAGACAAGTGAGCTACCATTTTTATTGAGAGACTTGGGGAAATGCTGGGTAAAAAGGAAGTTTGTGGCTCATCTTAGATTCCAGAACTATGCAGGACCGAAATCTGAGGGAAAAGTTGTTTTTGCCAAATTGTGAGGTTTGCAAAGGAGTCTGGGTAACAGAACCTGGTGAGAACCCCACAGGTCACCCCATCCTGGATTCCCCTAGGTGTCTAGTTTTAAAAAATGCACAGGTTTGGTAGTTTTCCCTAGGTGCCAGCTGACCTGTAGGCCAAAATCCACAGCTAGGCACTTTGCAAAAAACAGGTCAGTTTTCTTTGAGGAAAATGTGATGTGTCCTTGTTGTGTTTTGGAATGTTTCCTGTTGCGGGCACTAGTCCTACCCAAACAAGTGAGGTACCATTTTTATCAGGAGACATGGGGAAATGGTGGGTGGAAGGAAGTTTTGACTCTCTCAGAATCCAGAACTTTGCAGCACCGAAATCTGAGGGAAAAGTATTTTTTGCCAAATTTTGAGGTTTGCAAAGGATTCTGGGTAACAGAACCTGGTGAGAGCCCCACAAGTCACCCCACCCTCGATTCCCCCAGGTGTCTAGTTTTCAGAAATGCACAGGTATGGTAGGTTTCCCTAGGTGCCAGCTGAGCTAGAGGCGAAAATCCACAGCTAGGCACTTTCCAAAAAACACATCAGATTTTAATGTAAACATGTGATGTGTCCATGTTACGTTTCCTGTCGCGGTCAGTAAGCCTACCGACACAAATGAGGTACCATTTTTATCGGGAGACTTGGAGGAACACAGAATAGAAGAACAAGTATTATTGCCCCTTGTCTTTCTCTACATTTCTTCCTTCCAAATGAAAGACAGTGTGAAAAAAGAAGTCTATTTGAGAAATGCCCTGTAATTCACATGCTAGTATGGGGACCCCGGAATTCAGACATGTGCAAATAACCACTGCTTCTCAACACCTTATCTTGTGCCCATTCTGGAAATGCAAAGGGTTCCCAGACACCTATTTTGACTCTTTATATTTCACCAAATTAAGTGCTATATACCTGGTATACAATGAAAACCCATGGCAAGGTGCGCTCATTTATTGGCTCTGGGTACCTAGGGTTTTTGATGAATCTTCAAGCCCTATATATCCACACAACCAGAAGAGTCCAGCAGATGTAATGATATATTGCTTTCAAAAATCTGCCATAGCTGGAAAAAGTTATAGAACAAAACGTGGACAGAAACGGCTCTTTCTTTCACCTCAATTTCAATTTTTTTTTTATTTTAGCTGATACATTCTGTAGGAAAACCTTGAAGGATTTACACAACAAATGACCCTTTGCTGAATTCAGCAGTTAAGGGGTTAAAATAAAGCATTTACCAAATGACATCACTGTTAATTTTAGCTGTTACCTGCACTGTGTGACACAGGGTGACGAGGTTTGTCTTGTTATAAATGTAAATAAAATGCTCTAAAAGGTCGCTATGGATTTTGTCAGACCTCCGACAAAGAGTTGATGAGCTGAGTTTACTTCTTCACTTGATGCCCAACCCAAAAATGTTGCAGATAGGCCAGACAATCCCACTTCAGAATTCGACACACATATCATTCCCTGGAAACGCAGGTCTCGACCGGAGAATGCAACTTAAGTACCCATTTAAAGTATGGGTGTGTCCCTTGCCTCGTTCCTCTACCAAATATTATGAAGGTTGCAAAATCAATCTGTATAGTACTTTATGTAAAAAGGCTATAGAGTTAGATCCAGTGTAACTTAAGAAACACCTTTTCATACTCCCATGGATTCAAAAGTCGCTTCTTTTCACATTTTAATCATAACACAAATATCACACTGAATATACATTCTATGCGTGTGTTCTCATCTACGTAGCGTTTGCCAAGCCAATTGGAGATTAAAGAAAATAACAGGGCGGCTTCATACTTCCCTTTTGAGATCAAAGTGCTTGGGTTACTCTTTCTCAGTTGCAGATTCCACAATTCCCAGTCAGCTCTTTGAAAATGCTGCTGCATTCCTTCTGTAGCACGCATATTCTGGCATCAGTAGCAAGGCTCATTACATTTTTTGGACATACTGTAAGAATATGTCTCCAAACTGATAGTAGATTTATTTGTATTACAGTCTGTTTGCATGGTAGCAGTATAAACACAAGGTCGACACCGAGTGCTTTGCTGACGAACGGCTAGCCTCTTTCACTGCAGCACAGTTCGCCAACCCTGCTAAAGTCTGCACTGTACAGAAAAGACATACTGAAGCTGTTCGCTGGCCCTGGCGCAACTCAAAGATGGATATTTCCCACCCTTCCCGAAAGGTGCTTTGCTCTGGAAAGCTGCACTTTTTACAGCGCAAAAAATACGTTGCCTAGCCCAGCTTAGTTAGACCGGGAGGCCACTGTAGAGTGGGTTGGCAATCAGCAGAGGACCAGGGGAGCCCCTGGCAGAGTAACGTGGGGTATGAAGGGCTGAGAGTAAGCAACACCCTGCCTTCCCTGCTGCTGTGAAGGACTCTGAGCCGATGAACTTGCTTGCCACTGTACAACCTCTAGAGGCGGCGTGACTGCGCTTCATTGGAGTCTGAGGGGCCTTTTTTGCAAGCTTTTGGCGAAGGGCAGTGCCACAAGCCTTCTTGCTGTGCTGCCTTGCATCTAAAGAATATATCAGGAATGAGCTGTATCTACAAGACACAGCCCATTCCTGTCCTTTTCCTCTGCGCTGGTGCACAATGGACTGCCATACGCCAACACAGGCTGGTGCAAGGGTGTCTGCATTGCGGGGATGCTTGTTTTTGTGCAGGAAGGTGCACCTTCCTGCACAAAAACAATCACCAAATGAGATGTCCTCTTTCTATGTGTGCTGCTGAAGGCAGCACTCAGAAAAAGGAAAAAAAAACAAGGAGAAATAAAGGTGTTTCCCTTCATTGCACGTCCCTTACCCCTTCCCTGGAAAGGCGTAGGCTTTTGACGCATTCCCAGGTTTACAAATTCTTGTAAGTCTAGGAATGCATCAAAATTCATGGGTGTTGTGTGGGAACACCCACTGCAACACCCATGGAACGCCTTCCTATAGCAGGGTGGGTCAACGCAGCTGCTTGTGCTGCATTGACTTAGTCCATATTTACAAGGCTATAAAAAGCCACGCAGGATAAATATGGCCCTGCAGTGTGGGACAGCGGACCGTCCCTAAAAGTGATGTTCCAGCAGCCTAAAGAGCCTTGTAAATATGTCCCTGAGTCTTCTGGCCTGTGGGCGAGGTGGCAGAAGCTGACTGCAGATAGAGCTTCGCACCTGTTGGGGAGTGTTGAGCAAATGCTAGACAACTGGGGAAGCACTTGGGAGAGGTGCACGAGGAGTAGTGCTGCTTTGGCATTGGCTGCCCCTGGTCGGCAGTGGCATGTGGAAAAGCATACTGGATAGTCAGCGAGGCTTGAGCCTATTTGTCCCTACCACCATAAATAAATTATGGATTGAGCAATGGGACAGAGGCTGAGGTGAGCAGAGAAGTCTGGTAGGGCTGGTTGCCCTATGGACTGCAGTTGGGCTGACCATTTCTCTGCTTGATGTGCTCATCAGGGGAGTTGCTCCCCGTACTCCCTCTCCCCTTCGTAACCCAGTATATGTCATTAAAGCAATACAATTAGTCAGTCAGTCAGATATTTGTATTTGCTTCATTTCTGTAGCATAAAAGCACAATAAACACAGGCAGAGTGCAAACATAGTACCAGTAAGATGTCATAAAACAATACGTTAGATCAGTTCATCACAAAGTAAAAAAACAATGCCTCATTGTGCAAAAGGTAAGGCGGATTGCCCTTATACTATTGCACGTTTCAAAATGTTTAAATCTGCCAAATAAAAGAAGCTGCTGAGCAGCCTAATAAAATCCTTAGGACTGGGGTCCAGGCAAGGGGACACAAGGGTGACGCTAAATCTAACAGCAATTCACCAAGCTATGCAAGGCCACCTTGCATGGCTTCTGAGGCATCCCGTCGATTCGGGAACACGGCCCCTGGTAGGTCCTGGGCAGAGGATCGCCGAGTAAATATGATATGGCTCTCCTCTGGGCTCGTGTAATCCTATGGTGCCAGATCCTTCTAAAGGGACGGTTGACCCTTACACTAGACTAGCCTGACGTGCAGCCTTTTTGTAAGTGACTGGAGTTTAATATGACTGACAGTTTTGGACACATTGTGCCCCTTAGTTATAGTGTATAGGAGAAGTATTTAGTTACGCTTTTTTGGTCCTGATGAAGTGTAAGTGGATCCTTTTGGACCGTTTAGACAGGAAACATGTTGACCGCATCTTTAGGGTTTAATATAGTTTTTTAAATGTTAATGGACATCTTGGGATAATTGAAATATGGACAAAAGTTGTGAATAACCATCATTCCATGTCAAAAAGGAAACATGAAAAACATGAAATAAATAGAAGTCAAATTGGAGAATACACAGGATATTGATATTGACTTTTAATTGACTTGATGAATTGAGAGACGTGTGCCTTGGATTGTATTTAACCAGTTATTACCCGATAGGGGAATCTTTTTGGGGGAGTTGGGTGGTTCTTCCCTTTCAGGAGCACCGTATATACTTATATATGTTTAGACACTGGTGGGATATTGTAAGTGCCATTACCTATTAAACACCCTTTTGTATGTTCTATTATAAAAGATATCTTGCTTTGTGACAAATGAACATTTTATTTTTAAACAAGCTGTAATTCTAATTGTCGAACACAATGTTCTTCTGTCTTTCGCATGTTAAGTAATGTTTTCTTTCCTTTGTGATTATCGTGAAACCTGATTGGACAGTCTTCTTGAGAACTGTGTGCAGGTGCATACAATGTTAGTTTGTGTGTCTTTAGAACAGAGCTGATCTGAGAGGATTCGAGAGTTGAATTAAAATAGAAGAGTGTCAGACAACTCCCGTTGTGGTAACAAGACTGCTGGATTTTGGGTGGCAGCACCACTGAGCGCGTGAGGACTGAGTCTCATCCCACACAGTTTGACAGCAGTTGGCTTAACTCTTTCAGCTAGCTAGCAGAACCTCCCCAGTACCAGAGGTACCAGAGGTAAAATTGATTTGTGGCAGCCTATTGCATGACACTCTAGGACTCCTCAGGAAATTGGTGGTAGAACAAATCGTACCCCTTTTTCTCAGTTATGCAAGTCAAATGCGAGGACAAACAAAGACAAACAGAAGCAGGATTTGGTTCAATAGGTTTTACTGAAGCAACTGCGTTCTATGTAATAAGGCATGAATTGCAATTATGAGGATAGTAAAGCACAACACTATTACAGCAGTGACCAGGAAAGTGAAACACAGGAAACGTCCCGCCATATTGTCACAATAGTGTATTGAAAAATCCCTACCTGCACTATTCAGATTCAACATGAGAGCAACTAGCAGTGGTAGCCCTAATCTGCCCATCTAGTCCCGGGAAGGAAGCCCAATTCCCATTCCTAGTAAAGAAGAGGTCTGTTAGCCTGCTGGGAGTCCTCCCATGTAGACAAAGAGGAAGCTCAGAGTTTCAGCAGAAACTGCATCAACCTCCAGCATGAGGTGGCAGGCTGGCTGTTGTTGTATAGCCATTTTAGTTATAGCTCCATGCACGTTATTTTAACATACTACGTCTGCCACTGTGCACTTTAACCTAGATATATTTTATTTAGCTTTGCTTTATTATTGTTACAGTAGCCACTTTTAGGGTCTTCTTTTATTTCTCTCTATCTAATTGTTTTTGCCTAGGCCAGCACTCTGTTCTCAAACAAGACGCTCTTGCTCACTCTGTGCTTCTTCCAAGGCTGCAATAAGATAGGTTGCCGGTGAACGTGGTATAAGTTTAGTCTCTGACATTCATAGAAAATACACATCCTTACATAGGGACATTTTCTCAGAACATCAGCTGTTTTATTATAAAAACACTTCCCTGCCCCTTACATGTTAGAGGGAGATTCCAGCCAGAGAACCACGATTGTATGCTGATTGCTGAATGCTTCGCCACAGCTGTCTTTGCAGACTTCAGGCCTTTGCTCAGGTATGGGGGATGATGTCTTCCCAGGGGAACCTGAAGGGCAGAATTAGATTTTAACACGCTGTGGTCTATCATAGCCTAGGTAGGAATTAGTCTGTAAACTCTAGTGACAATATGGTAGCATTATTTTTATGTTTTGCTCTCCTTGTCACAATTTTATTCTTTTCATGCTGTATCGTCCTGGTTATTGCAGTCTGCGCTTTGCTATCTAAGATGCAGTCACTTTCTGAAAGCATTATTGAAATATATACTGTTTCATCCCAGAACTATTGTAATTCCTGTAAGACCGTGACATATTCATTTATGTCAAAAAGTATGTCTGCTGCCACTGCACCAGGGCCATCAAGATCTGGGAAATACATAGGTATGCTGAACAGAGCCTCATATGGGATGCACCCTCCCAAGGACCTTCTAGGCAGATTATTTAGTGTTCTCCGAACTCCAATTAGGTGGTTAAGCCAATTATGACCAATACTTAGTTCTCCTGCTGTTAAGGATAGCATTAAGTCAAGTGTTTTCTGCTCCACCACTGCATTCCCCTTGGGATGATAAGGAGACGAGAAATGGAGGTGGACACCCATCATTGCGATTGTGTCCCTGAATGCCCTTGAGGCAAAAGCAGGGCCCTGGTCTGAATGGAATGCAACAACTGCACATGTCCAGATGAAGACCTGCAAACTTTTAAAAACAGTTTGAGCATTAGCTGATCATTGTGGCCATACTCATAGAAATCTAAAGCAAGAATCAACATCGGGTTTAGGGGACCAGATTGGTCAAGGTACACACAATGTAGTGGTTTGTTGGAAATTAGGAGGGGTGTCTGCGGTGGCCGTTTCACTGTGGGCTCTCTTATTTGTTGGCAGATGTCACAAAAAGAACAGAATGTCTGGTCTATTTGTATAGGCCCAGTCAGCAATAGCGTTTTTGCAATAATTAAATTGTAGCCGTCATACATACATGGGCATAAGCAACCCCTTTAGGCGCTGCTTTAATTAGATTTCATCTTTGGTCTTGGTCGAGGATCACACGATCATCCACCCCTGGTATGGTTGTGAATGCAACATTTTGAGCACTTAGATTGTAGGAATATTTGACGGGATATAACTTTGGCAAAAGCGTGCTGTCAGCCAATGCTTTCACAGCAGCCAGTGTTTCATCATCCAACCTCATCCTAGAATGAGTAGTTGCAGCAACAGCAGGCGTGGCTACGGCTGACTTGACCGCTTCATTAGCCAAAGTGTTTCTTGCAACATGTATTCCTACACGTTGATGGTCTATCATATGCACTACATTGGTATTTGGTAGCGTCTCCTTTAGTTCCATTACCTTCCTCTACAGAAGCCTGTGTTTGATGGACAACAATGCGTTTCCTTTTGCAGACGTCTGTGTTTGATGGACAACAATGTGTTCCCTTTTGCATCTCTGAACCCGTTCTGGTGACAGTAATGCAGATGTTCATTAAAGGACTGGACACAATAACATAAGTCACAGAAAATGAGTGTTAGAAGTTCAGGATCCGTATGTTTCAGTACCTATAATAGAGCCTTAAGCTCTGCCAGTTGTGCAGCGAAGTCTCCTAAGGTCTGCATGTGTGTGCATCTGCACACACAGCTGTTCAGGCGGTGGAGTATTATTGTTTGGTGCCTATTGCTGGTTGTGCTGAACCATCAGTGTAAATAATCATTTGGTATTGATCAAGGGGCAAAATATTTGTTGGTGTTAGGTATTGAAGTTCATATTGAAGGAATTCTTAGGTCTGAAGTTTTTGATCAAAAACATAATCTACATCAGTGGCAGCGAGAGAGATGGCTCATTGGGTCCAATGTAAATGTAATGGTTTTGTGTTTGGAACGGTAGCTTTTGTGACAGCCTCTAGGGCTGGTATTGGGGGTCACGACAACAATGCATTTCCCCTGGGCCAGAGGTCTCTCTTTTATGATAGCCATCTGAACAGAAGTCAGAATTTTCTCCGTGGGAGCAAAGTGCTGGTCAGCTGAGGAATACAAATGTGATTTGTATGCTATGGGGACAGTATCACCTTCATTGAATGTTACATAGGTGAACCCAATGGCACCTGCAATTACTCTGATGACCAAGGTTGTTTTGTTGTTTCATGGATGTAGATATTTAGCTTCAAGCATGCCCTGCTGTAATGCTCTGAGAATGCACGTGTGTGCAACTGTCCAATATTTACTTGGAAAGTCTGGACATATCAAATCATAAAGTGGTTTTATGTGTTGTGTAAAATCTGGGATGTATGTTCTGCCAAAATTGAAAAAGCCCAACAACGATTGGAGCTTTTTGATAGTATTCGGTGGTTGCAATTGTACTCACTTTTCTAGAAATTGGGGCACCAGACACTTTCCTTCATCTGATATCTCGTATCCCAAAAACAGGACACTGAGAAAGGTAATTTTTGTCTTCTTGAAATTAAATTTGTAGCCTATTTCAGCAAAACCCATCACAATGCAGACCACCCATCTTAGGTGTGTGACTAAGTTGTCATCTGTTAGGTAGATGTCATCTACATAGGATAACGCCTCAGGGTCAGTGTTGTGTAGTGTGGATGTTACATTTGCTGAGAACAGTCCAGGACTGTTATAATCTTGTGGGAGTTTGCAACATTTTCATTGTGAGCCCAGTGCACTGAAGGTACTCAGATCCCTGCTTTCACGTGCTATATGTAGGTGGAAAAAAAAATTGAAAATATCCAAGGTTGTTTTGTATTTTTTGCGCACTAAATTGTTGATAAGTGCTCTGTGCCTTTTGTATACCACATGTGCATGTGTGACTGTTTAAATGTCTGTACTGTAATCCAAGACTATTCTGTATGAATGGTCCGGCTTAGCTACAGAGAATAAAGGGTTGTTAATTGGTGATAATCAGAGTTCTATTACACCCAGTTACTCAAGCTGTGTAAGTATTCATCTTACTGGTGCTTTAGCTTTATGTTTAATTGGGTGTTGTGGTCGTAGTGTCAATCTTACCGGTATTGTGTGGTAGGGGGAATCTTTGTTCCATCCTACATGATTGTGATACAGCGCCGGGGCTTGTGCCAATGCCCAATCTACTGCATAAGCTTGTCTTAATTCTTCAGGAACAAGGACCAAGAACAATGGCTTAATTACTTCTTCCCCTATGAATTCTGGTGGCCAATCTTTTTCTGACAATGTGATGTCATAATATAATGTAATTTTTTCCTAAAATATAACTTTAATCGTGTGCTCTATGTCTCTGTCAATGTGTTGTTTCACTTTGGAAACCCTATCTGGGGGGGGCGGATTCGCATGTCCACAGTTTCGACTTCTAAAAATGTGTTAATTGCTGTCACATCCAGAAGCTCTCAAAGATTCTGGCAAACTACTGTGACCTCTGTTGCTCTGTCTAACAGAGTCAGTGCTCACGTCCTGTTCTTCAGTAAAGTTCTCATTACATGTGGCATTTCTAGCCAAAATTGCTGCTTTTTTTTTCTTTTTAAATTTAAGCCCCATATTCAACCTAAATTTAATACTTCCAGAAGAATCACAAGTGTCGGTGTACTGTGTGTGATAGTGTAGAGTGCAGCAAACACTTCACACCAAGTGGCGCAGTTGTCCACTCTTAAATGGCAAGCACATTGTGAGAATTTTGTGTTTATCCTAGGGTCCCGTATGGGGAAACACTGCTTCCAAAGCACTTACTTTTTTTGCGCTGACCAAAATGGAATCTCTTCACATGTACACATAATTGAGTGCCAAATAACAGGATTAATGCCTGCTGTGGCTACGTGGTTGTGAAGGAGTAGCCCTTGCTAGGGGGGTGTTCAAAGTCTTTATATTTCTACTAAATTAGTGTATAGGCAGTGTACGTCTGCTACCGTCATTGTACCTATATTAGGGTGTGGTGTATAGGTAACCAGTAGTGGCCATGTAGTTCGTCATTACTTAAAGGACCTAGTCCAACATTCTGTGAAACGTGTGGTAGGGCACCATCAAGCCTATTCTGGTGTTCTTGATAAGATAGAGGCATTTCTAAATACTCAAATGGGCTGTATTGAATGGGTGCATTTGCTGGCGTGTAATGTTGAAGTGTATGTGTGTTTACATCCACTACTGGAAAGGAGACCCAAGAGAGAAAAATGTATGCGTTGTGAGCCTCAACGACAAATGTGACCTCTCCTCCCTCTTCTGTGAGGCCATTATTTCTTAAATGTGTTGTGAGGGGGAGTCTCTTGTTTGCTGCAATTACTACCCTGTTTTGGTCCACCATTTAAAAAAAATGGGATTGAATTGTTCAGAGATAGAAACACCGATTGGGGAGATCCTTTTAAAGGTTCAAGCTTGAACAACCTACATCATCAAATAGGTATTACCTAGCTAGCTGAGGAGGATATTCCCTAATGCCATGAATGTCTCCGTATAAGGTAACTAGAGTGCATTTTGCACGTAATGAGATAAAGATACTTGAGAGATCTGTAAAGTCAGTGCCTAACCCACATTGAGCGCCATGTTGCAGGACTCCAGTTGTGATATCAAGACTGCTGGATTTTGGGCAGCAGCACCACCGAGGGTGGGGGACTGAGTTTGATCCAACACAGTGTGACAGCTGTCAGCCTAACCCTTTTGACTAGCTAGCAGCACCTCACCAGTACTTGAGGTAAAAGTGATTTGTGTCAGCCTATCGCATGACACTCTAGGATTCCTCAGGGAAGTCGTGGTAGACCGTACCCCTTTTTCTCCTTTATGCAAGTCTCATACATGCAAAGACAAACAGAAGCAGAATTTGGTTTAATAGATGTTATTGAAGCAAATGTGTTCTATGTAAAAAGCCTTGAATTGCGATTAAGAGGATAATAAAGCACAACACAGCAGTGACCAGGAAAGTGAAACACAGGAAAACTCCCTCATTTTGTCACAATAGTGTATCTAATATCCCTACCTACACTACTAAGATTCTACAAAAGACGAAAGAGCAGTGGTAGCCCTAATCTGCCCATATAGTCCCAGAAAGGAAGCCCATTCCCCATATCTGTGTTCAGAGGTAAAGAAGCTTCTGTTAGTCTGCTGGTAGTGCTCCTATGTAGACAAAGAGAAAGCACAGAGTTTCAGCAGAAATTGCGACAACGAGAAGTATGAGAAGGCAGGCTGGCTAGAATGCCCCCTCTAAGGTAATAATAAAACATTGTGCTTCTCTGAGAACTGCCCTGATGTGACAACATGTATTTTTCTGTGCAGGGTAGACATTGTGCTCTCTGGACTGGCAATACCCTGT
Organism: Pleurodeles waltl; assembly: GCF_031143425.1. NCBI lineage: Eukaryota > Metazoa > Chordata > Amphibia > Caudata > Salamandridae > Pleurodeles > Pleurodeles waltl. The sequence goes on from NC_090444.1 coordinate 877,039,447, forward strand.
AAACTGTCATGTGCAGCCATGGACTGAGCACAGGATGAAAATGTTGTTCAAAGAATTGAATAACAAATTCTGCATGAAAGGGCAATTTATAAACATAATAAAAGATCACCACTAAAATGAAGTCTTGCTAAAATATTAGGAGGACTAAAATGACAAGTGCCTAGGTGATAGGGCACAAGCCTCATACCCGAGCTCAAATAAATGTGCCTACATAAAAGCTAGAATAACCTCACAACAGTAGGGAATGAAATGTTTCTGGATAGAGTGACTTATCGAACCTGGTGGAAGACACTGGAGAAACACAGGGTGGACCAATAACTGAAGCATAGATGAAGTGAGTCATTCACAAGGAACAAAGCTCCACTTAAGAATGGACTACCCATTGAGTTTGTTTCAGAAATATGCAGCACTACTTGCAAATCACTTAGTTGAGTTATACTAGGAAAAGCTTGACAGGGGCCCTCTGCCCCCTCTAGTAGGGATGCCTTATTGAGTCTATTCCAAAAGAAGGGAAGGGATGTCATTGAAGTGTATTCATACACAGACTCCTCTCCTTGCTAAATTTAGACTATAAAATTATTAGTGAAATATTGGCAGAATGCCTGTCGCCTTCAGTGTTAATACACAACGACCAGAATGAATTATCCCCAAATGAAATACTTCCCTGAACAGTAGGAGACTTTTAGGATTCTTGAGGAAACACCCACAGGGCTTTGTCCGGACACAGTAATCCTTTTGATAGACCTACAAAAGGCCTTTAATACAATCCAATTGGATAATTTATGTGCAGTGATAAAGCGTATGGACCTGGGAGATAGGTAGAATCAATGGGTCACCCTGGTATCAGTAGCTGCAAACACAATAGTCCAGACAGGCCACTGCATTTCCAAACAATTTACAGTCCTCATAGGGACAACAAGACAGGGCTGTCCACTGTCATCAATGCTTTTCAGGCTGGTGGTGGAACCCATTATGCAATATAGTGAGGGCATAGGACTGAGAAGGTGATATTTCTCTGCATGACAGCAGCAAACACAACACCTCACTGTATGTAGCTGACATGCTTCTTTTTGTGCTTGATGATGAGGAGGGCATTGTGCTAGGTGTGAAACTCTTCTACGATCAGAGTAAAATCTCTGACTTTCAATCTCTGAAATGGTCCAAACCTGTGCATTTCTGATCCCCTCTGCTCTATGGTAAACCCCATCTGTGGTAAGGTGGCTAGGCACTAAATGGAAACCCTAAACAATTAGGTACCTGCAGGTGAAAATATGTCATAAAGATGAGGAAGCTGGGGAAAAAAACTTCGGTGGAACATTGCATGCCTTGAACGGTAACTCTCTTATAATGCCAATGATGACTTGCCTAAGATGGTGATGCTCCTGCAATTTTGCATATCTTCCAGCCTGAGTCCTCAGTCTTGGTTTAGAGCACTGGATGTATTGCTGAGGGAACTGATCTTGGGCGGGGGAAGACATAGGGGGTCATTCTGACCCTGGTGGCCGGTGGCCGCCAGGGCCACCGACCACGGGAGCACCGCCAACAGGCTGGCGGTGCTCCCGAGGGCATTCTGACCACGGCGGTTCTGCCGCGGTCAGAAAGGGTAAACCGGCGGTCTCCCGCCGGTTTACCACTGCCCGTTGGAATCCTCCAAGGCGGCGCAGCTTGCTGCGCCGCCGAGGGGATTCTGACACCCCCTACCGCCATCCTGTTCCTGGTGGTTCGCCCGCCAGGAACAGGATGGCGGTAGGGGATGTCGCGGGGCCCCTGGGGACCCCTGCAGTGCCCATGCCAATGGCATGGGCACTGCAGGGGCCCCTGTAAGAGGGCCCGCTTGTATTTCACTGTCTGCTTAGCAGACAGTGAAATATGCGACGGGTGCAGTAGCACCCGTCGCACCTTCCTACTCCGCCGGCTCGATTATGAGCCGGCTTCATCGTGGGAAGGACGGTTTCCCCTGGGCTGGCGGGCGGCCTTTTGGAGGCCGCCCGCCAGCCCAGGGGAAACCTCAAAATACCCACCGCGGTCTTCCGACCGCGGTACGGTATTTTGGCGGCTCCCGCCGGGCGCGCGGTGACCGCGCCCGGCGGGAGTCAGAATGACCCCCATAGAGTATCACCGACCATATTACTTCAGTAAATACCAAAGGTAGACCTGGGTCCAGATAATGCACTATATAATTTGGTAGCACAACTACAGTCATTCACCCGGTGGCTAGATGGTCACGAAGTTGGGGACCGAGACTATGTGAGAGAGAAGAGACATGCGGCGGCCCTGGTTGCTGTACATACGGACATCTCAGACTACTCAAAATTGCATTGTGCTGCTGGAAAGGAGTGTGGGAGACAATATATTATCCAATCTATGATGGGCATCCCCAATGCAAGGATTGGGCAAGTTACAGTCAGGCGAATGAAGGTGTGGCCTGATGTTGGAATCCATGCAATAGGTGATTGCTAAGAGGACTGGAAGTTTCAGCAGTTAAACTGCATGGTTAGCTCTGATAGACTGCCAAGGTCCCAGTTCCTCTTATTCATCACCTTACAACAATCTCCGGGGAGACATAGGTAGACTTTATCACTGAGTGGGAGCCACGGACACATTAAACAATACAAGTTTTGCTCATGTTTGGGAGTTGGGGGTGGATGCAGATTAATATTATAGCTATGTAGATCCATCCAGTCTATGCTATGAATAAACTGGCAACCTTGAAAGCTTACTGGGAGGGCTAGGTAGGAACAGCATTGAAGGACATGGAAGGGTCTACTGTTCTGGAGCAACCGAACCTGCGCTGCATTTGCGTCATTTTTTGATGCAAAATCGGCGCAAACTTACATAATACAACTGTGCAAATGCGACATTAAAAAAGTATAAATAAGGGCCCTTGCGTCTAGAAACACCAGGTTCAAATACCCACAGTTCCGCCGCTTTCACACTACATACGTCACACCCCATAGGCTGAACATCAAAGCCTGTTTTGACTATAAATGATGCTTAGGATGTGCAGTGACTTAGGTGGACTTTGTGACATGGAACTCTGGTCTGGTGGACATGGACATGGTGCCCTTTATGACATGGAACTCTTTGATGATAAAAGCTTTTTGGAAAGTAGCAATTGCTGAACTGTAGAAGACATCAGGCAGAACAGGCTTACATTACATGGAGAAATGCCTTTTGGGTCTATAATCATGACCAAGAGCGAAGAGGGTGGGCTCCACACCTTTGGACCTGCCCTTTGTGCTCACTAGGAGTGCCACAGAGATGCACTGGAGAACTACAAAGGGTTCACAATGGGATAGATGGAAGAAAGAAAGCAATAAGCGTGTGAGGGTGGACAGTGTGGCCATGCATAATGAGGATTAAAGGAGGCTGCACAAACACCATATTGCAGTTCCCTGGGAAGAATTTGTGGGCTCATTCACTGAGACTCTTCAATAAAAATGGCCGATGTGGTTGTCAGACAGAAGGGACACGTGCTACTACTTGTGGCTTTTAAACCCACTTATGTTGAGGTTAGGATCCAATAATTCTTAGTCATTTGGGGGCAACAATGTACCTGTTCCATAAATTACTAATTTTGCTATATGTTTGCATTCATTTATTTCACTGCATGTGTTTCTTACCTCCACTGAGAATGCATGAATTATTCTGGCAACTCCTACCACTTGTCGCATAATGCCCTTAACGTGCAACCAAGAGGGACTGCAATAATGTGGTATGAGCAACAGCATGTAAGAAATAGAAAGAACTAAGGCCCATATTTGTGAAAAGTTAGTGCCGCCTTAGTGTCATTTTTTTTACCCTAACTTAACTCCATATTTATATTTTGACGCCATACACGTCTAGCATCAAAGTATATGAATTAGCACCATTTTTAGGAAGCACCAACCCACCTTGCATTGATGTGCGACAATGATATGCAAATGTAGGTGTTCCCTTTCTAAAAATGAGGCTAGCTCCCAGCGCCATATTTACCTCCCGTCACTAAAATGACGCACCTTAAGGAGGCGGGCCTAAAGAATGACACTAGAGTCAAGTAGTGCCAAATTTTAACGCCTGGTCAGACCAGGTGTTAAAGTGCTGTTAGGCACATTCCCATGGGGAAACACCATGGAGTCACCATGTTGGGCACATAGATGCCCACCCCAACCTCCAGAATCACCACCACCCACAACACGGGGACACTACAGGGAATCATCAAAATTCTTTATTCGATTGTGTCTCACAATCATAAAAGCAGGTAATACATACAAATAACACCAATCAGCAATCACATAAAAAAAAAAAAAGAATATAAAATAGATCAAGCCATACAACAATTAATACCATGATAAATTCTCTGCAAAAAGCTAAATTCATATATTCTAAAAAAAACCAGTATAGAATCAATAAAACAAAAATGTTCAAAAACAGAGACTATTAACCTGGGTAAAAAGTTATAAAAAAGATAAAAGACCTCCCTAGTATACCTTATACTGTAATCTGGCCTTGATTACTGCACATGAATATAAAGCTAATCCATTACAGATCATAATTGATGGAAGGTAAATAAAAGCTGGACGACATTGTTTAAAGTGCATGGAATTTAAAAGTGGAATCACAAATGCTTTCCTCAAATCGGAATAAAATTTGCAAAAAAAACTATGTGCATTGTACTTTGATCGGACACTGAATCGCAGGGACATTTTTCCAGAACTGGAGACCAGTCGTTGACAAGCGGAAAACTGATGAGACGATGAAAATTCTCTAGTCTTAGGCGTGTGAGGACATATCGATGTCTCAAGTTCAGAACATATTTTAGATATGGTTCCATGCCATCTACTTGCTGCAGCAAAAGAATCCTCCTTACGCTAGATTTCTTTGCCTCAATGGCCCACCTCGAGCGGGCCAGATAGGTAAGACAGATGTTTTTCAAGTCTTTCCTAGAAATTGTTTCCATTTTGTCTGGAGTAAGATATAACTCAGGGTGGCCCAGATCCGTAAGAAAGTTCTTTATATAATTCAGCCATGGGATTTGCAACGAATAGGTTAGGAATTGAGCATCTTCTATAATAGCCCTATTCAGCCTAGCAGAGTCAGAGATCCATACTTTGTGCAAAAGAAAAATTGGTTGCATGCTTATTAGATCTGTAATGTATGTTTCCCCCAATTCTGTATGACACACTATGGTTGAGGTAGATTTTGGAACACTTAGAATGGATTTTAAAAAATCATTTTCAGCTTGCTATAGGGCATTACATTTCCTATAACCCCAGAGACCTGCCCCATACAATGCAACAGAAACACATTTTGCATTATAGATTGCATCATGTCTTTGAAGGTAGCCCTTCCAACCTTTTTAGAAATGTTTTTTATCGCCATAATAGTTTTCATAAATAGTGGTTTTCTAGACCTCATAGCTTGCAGCCAAGTACCTTACATAATACCTAAATATGAGAAAGTTTCTGTATCATCTAGTTTCACACCTTTTAATGTGACTTGTTTTTTTTTTACAGGTTTTATACCACGGGTCATTGAAAAGGTTTTAGAGTGATTAATTCTAAGGCCTAAGTCTTCCATATAATTATCAAAAGTTGTTAACAATCGCTGCAAAGCTACTGGAGTACGTGCCATCCGAACAGCGTCATCCGCGTACAAGAGTGCTGGGATCTTTCGGAGACCAACTTGTGGGAGATCTCTACAAGCGATAGATAGTATGTCCTCTAATTTATTAATGTATAAAGCAAACAATAGAGGAGCTAAAACACAGCCTTGGCATACCCCCGCGTTACGGTAAAGGCTGGGGTACATTCCCCCTGAAACCCATAGCGCACCCTAGCGTTAGCTCCAGAATATAATTCCCTAATGAAATGGACTATTGTAGTATCTACCCCCATGTCCAGCAAAATAGACTAAAATTTGGTGTGGATCACACAGTCAAACGCTGAAGTCAGGTGCACAAATACAAGATATAAGGTTCCTGACTTAGCCTTCGTATATTTGCCAATTATGATATCTAAATTCAGGGCCTGTTCCATGGTCCCTATCCCGGCCCTGAAGCCATATTGCAGGTCCGAGAGAGTATTATTGACTTCTGTCCATTCCCGCAACCTATTTAAAACAATACGTCCGGCGATCTTTGCGAGGGTATCAAGCAGTGAAATTGGACTATAACATGCAGGATTTTGGCGGTCTCCTTTTTTAAATATTGGGACAATAATGGACTCTGCCCAAGTTGGAATAAAGGCTGTGGTACAACAGGCTCGTGGGGCCTGTGTCAATAATGGGCCCCATAATGAGACGTTAGACTTTAGATGTTAGACTTGTAGATATCAATTGGGACTCCGTCTGGGCCTGGTGCTTTCCCACTTTTACTAACATTAATAGCGTCAATGACCTTGTTTAAACTAAATGGTGGAGTAATAGGGTGAAAGTCCAGTCTATGGACATTTGAGTCCAAGACTAAGGCGGTCATTACAACATTGGCGGTAAAAGCCGCTTTCCGCCGAGCAGAAGACCGCCAACACACCGCCGCTGCCGCAGAATTCCGCCACAGCTATTATGACCCACATCTCGGAATCTGACAACACAAGTCCGCCACACCAAAGGTCAGTGATAAACTGGCGGAAAAAAAACCTCCACCGTCACGCCAACAGAAATACGCCCACACTATCACGACACATGAATCCACGCGGCGGTCTTTCAACCGCGGTATTCCATTGGCGGCACACACCACCGCGCTCAAAATACACACACACATACAAAACACAGCCACATTGGACAATTCAAAATACAAACACCTGATACACATACACACACCACTCCCACACACCAATACAATATAAAACACCCACCCACATCACCCACAAACCCCTACGATCACTATTACAGAGAGTAGGCCAGAGAGAGACACCACCATCAACAAACTAGCATCCACAGGCACACAACACCATCACCCACACAACTTCCACACACAAAACACCACACACCACTACATATCACCACACACACCGCCCCACACATCACCTACACCACCCCATGGCACAGCAAAGACACCCCAGGTTCTCGGAGGAGGAGCTCAGGGTCATGGTGGAGGAAATCGTCCGGGTAGAGCCACAGCTATTTGGAGCACAGGTGCAGCACACCTCAATTGCAAGGAAGATGGAGCTATGGCGAAGAATAGTCGACAGGGTCAACGCAGTGGGACAACACCCAAGAAATCGGGAGGAAATCAGGAAGAGGTGGAACGACCTACGGGGGAAGGTGCGTTCCGTGGTCACAAGACACCACCAGGTGGTTCAGCGGACTGGCGGCGGACCCTCACCGCCTCCCCCACAACTAACAACATGGGAGGAGCAGGTCTTGGCGATTCTGCATCCTGAGGGCCTCGCAGGAATAGCAGGAGGAATGGACTTTGGTAAGTCAAACCTTTATCTACCATATCCCCCACCCTACCTGCATGCTATCACATACCCCCACCCCCACCCTCACCCCCACCCCTATCACTCCAACTCCTCACAAATGTACCAATATCACAAACCACCCATCCCAACACCAAGCCCTGCATGCAACACCAACGCATTAACACCCATCACTAAAGCATGCCCACTGCACATACCCATACACCCCCCTAAACCATCCTCACACAAGCCCCCACAAAGGAATGCCAGCACTGGGGTACACGCTCACCCACCCATTCCACACCATGCCACACACAGATGCAATAATCATGATTTTTCACCCCTGCAGGACCACTACCCAACCTCACCAGACAGGAGGGTCCAGACATCTCCACTCCACCCACAGAAGAGGCCCACAGTGATGGCAGCACCACTGTCCACCTGGATCTAGATGACCAGCCCGGACCATCGTGGGCCTCGGGACAGTCGGTTCCCCTCACACAGGCACAGGCCACCACAGACCTTCCCCCCCTCTGGAAACACCAGCACAGCACCCACCCAGCGGGCCCATACCTCCGTCCCCAGGACACGTCAATCAGCTGTGTGTCCACCACTACAGGGAACCCAGGATAACCCACCACCCCAACAACAACAGGGACCCGGGGGCAGTGGCAGTGGGCACTAGCATCGACGATGAACTGCCCACCACCTCCGCCGGCGCTAGTGGACAGGACGCCCCGCCACAGGACCACCACACCAGCACCCCACCCCCTGCAGAGGGAGAACCACCCCGCAAACGGTCCCTGAGATCCAGGAACAAGACAGAGCACAATGCCAAGACCCTCGCCAAGAAATGAGACCACCCTGATTGTCATCCCACTGTCCCACTTTGTCACCCTGTCCATATTGAAACTGCCCCAGCTCCACTTCCTATGCCCATATGGGCAATGCACCTGTGAGACTAATAGACTGGACTCTGCCATGGACATTCCTCCGCCATCACCCCTCACCATTTAACTACCCCCCTCCAATATATTGTATTTAGATAAACACACCTAAAGCACCAAAAGATCAGGAGTCTGTCTGTGATTTCGAAATAGTGTATTTGCAATTACAGTGACAAAATGTTCAGGAAATAGTAATGTTAACATACCTATGTCACACAGCTCTAGACCCTGAGGAATCTAAGCAGATGACACATGTTGGGACCCACACCTGTAAAACCGTAAGGGAAAGTGACAACTCAGTGACCATCCACTGGGTGAAATCGACAGACAGAATAGAGGTAGAAGTGTAAAAGTACATGTAGTAGGCAGGAATGTATTCTCACCTGTGTTTCACTTGAAATATTGCTGGATGACGGAGTCCCTGTTCTGCATGTCTTCTTCCTCTGCTTCCTCCTCATCACTGTCCACAGGCTCCACAGCTGCAACAACACCACCATCTGGACCATCCTCCTGCAAAAAAGGCACCTATCATCGCAAAGCCAAGTTATGAAGCATACAGCAGGCCACGATGATCTCGCACACCTTCGTTGGTGAGTAGAATAGGGATCCACCTGTCATATGGAGGCACCTGAACCTGGCCTTCAGGAGGCCGAAGGTCCGCTCGATCACCCTCCTAGTTCGCCCATGGGCATCATTGTAGCGTTCCTCTGCCCTTGTCCTGGGATTCCTCACCGGGGTCAGTAGCCATGACAGGTTGGGGTAACCAGAGTCACCTAATAGCCACTCACGGTGCCTCTGGAGTTGACCCATCACATAAGGGATGCTGCTATTCCGCACTATGTAGGCGTCATGCACTGAGCCAGGGAACATGGCATTCACATGGGAGATGTACTGGTCTGCCAAACATACCATCTGTACATTCATGGAATGATAACTCTTCCAGTTCCTGTACACCTGTTCACTCCTGTGGGGGGGGACCAAAGCCACATGGTTCCCATCAATGGCACCTATGATGTTGGGGATATGTCCAAGGGTATAGAAGTCACATTTCACTGTAGGCAAATCCTCCACCTGAGGGAAAACGATGTAGCTCCGCATGTGTTTCAGCAGGGCAGACAACACTCTGGACAATACGTTAGAAAACATAGGCTGGGACATCCCTGATGCCATGGCCACAGTTGTTTGAAAAGACCCACTAACAAGGAAATGGAGCACTGATAGCACCTGCACTTGAGGGGGGATTCCTGTGGGATGGCGGATTGCTGACATCAGGTCAGGCTCCAACTGTGTACAGAGTTCCTGGATTGTGGCACGGTCAAACCTGTAGGTGATTATCAAATTTCTTTCCTCCATTGTCGACAGGTCCACCAGCGGTCGGTACACCGGAGGATTCCGCCATCTCCTCAAATGTCCCAGCGGACGGTGCCTATGAAGGACAACAGCGAACACAGAGTCAAACAACTCAGAGGTATGTACCCACAGTCTACACAGAACACCATTCAATCACAAAATGTGGCCTGTATGTGTTTTGAGAGTAGGCCTAGGTATGTGTGACTCAGTTGGTAATTAGGCCATGTGGGCCCCTAAAATGGCGGCTGCCTGACCTCTAAAGTGGGACAATGGGATGTGAGGTAACTGCGCTGGCATTGTACACCGTCGCGGTAGGCGGTCGAAGACCGCGGTGCAATGCTGCATTGGTTAACATTGGACCCTATGGGTCCCAGGAGCCAATGACGATGTACGTCGGTGGTGATGGTACGCACCGCTGCGGACGTGACCACCGCAGACATGACCGCCATTTTCTATCTGTTGAATCACTCGATACCTGATCTTCGACAGGAGAGGACCTATACTGCAAGTGCTGCTGTGACCTCGGTCTGGAAGAGACAATGGCTCATGCGTCTGGGGAAAGGGCCCCTGCCTTCACATCGGAGGAGTTGGAGAAGCTCGTCGATGGGGTCCTCGCTACTCTACGGTCCTCCAGACCAACAGGTAAGTGCACAGGGAGCCTGTTGTATGAGCTATGCCTGTGTGGAGAGGGCTGGTTGTAAGAAGGAAGGGGGCAGAGTTCTGAGTGAATGAAAGACGGTGGGTGCATGTGCCACATGGCAAGGGTAGGGATGGGGGCCACTCACTTTGATGGCGCAGTTGGTAATTACTTCTCTTCCTCCCCTGTACATTTCATGTAGGTCAGCGCCCACCAGATTAAGGATATTTGGCGTGCCATCGCCAAGGACGTTCGGACCCTGGGGGTCCACCACAGATGGAGCACCCACTGCCGTAAAAGATGGGAGGACATTCGCCGCTGGAGCAAGAAGACAGCGGAGGCTCAGCTGGGGATGACCTCCCAACGTGGGAGGGGTGCCCGTCGAACCATGACCCCCCTGATGTTCCGGATCCTGGCAGTGGCCTACCCGGAGTTGGATGGGCGCTTGAGGGCATCACAGCAGACACAAGGGGGTGAGTACACTCTCATTCAGCTGACTTTGCGCGCAGTGGAGTTGTCTGGGTGGGGGAGGAGGGCTGTGGGTTTCCCTAGGCCAGGGCGAGTTCCGTAGGCTAGGCCCCTTCGTAAGGCATGGCCCTGTGGCCCCCAACCCCACCTCTGTAGAGTGCCTACTACAGCTATTCATGCATCTGTGTCATCTATGTGTGCATATGTCGTCCATAGCCTTGTAGGCCATTTCCCAGGAATTGCACTGTAGAGCCCAACAGTGCGACGTAGTGCAGGGGGCTTCTGTGTCTGTCTTGTCCGCCAACAGTAGCGGTAAGCCATGCACTCAACATGTTTTTCTTCTGTTCCCCCCCCTTTTTTGCGGTCTCCCTGTTCTTGTGTGCATTAGCATCATCAGGCGGAGGAGCAGTGGCACCGGAGCACGAGGGAGCTGGATCCCACATGGCCATGGAGGCCCACACTACGGACTCTGAGTACACCAGTGGGACGGAGGGCGAGTGGAGCACCACTGCGGTGACAGGAGCTGAAACCAGTGACACTGACTCGTCCTCCGATGGGAGCTCCCTTGTGGTGGCGGCAACATCTGTGCCCCCCACTTCTACAGGCACAGCCGCCACCCCCCCTACCAGCGCCGCCCTCCCAGCAGCCCCTCAGCCTTCGCCCCTTGCCCGCTCACCCAGGAGGGTGGGCATCAACTTCGCCCCAGTCACCTCAGCCCCTGCCCCTGTCACCTCTGCTGCCCTCAGTGAGGAGGCCATTGGCCTCCTCAGGTCCCTCACTGTTGGGCAGTCTACCATTTTGAATGCCATCCAGGGTGTAGAAAGGGAGTTGCAACAAACCAATGCATTCCTGGAGGGCATTCATTCTGGTCAGGCTGCCCTTCACCGAACCTTTCAAACACTGGCCTCAGCACTGATGGCAGCCATTGTCCCTGTGTCTAGCCTCCCCCCTCCAACTTCCTCCACCCAGACACAATCCCCTGTACCTCTGCCTATCCCAAGCACACCATCAGACCAGCCTGCACACACCTCAACACACAAGGGAAGCTCAGGCAAACATAAGCACCACACATCCCACAGGCACTCACGCAAGCATCACACACATACAGACACACCAACATCCACTGCCTCCACTGTGTCCCCCTCCTCGTCGTCTCCCTCCTCCCTCCCAGTCTCGTCTATACTCACACCTGCATGCACTGCCTCTACAGCCACTATGTCCCGCACCAGCACACCCACCAGCACACCCCGCTCACGTGCAGTCACCACCCCCACTACCATCCACACGTCCCCTGTGTCCTCTCCCAGTGTGTCTGTGACACCCGCTCCGAAGATACACAAACGCAGGCACACACCCACCCAACATACATCCACCTCACAACAGCCTCCAGCGCATGCACCTGCAACCCAAAACCACAAAACTTACACCTCCTACAACCACCACCTCTTCCTCCACTCCCAAACCCCCTCCAGCTACCCGTCCCAGTGTCTCCAAACAACTTTTCCTGTCCCCCCTTAACCTATTTCCCACCACCCCCCCATCCAACTCATAGGTCCCGAACTAGCACCTCAGCCACAAAATCTATGGGACCAGTGGTGTCTGTTGTCACAGCTATGTGGAGTGCACCAGCCACCAGGACAGTCAGTGTGGCACGGAGCCACAGCACAGCCAGTCCCCCCCCTGTGAAGCACCAGAAGTTGGCCAGTGCCCGGCGGGAGAGGGGGAAGACTCCAGCCACCCAAGCCGCACCCAGGGGTCCCGGGGGGAGTGTGGACTCAGATGTGACTCCTCCCAAGGTGGGGAAGGGCCAGAAGAAAGCCGGCAAGTCTGGGAGGAACAACACGTCGGAGAAGACCACCATCATCCCCGCTGCCCAGGAGGCCACCGCCAGCCCCATCGTCGCTGCCAAGGAAGCCACCGCCAGCCCCATCGTCGCTGCCCAGGAGGGCCCCGCCAGCCACAGCCCAGCTGCCCAGGAGGGCCCCGCCAGCCACAGCCCAGCTGCCCAGGAGGGCCCTGCCATCCACAGCCCAGCTGCCCAATGAAGGACCGCCAGCCCCAGCCCAGCTGGGCAATGAAGGACCGCCAAGTCAAGCACCGCTGAACAGGGCAAGGACCGCCAAGTCAAGCACTGCTGAACAGGGCAACGACTGCCAAGTCAAGCACCGCTGAACAGGGCAAGCACCGCTGAACAGGGCAAGGACCGCCAAGTCAAGCACCGCTGAACAGGGCAAGCACCGCTCTACAGGGCAAGGACCGCCAAGTCAAGCACCGCTGAACAGGTCAAGCACCGCTGAACAGGGCAAGCACCACTGAACAGGGCAAGGACCGCCAAGTCAAGCACCGCTGAACAGGGCAAGCACCGCTGAGCAGGGCAAGGACCGCCAAGTCAAGCACCGCTGAACAGGGCAAGCACTGCTGAACAGGGCAAGGACCGCCAAGTCAAGCACCGCTGAACAGGGCAAGCACTGCTGAACAGGGCAAGGACGGCCAAGTCAAGCACCGCTGAACAGGGCAAGGACCGCCTACTCAAGCACCGCTAGCCCATGAGCGGCAGGGGCACTGACGCAACAGGGACCGTCACGGGGTGAGTGATGCACTCTGGGCACCAGTCCCCCTCCAGAACCAGTGGAGTATCACATCCACTCCGTCTGTCCTTGGCAGGATGAAGAACTCTGGGCACAAAGCCCCCTCCAGAACCAGTGGAGTATCACATCCACTCCGTCTGTCCTTGGCAGGATGAAGCCCTCTGGGCACAAAGCCCCCTCCAGAACCAGTGGAGTATCACATCCACTACCTCAGTCCTTGGCAGGATGAAGCACTCTGGGCACCAGTCCCCCTCCAGAACCAGTGGAGTATCACATCCACTCCGTCTGTCCTTGGCAGGATGAAGCACTCTGGGCACAAAGCCCCCCAGAACCAGTGGAGTATCACATCCACTCCGTCTGTCCTTGGCAGGATGAAGAACGCTGGGCACAAAGCCCCCTCCAGAACCAGTGGAGTATCACATCCACTCCGTCTGTCCTTGGCAGGATGAAGCACGCTGGGCACAAAGCCCCCTCCAGAACCAGTGGAGTATCACATCCACTCCGTCTGTCCTTGGCAGGATGAAGCACTCTGGGCACAAAGCCCCCTCCAGAACCAGTGGAGTATCACATCCACTACCTCAGTCCTTGGAGGGATGAAGCACTCTTGGCACAAAGCCCCCTCCAGAACCAGTGGAGTATCACATCCACTCCGTCTGTCCTTGGCAGGATGAAGCACTCTGGGCACAAAGCCCCCTCTAGAACCAGTGGAGTATCACATCCACTCCGTCTGTCCTTGGCAGGATGAAGCACTCTGGGCACAAAGCCCCCTCCAGAACCAGTGGAGTATCACATCCACTACCTCAGTCCTTGGCAGGATGAAGCACTCTGGGCACAAAGCCCCCTCCAGAACCAGTAGAGTATCACATCCACTCCATCTGTCCTTGGCAGGAGGAAGCACTCTGGGCACACAGCCCCCTCCAGAACCAATGGAGTATCACATCCACTCCGTCTGTCCTTGGCAGGATGAAGCACTCTGGACACAAAGCCCCCTCCAGAACCAGTGGAGACATGCATCCACTACCTCAGTCCTTGGCAGGATGAAGCACTCTGGGCACCAGTCCCCCTCCAGAACCAGTGGAGAAAGGCATCCACTTGAGAGACTGTGGCTTTGCACTCCCCAGGATACATCAATGGGCAAACCACCCACTGGAGAGACTTGAGAGACTGTGGCTTTGCACTCCCCAGGATAATGCAGTGGGCAAACCACCCACTGTAGAGACTTGAGAGTCTGTGGCTTTGCACTCCCCAGGATGCAGCAGTGTGCAAACCACCCACTGTAGAGACTTGAGAGACTGTGGCTTTGCACTCCTCAGGATAATGCAGTGGGCAAACCACCCACTGTAGAGACTTGAGAGACTGTGGCTTTGCACTCCCCAGGATAATGCAGTGGGCAAACCACCCACTGTAGAGACTTGAGAGACTGTGGCTTTGCACTCCCCAGGATGCAGCAGTGGGCAAACCACCCACTGTAGAGACTTGAGAGACTGTGGCTTTGCACTCCCCAGGATAATGCAGTGGGCAAACCACCCACTGGAGAGAATTGAGAGACTGTGGCTTTGCACTCCCCAGGATACATCAATGGGCAAACCACCCACGGTAGAGACTTGAAAGACTGTGGCTTTGCACTCCCCAGGATACATCAATGGGCAAACCACCCACTGTAGAGACTTGAGAGACTGTGGCTTTGCACTCCCCAGGATAATGCAGTGGGTAAACTACCCGCTGTAGAGACTTGAGAGACTGTGGCTTTGCACTCCCCAGGATGCAGCAGTGGGCAAACCACCCACTGTAGAGACTTGAGAGACTGTGGCTTTGCACTCCCCAGGATAATGCAGTGGGCAAACCACCCACTGGAGAGAATTGAGAGACTGTGGCTTTGCACTCCCCAGGATACATCAATGGGCATGGAGCCCCCTCGTGGATCTGGCTTCATGCACTCATCCAGCTGAGGTGCCCCCCCTTCCCTTCCCCCTGAGTTGCCTGTTGTATTTCTATCTGATGCCCCTGCAGTGTTCTCTCTGTTTTGATCTGGTATCGTGTGTGGGCCTCGCCCATGCATTTTGGGCCCAGTGGTCTACGGACTATGAATGGTGCAATACCTGGACTAGTAATCTTGGTTTACATTTTGTAAATAGTGTATATATGTATATATTTGCTTACTGAATTTTGATATATTACAATGGTTACACTCATTTCCTTTTGGCTTTGCATTCTTCCGGGGGGGTTGGGGGGTGTAACTGTAATGTTTAGATATGCATTGGTGTGTGTGTTGTAGTGGGTTAGGGTGGGGGTGGGGTTGTTGCGTGTGTGTGTCCCTGTTTTTTCCCTCCTCCCTCCCCTGTGTCGTAGGTGCAGTACTCACCGTGGTCTTCGCCGCCGGCGTTGGTGCTCCTGGTAGAGAAGCAGGAAGACTTTCGCAGGAAGAATATGGAGTTCCGGCTCCATGGTGTCCTCGTTCCTCGTGGAGTATGTAGAGGTGAGCGTTTTTCCTTCGAAATTTCTGTTTCCGCCGTGTTGTTATCCACGGTGAATCTGCCCCGGAAAAGGTGGCGGATTGGCCTGTCATAATAGTGTGGCCGGTACATTGTCCTCCGCCTGTCTGTTGGCGGTGACCGCCGCGCTGTTTGTTTGTACCGCCGTGGCGGTCGGAGTGTTAAAGTGGCTGTCTTTGTTGGCGGTTTCCGCCACGGTCGTAATTGCAAAATTTTTACCGACGGCCTGTTGACGGTCTTACCGCCACTTTAACACCATCCGCCAGGGTTGTAATGACCACCTAAGTTTTTTGAAGAGTATATCCTGGAAAAATAGGTAACCCACTCCTCTTCCGTGATGGCTGTTTCAATAGTTGGTAATGTTCCATCACACAAGAGGGGGGAGTTCACTATCCTCCAGAATATGACATTGTCATTCTGGAGATTTGCATCATAAAGAGAATGCCATGCCTCATTTTTTAAGTTCTGCTTCCTATTTTTTATGGCCTTTTTATACTCTTTCCTGAGAAAGGTAATTCCATGTTTGTCAGGGTTTTGACTTTGTAAATACTGTTTAAGTCTCTTATGAGCTTGTGTACATTCCCTATCAAACCATCCTTTGTCTCCCCGTGATCTAGATTTACCCAAACTTTCTGTGAGAAACTGTTTTATTCCAGTGGTGATTGCAGTGAATGCTTTAATGCAGTCCTGTGATCTAGTGTTACCTGACAGGCAAATTTCAAACTCATTAGTGTGTTTGGTCAACAGCTGTTTCTTGAAGCCTATAGGTTCAATCTGTGACCACCTAATAGTATAACCATTTCTTGCTCCCAGTTCAATGTTCACCACCTTCTCTACTAAACCCTTGTGTTTATTTGCAACTTGAGACAATACGAGGCTTAGACTTTGAGAATAGTGATCGCTGAGTGCGATGTCATGGATTTTATACTCAGATATACAGAAAACAAAGTTATTAGACACTAATATAAAATTAATTATTGTATTAGCACATCTGCCAATAAAGGTAGGTTTTAGCTGTAGATGACTATCATTTAGACTGTTACAGAAAAGAAGGTCAAATTTGAATAATACGTCATTCAGCAAATTGCCATAATGTCTGTGTATGAAATAAAATGAATCATCATTTTCACCTGTGCCAAGAGATCAAGATTTCTCATCAATTTGAGGACACAGATGTGTATTAAAATTGCCCCCCCACATAATAAAGGTCTCTTTATGTGATGAATTTCACACGCAATCCAGGTCTTCCTGCAATAGCCTAAGTATAGAGAAAAATCTTTGTTGGGGGACATTGTTATAAAAATTAATAATCGCTAATTGTGCTTTATTTTTTAGTTCACATACGATCAATTGGTAAAACATATTATAAATTAAATTAATATCCTTTATTAGATCAAACTTATTGGAGATAAATGTGCACAGTCCGCTTTCGCCCTACCCCGTGAACAAGGGACTGCAGGGGTATGAAATGTCCTAAAACCATTATGTGGATGGTATCCACGGACCAAGTCTCTTGTACACACACACAAGAAAAGGATCCAATAAATTCTAGCCAATCCTCATTCTCAATTTTAGTGTGCAAGCCCGCCACGTTCCAAAATAAAAAATTATCTCTCAGTGTATTCATACCCTGTCCCGCGGATGCATATTGTGTTACTTTCCTTGATGGTGAGGAGATATAGCTCTCTGTGTAAAGTGTGGAAGTAGATATGGGAAAGGCCGGTTGAACAGGGGCTCCACCTATTGGAGTTTCATCACTAACATTCTGTCTCAGTACTTTTTCCATAACCATCCTTTTGTCTCCCATACTCCCTGCCAGACCATCAGTTGATAGTCAATCAACTTCTTCCAAGGAAAGGGCATGGAATCTGTTCTTCGTAGGCACTGTGTAATTTCTCTCAGGTCTACTTAGTTGTTTTACAGAATTAAGGCTACATCGATCACACCTTATATTACAATTATAAAAGAAACCTAAAGGGAGCAGTGCAATACCATAATCGAGGATCTGTCGCAGACTTAAATTTCTCAGAATATCTTCTACCAAGTTTGGGGTTTTAAACGAGAGCACCACACAGTCACCTCTAAATATTTTGTGGTTCCTGCCCACCCATTTTACCCTTCTGACCATTTTGATGTCTTCAAAAAGTGCATCTGTCATACCAGGTTTCATGCGAGTCCCTATCCAATTCAGGGATTTATTTCGCAGAGCTGTTCAAGTTTCCCGATTATCCACAGGTAGGGTAGGGACATTTGCAAGAACTACCACGTAGGTAGTTACCGCGGGAGGGAGATCCAATGTATCTCTTAATGTTGAAGGAATATCCTGAAGAGGTTTCAGGCTGTTCTGCGGTTCCGAACCATTAGTGTTCACTTTTAAATGTTGGAGACTTCTAATATTAGTTGAGAAGAAGCAGGGATCAACATTGTTGGGTAACCTGAGGAATAGTTGGTGTGTGTTGACACTCTTTGGAAGGGATTAGATTTTGGGTTGGGTCTATGTCACCACAATGTTGAGTAATTACAGGTGTTGGGCCTAAAGACTGGGCCTTCATTAAATTGAGGATTAACTCTATGTTTTCCTTCACTTGGGTTAGGCGTTTTATCATTAGCTCAAAGGATGACCTGACTAGATGTTCCAAGGCTTTAATAGTGTCTAAAGTGTTAGTTTTTACTTTCGCTATAGATTGTTTAGGTTTCTGGCCAGATTTTGTATTCTCACAATTAATTTGCACATATTCTGTAGGTTGAACTCCAAGGTTGCTATATTTAATTGTGTCAGGTGGGTCTTGACTGGAATTTCTACCCTTCCTGACTGGTTTAGGATTCTTTTTGCGTTTAGGTGAAGGTGAATGTTCATCGGCATCTGAGATAGACTCACTTAGGAAGTAGACGCATCCATTTGGGCCTTTGGTTTGAATCCCACTTTCCAGCAAGTTAGTCGATTTTGGGGAGGTTAGTGCTGACGGAAGAGAGTTGTTAGAACATCCTGGCGGACCCTTCTGAATTAGTATCTTTTCCTCAACATTAGTAATCTGTTTGTCAATAGCACCCATTGCTCCTGAAATAAATTTTAATATTGAAGAGTGATCCTTCTGAGAAGTAGTATCTTTTGCGCTAAGTTGCTTCCTCTTGCCCATTTTTGGCTAATTATTTTGTACTACAGAGTTCAACCAATATTGCTCTAAAGCACTCCTAGCTATTAATTAAAGTCAAGAGAGCTAGAGCGGATAGAGCAAACTATATAAGCTTATGGCAATTCAAGATAAAGGTAGCCTTCTCAGAATACAAGGAATCTGTTTAGCAGGGTTGCCTGTAATGGAGCAAAATTATTTCCCCCACAACAAGAAGTAATGGATAAAAGAGTACCTGCCTAAAGTACTTATGTCCACACACTTCCAAGCCCCACAGCCACAGAAAAAATGTCAGGGGGGGTCCCAGCCAGCCTCTTCCTGGCGATGATGGGTGAAGGACGGGTCCGCCCTTGGTCCGCCCTTGGCCCAGGCTTTGCCCGGGCACTGACCGCGCGCGTCCTGCGTGCAGTTAAAGGGGCTCTTGGCCCTGCCCCCTTCCTCTGGGTTTTCCAAAATGCCCTTCCCCCCATCCCACATAAGTATCCGTACTTGTCTGTTGTGTGGCACGAGGGCCACTTACATGGGGCCCCCGGGCAGGCACTGGTTGTGTTGGGGTTGTTCTGGGGACACTTGTGCCCTGTGTTAGACATTGGGGTTGTGCAAATGTCTCCTGTCAATACTTTGACAGGTGTCATTTTTTGGCTGCTTGTGCGACCACAAAATGAAGCTAGGATGACTAGCGACAATTATTTTGCCGCTAATCAGTCTAGTGTCCTTTTTGGACCACTAGCACCACTTTCCCTAACGACATACCTCACCGGCTAGCGTCTTTTCCTTATGCGCTAACCAGTCCTTACCACCATTGTGCGTCTTTTTTCAAATATGGCGCACGGATGGTGCTAGGGAATGGCACATATGTAGACAATATTAGTCAGTGTGGGTTCCCACAGCTCCAGCGCTCACTTTATGTGTTTGGTAGTACCAGCCAGGGTACTATTCACTATTTCCTTTAGAGCAATTGCAGATTCTATTTTTCTTTAGGTAAAGAAGACAAGGATTGTTGTACTTTTTGCTACTTTGTTTGTGTAAAAAGATCGCCTTGAAGTGAGATTTGCTGTGTATGTGCTGTGAGTTACATCTCTTGGTGTCGTGCTGAGATTGATGATCAGCTTTGTGTGCCGTACTGAGATTGTTCATTACGGGCCATATGTACAAAGGCATTTTGCATTTCTTAACAAGGCAAATCACTATTTCTGGATGTTAGGAAATTCAAAATGCCACTTTGGTATATAGGAAAGGCATTTCTATCCAGTAGATCACAAAATAGGAAATCACAAATAGGAATTTTGAATCACTAACCGCATATAGAAAAGATTTCTTAATTGCCACTAGTCACAAAATGAGCATTTAGGAAATCAATTACCATTGATTCAGATCTGGTTGTAACCAGGTGCAAACTACATAAAGTCACACAAAATGCACCAGGCTATTTACAATAGCTGCATTGTATGTTCTGGCAAGGAGAATTAGGATTTTGGCAGTGAAGCAGAGAAGGCGGAGGAGACAGAAGAGGATATTTAGAGTGGGAGTCACCCTGTTTGGAGAGTCAGAGGAGGAGATTATGAGAGGTGCAGACTCAGTAGACAGGTGATACTTGATTTAGTTGCTGAGTTACAACCTCAGCTATAGATCCCAACACTCAGAAGCAACGCAATCCCATCACATGTGCAAGCATTGTGTTGCATACGCCTCTTAGCTTCTGACAGTTACCAAGGGATTGTAGCAGTGGCAAAGGTGTGTCACAAAGTGCCCTGTTCATATTCTTTTACAGATTTCTGGACATCATGGTGAGCAAAGTCAACCAATTTATACAATTTCCTAATACCCACCAATCATTGTAACAAATCAAACTGATTTTCTACAGGATAACACCTGTTCCCAAATGTCATTGACAGTGTTGATTACACAGATATTGCCATATATTCCCCCTCTGCAAAATGCAGGAACAGAAAAAGCTCACACTCACTCAATGTGCAGGTAGTGTGTGATGCATCTTGTATCATTACAGGGGCACAGGTGGGTACACATGCAGCAGAGAGAGTAGCACAATGCACAGAGACAGCCCACAACTATTTCAGAGGTAAGAGATTTTAAAACGTACTAAACATTAGACATCACACATGATGGTAATGTTTGGTGCACAACTGAGTGGCCACCTTTTATTTGGGTATTGCAAGCAAGAATCAACTGCATCATTGTGGATGATACATTGTTAGCATAAGAACAGAAAAGTAAATAAGGTGAAAAAACAAAGGCAACTCATTCCACTGAGTGCCTAAAGATTCACTTCTTAGAGCCCCTTGGGATGGGTGCTTTGGCATTAGCACTGGGTTGTGGGACTGACTACGAGTCGCTACCAAATGTGTGCTGGCATGAATGCCTGGTACTGTGTGTCTCAGGAACTGATATGCCCCTGAAACTAGAGTCCTTATTGCTCACAGGAGGGGCAGTGATTTTGGGGATGTAGAGGTTGTGGGTCTGGTTGTTCTGCAGTGTGGTGGTGACTTGCACCAGCCCATATTACATCTTGGAAGCAGTGCACCATGTCAATCTGGATATTGACAGTTGGCCTTACCAGCATTGATGCTGCGGATGCCAAACGGTTGATGGACCAGGTGAATGTGTCAAATTGTGCCAGGTACTGCCTGTGCCTCTGACGCTGCACACGGTTATCCCTCTCTTTTGCTGCTAATCACCATCCTGCCCTTTCTCCATGTTCATGGACGTGTCTTTCAACTGCCTATTGACTGTGCATATTTGGTCTGTCTGCAGGTGCTGTGTGAGGATGATAGACCTCTCCAGGCCACCATACATAGGTTGTGCATCCGACATGTTGTCTGGCACAGTCTATGGACAGCCTGCTGAGGTTTGGCCTCTGTGCCTTTCCTGTGTCCTGGTCTCAGATGTTGTGGGGTCTCTGCTTTGCAACTGTCCGTCATTGCTGTCCTAAAACTCTGGCAGTGGTGAGATTGTGGCTCTCCTGCCAGTTGGAGTTGGGATGATAGGCTAAGGGGATGGAGATATCATGACCTCAAAGACCACTTCAGTGTGAGCAACCCCTTCAGCCGTCATGGGTCCTGACACATCCAGGCTGTGATCTGTGGAAATGTATTTTATAATTAGTGTAAATAAATGTTTAATGTTTGGCCACAATATTGTTGTGACTGCTGCATGTGTTTGTGACATGTTTGTGCTGTACATATATATTTGGTATGGTCATAAGTACTCAGTACAGCATAGTTATGATGTGTACTACAGCTCCCATTAATCAGTGTGTGAATTGGTCAAGCACCTCAATGGAGTAATTCATGCTATAAAGTATGATATGTGCATTTGCTAACATTATGTTATGTATGGTACATAAAGGGAAGATGACTTACTCTGGCTGGTGTCTGCTGGATTGGAGGTGTCAATGTCTCCTACTCCTGCCATACTCTTGGGTTCCAGGGCCCCCTGCATGAGATTTCCATGGGAGTCAGAGAGGGGTGTTGTGAGGGTCCTCCACCAGTAACACGTCCCTCTTCCATCCTGCTGGCCACCTTCTCCTTTGTAGGGGACAATAGGTTGTGCCACCTCTTGCAGATCTCTGGGATGGTCCTCTGGGTGACTTCTAGGAAGCTTCCTTTCTCCTGGATGCTGGTCCTGATACACAATGTTTGTGGCTCAGGTACTGTGAAGGAGGCCTTCCTGAAGTGTTGGTCCATGTGGGAGACACATTTCTCAGTTAAGACCTCAAGCTCCCTCTCAGAAAACTTCACCTTTCTCTTTCTGCTCCATGAGTCCTTGTTCCCCTGGTCAGCAGCCATGGTTTTCTTTGGGGATGGTGCAACGAACTTGCAGCAGTAATGCAGGGGCACTCCATGCTTGCTGTAGCTTCCTAGGCCTCTAGATTGTGGCCACACCCTGTAATTACAGACTTCCTGGTCTCACATCATCATTCTGGATCAAGAAAGCTTTTATTTGATAATTTGTGATTTCCTATAAGGAAATCACAATTTTGCGATTTCCCAATTTGCAATTTCCAATTTGCGAATGCAAATCTGTAGAAATTGCTATTTGTGGAGTCGTCGGTTACATACATACTGATATGTAATTCTCAAATAACGATTTCTACGGATTTGCAATTTGGAAATTGCAAATTCTGGATTTAAGACATATGAACCCCCGTCATTTGGTGTTGCACAGTAATTTGTTGATTCTGTGGAGTTGTGCTGAAATTGGGAGTTCAGACATTTTTTGAGAAGTGTGATTTTTGAGATTAACCCATAACCGAGGCCTGCACAGTTTGGAGGACTGAATGCAGTGGAACATGCTCCATATGTAAAGTAAAAGCGGAAATGTAAAACACAACTTAAATTCATAGTTGGATGGAGTCAAAATGACACAAGAAACAACAGTGAAGATGAGAGAGTGCGCTTGAAGGAGTGGGTGTTTTATCCTGCAACTGAAAAGGAAGACCTTGAGGTGAAAAAGTGAGCGATGTTAAGAGAGGGCCTAAGAATGACAGCGATACGGATGATAGCTTCTTGGATGATTTGCTAAATTCTAGAACACCTCCACACAATGTTGTCCCTCAACCTGGATGCAACCTCCATTGCAGTTGGGGGCAGAGTGAAAGGGGTAAATCCAGTAGAAAGTGCAAGCGCACCTTTGGAGCAGGGATCCCACAGATGGAGATCTACACCATGCCACTTCAGATCAATCTTTGAAAGCTTCTACTGCTTCTGCCATCACTACCTGTTTAGCTTCAGAATTACAATCTCAATCAGAAGAGGCTCCCTCCAAAGAGATCAATACTGCTTGTAAAGGGAGTTCTTGATCTAGAATTTGTAAATACATATAGTGAGGATGAACTCTTGTTTTTAATACAGATGCTGCAAGATTCACTTAAGAGGCACATGCTAGATTGAAAGAGTTAGCTGATAAGTTTGTAATTGATTGCCAAAAAAGGTGCATGGTGGTGTGCATATTATTATGCTCTGGGCTCGCTAGGATTCTTTTGCATTCACAAATTAGTTGAGAGAGAACCATGACAAATGGCAATTTATTTGGAAAGGATAGTGAAAATCGGGGAAGTGCTTTGGGTAGACTTGAACATGTTTTTTGAAACTGTGGTCCAAAAGGATTTGTGGGCAGAGTGTAAAGTTGTGGGTTTGCTTCACAATAAGCCCAGACACATGCACCTTCTCCTACTGTCATGATCAAGTATAACCAGGAAGTTACTCATTTGAAAATGAAGGTCTCGCATAAGGAGGCAGATTCACTCAAAATAACCAGCCCTACTTAAGAGTCCAAGGACTGCGTATATGCTTATTATGAGAGGTGACTTAAGTTTTCAGACAGAACCTTGGTGTCCAAAGTCAGACTCTTAGTGGTTTCTTTATCCATTAATACTTGGTTTGTCTCCAGAAATGAGTTCTTATATACAGCAGACTGTGATTTGCTGGCAGTCAAAGTCCTTGGATGAGATCATTATGTGTGCAAAATATTGCAGTGAAAATCTGGAAACAAAGCAGAAGAAGATTAAGGAGAAATGTATGTTGGCACAAACTACGTTGGGACAGAAAGAGTGTCAGAATGGTTCTTTCATGATGGATTCAAGTTTCGATGGATTCAGGAGTAAAAATACTGTTTCCGTGTCGGTGCAGTGAAACAGGGAGATGGTTTGCAAGGTGGTAGTCAGCTGGTGCAAACAGAGAATTTTGGTCTGTAAGACAGAGGCAGAGGGATTGCTGCCAACTTGAATGGAGGGATGGACATTAACATATTACGTAAAAACACTGTTTGTCATATTTGTTTAAAGGTGGGCCATAGAGAATGAGAAAGTAGATGGAACCTGAATCATGTGTAAAATGATGCTCAAATGCAAAATATGAATGCTATCCCAGTGCAGAATATGCAAGTACGAAGGCCATATAATGCTCATATGCCCCAAGCCAAAAGTATGGAACAAAATGTGGTAAACAGAAGCTCCAAGATTCAGCCGGACTCATTCATAATCGCTGACAACCTCCAACAGTTTCCAGTTTTTGACAGTCCCATTGGACTACACCTTGATCAATCACAAAAAAGGTGTATGAGAGGAGAGGAAGATGTTGTGCTTGGCGTAGTTCTGGAGGTAGACCAGAGTGAGCTATAAGTGGAAGGAGACATAAATGACCACTCTACTGGAGCTACCCCCTCTTCTGTGAGAACAGTAGTGGTCCCTCTCCTATCCCCCTAGTGAAAACAATTCCAAATTGTAGGCATCCCCCACAAATAGAGTATGAACCCATTTTTGGCTAAGGTTTGTGTAAAAATAGGTTCCATTGCAGATGACTATCAGTTTTTAATATGTGACTGTAGTATAGTTAATATACTACAGGGACATACTCCGCAAAATTAAACTGTATAATTTATTGCACACCGAATGATGGAGAACTTCAGACACACAATGAGGATATAAACTTAGCTGAAATCACAAGAAGCACCAGTTGGGTTGTTCCCAGATGTAGAAAAATGGGCTATTAGCTTTGTGGCCTGCACAAGTAATGGGTCTACATTTGTCTTCCACTGGGAACCAAACACCCCCTTGTAGTGCATGACTCTCTCAGGGTAGTGAAGCAGAGCAGTCCAAGGGCTACCGGAGGGAGCTGGTGTGGGCTAGGAATCACAATTCACAGATGTGCAATAATAACTCTCAATAAATGATAGCCCAATCTTTTGAAGAAGGAAAAAAGTCAGTACACGCATACTACTCAATACTATACAGCAAATTACAAATATACATAAGAGGGTGGAAATACTTCTTGAAGACATTGCATAATAGCTCCTACACCTCTCAAAGGGAGGTCTAGATCAACAAATCACATGTCAAAACCATTACTCAAATGCAGTGAGTGAATATAACTTTAAATGAACACAATTAATATTGTTAATAAAGCATGTATACTCTTGAACATGTGTGGTTGTCAGCATTATTATTTCATTAAAGCGTTCACAAGAGGAAATGTCCATGCATGTATGGGAGATTTGTGTACTCAGCATAACATTTAGGTGCAGGGCAGTGCTGTAAGTCACCTTGCTGCACAAAATACTCCCTACTCCAGGTACTTCTTGGGCCCAGGGTTGGGGTCAAGCCTTTCTCTTTAATTTTCCTCTGGGCATCTCTCTTTCCTTGCTCAGATGCCCAGTCTTTTCCTCAACTGGTCCTCAGTGGGGCACTCCACAGGACCAGCTTCCCTGGTCTTGGGGAGTGCCCCACTGTTCCTGGGGCTAATTGACGTCAGACTCCTGAGGCCAAATCGCAGTCTGGGGGTTCCTCCTTCCAATTGTCCATTGTGGCTGCTTCCAGTTCCAGTGTACAGCAGAAAAGCACACCCAAGAGAAAGCTCTCTCCCCTGACCAGGACCTTTTAAGTGGAGACAGGAGTGTCCAGCAGGGATACACCTCTGGGCCATCCTGATGTGTTGCATCACCTCTCCGCCCCTGTCCCAACCTCCCTGCACAGCCTTCTGGGATATTTCAAAATACAATCACTCAGGAATCAGCTGCCACATCTACTCTGGGGGGATCCACTCCTCACTGACATCACTGCCAGGGCGTTCTCGAGGTAATCTTCAAAGGAGCCCCCCACCTGGTTTGGCTCCAGAGGTCTGGGCTCTTTCTTTTGTTTAGTAGCCTTGGCAGGCTGATTGATGTAGAGTAGTCTAGCCCACCCCTTTACTTCTCAAGAGATGTCTTAAGCAATGTTAATTGCTCTTTTTATGGGGAGAGGCCTTTGCTCCTAGAGCCAGAGAGAAAAGTATTTAACCCAGTCCAGCAGAGTGACAAAAGGCCTGGGCTCTGATCCTGAGGTTAGCCAGAAAAATATTACATTCCTAGATGACCCATAAACTCTACAGATATGACTTTGGACTTTACAGGATTGTTCTTTTCAGACAGGTTACACTGTACATCTGTACAACTCTGGAGTCTGTAGACCAAGGAAAAGTGGAGCTGTGCCCGAAGGCAGCCTTCCCCCTACGTGTATAATAGAGTGTTACTGCAAACAAAACAGTAAACCACACTGGCTTTCCCTGTATGTGTACACCAACATTATAAGGCCTATCCCTGTCAATACCCAACACTACATAGTCCCTTCTTCACCATGCTTCTTGTGCATATTTCCTGGGCTGTGCACGACAGGAGTCTCATACACACAACCCTCACACATGTGTACATGCATAAGCACACATGTTCATGTGTAACCAGCCAAGTGCCTCTTACCCTTGCTGTGCCACCACAGCCATATCTTAAAAGGCGGATCCTGGCAGTAGACACATGCAGTCAGTTTGCAATGAGTTTACAATGGGAAAGTCCCAGTTTATGAACAAACAAACACAAATGATTGACGGAATGCAGAACCATTTAAAAATTCACCCCATTCACAGGTGTGGGTTTAATCCATCAATTATTTTGCTCACCACGCCACCCCAGTTTGGACTCAGCTATATGCAAATCAGTCTTGAACTTGTTCATGGAAACATTCTAGCCCGAACTGCCATGTCAGATCCACCCTGAACCAAAAACAAGCATCATGGGACCAGTTTCAGGATATCACCCTTCATCAACAAGGCTTGTTTGAAACCAGGGGCATAGTGAGCTCGGGACCCACATCTGGGCATACCTGGCACACTTAGGGTGACAAAAGCAAACAAACACAAATGATGAATGGAATGCAGAACCAATAAAAAATTCAACCCAGTCACAGGCCGGGGTTTAATCCACCAAATTTTTATTCACCACGCCATCCCAGTTTGGACTCAGCCATGTGCAAATTAGTCTTAACTCTATTCCCCTCCCTGGAGTGAAAACAAGCATTCTGGGACCGGTTTCAAGATATCACCCTTCATTAGCCAGGCTAGCTTGAATCCAGTGGCACAGTGAGCAAGGGACCCACGTCTTGGTGTACCTTTCACACTTAGGGCAACTTTAGCAACACAAAAGGATGATGGATTGAGTGCTGAACAATCCAAACACTCACCCCCAGTCACAGATCTGGATTTAATCCATTGTTCTTTTGCTCACCATGCCACCCCAGTTTGGACCCATCCATATGCAAATCAGTCTTGACCCTGTTCCTCATGGGAACAGTCCAGCCCAAACTGCCAAGCCAGGACCTCCCTGGCCCGGAAACAAGCATCCTGGGACCAGTTTCAGGTTATCATTCTTCATCAGCCAGGCTAGCTTGAATCCAGTGGCACAGTGGGCAAGGGATCCATGTCTGGGCATACCCTTCCCACTTAGGGCAACTTTAGCAACACAAAAGGATGATGGACAGAGTGCTGAACAATGCAAACACTCACCCCGTGTCACAGATCCCGGTTTAATCCATCGTTCTTCTGCTCAGCACGTGGGTCCCTTGCTCACTGTGCCACTGGATTCAAGCTAGCCTGGCTGACGAAGGGTGTCCCACGATGTGAAGATTGTTGCAGATGTGATTTCGTGTTGGAAGTCACCAACAAGCCTTGGCTAGGACAAAAGTGCGTTTTGCATCAAAATGGCACTTGATGGAGACAGGACGGACCTGGAGGCCTTAACTCTGTGTGAGGAGGAAGAGGGGGCTCTCAGCACTTTAAAGAGCCCTCAGGATGCCAGCCAGCACCCCCAGAGGTCCCAGGAAACGGGGACAAAGGAGGTGCAAAACGCAGTTGATGCAACACCACAAAGGAAGGTCCCATGCCGCAGGAGAATAACTCAGCTAGTTGAGTGTCACAGGATGGAGTGCTGGGGACCTGGGCCAGGCTGTGCATGAAGGAATTTTACAAATAGTGCACAGAGGCCTCAGGAGGTGAAGAAGACACAGCACACAGGGGGTACCATCACTCTCTGAGAAGGCACGGTCTTACATCTACCAACTTGCGTCAGCAGGACCTCAGGGCAGTCTATGTCAATGATGTCCACCCTCTGTGTCCTTAGGATCATGCTCATCGCTTTGAGAGGAGTCCAAGGGTACCGGTTGTCGTCTTGGAAGGTGCCTGCTGGAGCAGGGGAGTGACTACGTCACCCCACAGGAGATTTCTTCAGTCCTTCTGGTGCAGGATGAAGACAGTGAGTCCTCAGAGCATGCACACCATAGAAACTGTTGCAGTTGCTGACTTGGAGCTGAGGTAGCTGAAGAAAAGTATCTCTTGTGGATACTTTGTTGCAGTGCCAGCATTTCTTGGAGCAGGCTGCGATTGACCTGAGTTCAGAGGAAGCTGAAGTTGTTGCAGAGGATTCCTGAAGGAAACTTGCAAGCAGAATCTGAAGAGAACCCATAGGAGAGACCCTAAGTAGCCCTGAGAGGGGGATTGTCTACCTTATCAGGTATGGACTCATCAGGAGGGGTCTCTGACGTCACCTGCTGGCACTGGCCACTCAGAGGCCTCCAAAGTGCCCCACACCTTGCAAAGCAAGATGACTGAAGTCTGGGACACACTGGAGGAGCTCTGGGCACCACCCCTAGGGTGGTGATGGACAGGGGAGTGGTCGCTCCCCTTTCCTTTGTCCAGTTTCGTGCCAGAGCAGGGGACAAGTGGTCCCTGAACTGGTGTAGACTGGCTTATGCAAGGAGGGCACCATCTGTGCCCTTCAAAGCATTTCCAGAGGCTGGGGGAGGATTCTCCTCCCCAGCCTGTAACACCTATTTCCAAAGGGAGAGGGTGTAACACCCTGCTCTTAGAGGAAATCCTTTGATCTGCCTTCCTGAGACTGCGCTGCCCAGACCCCTGGAGGGCAGAACCCTGTCTGTGAGGTGGCAGCAGCTGTAGCTGCAGTGCAAGCCTCAGAGAGCTGGTTTGGCAGTACTGGGGGTCCATTGGCTCCCCAATACCAGATTTGGAATGGGGGGACTATTCCATGATCTTAGACATGTTGCATGGCCATATTCGGAGTTACCAATGTGAAGCTACATATAGGTATTGACCTATATGAAGTGCACGCGTAGTCCCGGGAAATGGCCCTGAACTATGTGGGGGCACCTTTGCTAGTGGAAGGGTGCCCTCACACTTAGTAACTTTGCACCTAACCTTCAGCAGGTGAAGGTTAGACATATAGGTGACTTATAAGTTACTTAAGTGCAGTGAAAATGGCTGTGAAATAACATGTGCGTTATTTCGCACAGGCTGCAATGGCAGGCCTGTGCAAGGGTTTGTCTGAGCTCCCTATGGGTGGTAAAAGAAATGCTGCAGCCCATATGGATCTCCTGGAACCCCAATGCCGTGGTACCAAGGTACCATATATGGGGGATTAAAGTATGTAGCACAAAAATTGCACCTACCCACAAAAACACTACAAGACAAAGCTTGTGAGTGGTGCCATGTTAGTAAACTTGCTGGTTACCCAGGGGAGAAAAAGTCTCTAGAAAGCCTTTGATGCACTTTTGGTGGCCATCCATGTGCAAAGATGCAAAAACCTTTGTAGCAAATTGTGTGACATGTGTCCAAGGGAAGAGTTCTCATCAAGCCCCACTGGTCTTTTGCAACCCTTACCTACACCTCCTGCACCGTGGCACACAGTATTTTTAGATTTCATAGTAGAAATGCCAAAATCTCAAGCTGGATTCACCACCGTTCTAGTTGTGGTAGATCATTTGTCCAAGATGGCACACTTTATTCCTCCAAAAGCCTTACCTTTGGCTAAACAATTAGCCCATGTTTTCCTATAATCAATAGTATTCCTTTTAAAGCCTTACCTTCGGCTATACAAGTAGCCCATGTATTCCTATAATCAATAGTACGTTTACATGGTTTTCCTTTGGTAGCCGTGTCCGACCGAGGAATAGAACTTGTTTCCAAATTTTTTTAATGTCTTTGTCAGAAATTGGACATGGATGTCCATCTGTCATCAAGTTATCATACGCAATCAGATGGACAAACCGAAAGAGTTAATGATTGTATGGAACAATATTTACATTGCTATTTCCTAAACTCAGAAGTGGATTGGGCTGAGTGCCTGTGGGCAGCTGAATTTGTGCATAACAATGTAATCGAGGTATCCACTGAATGTTCAACTTTTTACTGCACTTATGGATATCACCCTCAAATGTTGGAATTGAGTGCAATACCTCAGTTAACCACTCCTGCTGTACAAGACTTTTTACAACAATTGAGTAACATTAAAAAAAATGTGCAAGACAATCTAAAATTAGCAAAGCAAACATACAAAATATATACAGACAAAAAAAGAAGCCAGGGACCAAAGTATGAAGAAGGGAAAAAGGTTTGGTTATCAATTAAATGCTTGAATTTGAAAGGTACAAGACAGTTTAATCTAAGGTTTGTGGGTCCTTTTACCATCATCAAAAGGATTAACAAGGTGGCAGTGAAGAATTCCCCACTTCTCTACCAATTCATCCAGTGTTCCGTGTCTCCTTATTATTAAAACTGGTAGCAGACTCTATGCATTGCCAAAAAAACCTCTTCCAATCCTAGTGGATAATCAACCGGAGTATGAGGTCAAGGCCATACTAGACTCTAAATGAAAACGTAACAAACTTTATTATTTGTTGAACTGTAAAGGTTATGGGCTGGAAGATCGTTCATGGGAACTGGCAGGACACTTGCATGCTCCTCGATTGGTTCGTCAGTTCCACCATTAATACCCTGACAAACAGAGACCAAGGTGGAGGGCCTTGATAGGGGTGTACTGCCAGGCCTGCAAACCCAGATATGCCCCAGTAAAAAACTTCTGAGTTGACCATTTGCCTTTGCAGGGACCAATGCTTGTTTACAGAGACCAATGCTTGTTTGGGAGCATGTGTTGCTATTTGAAAAAGGAAGATTGGACTTGCTTGCCCTGAACCTAGGATCCCCAGAATTGCCTGCAAGGGTTGGTTGGCTAGCTTCCTGTTTGAGCTCCAGGGACACAACAAGCTTCCAGGGGCCTTCCCTGCAATTTCCCAGCTGACCAGCACCATCTGGACCTGCCTGAGATCTGCTGCTAATCTCTGCTGAAGAGAGTACTGATCCCCAAGAGCTGCCCCCTAGGCCTGAACTCTTGACTGGCATCACAGTTTAGCCCTTATGCCTCAAAATAAAATTATTATACATCTTGAAACATCAAATGTCTTCTTCGTGCCAAGAAACTACCATCCATGACACCCTCATTGTGAAGCTCCAGCCATGATCTCCTCTTCATATCAGCATTAGCAACAACCGCCACAGCTCCAGCCAACATGCAGCTCCAGTGACAACCTGCATGTCATGCCAAACAGTGACTGCCCCACGTCAGCCATCAATGCAAAGCTCCACTGATGACCTGCTCCTCATGCCAACATCAACCTCCTTTCAGACTCTTTCAGGGCATAGCTCCAGCTGGGGCTCCTTACTTGGACTCTAAGAGGGTAAAACCTCCACAGTATCAATCCTAGCCCCTGTATCCAGCCAATGCTCCATTGTAGTTGGCCTGAACTTGTGACAGAAGAAGAGAAGGAAAGGCAGGTGAGGTCTGGATGTGTAAAGAATCAGAGTGAGTTTTGGGTTTATTGGATGAAAAACCTGTCTTAGCTGATATTATGCTTTCACTATTGGACCGACATGGTCACATATACCCAGGAGGAGACACTATGGTCTGCATCTGGAAAAATTATTGGTATAGTCCACATTTCTGTGTCATTGCTGAGAATTTGTGTCCAAGGTGCATTACTTGCAGCAGTTAAATACGGACAGAAGAAGAACTATACCCATGAGTTACATAGGACATCCCAGTAGTACCTTTAATTGCACATTGTTGGGCATCGTAGAAATGCCCATCTGCAATGGACTTCATTACATCTTGGTGATATTTTCTCTTTTCTCCCATTGGTTTGAAGCATAGCTGCTGACGAAGTGTGATAGTCTCACTTTTGCCAAACGTTTATTCAGCCTAGCTGTTTCTCTGGAGTCAGACAGAGCCTCTCATTTTCTGAACGAAGTTATGAAGTTCTTGTATGTAGCTTTACAAATCGACCAGAGATTCCACTGCAGCAAGCGACCAGAAGTTTTAGGCATATTTGAACAAATTAATGGCACTCTGAAATCCAAATTTGCACCTTAGGTAACCACGCGAAGACATTAGGCTCCCATTGGTATCCAGTAGAGGAGTAGAATTTACCTTTGAGATATGCAGTTGAAGTATTTTGTTCTTTTATCCTTGATTCTCCTATGACTTAACCGTTTTGCAACAAAAAAGAACTGAATGTTTTTCTGATTTGCCGAGTCATGTCAACATGCAGATTTTTTGTTTTTTAAATTTTTTCCTTTTTGATCTGACTGAAGATGACACGGTGTCAAGCACACCGAGAAGTTGTATACTGATTATAATACTTGTGGCATTAGCCATAGTCTTGTTAATGGTTGGATTACTATTGGGTCATAACTCTTTTGCTGAGCATGTTTCAACTGACTTTATATCTAACCACATGCATTTAGATAAGCAAAGTTAATTTAATATGAAAATATTACACAATGGCTCTAAATGAATTTTTTCAAATAATATTTATTTTAAAATGGTAAATGAGTACTTCAAGGTAATGGGAGCACAGGACTGTTACATTTGCATGTATCTTTCTGCTTCAACACCAGCAGGTGTTACCTATCACAATTTGCTTCTTCTTCATCTACAGAGTTCCACAAGGATCTTCTTTGAGTCTACCCTCTTCAATGCTTTCATGATCCTTCTAAGCAGCATGATCTACTCTCATGCTATCAATGTCCTCTCCTACGCCAACGACATGCAATTTATTACTTTCCTCATGAACAAGACATCCAGTACCCCAATCATGTTCAATGCCAGCACTCTGCGTGGCTGCCCAAGTCAACTCATCCACCACTTCATGCTTCCATACCCTGAAGATGCTGAGGAAGAATTTCAAATGACTCCCAATAAGCACCCAGAAAATTGTCATCCAAGGACCTGACGTTCCGAGTAGTCTTAGGCTCTAGGTTTGCCTAGACTTACACTTGCTTAGCAGCAGGAATCCCTCTTGGGTGAAAGCGCACTCTACAGATAATATAACATCACATCTTGTATTAACCTGATTAGACAGTCTTCTTGAGAACTTTGTGTAGTTGTGTAAAATGTTAGTATTTTAGTGTCTTTTTTAGTAGAACTGAACTGAGCGGAGTCAAAAGTAGAATTAGAATAGAGCAGAAAACAGCAAGCTACTTTAGAGTATTCTCTAAAGACAGAGGGCTAACTTTCCTTTGTCCTTTCCTTCGAGGTGACCCCATGCTGGATCATCCTCTCATTTATCTGACTGCTATAATTTAATTTGCATATGCAAAGCATATGAATTCTGATTATAATTTGCCACTAATCTGATTTTGCCTTCTGTAAACCATTATTTTTTTTAATTAAACCTTCAAATATTCTCTGTACTTTTTATGGAGCCTCATGTGTTTCACATATATTTGGGTGTATTTTATCTGTTGACCAGGCTTGGCTATGGAGCACCAAAATCCTTAGGGAATTAACATTGCTCCCAGTCAACAAGATAAGGCCCTGATTTAGAGGGCCTAGCGCCATTTTAGTGCTGCCTTAGCATAATTTCTTCTACGCTAAGGCATCGCTAAAGTGGCCTTTTCCCTGCGCCATATTTACAAAGTGGTGCAATGCATGCATTGCACCACTTTGCAACCCTTTGCACTACATTATGTCTGCGGCAGGGGGAGTTCCCCGGGTGGGGGGGTGAAAAAAAGGTACAAAGAAATCTAAGAGATTTCTTTGCGAATTTCTTTTCAGCACTTTTTTAACGTCTGCTCAGAACAGGCATTAAAAGGGGGCATACTGTTGTTTACAATGGGCCCCTATGCACTGTTCAGGGTTGGCCCCAGAATGTTGGTACTAACCCTGAACAGTACATCAATAGCGTAAAAAAATCTGACTCTAATGCCCCCTACCCTGAGCCATGGTGCACTGTATTTTACATGCGGCGCACACATGGTGGCTGTAAGGGGTGCAAGGAGCCGCAAGAAATGTGGCGCGACATGTAATGTAGCACCACTTTTCATAAATCTAGCCCTGAGGCCTTGATTTAAGAAAAATGATGCACAACTGCGCTAGCACAGTTGTGCGTCATAAAAATTACAGCCAGCTAATGCCATTCCTCAGCGCCATCCATGTGCCACATTTGAAAAACAACGCACAATGGTACTAAGGAAAGGTTGCATAAAAAAAAATTACGCTAACCAGTGGAACATGCCGGAAAGAAAAATGACGCTAATGCTGTAAAAGCGGCGTTAAAACGTTTTGCATCACTTTGTTTGATGCTAAATGTGTTAGCTCCACACTTAACAGCATTAGCGTAACAAAAAAAAGCATGCGAGCAAGAAATAAAATGTGGAGAGAAGATGGAGAATGCAGGCCAGGACAGACCCCAGAGAGATGCCAATGAGCCTAGTACGAGCTAGGAGGGACCAGGAAAGTCCCAGGAGAAGGAGAAGAGGAAGCATAAGTTTTGCTTTAGTGAGGAGAGTGACATCTTGGTCAGAGAGGTGACGGAGCACCAACACCAGCTCTTTATCACCTCCAAATTGCCAATAGGTAGGAGAGAGGCTATATGCAGGCAATAGTAGATAAAGTCAACAGCATGGCAGAGGTGTAGAGGACTGCCACTGATTGTAAGGAGCACTGGCATGATTGCAAGTGCAGAACTAAGGAGAAACTGGCCAGGAACCGAAAGGCAGCACTGCAGACTGAAGTCAGAAGTCCTGCACCCCAAGAGGACCTGGATGAGCTAGAGGGGATGGTGCCAGCGGTCATCCCAGAGAAGCTGGTCACTGGAATCGCAAGACAGCGCAGACTACCAAGACCTACCACAAATGCATGGTAAGTTGCAGGGTGGACTATCTGGAATTTTACAAATGGCAGAAGGGGGAGGCACATAGGGCACACTGAATGCATGCAAAGGGGTCACATCGGGACACATAGGGCCAGAATCAAAAGGCCTGATCGCCACCGGAGACTCACTTTTAGCTATGCTCTGGTGGTGCTATGCACTCCAACATATACACAAAATGGTGTTAAGCCACTTAGGGGCAGATTTAACAGCCCCTAGCACCACAGGAGAATCACTTTTCATAATACGCCGATGGTGCTAACCACTGCTCCAGATTTACAAGAAGGTGTAACGCCATTTGTATATATTGGCCCCTCTGACACAGTTATCTGCATCAGAGGGGCATGTAGTGGGTGTTGCAGTGGGTGTTCCACCGCAAAACCCATTGTTTTTGATGCTGCCTCAGATTCATGAGTTGTCGTAAACCTGAGACAGTGCCAAAAGCTAACGCCACGGCAAAATGAGGAGGAATGCTTTTATTCCTTCTAATTTTTTGCTTTTTCTGTGTGTGCTGCATTCTGCACCACACATAGAAGAAGCAAAATGCCATGGATGACTGTTTATGTGCAGGAAGGTGACCTGTCCTGCACATAAACAATCGATCTGAAATGATGCTTTGTTACTTCAATTTGTGCTGCATTTTAAAGCACACATAGAAGTCCCAAACTGCCGTAATAGATTGTTTGTGCACAGGAAGGGACACCTTCCTTCACATAAACAATCTGTTCCCTCAACGCAGACACCCTTGCACTATGGTGCAAGGATGCCTGCGTTGGTGCAGGCAGCTTAATTTCACACCGGCGCAGGGGGGAAATGCAGGGCTGTGCTTTATTGCTCTAAATACGGTGCATCCCTGCATTTCAAAATTGTTGTGGCACTGCTATTTTTGGCTCAACACCGCGCTGCACAACTTTGACTTAAATCAGGGCCTTACTGTGGCTTAGCACCATGCAGCACTTTGCCTGGGTGGTGCGTGCAAACACACATTGCAAATTTTTGTTGCCCCAGATTCAAGACTACATGTTAACCTGAGGCTGCGACTAAATCCAGCACCACCCTCGTGTCATTGCCCTTCTTATGTGTGCTGCAACCTAATATTTTGTTTATGTGCAGGGAGGGACACCATCCTGCACATAAACAATGTATCCCCTCAATGCAGGCACCCTTGCACTATGGTGGAAGGATGCCTGTGTTAGTGCATGGAGCTTAAATCAGCGCTGTCACAGGAGGAAATGCAGGGGTGCTCTGTGGTCCTGTAAATACAGTGCAGTTCTGCATTTCAAAAGAGGCACAACGTGGTGCTGCTATTTTTGGCATAGCACCAAGCTGCGCCACCTTTGAATAAATCAGAGCCTCAGTGTGCAACATGTCCTTCGCTAGTCGCATATGGTGGCCCGACAACAACTCTCACACATCTTTATGCCCCATTTGGGAATGGGCACAAAAGTCAACATATACAACATATGGGTCATGTCTGTGATCATCATTTTTGCTGCTGTACAAGTAGCTTCAATTTCACCATGTAACAAGGATGCCAGTGTTGTGGGAATGGTTTGTGTTGTGCACAAAGGGACACCTTCATGCGTAAGAACAGCCACAAGTGGTATCAATGGCGCACTACGGGCCCAATGTCTCTAGCCCGTAATGCAACAGTACCATCATACAAATAGTTGCCAATGTGGATCCAAGCTGCCCATTCCCCTCCTGCCACATTAACAAAGTCACAAAATGCATGCATTGATCCATATTGTACATCCTTACAGCAAAATATGCTTGTGGCATATATCCTGTATGCACGGAAATGTTCCTCATGCAGGGAGGGACGAACTAATGTAGCTGACAATCCATAAAGTTTGCACTGTACCATCTAA
The DNA here is from genome assembly GCF_031143425.1 of Pleurodeles waltl. Taxonomy (NCBI): domain Eukaryota; kingdom Metazoa; phylum Chordata; class Amphibia; order Caudata; family Salamandridae; genus Pleurodeles; species Pleurodeles waltl. Next base: position 877,077,129 of record NC_090444.1, read on the forward strand.
TTACCACATGTGTGGGGCCTGCCAAAGGCAGATGACAAAGTGACACCAGCAGTGTAAGCAATGGACCTCCCTGTGTGTTGTTGCAGTAGTGCCATCATTCATGGTTCCTATGCAGTAAAGCACCAAGATAGTGACAACACTCAGACTACTGTGGGAATGTCTACCATGGTGAACCGGAATGTGAATGATGTGCTACCATGGGGACAGTGGCTGGGACAAGGGGCCTGCAAGGAATATGGTGTTTTGGGATCAATGCACTGAATACCTTGAAAGTTTGCCCTACGTGTGATGCACAATGCAACACATAATAAAGATCTACAACCTGGGGTCTGTAACATATTAGTGAGCCATCAGTAGCTAGTAAATGATGAGTCATGTCAACAGCCACTATAGTCAAAGATTGACATTTCACTATCCCATTGCAGAGGATGACGCCTTACCTCCTGGTGACCTGCCTGTCCTGGATTTTACAGATGACATGGATGACCAGCTGCCGACCATCAATGAAGAGACTCTCCAAGATGTCTTAGGTTCCTTCCAGACACTACTTCTAGTCGCAGGAAGGACACACATTGTTGCGGGATCTCCACATGAACCACCCAACTAACACACAGCACCAAACAGTCCAACCACAGCCCTGGACTCTGAAGACCCAGACATCACCTTTCAGAGGACAGTGTTAGGAGTCCAGCGGGAGCTGGCACAGCAGGTGTGGGTGGTGATGGAGACTATAGCACGCAGCCTAGAGGGAGTGCAGAGGTGCCTCAGACTATATAAGGACAACCGAGCTGCCATCAGAGGTACCCACTCCCTGTTACTTGGACTCCAGCAGTCCCTGGCCGACAAAGCTACTGTCATGAGGCAGAGTCTTGAACAATTGCCCTCCCAAAGTGGGAGCAGCATGATACCAGCTGGGGGCCATACAAAATGCCCTGGAGTCCAGACAGAGGAAAGTGGCCTTCATCAAGGAAAACATGGCTGCTGACCACCATGATGTAGCTGCGGTGTAGAGAAATCAGCAGTTCCTCCTTGCTGCGGTGCTGCCTTATGTGTTCCTACAACTGACAGCAGCCGGGACCTTTGGTTCCACATCTCTATCCCCTGATGTGTGTGTTGCCCCCTCAACTTCAACAACAGCACCACCCATGGCACAGGAGGCACCAGACACATAAGAAGTAAAGATGTGGAAGGAACAACATTCACACGTAAAACCACCCAGTAGCACCAGTCTGCGCCATTGGGGTAGCACCTCCTTAGTTCTGTGCTTAAGCTCATGCCAGTGTTGTGACAGCTGGTAATGTGCCCTCTTCATTCAATCGCTCTTGACATACCTTCTGTGGACTGCCATTGTCTCTATTCCTACCTATAGTCAATTTGGACACCTCCTCACAAATGCACACTTCTTCTACACGTCTCATGACACATCCCTTATCCTTGGACTGTACCTCAAATGGCTGAGGATCTCTCATGGGGTCAGTGAACTGGACATTTTACTGCACTGGAGAATAAACTGTAAATAAATCACCATAATCACATTTATCATGCAATTTTTACTGTGTTTAGTCAACTCATATAAATTTCTGCATTGTGTGAAGCAATGTCAATGAGAACAGAACCAAATACGATGTGTGGCTTAATGTCAGCCACAAAGCCACACACTAGGACTCAAACATGATAAATGTGACCCATAGTATTGAGAACTACAAACACCTTCCTGAGCCTCCCAAGCATATATTGAACATATTTCCATGCAAGTTGACATATGGTATGAATGGTTCAAAACTCAAGTGTCAGGAAATTTCCCTGACAAATGTAGCAATACAACAAGTATGTGAGGAACTGTAAAGCATATTTAAAACTGTGAAAGACAGCTGTCATTGTGCCGGTATCCATTCCCCAAATAGGATGGAGTTTAATGTGCAAAACGTCTCTAAAATTAATGTGTCAGATCTTAGCAATGACAATTGATGTTGCATCATTACCTGTCAAAGATATTGTATCCATATACAATCAGAGTGTCAGGAACTGCACTGAAAACTGTCTTGGGAAGCTAATGTCATAGCGCTGCCAATCAGACAGCTCCTTGGTCATTGGGTGTACACATAGTCATAGATGTAAATCAATACTGAATGCATACCCTAAGGCAGTGGTTCCCAACCTTTTGATTTCTGTGGACCCCCACTTTAACAATAATGGAACCCAGGGACCCCCACTGAATCATCATGGGAATCCGGGGATCACCGCCTGAGTCATTACTGGAAGACGGGGACCTCATTTGTCCATATTTGTTAATATTTTTTAATTGTCTAGGCTCTCGCAGACCCCCTGAGAAGGCTTCGCGGACCCCCAGGGGTCCCCGGACCACAGGTTGGGAACCACTGCCCTAAGGCATATACCCAACTTGGCCAGTGCAAACATGAGAACACCCAGTCAAATATCATGGACACCTAATTGTCCAAAATATAACAGGATTTTTGGTACCTAAAACACAACCTATTAAAAACCTAACCTACTCACTAACCTATACTAAGCTAACCTATACTAACTTAACTTAACCCTAAAGCTATCAATCCTATTCTAAACTTAACTTATACATATAACTCCACATGATAAGCATTGTCTCCCTACCCCCTTATGAGACAATAGATGTGTAGGACAACATGAACTACATCTACACATATGCTAACTTATCCTGTGTCCTAAACAAATACTTTTTTTTTAAAAATGATTTTATTTTGTACATATATCCCTAAACATCACCCCCACCCAACTACCCCCAAAGAAAACCAGTGCCTAAATTCCACCCCCAAACTACACTAACTATATCCTACAACTAACCTACTGTTTGCTACCTAACCTATGTCTAACCCCTTAAAACCCACTAAAACTTTGAACAATGCACACTGGGAAAGGGAAGGTTCATGGAAGTGGTGAGTGGCCATACCTACAGATTATTCAGCTTTCTCTTGATACATTTCAGTACGTTATAGTTTCTGGCAGTATCTGCCTCAAGTCTGGCCAACATAACCTTCACCTCAGCCATATCTTTTGCATTTCTGCCTCAAAGCTGGACCCAGTGGCAAATGGTGGTGGCTTTCGTAGTGCTGGTGCTGTCTGATGTGTTTCAGATGTTGAGGGTGCCGGACCTGAAGAAGCACCATGGACTCTGGGTGCTGAGGACACTCCTTCATTTGAAGTGGTTTTAGGCTGTTCAACTGGTCCACTATTAGGGAAGGTCTCCCATGCCCTGGATGACTTTTCCGTGCGGTATCTCCATGCCATCGTCCAGTAACCAGCCTAGACCTTGCAAATGTGCTGGAACCTTTATACAAGTTTTAGGAAATTCTGTTTCTAGGCTGGAGACATTGTGGCAGCTAAAACATGAGGAGAACATGTCATCAATAACTGCATTGCAGTGGAAGAACAAGCATGCAATGTAAACAGCATTTTTTGATGACACATGTTGTCAACTAGTAAGCCAACAACAAGGGCAAGACTCAAGTCCATACAAATCTGCCTAGCAAGCATCTACAGTATTTAGTACATGTCACAGGATATTGGCTCTCCAAAGTTGCACACTAGGGCCTCCTTGTACCACATTAGCGTCATAAGCAATATGACACTAAAAAGGCACAACAAGGCCAAATGGTCAGCAGAATCTCCACAAAGTGGTGCAATACCTGTATTGTGCCACTTTGTCACCCCTTGCCCCAAATTAGGCCTGTCCCAGGCATGATGTAGGCAAGGTCTGCGTTACCCCAGTTGGGTGACTGCCAAAATGGAGGACTGCAATCTAAGAGATTCAGCTGCCTCATTTTGTTTTTCCTACTTTAGAGGAGGTCAGAGCTGGAATTAAAAGGGGAGACACTATTGGCCACAATAGGCTCCTATGTACAGCCCAGGGTTAGCATTAGATTCTCTTGCACTTACCATGAATAACACATCATGTCCATCAAGATGGTAACCACAACTGGCACATACCAAGCTCCATTTTGCACCGTATATCATATACACATGGTGGCGGATCGGGGAGCTAAGGACTGCAAGAGAAGTTATGCATCACTGGGTGCAGTGCCTGTTTACTTGTCTCTGCCCCATCAATGCACAAACTTGCTACACCATCTAACTACCAGGTACACACTCACCATGCACATTTCATACACATGTGATGTGATCATGCTTGCTCCCAACTGTCATGATGGCTAGAACTTGTCGTTTCATCTGCACACATCTTATTTGCTACAATCCATGGACTCGTTCCACATCCATCTGAAGAAGAGCGCAGATCTCAGAGTGTACTCAACTGACTTCTGTCCTTCTCAAAAAAGCTCCTTGCACATCTAGTGCTTCACTTCATTATTGAAGAGTAGTGAAGTACCGGCGGTGCAAGTGTCTTCTTGAGAAAGACCCTTGGAGATCTCTACCCAGGTACATGTATTGTACTATTTCCTGACTAAGGCCCATATTTATACTTTTTGACACAAAATGTCGCAAACTCAGTTTTGCATCAAAAAGTATAGCGCCGGCTTGTGTCATTCTAGATCACCAGCCAGGTGCCAAATTTATGGAACCCCCAAGCTGGCGCAAAGGATGGGCTAGCTTCTGGGAAAATGACATTAGCTGCGTGGGGTGGCGTCAAAAAATGATGCTAGGCTGGTTAGAGGCAAAAACAAATGCCTTTAACCTGCCTAGCAAAATTTCCTGATGCAAAACCATCCATACCACATGACTCCTGTCTTATTAAAGACAGAACTCATACCCATCACCCCAATGACCAGCACAGGGGACAGGGGTTTTCCTGGATATGGCCATTGCACCCAGTACCATGTAGGGGGCCCCATTTCAGGGCCCCCAATGGCACTTTAAAATTGTCTTTAAACTTCTTACCTCTACTTACCCTACTTACCTGGGATGAGGACCCCCATCCTCCGATGTCCCTCTGGTGTGTGTGGGGCGTTCCTGGGGCTTTGGGTGGGCACCTGTGGGCTTTTTCCATGGTGTTTGACCATGGAAATGGGTCCACAGGTCCCCTAATGCCTGTACTGACCCAGGTGATAAATAAAGGCGCTAAGCAGGCTTAGCACCATTATTTAGGCCTGCCTTCCCCCATGCACCTTATTTGCACGGGAGGGTAAATAAGGCGCTAGGGGCTTTGAATAATGTTTTGGACTGGAGCGTCTACCTTGCATCTCATTGACGCAAGGTGGTTTCACGCATTCAGAAAATGATTTAATTTAACGCCAATATTTTGATGCTAGACGGGTCTAGCATACAAAAATAAATATGGAGTTAAGTTTGCGCTGAATTTGCGTAAAAGAATAATGCAAATTTGGAGCAAAAATAGTATAAATAGTATAAATCCATGGCAGCACATGCTGGCACCCGTTCAACATTCTATTTATTCCACATCCTCAGCATACCATCAGACATGCAGTCGATACCCAAGGATAGATGATGGTGACGAAATTGACACACATGACATTTGTACATGGCTTAATACACATCAAACCCTCTCAGAAACAGCACTGAGTCTACACATGTGACATACAAGGTGGCACTTACTGGCTGCATAGGGGTCTTCAAAAGTGGAAACCTCTCCTATAGTGTAGTGTGGAGGTCTGCCTGCAAGACATGACAGGAAAACATAGCTTTATGAATTGTGAACAAAGATTAGCATGGACAACTGTTACACATTGTACTTGTTTAGCTGAGTGACCTAGTCATCTTAGGGTTAGCGATGACCCAATGCCATGTACAACATGTGACTCACCCATACATACATGTCTCTGATTCATATGTCACACTTACTGGGGGACAGGGCATTGTTAATTGTGCAAAGCTTAGGGGAAGATAATCCTTGCACCCCTTTGCACCCCCCTACTGCCACATGTGTGCGCCGTATCTAAGAAAAGGCGCACCATGGCACAGGGTGGGGGCAATGGCGTCATAATTGTTGACAGTATTCATGTACCATTCATAATTAATGCCAGGATTCTGGTTCAAACCTGAACAGTACATAAGGGCCCATCATAATTTATGGTGTGCCCCCTTTTGATGCCCTGTCTGAGCAGGTGTTGAAAATGCCAGAATCATTAATACAACAATTTCTTTCTGTTTTCTTTGTGCCTTTCATTGTTGGGCCCCCAACCAGGGCAAAGGCCCCCCTGCATACAACATGCATGGCCTTGGGATCACATTGCCCATAGGCTCACAAAGTGGTACAATGCATGCATCGTGCAACTTTATGACCAGTACATCAATAGCATCAAAAATTATGACGCATTTGCCTCCTAACCTGTGCCATGGTGCGCCGTATCTTAGAAACAGCACACACAGGGTGGCAGTAGGGGGGTGCAAAGGAGAGCAAGGAAAGTGGTGCTGCGTCTAGGGATTGGACACATGCCAAATCCCAAACACAGCTATTTTATATGTAGGCTATTGTTCCCAAGTTGTATACTCATATCTGTATAAAACACGTTTCACAATGGGGAAACATTTGTACTACTCATGATAAATTGTAAGTTATCATGTGACACATACACATTTTATGATGTAAATTGTACTCATTTGTCCATCCACAAATTGACAGCAACAAGCCTGGTCCACCTAGCTGGGACATGTGTGGATAAACTTAGGTATGTTGTGTTAACAACTTACATTTTCAAAGTTCAATTATTCAAAAATAGATGTTATTGGCAGATTAATGAAATTGAATACAATCTGTACGGCAGGGGTGCTCTCATGCAGTGATGGTTCCCTAGTCATCAGTGCTTCTGTTGCAATTTGAATGGCCATATAGGGCCATTGTTGCATGTCTGAACACCGTTTGACTGTGGTCACCTCAGCTCAGTTCACTGTGCGCAATCAGCAGTCCCCTGACTGTGTCAAAGGTCAATGTAGCCTACTCAGGAGTTTGAGGGGGCAATGGATGGTGATCTCCCATCCTCGTGATGGATCATCTGCATTGCGATGTACAGTCCCCTGCAAACATGCAACTGCACATTTGTGATCCCATGGTCAGGAATGTGTAGTTGCTTTTGAGGCACTTGGGGGCATATTTATACTCCGTTTGCGCCGGAATTGCGTCGTTTTTTTGACGCAATTTCGACGCAAAACTAACTCCATATTTATACTTTGGCGTTAGACGCGTCTAGCGCCAAAGTCCATGGAGTTTGCATCATTTTTTAGCGTGGACACCTACTTTGCGTTAATGAGTTGCAAGGTAGGCGTTCACGTCTAAAAAATCGACTCTGAGGCATGTGCGTCGGATTTATACTCCCGGGCAAAATTCACACCCGGGAGTGGGCGGGTCAAAAAAAATGACGTACGGCTGCTTTTGCGCCGTTTTTTAGCGCCTGCAAAAGGCAGGCGTTAAGGGACCTGTGGGCTCTGAAGGAGCCCAGAGGTGCCCTCCCATGCCCCCAGGGACACCCCCTGTCACCCTTGCCCACCCCAGGAGGACACCCAAGGCTGGAGGGACCCATCCCAGGGACATTAAGGTAAGTTCAGGTAAGTGTTTTTTTTTTTTTTTTTTTTTGTGGCATAGGGGGGCCTGATTTGTGCCCCCTACATGCCACTATGCCCAATGACCATGCCCAGGGGACAGAAGTCCCCTGGGCATGGCCATTGGGCAAGGGGGCATGACTCCTGTCTTTGCTAAGACAGGAGTCATTTCTATGGGGGTTGGGAGTGAAAAAAATGGCGCAAATCGGGTTGAGGCGAAAAAATTGCCTCAACCTGACTTGCCCTATTTCTTGACGCCCAAGCTCCATTTTCCCCTACGCCGGCGCTGCCTGGTGTACGTCGTTTTTTTTAACGCACACCAGACGGCGACGGCGGCTAACGCCGGCTAACGTCATTCAATAAATACGGCGCCCGCATGGCGCTTCAGAATGGCGTTAGCCGGCGCTAATTTTTTTTACGCAAAACTGCGTTAGCGCAGTTTTGCGTCAAAAAGTATAAATATGGGCCTTGATGTCAGACTTGCCCTATCATATACTTGCTTGTTTGTGTAGGACATGTCTCATTAGTTCCCATTGTTTCACATGATTTTCCAAGAATCAGTGTGGTTATTCCTTTGATGCTTGGTTAGGTCATTAATATTTTTTTGAACTGTGTCTTGTCTGTAGACCCAGCTCCCTGGGCTTACCTTCTTTGTGAATAACCACTATGGAAGCCTGACACTGGTCTAACAGGAGTACTCACCCCTTCTGGTTCTTCTCATACATCTGCTTCAGATGTGAGGCAATTGAAATGGCTGTCAACGTTTAGGGTTCCATTATTATCCCGTTGGGTCCTGATGCCTTGATGGGCTTCACATCCCTGATGGCTCTTACAATTTCCTCCAGTGTGTCTTCTAAGGCTTCCCTATCCTCTGTAGTGAGGCTTAGGTGGGGATGTCACCCAGCTTCTTTGTTTTTTGTGGAGAAATACCTTGCAAAATCGATTTTCCCACAGTAGTGGCCAAATATTTGAGCTATAGTTTGTCCACTACTAGCAAATTCCCCTGACCCCTTTTGGATCCCAGCTACCCATTGATTGGCTGCCTCATACCTGTCCATCCAGGCCAAACATTTTCCTGTTGTGTTCCCAATTACATTGATGTTGTGCTGTGTTGCACTATGGTGCATATTCACAGCTTCCTGGACCACGTTGCAGTATTGATTTTGCTCCAGGGTTAAGATGTTGGCTCCCTCTTATCCCTCCTCATCAGGTAGGCCGGCCTCTAGGGACAAAAACTCCCATTCAAGAGCCTTCAATTTGTCCCTTTTCAGTTGTTTCCCTTGTGCCATCATGGTGAGACACACCCCCTGACTACTGTCTCATAGGCCACCCACAACGTGTCTGGAGACTCGACTGATGTGCAGTTTCCCTGAAAATAGTGGTCTTTTACAGCTAACATTCATTTTCACATTTTTGGCTCTTTATGGTACCAAGGGCTCAATATGATGCAGGTAGTGTTTGTCTTCTTAGCCCGACCATACACGAGCCACAGGGGAGAATAGTCAGAAATAACCCTAGTTACGTTATGACTTTTAACAGGTGGTAAGTCGGCATGAGAAAGTGATCAATTCAGGAGAGTCTATCATGAGCCCACAAGTAAAAGGATGAAGTGGTGGCATGCTGTGTTATGGGTACACCATACATATGCCAGTCCCTGTTCAGTGAGGAAGTCTGCTAATGGTCATCTGACTGAGTCCAGGGGCCTGGGGGGATGTCAGTGAATGCTATCACTCGGCTTTTCAGTGATTGCCCCTAACATGATCACTTGCCCGTCTGACATACTAACTTTGGACACCCCACTCTATGGTTAAAGGACCACACGCGGGGGAGTGCCAGTCCTAAGCTGGTTGGGGTTCAGAATGTGAGAGTGAGCATCCTGTGTGCCTCAGCTGTGTTGACTAGCCATATGTATTTTTGCTTGAACATTAACTACAACAACTATCCAATTACCCCACTGAGATCATCACTCCCCCCTCCTTGCCCCTGCTACACTGCGCTGCAGATTCCAAACTGCCCACCTCCCAAAATGGCAATTAGCGCTTGTTGCCCCAGCCAAACATACCACTAACTAGAATGAGTCACTACCACTTTCTGGCCCCCACCCAGCCCCTTACTGGAATGTCTTTACCAAGTTGGTGTCTCATATCCTCTGTCTAAATCTTGCTCCCAATTACCAATTTAGGAACATCGCAGCCTGCTCCCAGCCCACCCACAAGACATTTTGGTGCATATCCAGTGTCACATTTACGATCCCATGAGCCCCTCTCATCTGCCCATGGTTCCCAAGATCTATTTGGGTGATCGGGACGATGCCCCAGGCTAGGCATTATGGCCCTCTTTATGACATTGGTGGCAAATGCCGCCTACCACCATGGTGACGGCTGCCAACATACAGTCACCGTGGCTACCGACCATCCATGGAATTATGACAATAGCCGGAATTCCGCCAGAAGGCTGGCGGAATTCCGGCTGCGGTCATGGCGGCGGACGGCGGTAAGGTGGCGCTGCGCCACACCTGCAAAACACCGCCTACCTAATCATGTTCCATGATACGGACTGGCGGTGTTTTGCTGCCGGACGCTGCTGCTGGCAGCAGCGTTGCATCCCGTCTCCTCCCAGAGGACCCCATGCAAGCAAGTAAGTCGGGTTCTCCAACAAGAGAGGGGGGCGGGTGGTGTTGTGTGCGTGTGTGGGGGTGTGTGTGACTGTGTTTGAATGCATGCATGCGTGTGTAATACGTGTTTGCATGAGTGGGTGTGTGTGTACGTGCATGTTGTGTCATGTGATTGCGTGTGTGCCTGGATGTATGTTAGTGAGTGTTGCTGTTAGTGTGTCTGAATGTAGGCATGCATGGGCGAATGTGTGTATGCGTGTGTGTATGGGTGTGTATGTATGTGCATGTATGTGTGTATATGTGGGGGGGCAGGAGAGGGAGGGGGAGGACTTTGGGGAAGTGGGGGCGGGGGAGACCCTATTAGTGCCAAGGAAGGAATTCCCTGGCACTGATAGTGCCTACCACCATGGTTTCTGTGGCAGTACAGAAACCACGGAAAGCATGGCGGTGGGCGGAGTCAAAATGCCATGGGTGGCCTAGTGACGGCTGCCATGCTGGAGACTGTAGTCTCCAGCCCGGTGGTCGTTACCGCCTTGTCATAATAGTGGAGGTATGCTATAAAGCCTCCACTATTACATCGACCGCCGGGGTCGTGATGACCCCCTATATGTATTCATTTGCGGCTCCACTTCAAGTGTTCCACTATACTCCTTTGCCATGCCGCCATCCTGGCGCCTCTTAAAGTGGTTGCAATATCTTGACCTTCCTGTCACCTGACATTCAATCCAGCCAATCACAAACAGCTTCTGGGCATGCTTAAATGTGAGTTTTGCATGCTGCTGCTAATCAAAGCTGCGCCAAAAAAGTCAGTGTTTACTTGTGGTCCTGTTCCCTTAGAGACTTCTTCACATAGACAACACTTCAGCACAGTCTCTGGACCCAAAGACAGAAATTGGGGATAAAGGTAGCCCAAGCTTAACCTATATGCAATGGAAGGGCACAGCAAGCTGCTTGGTGACAAATGTCTCAGTATTGGACGTTTATGAGTCTTGCTATGATGGGGCAAGGCTGTGTGCCAGGCTTTCATGGTGCACCTGGGATGCGGTGGGCTCCCTCCACCTAAAAGATTTTAAGTAGTCCATGTGTTTGCAGCTGTTTCAGGGTAAGCTCGTCTACGAACAGGTCCTAGGCTGAACCCTTGGTATTTTGAGGTACTACTCGTATGCATAGATCATTTCAGCAGGATCAGCCCTCCAAGTCTTCCAACTGCTCTCACAACTATTCTACTGTGGCTTCACATAATTTTTCATACATGGCCACATGCTCACATTTGCTTTCTACAGCCTATGCAACATTCCTGATGAGTGTATTTTGGTACTGTGATTACTCATGTCAGCTATGAATAGAGGGAATGATACAATCAAGCTTTCTAAGTCATTCTTCACGCATATAATTTGGCAAGGGTCTGTAATTTGTAAGCACATTGCTTGAATTATATACACATTCTAAGTTGATTGGGTGTGATATACCTAGACATTTGTATGTATTGGTCCCGGTATGTCATTCTCTTGCTAATACACGTGAGTGGCACTGAGAAGTATGTTCTCAGTGCTCACGTGTGATATTGTCATTCAGACTTAGCTAGGTTACTTAGTAGACACAAACCTGTCATTGTAGGTACTTGCTAGCCTTTTCCTACCTAGCCCTTACATCTGTACAGCAGTCTTCACCTATATCTATATTTCCTGGATTGCTACAGACATTGGCCCTCATTACAACCCTGGCAGTCGGTGTTAAAGCAGTGGTAATACCGCAAACAGGCCGGTGGAAAACAAAATGGGATTGCGACTGTGGCGGAAACCGCCAACATAGACAGCCACTTTAACACTCCAACCACCACGGCAGTAGAAACCAACACTGCGGCGGTAACCGCCAACAGACAGGCGGAAGACAAAGTACCGCCCACCATATTTCAAGATGCCTATCCGCCACCTTATCCGGGGCGGAACCAACGCTATCAAAAGCACGTCGGAACCAGTACACAGAAGGGAAACCACTCACCTCTCGACACCCAACGAAGAACCAGGACGCCATGGAGACCAAACTTCAGGTGTTACCTATGTTGGTTTACCTCCTCTTCTACCAGGAGTACGAATGGCGGTGGCGACTACGGTGAGTACTGCACCTACACCACAGGGGAGGGGGGTAGGAGAGTGACACACACACACGCAACACTCCCACCCTCACCCTCACACTCAACAACATACACACAAATACATGCATCAACATTACATATACACCCCCCCACCCCCTAAAAGAACGCAAGGACAAAAGGAAATGATTGTAAGAATTGTAATCATGAAAAATCCATTAGTCAAAAGTCAAAATTCAGTATATACAAATATGTACACCAACTACACAAGTCTGGATAGTGTACCAATCATTGTCCGTGGTCCACCAGGCCCAAAATGCATGGGCGAAGCCCACACATGATACATGACTGGAAACGTAGAGAACACTGCTGGGGCATCAGATTGAAAATACGCAGGGACCTCAGGAGGAGTGGGAGGGGGGGCACCTCAGCCTGATGAACGCACAACGCCACTGCTACACGAGGGGACTCCATGCCCATTGCTGTATCCTGGAGAGGGCAAAGCCACAGTCTCTCAAGTCTCTCCGGTGGGTGGTTTGCCCACTGCTCTATCCTGGGGAGTGCAAAGCCACAGTCTCTCAAGTCTCTCCAGTGGTTGGTTTGCCCACTACTCTATCCTGGGGAGTGCAAAGCCACTGTCTCTCAAGTCTCTCCAGTGGGTGGTTTGCCCACTGCTTTATCCTGGGGGGTGCAAAGCCACAGTCTCTCAAGTGGATAACAGTCTCCACTGGTTCTGGAGGGGGCCTGGTGCCCAGAGTGCTTCATCCTGCCAAGGACTGAGGTAGTGGATGTAATACTCCACTGGTTCTGGAGGGGGCTTTGTGCCCTGAGTGCTTCATCCTGCTAAGGACTGGGTTAGTGAATGTCATTCTCCACTGGTTCTTGAGGGGGCATGGTGCCCAGAGTGCTTCATCCTGCTAAGGACTGGGTTAGTGGATGTAATTCTCCACTGGTTCTGGAGGGGGCATGGTGTCCAGATTGCTTCATCCTGCCAAGGACTGCGGTAGTGGATGTGATACCCACTGGTTCTGGAGGGGGCCTGGTGTCCGGAGTGCTTCATCGTGCCAAGGACTGAGGTAGTGGATGTGATACTCCACTGGTTCTGGAGGGGGCTTTGTGCCCAGAGTGCTTCATCCTGCTAAGGACTGGGTTAGTGGATGTCATTCTCCACTGGTTCTGGATGGGGCATGGTGCCCAGAGTGCTTCATCCTGCCAAGGACTGAGGTAGTGGATATGATACTCCACTGGTTCTGGAGGGGCATGGTGCCCAGAGTGCTCCACGTGCAGTGTGGCCGGTACAATTCCCTCATCTGGGTGTGCGTGCCACGAGATTGGCGAGGTTCAGGTAGCATGTTACGCCATGGAGGCAGCGACATACCCCACACTGCTGCGGCTTCGCATTCCACCTGCAGGTGCAAACAGTGATGGAAGTCATGCCTCATTGAAGCTGCCCAGGGTCCAAGAACTCTCCTACAGCCTCAGACGACTGACCACTGGGGATGGTAGCCATGTCAGCGGTGGTGCCAGTGTCCGAGGACACCGCAGGGCTGGTGGCGGTGCTTGCGGCGGTGTCTGTGGCGGCGGTCCTTGCGGCGGTGTCTGTGGTGGTGGTGCTGTTGGCGGTGCATGGGTCAGCACCTGCTGAGGGACAAAGCAGGATGTCTCCTGCAGCCTCGGATGGCTGCCCACTGGGGAAGAGGCTGGGGACTGTCGCTGAGGCTGTAGACGTGCCGGGGATGGTGCAGGTGGCGGTGCAGGTGGCGGTTGTGGTGGCGGGGCAGCTAGCGGTGTTCGCCGCTGTACAGGTTGGCATGGTCGTGGACAGAAGGTGCGACACTGGTCCCTCAGTCGGTTCCACCATGCCCTCTCCTGACCTGCTCTTCTGCTTTTGGCCCTTCCCCACCTTTGATGGTGCCGCAGTTGTCTTGCCACTATCCCCTTTTGTTTTTGTTGAGCCCTTAGTGGCTGGTAGTTTAGGCTTCTCCCTCTGGGATGTGGGCACCTTTTTCGCCTTGGCAAGTGGCGGAATGTCCTTGCCCTCGCTACGTGGCACACTGGCAGCCCTGATGGGTGCCGCACTTGATGACCCCACAGCTGCTGGCACTACTGTGCCTGGGGATGTGGTGGCTGAGGTGCTGGGCTGGGACCTGGAAAGCCTGGCCCTTGGTGAAGGACGGGGGGAGGTGTAGGGAAGAGGTCAATGTTAGCCAGGAAGAGTTTTTTAGACACACTGGGACGGGAAGATGGAGGGGGTTTGGGAGTGGAGGTAGAGGTAGTGGTTGTAGGAGGTGTACGTCTGCTGAATTTGGGGTAAGGTGCATGGGCCGGAGGCTGTTGTGAGGTGGATGGCTGTTGGGTGGGTGTGTGCCTGCGTTTGTGTACTTTGGGAGGAGGGCTCACTGACACACTGGGAGAGGACACTGGGGATGTGTGAATGGTAGTGGGGGTGGTGAGTGCACGTGAGCGGTGTGTGGAGATGGGCGTGCTGGTGATGGAGGTAGTGGCTGAGGATGTAGTGCATGCAGGTGTGAGTGGAGACGAAACAGGGAGGGAGGACGAGGACATGGAGGAGGGGGACACAGTGGAGGCAGTGGATGTTGATGTGTCTGCATGGGGATGGTGCTTGTGTGAATGCCTGTGGGATGTGTGGTGCTTATGTTTGCCATGTCCACTCTTGTGTGTTGATGTGCGTGCATGCTGGTCTGATGGTGTGCTTGGGATAGACTGAGGTACAGGGGATTGGGTCTGGGTGGAGGAAGTTGGAGGGGGAGGCTGGACACAGGGACAATGGCTGCCATCAGTGCTGAGGCCAGAGCCTGAAATGCTCTCTGTTGGGCTGCCTGCCCAGAATGAATGCCTTCCAGGTATGCATTTGTTTGTTGCAAATGCCTCTCTACACCCTGGATGGCATTCACAATGGTAGATTGCCCAACAGTGAGGGATCTCAGAAGGTCAATAGCCTCCTCACTGAGAGCAGCAGGGCTGACTGGGGCAGGGCCTGAGGTGCCTGGGGTGAAGGGGATGCCCACCCTCCTGGGTGTGATGGTAAGGGGGGATGCTGTACCTGTTGATACGGAGGGCGGTGCTGGTAGGGGGGGCGGCTGTACCTATTGATGCGGTGGGCACAGAGGAAAGGACCTCCCATCAGAGGAGGAGTTGCTGTCAATGCTGTCTGCACCTGTGCCCGCCGTGGAGGTCCCCTCGCCCTCCTTCCCACTGGTGGCTTCAGACTCTGTTGCTTCACCCTCCAGGGCCAAGTGGGTTGCAGCTCCCTCCTGCACCGGTGCCAATGCTCCTCCGCCTGATGATGCTATTGCACACAAGAACAGGGAGACCACAAAAAGGTGGGGGGAAGACAGAAGAAAGACATGTTCAGTGCATGCAACACCACTACCGTTGGCAGACACAACACACATGGAGCAGCCCTCTGCACTACGCCATGCACTGACAGTTGCTAGAAATTTCAGCTGACCATGGGGTACGAGGCCTAAGACCAATTGCTGCACACCTGGAAGTCACAGGAACTTGACTAGGTGTAGATGGCTCTTACCACTGGTGGGGTTGGGGTGCCACATAGCCTGCCTCACAAAGGACCTTGCCTACCAAGTTCGCCCTGGCCTAAGGTAACCCACTGCCCACCTCCCCCATCCAGACTCCTCGTAATGCGCGAGGAGTCAGCTGAATGAGTGTACTCACCATCTTGTGGCTGCTGTGATGCCCTCAAGTGTTCATCCAACTCTGGATAGGCCACCGCCAGGATGCGGAACATCAGGGGGGTCATGGTGCGACGAGCACCCCTCCACGTTGGGAGGCCATCCCCAGCTGGGACTCCGCCGACTTCTTTCTCCAGTGGCGCAGGTCCTCCCATCTTTTATGGCAGTACGTGCTCCGTCTGTGGTAGACCCCCAGGGTCTGGACGTCCTTGGCATTGGCATGCCAAATACCCTTCTTCTGGTGGGTGCTGACCTAGAGGAATGGTACAGGGGGAAAGGAAATTACTTACCCGTCCGGACCATCATACTCATTGCCCACCAGTTCCCACCCATGCCTTGACGCACATACACTCACCATACGCACATGCAGGCCTCAGCCCCCCACATGTATCTTCCATCCACACCACTCAAAACAGGCATTGCCAATGGAGCATGCTCACAGTGTACTCACCTGTTTGTCTGGAGGACCGTACAGTTGCGTGTACTGGGGAGGACCCCATCCACTAGTTTCTCCAACTCCTCCAAAGTGAAGGCAAGGGCCCTTTCCCCAGATACTGTAGCCATTGTTGCTTCCAGACACAGGTCACAGAAGCACTTGCAGTGTACGTCCTCTCCTGTTGAAGGTCAGGTATCAAGTGAGGGAACAGACAGAAAATGGCAGTCACGTCCACAGCGGTGCGTACCGTCACTGCCGGCGTACATCGTCATTGGCTCCTGGGACCCATAGGGCCCAATGTTAACCAATGCAGAATTGCGCCGCGGTCTTCGACCGCCCACCGCAACGGTGTACAACGCCAGCGCAGTTACCTCATATCCCCTTGTCCCACCTTACAGGTCAGGCATCCGCCATTTCATGATGACCATATGGGATGAATGTTAACTGCATCACACCTATCTGGGCCGGGACAGACAGATACCGGCACATTGCGATTAATAACGGTTCTGCAAATAACAAATTGTGATACCTCAGTGTTGGATGACTCTCTGCTCGCTCTTCTTCTCCATAGGGCATGTCTGCTGGGGCAGGTGATGAGATGGTGGCATCCTCCGGTGTACAGTCCCCTGGTGGACCTGTTGACAATGGAAGAGAGACACATCCTAGTCACATACAGACTTGATTGTGCAACAATCCAGGAACTGTGTGCCCAGTTGGAGCCAGACCTGATTTCATCTATCCGCCATCCCACAGGAATCCCCCCTCTAGTGCAGGTCCTGTCTGTACTCCATATCCTGGCCAGTGGGTATTTTCAAACAACAGTGACCATGGCATCAGGGATGTCCCAGCCAATGTTCTCTAACGTGTTGTCCAGAGTGTTGTCTGCCCTGCTGAAACACATGCGCAGCTACATTGTTTTCCCTCAGGTCTAGGATTTGCCCACAGTGAAACGTGACTGTTGTGCCCTAGGACATATCCCCAACATCATTGGTGCCATTGATGGGACACATGTGGCATTTGTGCCCCCGCGCAGGAATGAAAAGGTGTATAGAAACCGGAAGAGCTACCATTCGATGAATGTGCAGATGGTGTGTTTGGCAGACCAGTACATCTCCCATGTCAATGTCAAGTATCCTGGCTCTGTGCATGACGCTTACATTTTGAGAAATAGCAGCATCCCTTATATGATGGGGCAACTCCAAGGCACCGTGTGCGGCTACTAGGTGAGCCCAAGGTCCCAATACAGTTTACATAGGTGTCTAGGTATGGGGCTGTCCCTAAGGGTTAGTGTGCCTTTAACAGATATCCATCGACATTTGCAGGTGACTCTGGTTACCCCAACCTGTCATGGTTACTGACCCCAGTGGGGAATCCCAGGACAAGGGCAGAGGAACGCTACAATGAGGCACATGGGCGAACTAGGAGGGTGATCGAACGGACCTTCGGCCTCCTGAAGGCCAGATTCCGGTGCCTCCATCTGATAGGTGGCTCCCTATACTACTCACGAAGAAGGTGTGCCAGAGAATCATGGCCTGCTGTATGCTGCACAACCTGGCTTTGCGACGGCAGGTGCCTTTTCTGCAGGAGGATGGGCCAGATGGTGGTCTTGTGGCAGCTGTGGAGCCTGTGGACAGTGAAGAAGAGGAGGCAGAAGAAGAGGATATCGCCAACCGAAACAACATCATCATGCAATACTCACAGTGAGACACAGGTAAGAAGATGTAACTGCTTCCCACGTCTCATACTGTTGTTTGAGCTAGCATAAGTCTGTCATTTTCACTCATTGTATGGACCATGACTTGTCACTTTGACTTTCTATTTCACAGATCTGGGTCCCACTGTGTGCCCTCTGCTCTGTTTACTCCTGGCCTACAGCTGTGTTACATTGGTATGTGAACAAGTAAATTGACATTGCTATATTCCATAGTTATTGCAATTACACATTTGTGAAAGCACAGACTGACTCCAGATTGTTTTGTGATTGAAGTGTGTTTATTCCTGTGCAAATAAGTGGAGGGGGTTGTAAAATGGGCTGGGGTGATGGTGGAGGAATGTCCATGGCAGAGTCCAGTCTATTTGTTTCACAGGTGCATTGTCCAAAGGGGCATAGGAAGTGGAGCAATGGCAGTTTAAGGATGGACAGGGTGACATAGTGGGACAGAAGGGTGACATTCAGGGGGGTCTCATTTCCGGGCAGGGGTCTTGGCAATGTTCTAAGTCTTGTTCCTGGATCTCAGGGACTGTTTGCGGGGTGGTTCTCCATCTGCAGGGGGTGGGGTGCTGGTGTCCTGTTGTTCCTGTGGCAGTGCCTCTTGTCCACTAGCGCCGGCGGAGGTGGAGGGCTGTTCATCGTCCAGGCTAGTGTCAGGGGCCCCTTGTTGTGCCACTGTGTCCCTCCTGGTGTTGAGAAGGTCTGCCAGCACCCCTGCAATGGTGACCAGGGTGGTGTTAATGGACTTCAAGTCCTCCCTGATCCCAAGGTAGTGTCCCTCCTGCAGCCGCTGGGTCTCCTAAAACTTGGCCAGTACAGTTGCCATTGTCTCCTGGGAATGATGGCAAGCTCCCATGATGTTGGAGAGTGCCTCGTGGAGTGTCGGTTCCCTGGGCCTGTCCCCCCCTGACGCACAGCAGTCCTCCCAGCTTCCCTGTTATCCTGTGCCTATGTCCCCTGAATTGTGTGCCCACTGCCACTGCCCCCAGGTCCCTGGTCGTCCTGTGTTAGTGGGTTTGCCTGGGTTCCCTGTAGTGGTGGACACACTGCTGATTGACGTGTCCTGGGGACAGAGGGATGGGCCCGCTGGGTGGGTGCTGTGCTGGTGTTTCCTGAGGGGGGAAGCTCTTTGGTGGCTTGTGACAGTGGCAGGGGAACTGACTGTCCCGAGGTCCCAGATGGGCCGGGCTGGTTATTTTGATCCAGATGTGCAGAGCTGCTGTCATCACTGTGGGCCTCTTCTGTGGGGGGACTGGATATGTCTGGCACCTCCTGTCCAGTGACGTTGGGTAGGGGTCCTGTTGGGGTGTAAATGCATAGTTATTGTATCTGTGTGTGCCATCGTGTGCAATGGGTGAGTGACCCTCTAATCCAGTGCTTGCATTATTGGCTTGGTCCTTGTGTGATTGGTCATTTTGGGGCATGAGTGAGTCTCTGTACTGGACATGCTTGGGTGATGGGTGTCCATGCATTGGTGCTACATGCAGGGCTTGGTTTTGGGATGTGTGGGTTGTGTTGGTGGGGTATCTGTGGGTTGTTGGGGTGAGGGTAAGGGTGGGAGTATGTGATGGCATGCAGGTGGGGTGGGGGGGATAAGGTAGTAAAGGTTTGCCTTACCAGAGTCCAGTCCTCCTGCTACTCCTACGAGGCCCTCAGGATGCAGTATTGCCAAGACCTGCTCCTCCCATGTTGTTAGTTGTGGGGGAGGAGGTGGGGGTCCACCGCCAGTCCTCTGTACAGCAATCTGGTGTCTGGAGACCACGGAACGCACCTTCCCCCGTAGGTCGTTCCACCTCTTCCTGATGTCATCCTGTGTTCTTGGATGCTATCCCACTGCGTTTATCCTGTCGACAATTCTTCGCCATAGCTCCATCTTCCTTGCAATGGATGTTTGCTGCACCTGTGATCCGAATAGCTGTGGCTCTACCCGGACGATTTCCTCCACCATGACCCTGAGCTCCTCTTCAGAGAACCTGGGGTGTCTTTAAGGTGCCATGATGTGGTGTGGGTGATGTGTGAGGTGGTGTCTGTTGTGATGTGTGAGGGGATGTGTTGATGTGTGTTGTTTGAGGTGCGTGGATGTTGTGTAAGTGATGGTGTTGTGTGTCTGTGTCTGTGGATGCTGGTGTTGTTTTTGGTAATGTCTCTCTCTGGCCTGCTTTAAAATTTCTGGTAGTAAGAGTTTGCGGGTAATATGGGTGAATGTTTTATAGTGGTGTGAGTGTGTGGGTGTGGTGTGTGTATGTGTATCAGGTGTGTTTATTTTGAATTGTCCAATGTGGTTGTGTTTTGTAAATGTGTGTATATTTTGAGCGCAACGGTGTGTACCGCCAATGGATAACCGCGGTTGAAAGACCGCTGCGTTGATTCGTGGGTCGTGATAGTGTGGGCGCATTCTTGTTGGCGTGACGGTGTTGGTTTTGTTATCGCCAGTTTATCACTGACCTTTGGTGTGGTGGACTTGTGTGGGTGTCTGTATTGTGGCGGATTCCGAGCTGTGGGTCTTAATACCTGTAGCGGAATTCCACAGCCGCAGCGGTATGTTGGCGGTCTTCTGCACGGCGGTAATCGGGATTTACCGCCAGGGTTGTAATGAGGGCCACTATGTCAAGCCAAAACACTTGTGTGATATGTGTGTGACAATTTAAATTGTATTAACTAGAGACAATACCTACATTCCACTAACACATTCATGTGGTAGTGAATTATTTAGGAGATATTTTATTGCTTGTGACTATGGAGAGATTCAAGTAAATTGTCGCAGAAACCAGTGCAGGGCCACTTTTCTTTCCCCCTTAGCGTCACCCTACCACAACCATGTGTGTGCTATGTTTTACAGTCTCTACACCATGTAACAGGGTAGGGGGCAATAGCGTATGAGATATTTGATGCAATTGATGTACTGTTCACGGTCCAAGCTAAGATTTAGGCCCTTACCATGAACAGTGCGCAGGGTCCCATAGGTACCAGTGGGGTGCCCCCTTTAAACAGCTGCTCTGAGCAGATGTCAAAAGTAGAAGAAATATATGGCACAGTTGTTTTTGTTAGATTCCACTGCACCTCTTTGGCTCCCCCACTACCAGCTGTACACCCCCCCTTACATACTTAAGGCCTACCATAGGCATTTTGTGGCACAAGGTGTTACCAGGTGGCACAATGCATGACTTTATGAGTTCTGCTGCTTAGATAATTGCATAGTCAGGCCACTTTAGCATAATATGTTTGATACTAATGTTGCACAAGAATGCACTAGGCCCTCTTAAATCAGAGCCTATGTCCCAAAGTTATTTACAACTGTTGTGGTGTAGTCATGCTCTCTGAGAAATGGGAAAGTTACAATTGGTATGTGATGGTGTAAAAGAGTACACCATGTACATTGATTTTATTGAATTATTTACATGGTAATTCTTGGAAAACTAATCCAGCAGCAGTATTTTGTTATTACCCCTCCTCCAGTTGTGTACCATTGTTGTCATCCTCCTCATTGGGGACATCTATTTGGTCATCCTAGGAGACATGTGTGTAGACGAATGTTGTGCAAAATGGCAGACACAGGATAATTTTGCAGACAAAGGGTGGGGCATATAACTGTCTTCCCCATGTAAGATGTAGGCACCTGAACCTTGATTTGAGGAGGCCAAATTTCCGCACCATGATATTTCTGGTCCTTATGTGGGCTTCATCGTAGGCCCGCTGTGCATCTGTTTTAGGATTTCCAAAAGGTGTCATGACCAATGGCTAGATGCCGTAACCTTGGTCAGCTGCAAAGGAATGTGAGAATGTGTGTCAATCATGCACATTAGTTAATTGCTAGGTGTCATAGTCCATATTTGTTTTGAGTGGTGTATCAGACTTACATCTGGTATTGTGTGTGTTCCTGTTTGGATGTACGGTTTCATTGGTCTATGGTGGTGCTCTTTCCGATTATGGGTTGTGGAGTAGGTACATGGTGATTGTAATTGGAATATTTGTCTGACAGTTCACCCATGCCAAATGTGTGTGGTGGTCTCTATATTTGAGCCAGGGAACCAAATTTCCAAGGCTCTAGAACCTCCTTGCACCACATTAGCCTACTTTTTGTAGACACTATTGTGTGCTAACTAGGCAAATAATCACAGTGACATTTTTAGAAAGTGCCACTACCAATGCTATGCAACACCTAGGGCTTGATTACGACCGTGGCAGAGGGGATTGCACCGTCCCAAGTGTGACGGATATCCCGGCTGCCATATCACAAGTTCCATTATAGCCTATGGAACTTGTAGCACTGCGGACGGGATATTCTTCATATTTGGGATGGAGTAATCCACTCCGCCAAGGTCGTAATCAGGTCCTATGTGTACCTTAGCAACACATTATGCCTGTGCAAAGCATCATGTATGCATGGGGTGGGTTCCCCCATTGGGCTAAAGCTAAAATGGTACAGAGGTAATAAGAGATTCCAAAGCATCTTTTTTATTTGGTACTTTTGAAGCCTGCACAGAACAGGCAAAACAATAGGGGCTTTAAATGTGGGCCTATGTACTGTGCAGGATTTATACCATACATTTGGCATTTATCCTACACAGTCTATTGATGGCATCTATCATGTTGACACTATTGCACCTACTCTTGCCATGGTGCACCATATATTGACTACGGCACACGTATGTTGGGTGTAAGGGGGTGCTATAGTGCCCAAGTGAGGTAGCACTGCTTTAGATGCTGTCCAACTTTTCCGACATGTGTCCTTAGTTCATTCACTTTAGACCTGCAGAAGAATGATATAGTAGACATGTGTACCTATTTTGTATGCTGTGTGCCATGTAACAGGTGTCAGGCTCTGTGTGTTGCATGTGAATCCCACCCCTTTGCCCTAAAAATACCTCCCTTGCACAAAGTGTTGCTGTTGGCAATTGCTGGCTGGCATATGTTTGTGCTTCAGGTTCATATGCCCAGTGTGGGACAGCTATATGGGATATATTGTGATGTATGCATGATTTTTCAGACAGCTGTGGGACAGGACAGGACATGTTATGCTTTTCAACAGTGCCCTGCATCAGGAGTCCAGCCCTGCTAAGGTCCATGTATCCTCATTTGTGTGCATTTCTGGCCTCTCCCTGTACATTGTCAGTAGTACATCTGCCGCAGTCCATTGCTGGTACCCTTGTATCATGGTAGAGAGATATGGGATTTACAGGTATGTTTGTTGGTGTGCTGTGAGGTGTCCATTCCTGCACATGATCTTTTATTGATGGTGATGTTGTATTTCAATGTATGCTGCACTATGCACCACACAAGGGAAAGTTGTACACAATGAGTATATCTATTACATTTAGCTGATTTGTAGTTGGTGATGGGACCACTCAGGTCGCAATAGATATCAGTGCTGCCTCAGATTTCTACAGCATAATAAATGTGGGGCAGTGCCAATATGTGAGTTTTTTTACCTTCGGATGGCCAATGCAATTCACATAGCAGAGCGATTCTTTGGTTAGTGTTATGTGTGTAGGATCTGTGTTTTGTTGTGAACCTGTGGACACGTAGTTGTTTGAGTCCAGCTTTTTTATTCATAGGGGACATTGCTCTATGTCAGTCAGGTGGTGCCAGGAACATGTAAATATGGGCGTATGTGAGGGTGATGTGCATTGTATGCAGTGAAGTGTAGCATGTGGCATATGTGTTGTGGTCTATACATCTGTATTTTCCTCTACATTTATGTTTGATATTGTGTTTGTTTTGTTTGCATTACAAGTTTGGTGTATTGTGTGTGTTATGATTTGCATGGTTTCTTACCTACAAGTAGGCCATTGCCGTCTTGTCCATTCTGGAATTGTTGGTTCATAGTGGAGTCCCTGAAGATGTAAGCATCATGGATGCTTCTGTGATATTTAGTAAGGATGTTTGCGATAATTCCATGGTGGTCCGCGATGGCCAGAACATTGATGGAATGGGCATGTTTGCTGTTCCTGTAGAGGTGTTCGGTTGCTGCAGGAGAGACAAGTCAGACATGGGTGCAGTCCATTGCACCCAGCACATGTGGGAAGCCAGCAATCTGGGAGAAACCTTGCTTGGTCTCCTCCTGCAGTTCCTGGGTGTTGGGGAACCA
Source organism: Pleurodeles waltl (assembly GCF_031143425.1). Classification (NCBI taxonomy): domain Eukaryota; kingdom Metazoa; phylum Chordata; class Amphibia; order Caudata; family Salamandridae; genus Pleurodeles; species Pleurodeles waltl. Next base: position 877,101,286 of record NC_090444.1, read on the forward strand.
GATGTGGTGGGGTGTGAGTCTGATGATGGCCTTCAGAACCTTTGTAAGGAAGGCAGAGAGGAATGGTTGTGAGAGCTCACCAACTTGTGCGGAAGTTGTCTGGACTGAACCTGAAGCCAGCAAGTGGAGGACAGCCAGGAGTTTGGTTATGGGTGGAATTGCTGTTTGACTCTGCACTCTTGCTGTGATGTCTGGCACAATGTGGTAGAGCAGGCGTACAATGGACTCCCACCTCAGATGATAGAGTCTGATCACCTCTTCTTCCCTGAGGACCAGGATGCTTGCACAATGGTCTATATGAAAAGCGCTAACAGCTGTGTCACACAAGGCAGCCTAATTAGACTACTAGGTCAGGAGATGACACCAGCAGCAAGTCAATCTTCGTAGCTACAGAAAATGTTTATAATGTGCTACATTGCATAAAGTGTTACTAAATCTGGGCCACATGTTTCCCCTTTATTTTATGAAAAATATGAAATTCCCTTGTTTACTCTTTCAAAAAGGTGAGGCTAGTGTCCATAGTTGCTCCTTCTGTCGCTGTTATTTGGTTCAATTATTGCCTCAAATTTCAGGCAGAGACACTGATGTAAGCTTGACAATATACAGTTACCCAATGAACTAATCACAATGTAAATATTTGGAGAACAGTATATCTCTGTTTTCATGCTTCTGAAGAATATTAGCGGTCAGCAGTAGAATCACATGTTTCGAAGTGACAGAGGAGAGTTTATATCCTTCTGCTCTCTGTGATCTGGTGGTTGTGCCACATGATGACTTTACTCTTAAACAATCAGAACATTAAGGTGCACTAAATTCCGCCATCACTAACATTCCAGAAGATCTCAAATGCACACAAAACATTTTTACAATTTAAACATGGACATTTTATAGCGGAGCAAGCATTCTCCAGAGCTAAAAATGGGAAACATTGGAAAACGTATCTCCTGTGGTAGAAATAAATTCTTCATGCAATAGTGGTCGATGTGCACTATCTATGGTGAAATTCGTAGACGTAGTGGGGCCTGTCACATAAAGTGAGCCCTATGACCACTAAGTTTAGACTCAGTTTATGCTACAGTTTTGAGCTAACAGGTGTTGTAAGTAGCTGAACTGTGAAAGCAGCACATATTTACCACCTTGGTCAACTGTAAATTATTAAGTGCCATGAGAACTTTAAAGTAGTAATTTCCTCTTGAAAAGGGAATCGTAGCAGCATTTGTTGACTTTTCTAAAGTAATCAAAAAAACATAACAATAGCAAGCACAAGTAATATAATAACACATTGACAGCATAGCAGGGCTCATAACAAGACAACAGTAAAAACATAAATCAATATAACTTTTACAGTACAATACATCAAAAGCACATTGGAATAATACAGCACATAAACACAGCATCATAAAAGAGAACACATCACCACCACAACAAAATACCACACGATAAAAAAGGCACACATTTTCTTCTCACACATCATCATTTCCAGAATCCAGTTTTCATGACACATAGGTAAAAGGTGAGTGGGACACGCACTGCTTGGATGTGCCACTAAGAACTTAAAATAGCATCCCTCATATATATTTTGTGATCCGGCCCTCAGGTGCTCATTTAAGACATGTCTCTGCCACTGTTTTGGGCTGACTGTTGTCTTAAATAGTTGAAGATCTAGAGCTGGTGTATTTTACCGCCGTAAACAGTGCTACATGATCGTTTGATAGGGCAGCTTTGGAGGAATGTGCTGCTTTTACTGGAAATGGACCTGCATTTCCTAACATCTATAAAGTAATTTCAAAACACAATAGAACATAACACAATACCATAACAAAAAGCAAACATAAACCATAGAAACACACTGAGGCACAACACAACAAAATAGTGAGCACAGAACGCAACACAGTAACACAGCACAATACAAACAATAATACCATACAATGATGCAGCACAAAACACTGCACCACACCTCCACAACGAAATGCAACAAAACAGAAGTGCACAAACATTATTGCCAGATATTACACCAATATTATTTCATAATAAGGGGATGAAGGATATTTACACCAAGTATTGCTTTACTTACTACCAAGGACATGTAGTAGCAGCAGTCAAAATGTTTTATAATCTGGACCAGTATGTCATGGTGTTTGTAAGTGGCTAACATTGCAATAATACCTTTATTCTGTGTGTGTTGTCAGTAGTGTTTAACTGTGTCACTGAGACTCTGCTAACCAGAACCTCAGTGCTTATGCTCTCTCTGCTTTTAAATTTGCCACTGTAGGCTAGTGACTTCATTTACAAATTTCAATTGGCACACTGGAGTCCCCTTATAAATCCCTAGTATATGGTACATAGGTACCCAGGGCATTGGGGTTCCAGGAGATCCATATGGGCTGCAGCATTTCTTTTGCCACTCATAGGGAGCTCAGACAAACCCTTGCGCAGGCCTGCCATTGCAGTCTGCGTGAAATAACGCACACATTATTTCACAGCCATTTTCACTCCATTTCAGTAACTTATAAGTCACCTATATGTCTAACCTTCACTTGCTGAAGTTTAGGTGCAAAGTTACTAAGTGTGAGGGTATCCTTGCACTAGCAAAGGTGCCTCAACATAGTTCAGGGCCATTTTCTGGGACTTTGTGAGTGTGTGGACACCATTACACGCGTGCACTCCGAGTATGGCCATGTAACAAGATCATGGAATTGTCCCCCCATTCCAAATCTGGTAATGGGGAGCCAATTCCGTGCATCCTGGGGGCTCCACAAGGGACCCCAGTACTGCCAGACCAGCTCTCTGAGGCTTGCACTGTAGCTACAGCTGCTGCCACCTCACAGACAGGGTTCTGCCCTCCTGGGGTCTGAGCAGCTCAGTCCCAGGAAGGCAGAACAAAGCATTTCCTCTGAGAGCAGAGTGTTACACCTTCTCCCACTGGAAATATGTGTTACAGGCTGGGGAGGGGTAGCCTCCCCAGCCTCTGGAAATGCTTTGAAGGGCACAGATGGTGTCCTCCTTGCATAAGCCAGTCTACACCGGTTCAGGGACCTCTTGTCCACTGCACTGGCACAAAACTGGACAAAGGAAAGGGGAGTGACAACTCCCCTGTCCATCCTCACCCTAGGGGTGGTGCCCAGAGCTCCTCCAGTGTGTCCCAGACTTCAGCCATCTCGCTTTGCAAGGTGTGGGGGCACTCTGGAGGGCTCTGAGTGGCCAGTGCCAGCAGGTGATGTCAGGGACCCCTCCTGATAGGCCTCCACCTGATAAGGTAGCCAATCCCCCTCTCAGGGCTATTTAGGGTCCCTCCTGTGGGTTCTCTTCAGATTCTGCTTGCCCGTTTCCTTCAGGAATCCTCTGCAACTACTTCATCATCCTCTGACCTCGGGTCAACCGCAGCCTGCTCCAGGAACCGCTGTAACAGCAACAAAGTATCCACAAGGGATACTTTTTCTCTGCAACTTCAGCTCCAGCCAGCAACTGCAACAATTTCCACTATGTGAATGCTCAGAATACTCCCTGTCTTCATCCTGCACCAGAAGGACTGAAGAAATCTCCCGTGGGGTGACGGAGTCACTCCCCTGCTCCAGCAGGCACCTTCTAAGACAACGACCGGTACCCCTAGATTCCTCTTACAGTGACGAGCGTGCTCCTAAGGACACAGAGGGTGGAACCCATCAACGTACGCTGTCCTGAGGTCCTGCTGATGCAATTTGGAGGAGGTAAGACCTGGCCTTCACTGAGAGCGATAGTACCCCTGTGTACTGCGTCTTTTTCACCTTCTGAGGCCTCTGTGCACTATTTGCAAAATTCCTTCATGCACATCCTGGCCCAGGTCCCCAGTACTCCATCCCGCGATGCTCAACTCGCTGAGTTGTTGTCTGGCGGGGTGGGAACTTCCTTTGTTGTGCTGCACCAACTGCGTTTTGCACCTCCTTTGTCCCTGTGTCCTAGGACTCTTGTGGATGCTGTCTGGCATCCTGAGGGCTCTCTAAAGTTCTGAGAGCCCCCTCTTCCTCCTCACACAGAGTTGTGGCCCCCAGGTCCCTTCTAGGTCCAGCCTGTGCCATTTGACTCAAAGTGCACTTTTGTCGTAACCAAGGCTTGTTGTCGACTTCCAACACAAAATCACGTCTGCATCCATCTGCACATTGTAGGACATTCTTGGCATCATGCAGGAACCCCCTGGAATCTTCCTAGGGTGCATTCCTGCAGTCTTCGACTAACCGGGGGCTCTTCTTTTGCACCCTCTTCTGGGTTGCCAGGGGATCCTGTCCTTCCTGGGACTTCTATCGACTTCTGGACTTGGTCCCGTTGTTTTGCAGGTCTTCAGGTCCAGGAATCCAGCAGTTGTTGTTTTCAGTCTTGGTTAGTTACTGCAAAATCCCAATCACGAGGTGTGGTGTGTCCTAAGGAAACTTGCAGTACTTTACTCCTGCTTTTCTGGGCTCTGGGGTGGGGTAAGTTACTTACCTTTACTGTATTCTTACTCTCCCAGCGATTCTGCATACACTACACTTGTCTAGGGGGGAATTCGTGATTCGCATTCCACTTTGTTCGTATATGGTTTGTGTTGCCCCTAGACCTATTTTCTCCCATTCCAATCTAAAGCATTTCCTATTGTTTGCATTGTTCTATGACTATTTACTTATCTAATTTTGGTGTCTATTGTATATATTGTGTATAATACTTACTTCCAGAAGGAGTATTGTCTCTAAGATATTTTTGGTACTGTTTCACCCAAATAAATCCCTTTATTTTTGGTAACACTGAGTATTGTCTTTACTTGTGTATAAGTACTGTGTAACTATAAGTGGTATTGTATGAGCTTTGCATGTCTTCTAGTTCAGCCTAAGCAGCTCTGCTATGGCTACCTCTATCAGCCTAAGCTGCTAGAACACTACTACATTTCACTAATAAGGGGTAACTGGACCTGCTATAAGGTGTAAGTGCCCAAGGAACCCACTACAAGCCAGGCCAGCCTCCTACACTCAAGGATCCTCAGGAACATGTTTCAAAGATTTGTAAATCCATCTCTGATAATTTAGTGATAAGCCAAGGGTGGCCCACCTGGAGCAGTCATGGTTTAATCATGAATGCACAAATGCTTATAAAATCCTAAAACAGGTAACAAATATAATCCCACTCGATAAAAGAAAGAACAAGTTAAAAACTAAGGCTTGAGAAGATTTGGAACAGGCAGCTTCCTTAAAAGATGATATGGCATTTTGAAAGATAGTGATTCAACCACTTTTCTCTGGAAAAACGCCCTTGGGCATTGATTGTCATATTTTGGAAAAGGATTGGGTTCTTCATTTTTACAAAGGTTTTTAACCCAAAGGCATGTGAATCAGCGCCCTCAGTATCAGCTGGTATGGATGTTACTCCTATTGCTTTAGTAAAATTTAGTAAGACTATCTCTGTGGGAGAAGTGAGAAAAGCTATTGTTAGCTCAGCATCAGGGAAGACAGTAGCGGCAGATGAGGTCCCACTAGAGCTTTGTTAACATAACTTAGCCTTCGGTGCCCCACTCCTCACAAAGGTTTTAGTGTCTTCATCGTCGAGGGACCAGTTCACTCTTGGAGAGATTCAGTGACAGTCCCTATCTACAAGAAGAGAGATAAGAATATTCCCTTGAATTAGCGACCCATTTTGCTATTTGACTCCCCTGTGAAAATATTTGGCGGGGTGATTATGGGGAGGTTAGAAGCCTAGGCAGAGGATAGATGCTTCTTTTCAGAAGCCCAATATGGATTTTGCCCATGACTATGTACTTCTGAGCATATATTAAACTTGTCCCTTGTCCAAGGTAAATATTTCAAAGCCTGCAGAGGAGCCATTCACATGGCCGTCATGGACCTCTCCTGTGCTTTTCACTTAGTGCACAGACACAAATTATGGGACATAATGGGGCATGCTGTGGTTCATCCCCTTTCACTGAATGCTTTGAGAAGTTTGCACCGAGACACTTTTATGAGGGTATGATATACCCAATCTGGGCCTCAGACATCCTCTATCCCAGTCACGCGAGGGGTCAAACAAGGCTATATACTGGCTCATTTTTTATTTTCATTTTATATCAATGCTTTAGATACTTTTCTAAGTGTTCTTACTCCTGATGTACCTAAAATTGGTTCGCATCTAGTTCCTGGACTTTTGTACACAGACTGCACAATGCTTTTAGCTCAAACTGCAAAGGGTTTACAAGCTCTTTTAGATGTGTTTTATAGTTTTATGCAGGAATTGAAGCTTAAGGTTAACAATACTAAATCTTACATATTGACTTGCAACCTAAAGAATACCAGTTAAAAAAAATGTATTTCAAGATTTCCAATTGTGAAACTGTCACATTTTAGCTATTTGAGCATTCTATTTAATGCTTATACGACTTGGGAGGGGAGCGTTTAATAAACCAGAGATCTCAATCCACGGAGGCAGCATGTGAAATCTTTTTTAGGTTTTATGTTTGCAAAGAAACTGGGACATAAGCCCTTTAAGGAAATGGTCTTATTATTTAAAAGTAAATGCATTTTGGCTGCTGCATATGGAGAAGGAGTATGAGGGCATTCTCCTGTGAAAATCCTACAGTCTGCTGAGAACAGATTTTTGATAGGCTTTTAGGTTTGCCCAAATCTTTTACAAGCCTTATCCCTCAAAATGATGTAAGGATGGGCTTTCGAGAAGACCAGGTAGAATTGTCTCTTATCTTGTTATGAGTTAAAATGTGGGCAACGCCAAACTTGAACTTCACACGCAGCATAGTCGAAGTTTGCTTGAAACTAAGGGCTCTCTTACGAGCTGTGGGGGTCCAACCACCACATTACGACGCTGGTGGTCTGACTTCCAAAAGACCGCCGTCTCTGCCAGGATCTTTGATCCTGAAAGGATGACGGTGGTCGTGGTTGTAATCAGCTACAGCAGCTCTGAAGTCAGCACCTCCATGCTGATTACAACCATGTTCTCTGCCAGCCTTTTCATGGTGGTTCAACCGCCATGAAAATGCTGGCAGAGAACAAGTGCTGGTGGCCACAGGGGGGCCCTGCACTGCTGAATACCCACCCATCTGTGGTTGCAGGAGTTGGTCGATGGTAGGACGAAGGTGTTCAAAAATGTAGCCCTGGAGTCCGTGAGGAGTTCCTGGAGGATGTAGTCGACGTCCCATGCCGGATGGAAGATTGCAGTCTGACTGTGGTGTGGAAAAGCCACCAGCAAGCCTTGGCAAAGGCAAGAGTTGTGGTAGACGAAAAGTGGAGCTGCCGGGGACCAGAAAGGTCCAGGGGGACTGAACCCATGGAGAGGAGTCCCGGGGGCCCCTCAGCAATGCAGAGAGTCCACAGAAGAAGAGGCAGCCCCCACATCAGACCCCTGGAAGAGGGCTCAGGAGTGTCAGAGGAGCCCATGCAGCACAACTGAAGAAGGGTCCCACGTCGCAGGAGAAGCACACAGAGGGCTGTGTGTTGAAGGGAAGAGTGCTGAGGGCTGGGGCTACACGGAGCCTGAATATCCCTTGGAGGAGATGCCAATAAGTCTTGGTAGCTGCAAGAAACACAGTGCACGGGGGTACAGTCCTGTGTAGAAAAGCAAGGGTTAACCTTCACCAAAGTTGGATATCTGGCAGATAGGACTAAGGGGACCACTCGAGAATACCACCCATAATGCAGGATTCACGCAGCTTAGAATGTGAAGAGATCCACACAGCGAGTCATCATTGCAGTTAGTGTCTGCAGATGCAGGGGAGTGACTCCTTCATTCCACAGGAGATCGTTCTTTCTTCCCATGCAGACTGAAGAATTGCCGCCCTCAGAGGATGCACAGCTGGAGAAATGTTGGAGAAGCTGGAAGGAGCTGGAGAAACAATGCTGCAGGGCAAAGTCGTCACTGGAGCTGCAGATTGCAGGTTCCTGTGGAGTCCATTTGCGGTTCCAGTGGCCAGAAGTCGAAGTAGACATTGTAAAAGAGTCCTGCTGGAATTGTGTGAGACAAATCTGAGGAGCCACCCAAGATGGAGACACTAAATAGCCCTGGAAGGGAGATTTGTCACCTAGTCAGGTGACCACTTATCAGGAGGAGGCTCTGACATCACCTGCCTACCTGACCACTCAGATGCTCCCAGAGACCTCTGCCCACTTTGGATTCAAGATGACACAATCAAGGAGCCCCTTGGGGGAGCTCTGGGCATCACTCCTAGGGTGGTGATTGGCAGGGGAGTGGTCAATCCCCTTTCCATTATCCAGTTTCACGCCAGAGCAGGGAAAGAGGTCCCTGAACCAGTGCAGACTTGCAAGGAGGGCACCAAATGTGCCCTTCAAAGCATACCAGTGGCTTGAGGAGGTACCCCTCCCAAGCCATGTAACACCTATTCCCAAAGGCAGAGGGTGTTGCCTCCCTCTCGCAAAGGAAATCCTTTGTTTTGCCTTCCCGGGTGTGAGCTGTTCAAGCAGCAGGAGGGAAGAAACCCATCTGAGGGGTGGCAGCAGCTTGAGCTGCCTGACAAAACCCAGAAAGCTGGTGGGAGCAATGCTTGGGGTCCTATAAGGAGCCCCCAGAGTGCATAGAATCATACCTCCAATACTGGCAACAGTATTGGGGTTTGATTCTAACATATTTGATACCAAACATGCCTAGGTTCGGAGTTACCATTATGTAGCTGGACTTAGGTAGTGACCTATGTCCAGTACATGCGTAAAACAGTGTTTTTTTAGGGGCCTTCCCCCCCTCAGGATCTTGGTTTGCTTCTTTACCAGGCCGTCCCCGTGAGAGAGTTACTTGTCAATCCATTAAGCACTTTCGACTATTTTTCACATTGTATTTGTCTCCCAGGTCACGGTTTCTTCGACCTAGCCACAGTGGAAGATCTTTCAAAACATATCAAGAGGGTTTGACATTTTTACAACGCCTCGTGTCTCCAATTATTTGTTTTGCAGTTTTACATTTTATAACTCAGGCGAAAAAATACGCACTAAGAAGTTACATGTCGGTTGTGGGATAATAGATTTGCACATTAGTATTTGACTTTTTATTGGTTTTTAATATGCTGTATTTTTTGTTATGTTTTTTCAATAAGTGCTTTTATGATCTTATTATGGTCTGAATAAACATGTATTGATTTGACACGCATGTCAGCCCTGCTACCATAACTTAAACACCAGATGCAATGTTTATATATTCACAGTAGGTATACCATGAAATAACAACAAAAGCAAATTGTAATTGAACAACAACACACATTCAAACCAACAATTGATACTACATTCATATTTGTCTCTGTCAAAGTGGTAGGGGTAACATATCGTTTCATGTTATTATCACAGGATAGTATATGTGCCATGAGATTACGTGGCTGGGTAGACATAAAATCAGGCTCTAGGCCAAAGCTGAAAATGTCAGACATGTTTACAGTTGCTGTGATTTTTTTCTGAATTTTCAGGATACAAATATTGGCTCAGAATTACCACTAATTCATGTCACATTGAGCAGCAAGTGAAGTTGGGTGCTGCGTTGCATGAACAAGAGAGAGCAGAACAGGTCCCTATCTACAAAAAAGTGGCGCTGTTCTGCTCTCTCCTTGTGCTAGATTCTTTATACTGCCATGCATCAGTGAAAACACCCTTGCACCCTAGTGCAAGGGTGTCTGTGTTGTGGTCAGCATAGTTTGTGTACAGGAAAGAGTCCCTTCCTGCTAAAAAAAAACTCTTAAAAGCTAGATTGAAAGACACTTTCCTCTTTGTATGTATGCTGCATAAGGTAGCACATATGCAAAGAAGAAAAAAGGAGAAATAGAAATATTTCACCTAGTTACAACAGACTCGGGGAGTTGCAGGGATTTGCCACAAATATATATCTACAAGCTGTTGTAGGTGTAAAGTTGCATCAAAATCCATAGGCTGATGTACAGGAAGACCCATGAACCATTCACGGAAAGCCCCTTTGTGCCACATTAACTTCATTTATTTTGATGTTAAGGTGGCTGAACAAGGCCAAAATCCCTGCGTCGTATTCACAGGGGGGAATGCATGCATTGTGCCACCTTGTAACCCTTTGCGCTACATTATGCCTGCGTCAGGCATAATGTATGCAAAGGGGGCGTTCCTCCGTTAGGGGAGCTGGTAAAATGGTGCAAGGAAATCTATGGGATTTCCTTGCACCATTTATTACGGCACTTTTAACGCCTACTCAAGAGTAGGCGTTAAAAGCGGGCTTCCATTCTTTAGAATGGACCCCTATGTACTCTGCAGGAGTAGCACCAACAGTTTGGCACTACTCCTGCAGAGTACATCAATAGAGTCATTAAAAGATTACTCTATTGCCTCTACCCTGCGCTATGGTGCACCGCATTTTAAATATGGCACACACATGGTGGCGGTAAGGGGGTGCTAAGGGGCGCAGGGAAAGTGGTGCTGCACTCAGTTCAGCACCACTTTCCATAAATCTGCCCCAAAGTTACATAATATGCCACATTGCGCTGCATTAGTTTATTTTAGAATCCAACGCAACATGTGATTTAAGTTAGATTGGGCCATTTTTATACTCCGTTTGCGCCGGATTTGTGTCGTTTTTTTTTACGCAAATTCGACGCAAAACGAACTCCATATTTATACTCTGGCGTTAGACGCGTCTAGCGCCAAAGTTCATGGAGTTTGCGTCATTTTTTTGCGTGGACACCTACTTTGCGTTAATGATATGCAAGGTAGGCGTTCCCGTCTAAAAAATGACTCCGAGGCATGTGCACCGTATTTACACTCCTGGGCAAAAATTACGCCCGGGAGTGGGCGGGTCAAAAAAAATGACGTCCAGCCGCTTTTGCGTAGTTTTTTAGCGCCTGGTCAGGGCAGGCATTAAGGGACCTGTGGGCTCGGAAGGAGCCCAGAGGTGCCCTCCCATGCCCCCAGGGACACCCCCTGTCACCCTTGCCCACCCCAGGAGGACGCCCAAGGATGGAGGGACCCATCCCAGGGAACTTAAGGTAAGTTCAGGTAAGTAATATTTTTTTTTGTTTTTTTTGTGGCATAGGGGGGCCTGATTTGTTCCCCCCTACATGCCACTATGCCCAATGTCCATGCCCAGGGGACATAAGTCCCCTGGGCATGGCCATTGGGCAAGGGGGCATGACTCCTGTCTTTGCTAAGACAGGAGTCATTTCAATGGGGGTTGGGAGTAAAAAAAAATGGCGCAAATCGGGTTGAGGCGAAAATTTTGCCTCAGCCTGACTTGCCCCATTTCTTGACGCCCAAGCTCCATATTCCCCTACGCCGGCGCTGCCTGGTGTAAGTCATTTTTTTTTACGCACACCAGGCAGCTCCGCCGGCTAACGCCGGCTAACGTCATTGAATAAATACGGCGCCCGCATGGCGCTTCAGAATGGCGTTAGCCAGCGTTAGATTTTTTGACGCACAACTGCGTTGGCGCAGTTGTGCGTCGAAAAGTATAAATATGGCCCATTGTGTTATTAACCCAACATTAACATGATGCAAAGTCTTTGCAACGCTTTAAGTCCGGTCTGCCTTAAAAAATTCATGCAAACTTTATGCAGAGTGTTTGTAAATCTCGGTCTCAATGTAGATTTAGGTCAAATGGATCAACTTTCTGATCTTCCATTTGAGGGCACAATTGTCCTGTTCTTTGTACTGTCAACTTCAATGAAAAAGTTCAAGGCCATTTAAGGGTCATAATTAGCCATTGTTGTGTTTCCTAACAAAAAGTGTTGTCTGAAATTGGATCTCCATTACTTCTTCTCCAATATACTAGATCTACATAAGTAACTTCGGGGCATATTTATACTCTGTTTGCGCCGGATTTGCGTTCTTTTTTTTTACGCAAATCCGACGCAAAACTAACTCCATATTTATACTTTGGCGTTAGACCCGTCTAGCGCCAAAGATCTTGGAGTTAGCGTCATTTTTTAGCGTGGACACCTTCCTTGCGTTAATGATATGCAAGGTAGGCGTTCCCGTCTAAAAAATGACTCAGAGGCATGTGCGCCGTATTTACACTCCCGGGCAAAAATGACGCCCGGGAGTGGGCGGGTCAAAAAAAATGACGTCCAGCCGCTTTAGCGTCATTTTTTAACGCCTGGTCAGGGCAGGCGTTAAGGGACCTGTGGGCTCGGAAGGAGCCCAGAGGTGCCCTCCCATGCCCCCAGGGACACCTCCTGCCACCCTTGCCCAGCCCAGGAGGACGCCCAAGGATGGAGGGACCCATCCCAGGGAACTTAAGGTAAGTTCAAGTAAGTATTTTTTATTTTTATTTTTTGTGGCATAGGGGGGCCTGATTTGTGCCCCCCTACATGCCACTATGCCCAATGACCATGCCCAGGGGACATAAGTCCCCTGGGCATGGCCATTGGGCAAGGGGGCATGACTCCTGTCTTTGCTAAGACAGGAGTCATTTAAATGGGGGTTGGGAGTAAAAAAAAATGGCGCAAATCGGGTTGAGGCGAAAATTTTGCCTCAGCCTGACTTGCCCCATTTTTTTACGCTCAAGCTCCATTTTCCCCTACGCCGGCACTGCCTGATGTAAGTCATTTTTTTTTAAGCACACCAGGCAGCTCCGCCGGCTAACGTCATTCCATAAATAAGGCGCCCGCATGGTGCTTTGGAATGGCGTTAGCCGGCGTTAAATTTTTTGACGCACAACTGCGTTGGCGCAGTTGTGCGCCAAAAAGTATAAATACGGCCCTTAATATGATATCTTAAATGTGGAAACTGTTAGACGAGAGTTAAGATGTTTTCCTAGCTGGATATTTCTAAACTGTTTTTGCTGTGGGTTTTTCTCATCTGTCCTTGCTGCTTACTGTAGACACACTCCGCGGAGCAATCTTGTATTGATGCGCCAGACACACATTTGGAAAGCATACTTTTGTTGTAGTGAAACGTGATGAACGATAACAAATTGCATCAAGCAGACATCACAGGGAATACATTTCTAAAATGTCACAAACAAAGCATTACACCATTTTTCCAAACACGCTTCAGAAACCATTTCCGGTCATTAAACCATTGACACGTAAATTTGATCCAGGCTTCAAACAAATGCTGCACTTTCCTCAGACTCAGCATTGAAGTTGACAAGCTAAGCCTATCAAATATTTGCTACCGTGCCTGTGGCCAGACCACGCTGCCATTTCGAAAAACTAACAGGCAGAATGGAAACAATCCGTCAAGACTGGCAAGAGCTGCAGACTGTAACAGATCGCGTTTGTCCTTCGGAGTCTATTTTTACGATATATTGCAAATGAGGAATGACTAGGCAGGAACGCCTAAACTAGTCGCTTTCGCCAAAAAAAAAGCTTTTTCGTGTTCCGGAGTGCCCCAATGTGAAACAACCACCCCACCTGTACTCAGGGGCAAAGCTTCAGGGGTCTGTTTGAGACGTTACACCCCACTAACAAAATTTATTTTGTGATAAACAGTTGGGTGGAGGTGCTTTCAGTCGGGTATGGTAAGGTGTCTGTCGAATTTCACCAGGGATATTTACACACACACACACACACAAAAACGCACACACATTCTCTCCCTCTTTCTATGTTGAAAGGCTTCAAAGGTGTTGGTTATTTCACGAAATAATGTGCTTTGTCTCATGTCGTATCCCTGCCAATCCCATTCCGCTCCCTTTCCCTTGCTCCCAAAGCCCTTCTCTAGTGCCCTCGTTGTTCTGCAATGTATTTTAACATTATGGCCCTCATTTCAACCTTGGCGGGCGGCAACCGCCGCCCACCAAGTTGAAACTGCCAGGCTGGCGCCAATGCGGCCGCACACCCGCAGGGCCTATTTGGAGATCCCCGCTGGGCTGGCGGGCAGAAACCTAGTTTCCGCCCGCTGGCCCAGCGTGGATCTCGGCCGAAACATGGGAGCCGGCTCCAAATGGAGCTGGCGGTGTTGCGGCTGTGCGACGGGTGCAGTTGCACCTGTCGCGCTTTTCACTGTCTGCTAGGCAGACAGTGAAAAGCTGCATGGGGCCGTGGCAGGGGGCCTCTGCACTGCCTATGCCAGCGGTATGGGCAGTGCAGGGGCCTCCAGGGGCCCTGCGACTCCCCTTGGCTAGCGGGAGGGGGACTCGTAATCCCCTGGGATTTAAACCGCCGGGGCTAAAGTGGCGGGAAACCGCCGGTCCCGGTGGTGCGACAGTGGCGCTTCCGACGCGGTCATAATTCCCCAGGAAGCACCGCCAACCTGTTGGGGGTGCTTCCGTTAAAACGGCCCTGGCGGTTGTAATGACCCCCTATGTGCTGGAATGATTGTTGGGAAATCTGAAGCCCATGCCCCCTAAATCGTACTGAACAAGCTACGCCTCTGCCTATCCTGTTATTCTTAGTCTTAAAATTGTAAAAGAATAAGGGCCAGATTTAAGAAAAGGACACTTTTCTTGTACCCCTTAGCGCTCCCCTAACGCCACCAAGTGTGCACCATATCTAACATTTGGTGCACCATGGCAGTAGTTACGGGAACTAGCATAAGAATATTTTACCATAGTTCAGAGCGTTGCAGGATTAGTGTAAAAAATCACTAATCCTGCAAAGCTTATTGAGGCCCATTGTAAACAATGGTGTGCCTCCTTTTAACGCCTGCTCTGAGCAGGCGTTAAAAGTGCCCAAAAAAATGACACAAAGAAATCTCTTCTGGAGCAAAGGGTAGGGTGACTGGATTTTGAAGAGCAAAAACTGGGACAAGTCAGACATAAAAGAAGGACTAAAGACTTTACTCTCACTTTTATATCTGGTCTGTCCTGTTTTTTTGCGTACCTTTGTGAATGTGTGCCTTTACATGTGTGTTTATATACATATATACACACACACACACACACACACACACAGACACACATACACAGACACACATTTACAAGACTACATATATCAAATTAGCTTGACCTACCACATTGTACCTCCAACCCGCCCCAACCCACCTTTCTCTGCTCCGCACTCCATCTCTCTGCTGGGAGCAGACAGGGGACTGTGTTGCCTGACAGTAACAGATAAATTAGTTTAATTGTTTCATACTTTGTAGGCCTCTTTAACGTATGCTTCCCTAGATGATCTGACCTTTGTCCCAAAAACCAGGACATTTATTTAATAATCTGACCTTTGTCCCAAAAACCGGGACATTTATTTAAAATTAAGAGAAGCATCGGGACACTGGGACAGTCTTCTAAAAACCAGGACTGTCCGGGGAAATCCGGGATGTCTGGTCACCCTAGCAAAGGGTTACAAAATGGCACAATGCATGCATTTGGCCTGCGATTTTGGCCTTGTTGGGTCACATTAATGTCCAAAAAAATGACGCTAATGTGGCGCAAGGAGGTACTAGGGGTACTTAAAGATGCTCCTAAGTGTTGTTGTTCTAACTCTTTAAGGTCCCCTGTCTGTCCATGCCTCCCAGAAGTGGAAGGGAAGCTTAGAAATGCTGCATCCCCTAGGTTCGTGCCTATGTGTTTTTCTATGCCTCCAAGAAACTGATGTCATGAAAGACGTGGAGAGTCACAGAAGTACCATTTTTAGGCAATATGTTCAACTGTCTGTGTAAAGTTCTCCGTTTCCCAGAAAAAAACTCTGTGATTTTGGAATTTTACACATTGAAATGTTGATGTAAGGTATCTTTTAAAATCCATTGTGCACACTCAAAGCACACCAGAGACATATAGATATAAGTGCATCTCTCATTGTGGAAATCTGGCACTTGGAACAGTAAAAGAAAGCTGGGCGTCTGAAGACCCCTAGGGCTAAAGTATTATTTAAAGTCGGGTAAATAAAGCTTTGTTTTTTTTTGGTTGTTATAATAAGTAATGCACTCTGGCAGGATCGCTGTGCACTTGCCAATGAAATACACAGTGATCTGCTGACAAATTTGAATCCAGCAGGGCACAATCAGCCTTTCATCTCTCCAAGATCATTAAACTGAGTGCCATTACTTTGGGTAGAAGAAACCTCTTTTCAAAAGCACTTAAAAGCTGCATAGGCATATTATGAAGTCTGTAAACAAATCAAAAGAGATGTGGTCTAAAGGACAAAGTTGCTGACTGGAATTTGGGCAACGGGTTTAAAATCACTGATGAGGCTATTCACAAATTTAAATTGCACATGTAAGTGCATTAGAGTGTAGAGTTACAAGTCTCAGCCCCATGAAAAAGAGGATAGAGTCACATTTTCAAGTGTAAGTTACTACTGGCAAAAAAGAACAGCAGGAAGTATAGCGCCACACATGACCAGTCCCTGCTTCTGCAGAACCCTCCCATAGACAATAATGGACATATGAACATAAATAAAACCCCAGAGGAAATAATGTTTTATTATTTAATTAAACAATATTTAAAGAGCTTTTACTTTAAAAAATGTTTTATTCTATACTCCACTTATAATAATTATTAATGCATTGTGAAAACTTACTCTACATGGGAATTTATTTTTGATAAATATAACATATTTAAAATAATGAAACATTTTATTCAAAATTAAAGGCCTGATTACGAGTTTGGCAGGTGGACCGCCAGACCACCAGACTACCGCCGTAGCAGTCCCAGAAATACTGCTGCAGCATCCCGACCACAACATTACTATGTATGCAGGCTGAACGGTCACCCACCAAGAATAATGGCGGCCTACCAGCTGCACGGCGGTCTGCAGTCTTGGCGGTGCACACTTAGTCGCCATCATGGCTGCAGGGAACCACCGTGCCCATTACAAAAGCACAGTTGACGTGGCGCTTTCCTTGTGCTGGTTAGCTGATAGTGATTGGCCGCCGCAGTACACATTCAGCGAAGCAACAGACAAATGCCAAATAGGTGGATTCAAAAACAACACAGCTGACCTACAGTGGCCCTACCTGCAAATCACACTATAAACTACAATCGTTCTCAGACCATGCTCCTTTGCTTCCCCACTACAACACTGCAAGAAGGAGACCAGAGACCACCGTTTTTTTAATTAATAGATAAGGCATCCCTATTTTCACCATCCCGTTTAACACCTTTCATACCCTTTTAACCATTTACTCCTTATGTCACTTTTCTTGTTAAATAAGTCTCTATAACCCACTTTAGTTTACATCCATGTTACATCCCAAAAATCCATGTTTTTCTGAAGATGAGTTAAGAGCCATGGTGGATAAAATCATAAGAGTAGAGCCACAATTGTTTGGAGCCCAAGTCCAGCAACTCCTCTCAGTAGGAAAGTGGAAATGTGGCAAAGGACAGTTGACAGAGTGAATGCTGTAAGCACCATCCTTTGCACAAAGGAGAACATTAGAAAGAAGTGGCATGACCAGAGGGGAAGGTGTGTTCCCTGGCCTCCAGGCAACACATGGAGGTCAATAAGACTGGTAGTGGTCTTCCCAATGCCCCATTACAACTCTTTCCTTGGGAGGAGAAGGTCTTGGCCATCCTGCATCAAGAGGGCTTGACAGGAATACTTGTGGGATCAGTGTCTGGTAAATTACCACACAAAAACTGTCACAAATCTTCAATGTCCTGCTTGCTCACATCTCACCTTTTGCCACTTTCGTGTTGTATGGAAGATATTGGAGAATGGATGATCCAGTCTAAGCTTAAATTTAATGATGGAAAGTCAGAAGTCATTGTATTAGGCAATGGTTCCCCAGCTTCTCCCCTCTCATTGCACTCTGAGGCTTTCAACAATCTCCCTCCTCCCAAGGCTCAGGTAAAAAACCTTGGTTTCTGGTTGGATTTCCGCCTGACTATGGGTTATCAAGCAAAAAAAGTCTCCTCTACATGTTTTGGCATTTTAAGAGTCCTTAGGAAGATTTTTTATCTTCTTCCCTCTACGGCCAGAAGAATCCTCGTTCAAACTCTGATCCTTTCCCGCTTGGACTATGGGAACTCGCTGTTTCTCAGCTCCCCAGCCTATGTGATAAAGAAGCTGCAGACAGTTCAGAATGTAGCGGCCAGGCTTCTCATTAATCTCCCCAGACATCTATCCGCAAAGCCTGCTCTCTCAACACTTCACTGGCTCCCCATTAAGCAGCGTACCCACTTTAAAGCCCTGTGCATTG